>NC_135503.1:167325163-167929329 GCF_052857255.1 Amblyomma americanum
AATCAGCAGAAAAAAACAACAATGCCGCGGTGGGATCCGAACCCACGACCTCCGGATATTGCGTCCGGTGCTGTTACGAACTGAGCTACGGCGACGGATGTCCAATCTGCTGCTTTCGTGGGTATTTATGTTTACTGGGTTAAGCGAAACTTGACAGTGTTCACCAGCGCCACCCTCGACCACAGCGGTGGACGTAGCACGTCCTGTAATACCGCGAGTGTGACGTAGAACGTCATCTAACGGCGAGGGCGGAAACTGTGCGAGAGCCCTCTTATGCAATCTATGGCAACAAGACTGCCAGAACCGAGACCGCCGTTAAGCTATTAGCAGACAAGGTAAAGGAAATGAGGGGCTCGTTTGAAAAACATATTATGGAAGCCAACAGTCACCGAAACCAAGGTGCACAGGGGAATAATTTTAATATTTTTTAAATTTTTAGTGCCAATCAATCGGTTTAAAGAAAATTGATTATAAAGCAGCTGAAAAAACAACCATGCCGCCTGTGGGATCCGAACCCACGACCTCCGAATATCGCGTCCGGTGCTCTTACCAACTGAGCTACGGCGACGGATGTCCTATCTGCTGCATTCGTGGGTATTTATGTTTACTGGGTGTAAGCGAACCTTGAGAGTGTTCACCAGTGCCACCCTCGACCACAGCGCTGGACGTAGCACGTCCTGTAATACCGAGTGTGACGTAGAACTTCATCTAACGGCGAGGGCGGAAACTGTGCGAGAGCCCTCTTATGCTACCTATGGCAACAAGACTGCCAGAACCGAGACTCCCGTTAAGCTATTAGCAGACAAGGTAAAGGAAATGAGGGGCTCGTTTGAGAAACATATTCAGGAAGCCAACGGTCGCCGAAACCAAGGTGCATAGGGGAACGCTTTTAATTTTTTAAATTTCTGTGCCAATCAATCGGTCTAAAGAAAATTACTTATAAAGCAGCAGAAAAAACAACCATGCCGCCGGTGGGTCCGAACCCACGACCTCCGAATATCGCGTCCGGTGCTCTTACCAACTGAGCTATGGCGACGGATGTCCAATCTGCTGCTTTCGTGGGTATTTATGTTTACTGGGTGTAAGCGAACGTTGAGAGCGTTCACCAGCGCCACCCTCGACCACAGCAGTGAACGTAGCACGTCCTGTAATACCGCGAGTGTGACGTAGAATGTCATCTAACGGTGAGGGCGGAAACTGTGCGAGAGCCCTCTTATGCTATTCATGGCAACAAGACTGCCAGAACCGAGACCCCCGTTAAGCTATTACAGACATGGCAAAGGAATTGAGGGGCTTGTTCGACAAACATATTAAGGAAGCCAACCGTCACCGAAACCAAGATGCATAGGGGAATGCTTTTAATTTCTTTTTAAACTTTTAGTGCCATTCAATCGGTTTAAGGAAAATTACTTATAAAGCAGCAGAAAAAACAACCACGCCGCCGGTGGGAACCAAACCCACGACCTCCGAATATCGCGTCCGGTGCTCTTACCAACTGAGCTACGGCGACGGATGTCCAATCTGCTGCTTTCGTGGGTATTTATGTTTACTGGGTGTAAGCGAACCTTGAGAGCGTTTACCAGCGCCACCCTCGACCACAGCGGTGGACGTAGCACGTCCTGTAATACCGTGAGTGTGACGTAGAACGTCATCTAACGGGGAGGGCGGAAACTGTGCGAGAGCCCTCTTATGCTATCTATGGCAACAAGACTGCCAGAACCGAGACCTCTGATAAGCTATTAGCAGACAAGGTAAAGGCAATGAGGGGCTCGTTTGACAAACATATTAAGGAAGCCAACAGTCACCGAAACCAAGGTGCATAGGGGAATGCTTTATGTTTTTTTCATTTTTAATGCCAATCAATCGGTGTAAAGAAAATTACTTATAAAGCCGCAGAAAAAACAACCATGCCGTGAGTGGGATCTGAACCCACGACCTCCAGATATCGCGTCCGGTGCTCTTCCCAACTTAGCAACGGCGATGGATGTCCAATCTGCTGCATTTGGTGGGTATTTAGGTTCACTAGGTGTAAGCGAACCTTGAGTGTTCACCAGCGCCACCCTCGACCACAGCGGTGGATCGTAGCCCGTCCTGTAATACCGCGAGTGTGACGTAGAACGTCATCTAACGGTGAGGGCGGAAACTGTGCGAGAGCCCTCTTATGCTATCTATGGCAACAAGACTGCCAGAACCGAGACCCCAGTTAAGCTATTAGCAGACATGGTAAAGTAAATGAGGGGCTCGTTTGACAACCATATTAAGGAAGCCAACAGTCCCCGAAACCAAGGTGCATAGAGGAATGCTTAAAATTTTTTTTCAATTTTCAGTGCCAATCAATCGGTTTAAAGAAAATTACTTATAAAGCAGCAGAAAAAACAACAATGCCGCCGGTAGGATCCGAACCTACGACCTCCGAATATCGCGTCCGGTGCTCTTACCAACTGAGCTACGGCGACGGATGTCCAATCTGCTACTTTCGCGAGTATTTATGTTTACTGGGTGTAAGCGAACATTGAGAGTGTTCACCAGCGCCACCCTCGACCACAGCGGCGGATCGTAGCCCGTCCTGTAATACCGCGAGTGTGACGTAGAACGTCATCTAACGGTGAGGGCGGAAACTGTGCGAGAGCCCTCTTATGCTATCTATGGCAACAAGACTGCCAGAACCGAGACCCCCGTTAAGCTATTATCAGACATGGTAAAGGAAATGAGGGGCTTGTTTGACAAACATATTAAGGAAGCCAACCGTCACCGAAACCAAGATATATAGGGGAATGCTTTTAATTTCTTTTTAAACATTTAGTGCCAATCAATCGGTTTAAGGAAAATTACTTATAAAGCAGCAGAAAAACAACCATGCCGCCGGTGGGATCCGAACCCACGACCTCCGAATATCGCGTCCGGTGCTCTTACCAACTGAGCTACGGCGACGGATGTCCAATCTGCTGCTTTCGTGGGTATTTAAGTTTACTGGATGCAAGCAAAACTTGAGAGTGTTCACCAGCGCCACCCTCGACCACAGCGGTGGATCGTAGCCCGTCCTGTAATACCGCGAGTGTGACGTAGAACGTCATCTAACGGTGAGGGCGGAAACTGTGCGAGAGCCCCCTTATGCTGCCTATGGCAACAAGACTGCCAGAACCGAGACCCCCGTTAAGCTATTAGCAGACAAGGTGAGGGAAATGAGGGGCTCGTTTGACAAACATATTAAGGAAGCCAACAGTCGCTGAAACCAAGGTGCATAGGGGAATGCTTTTAATTTTTTTTTAAATTTTAGTGCCAATCAATCGGTTTAAAGAAAATTACTTATAAAGCAGCAGAAAAACAACCATGCCGCCGGTGGGATCCGAGCCCACGACCTCCGAATATCGCGTCCGGTGCTCTTACCAACTGAGCTACGGCGATGGATGTCCAATCTGCTGCTTTTGGTGGGTATTTAAGTTCACTAGGTGTAAGCGAACCTTGAGTGTTCACCAGCGCCACCCTCGACCACAGCGGTGGATCGTAGCCCGTCATGTAATACCGCGATTGTGACGTAGAACGTCATCTAACGGTGAGGGCGGAAACTGTGCGAGAGCCCTCTTATGCTATCTATGGCAACAAGACTGCCAGAACCGAGACCCCCGTTAAGCAATTATCAGACATGGTAAAGGAAATGAGGGGCTTGTTTGACAAACACATTAAGGAAGCCAACAGTCACCGAAATCAAGGAACATAGGGGAATGCTTTTAATTTCTTATTAAATTTTTAGTGCCAACCAATCGGTTTAAGGAAAATTACTTTTAAAGCAGCAGAAAAACAATCATGCCGCCGGTGGGATCTGAACCCACGACCTCCGAATATCGCGTCCGGTGCTCTTACCAACTGAGCTACGGCGACGGATGTCCAATCTGCTGCTTTCGTGGGTATTTATGTTTACTGGGTGTAAGCGAACCTTGAGATTGTTCACCAGTGCCACCCTCGACCACAGCGGTGGACGTAGCACGTCCTGTAATACCGCGAGTGTGACGTAGAACGTCATCTAACGGCGAGGGCGGAAACTGTGCGAGAGCCCCCTTATGCTGCCTATGGCAACAAGACTGCCAGAACCGAGACCCCCGTTAAGCTATTAGCAGACATGGTAAAGTAAATGAGGGACTCGTTTGACAACCATATTAAGGAAGCCAACAGTCCCCGAAACCAAGGTGCATAGGGGAATGCTTATAATTTTTTTTCAATTTTCAGTGCCAATCAATCGGTTTAAAGAAAATTACTTATAAAGCAGCAGAAAAAACAACAATGTCGACGGTAGGATCCGAACCTACGACCTCCGAATATCGCGTCCGGTGCTCTTACCAACTGAGCTACGGCGATGGATGTCCAATCTGCTGCTTTTGGTGGGTATTTAAGTTCACTAGGTGTAAGCGAACCTTGAGTGTTCACCAGCGCCACCCTCGACCACAGCGGTGGATCGTAGCCCGTCGTGTAATACCGCGAGTGGGACGTAGAACGTCATCTAACGGTGAGGGCGGAAACTGTGCGAGAGCCCTCTTATGCTATCTATGGCAACAAGACTGCCAGAACCGAGACCCCCGTTAAGCTATTTTCAGACATGGTAAAGGAAATGAGGGGCTTGTTTGACAAACATTTTAAGGTAGCCAACAGTCACCGAAATCAAGGAACATATGGGAATGCTTTTAATTTCTTATTAAATTTTTAGTGCCAATCAATCGGTTTAAGGAAAACTACTTATAAAGCAGCAGAAAAACAACCATGCCGCCGGTTGGATCCGAACCCACGACCTCCGAATATCGCGTCCGGTGCTCTTACCAACTGAGCTACGGCGACGGATGTCCAATCTGCTGCATTCGTGGGAATTTATGTTTACTGGGTGTAAGCGAACCTTGAGAGTGTTCACCAGTGCCACCCTCGACCACAGCGTTGGACGTAGTACGTCCTGTAATACCGAGTGTGACGTAGAACTTCATCTAACGGCGAGGGCGGAAACTGTGCGAGAGCCCTCTTATGCTACCTGTGGCAACAAGACTGCCAGAGCCGAGACTCCCGTTAAGCTATTAGCAGACAAGGTAAAGGAAATGAGGGGCTCGTTTGACAAACATATTAAGGAAGCCAACAGTCGCCTAAACCAAGGTGCATAGGGGAATGCTTTTAATTTTTTTAAATTTTTGTGCCAATCAATCGGTTTAATGAAAATTACTTATAAAGCGGCAGAAAAAACAACCATGCCGCATGTGGGTCCGAACCCACGACCTCCGAATATCGCGTCCGGTGCTCTTACCAACTGAGCTATGGCGACGGATGTCCAATCTGCTGCTTTCGTGGGTATTTATGTTTACTGGGTGTAAGCGAACCTTGAGTGTGTTCACCAGTGCCACCCTCGACCACAGCGGTGGACGTAGCACGTCCTGTAATACCGCGAGTGTGACGTAGAACGTCATCTAACGGCGAGGGCGGAAACTGTGCGAGAGCCCCCTTATGCTGCCTATGGCAACAAGACTGCCAGAACCGAGACCCCCGTTAAGCTATTAGCAGACATGGTAAAGTAAATGAGGGACTCGTTTGACAACCATATTAAGGAAGCCAACAGTCCCCGAAACCAAGGTGCATAGGGGAATGCTTATAATTTTTTTTCAATTTTCAGTGCCAATCAATCGGTTTAAAGAAAATTACTTATAAAGCAGCAGAAAAAACAACAATGTCGCCGGTAGGATTCGAACCTACGACCTCCGAATATCGCGTCCGGTGCTCTTACCAACTGAGCTACGGCGATGGATGTCCAATCTGCTGCTTTTGGTGGGTATTTAAGTTCACTAGGTGTAAGCGAACCTTGAGTGTTCACCAGCGCCACCCTCGACCACAGCGGTGGATCGTAGCCCGTCGTGTAATACCGCGAGTGGGACGTAGAACGTCATCTAACGGTGAGGGCGGAAACTGTGCGAGAGCCCTCTTTTGCTATCTATGGCAAAAAGACTGCCAGAACCGAGACCCCCGTTAAGCTATTTTCAGACATGGTAAAGGAAATGAGGGGCTTGTTTGACAAACATTTTAAGGAAGCCAACAGTCACCGAAATCAAGGAACATAGGGGAATGCTTTTAATTTCTTATTAAATTTTTAGTGCCAATCAATCGGTTTAAGGAAAACTACTTATAAAGCAGCAGAAAAACAACCATGCCGCCGGTTGGATCCGAACCCACGACCTCCGAATATCGCGTCCGGTGCTCTTACCAACTGAGCTACGGCGACGGATGTCCAATCTGCTGCATTCGTGGGAATTTATGTTTACTGGGTGTAAGCGAACCTTGAGAGTGTCCACCAGTGCCACCCTCGACCACAGCGTTGGACGTAGCACGTCCTGTAATACCGAGTGTGACGTAGAACTTCATCTAACGGCGAGGGCGGAAACTGTGCGAGAGCCCTCTTATGCTACCTATGGCAACAAGACTGCCAGAGCCGAGACTCCCGTTAAGCTATTAGCAGACAAGGTAAAGGAAATGAGGGGCTCGTTTGACAAACATATTAAGGAAGCCAACAGTCGCCTAAACCAAGGTGCATAGGGGAATGCTTTTAATTTTTTTAAATTTTTGTGCCAATCAATCGGTTTAATGAAAATTACTTATAAAGCGGCAGAAAAAACAACCATGCCGCATGTGGGTCCGAACCCACGACCTCCGAATATCGCGTCCGGTGCTCTTACCAACTGAGCTATGGCGACGGATGTCCAATCTGCTGCTTTCGTGGGTATTTATGTTTACTGGGTGTAAGCGAACCTTGAGTGTGTTCACCAGCGTCACCCTCGACCACAGCGGTGGACGTAGCACGTCCTGTAATACCGCGAGTGTGACGTAGAACGTCATCTAAAGGCGAGGGCGGAAACTGTGCGAGAGCCGTCTTATGCTACCTATGGCAACAAGACTAACAGAACCGAGACCCCCGTTAAGCTATTAGCAGACATGGTAAAGTAAATGAGGGGCTCGTTTGACAATCATATTAGGGAAGCCAACAGTCACCGAATCTAAGGTGCATAGGGGAATGCTTATAATTTTGTTTAAATTTTCAGTGCCAATCAATCGGTTTAAAGAAAATTACTTATAAAGCAGCAGAAAAAACAACAATGCCACCGGTGGGATTCGAACCTACGACCTCCGAATATCGCGTCCGGTGCTCTTACCAACTGAGCTACGGCGACGGATGTCCAATGTGCTGCTTTCCTGGGTATTTATGTTTACTGGGTGTAAGCGAACGTTGAGAGCGTTCACCAGCGCCACCCTCGACCACAGCGGTGTACGTAGCACGTCCTGTAATACCGCGAGTGTGACGTAGAACGTCATCTAACGGTGAGGGCGGAAACTGTGCGAGAGCCCTCTTATGCTATCTATGGCAACAAGACTGCCAGAACCGAGACCCCCGTTAAGCGATTAGCAGACATGGTAAAGTAAATGAGAGGCTCGTTTGACAACCATATTAAGGAAGCCAACAGTCCCCGAAACCAAGGTGCATAGGGGAATGCTTATAATTTTTTTTTCAATTTTCAGTGCCAATTAATCGGTTTAAAGAAAATACCTTATAAAGCAGCAGAAAAAACAACAATGCCGCCGGTAGGATCCGAACCTACGACCTCCGAATATCGCGTCCGGTGCTCTTACCAACTGAGCTACGGCGACGGATGTCAAATCTCCTTCTTTTGGTGGGTATTTAAGTTTACTGGATGTAAGCGAACCTTGAGAGTGTTCACCAGCGCCACCCTCGACCACAGCGGTGGATCGTAGATCGTCCTGTAATACCGCGAGTGTGACGTAGAACGTCGTCTAACGGTGAGGGCGGAAACTGTGCGAGAGCCCTCTTATGCTATATATGGCAACAAGACTGCCAGAACCGAGACCCCCGTTAAGCTATTAGCAGACATGGTAAAGGAAATGAGGGGCTTGTTTGACAAACATATTAAGGAAGCCAACCGTCACCGAAACCAAGATACATAGGGGAATGCTTTTAATTTCTTTTTAAACATTTACTGCCAACCAATCGGTTTAAGGAAAATTACTTATAAAGCAACAGAAAAACAATCATGCCGCCGGTGGGATCTGAACCCACGACCTCCGAATATCGCGTCCGGTGCTCTTACCAACTGAGCTACAGCGACGGATGTCCAATCTGCTGCTTTCGTGGGTATTTAAGTTTACTGGGTGTAAGCGAACCTTGAGAGTGTTCACCAGTGCCACCCTCGACCACAGCGGTGGACGTAGCACGTCCTGTAATACCGCGAGTGTGACGTAGAACGTCATCTAACGGTGAGGGCGGAAACTGTGCGAGAGCCCTCTTATGCTATCTATGGCAACATGACTGCCAGAACCGAGACCCCCGTTAAGCTATTAGCAGACATGGTAAAGGAAATGATGGGCTGGTTTGACAAACATATTAAGGAAGCCAACCGTCACCGAAACCAAGATACATAGGGGAATGCTTTTAATTTCTTTTTAAACATTTAGTGCCAATCAATCGGTTTAAGGAAAATTACTTATAAAGCAGCAGAAAAACAACCATGCCGCCGGTGGGATCCGAACCCACGACCTCCGAATATCGCGTCCGGTGCTCTTACCAACTGAGCTACAGCGACGGATGTCCAATCTGCTGCTTTCGTGGGTATTTAAGTTTACTGGGTGTAAGCGAACCTTGAGAGTGTTCACCAGTGCCACCCTCGACCACAGCGGTGGACGTAGCACGTCCTGTAATACCGCGAGTGTGACGTAGAACGTCATCTAACGGTGAGGGCGGAAACTGTGCGAGAGCCCTCTTATGCTATCTATGGCAACAAGACTGCCAGAACCGAGACCCCCGTTAAGCTATTAGCAGACATGGTAAAGGAAATGAGGGGCTTGTTTGACAAACATATTAAGGAAGCCAACCGTCACCGAAACCAAGATACATAGGGGAATGCTTTTAATTTCTTTTTAAACTTTTAGTGCCAATCAATCGGTTTAAGGAAAATTACTTATAAAGCAGCAGAAAAAACAACCATGCCGCAGGTGGGTCCGAACCCACGACCTCCGAATATCGCGTCCGGTGCTCTTACCAACTGAGCTATGGCGACGGATGTCCAATCTGCTGCTTTCGTGGGTATTTATGTTTACTGGGTGTAAGCGAACCTTGAGTGTGTTCACCAGCGTCACCCTCGACCACAGCGGTGGACGTAGCACGTCCTGTAATACCGCTAGTGTGACGTAGAACGTCATCTAAAGGCGAGGGCTGAAACTGTGCGAGAGCCCTCTTATGCTACCTATGGCAACAAGACTAACAGAACCGAGACCCCCGTTAAGCTATTATCAGACATGGTAAAGTAAATGAGGGGCTCGTTTGACAACCATATTAAGGAAGCCAACAGTCACGGAATCCAAGGTGCATAGGGGAATGCTTATAATTTTTTTTTAATTTTCAGTGCCAATCAATCGGTTTAAAGAAAATTACTTATAAAGCAGCAGAAAAAACAACAATGCCACCGGTGGGATTCGAACCTACGACCTCCGGATATCGCGTCCGGTGCTCTTACCAACTGAGCTACGGCGACGGATGTCCAATCTGCTGCTTTCCTGGGTATTTATGTTTACTGGGTGTAAGCGAACGTTGAGAGCGTTCACCAGCGCCACACTCGACCACAGCGGTGGACGTAGCACGTCCTGTAATACCGCGAGTGTGACGTAGAACGTCATCTAACGGTGAGGGCGGAAAATGTGCGAGAGCCCTCTTATGCTATCTATGGCAACAAGACTGCCAGAACCGAGACCCCCGTTAAGCTATTAGCAGACATGGTAAAGTAAATGAGGGGCTCGTTTGACAACCATATTGCCGCGAATATTTGCAGTGTTTGTTCGTTTTTCAAATCTGCCGCGACACCACTTTATCGCTTTGTTTGCGACGCAAGACGCGACTAGATTTATCTCGATTGATCGCAGCCAAGCAAAGCTGATTCTACGTTGTTCCGGAATGTTCTAGTAACTTTGCGCCTTTATCTCGAATGTTCGCTATCAGCTTTAAATTGAGCACGGCCGACAGCGGCGGGCATTCTGTCCGACGACCGCCGAGCACGCTTGTCGCTTCGCCGCCGCCGAGTGATTCAGTCCATTTTGGGTGCAAGTCAGCCCAATAAACAGTTCTTTTAGAAGACCCCTTTCGTCCGTCTTCATCGCTGCTTCGACTGCCGTCACCACTACGTGACATCTGGTGGAGGTGCGGGGTAGCCTTACATGTTCCGGACGCCCCCTTCAAGTCGTGAACCCAGCCCTGAGCGCTTCACACCCGAGGACGAACCAGCAGCTCAGCGAGCCAGCCGACGTCTCCAGGGAGAGGAGCCTGAGTTCGGGAAACTGCCGGACCGCACCAGACAGCGAAAAGGCGCTGCTACCAGCACTGCAACCTCGCCAAAGATGTCGACACCGATCATACTGCAGCAGCCGCGGGTGCCGCCAACTTTCAATGGATCCCGGCGAAGACCCTGAAGATTGGACACGTTTTTTTCTCATTGGATGGCTCCGCACGCACGTGGTACGAAAACTACGAGTCGTCCCTTATGACATGGGAGCTATTCAAGAGAGAGCTATTGAAGGTATTCACCAGTGTCGTGAGGAAAGAGCCGAACGACTCCTCGAGTCCAGGATCCAGCTTCCGAATGAGCCCGTCCGCTGTTACGTCGAGGAGATGAAGCGCCTATTTCGCCGCGCCGATCCCGGGATGACCGAGGAAAAGAAAGTTCAGTTTTTAATGCTTGGCGTAAAAGAACAACTCTTTGCAAGTCTCGTCCGCCAGCCGCCAAAAACAGTCGTGGAGTTTATGCAAGAAGCCTGCACGATTGAGAAGACCCTCGACGTTCGAGCTCGGCAGTACAATCGCCCTTCCTCTGCCTGTGCAATCCGTTCGGACACGCCGGCCACCACCAGCGACAGCTTGCGGGAAGTTATCCGCGAAATCGTCCGAGAGGAGCTACGCCGATTACTGCCATCCTCCCCACAGCCACAAGCAGCGACTCTGATGGATGTGGTACGGGAAGAAGTGCAACAGGCACTTGGCACCCCGACGGCCACAGAACCCCAGGCCATGACCTACGCCGCTGCAGTAAGGACTGCCCAGCCCCAACGACAACCCCCACGTCTTCCCCGAGATGAGCCAATCGTTCCACAACGCCGCCTCCCAGCCCCCGCCCGCCCATCCTATGACCGACGCTCAAGCCCCAGGAAATGCGACGCCTGGAGGACTTCCGACAACCGGCCGTTGTGCTTCCATTGCGGTGAGGCCGGCCATAATCTTCGTCACTGCCCGTACCGACGTATGGGTCTTCGAGGATTTGCCATTAACGCCCCACGACCATGCTTCGGGCAACGTCCGCAGGAAATCGACGAGTACCTGCGTCGAGAAGAGTACACGCCGAACCGCTTTTCGCGCTCACCATCGCCGTCAACCTCGCGCTTTGCGTCGCCACGCCGAAGCTACGCAGCCGCGGTACGAGGAAGGTCTCCCAGCCCCCGTAGGGGAAACTAAAGGCAGCAACCTCTGGAGGTGAGGTTGCTCTCGAGCTAAACGCCGAAGATCCTCCACCGACCACGTCCCATGAAGACGATGCACCCGCGACGCCGCATGAAGAACCGACACTCGCTGCTCCGACGCCGCACACAATGAGAACCTCGAGCACGACGCAAGCTACCTTGAAATCGACGCCGCCACCCAGAGGAGCTTCGACCACACGCCCTACCCGTCCCTCGCATACGCGACGAAGCCGTGACCCGACGCCGAGAGCGACATGCAATGCAAGAGCCAGGACCTCCGACCTAGAAGTGACTATCGACGGCTGGAAAGTCACCGCTCTAGTCGACACAGGAGCCGATTACTCGGTGATGAATGGAACATTCGCTGCGCAGCTCAGAAGAGTCACAACGGCTTGGGACGGGCCACAAATTCGCACTGCTGGGGGCCACCTCATTACGCCATCAGGACGATGCACAGCGCGAGTGACTGTCAAAGGACATACCTATCCTGCGACCTTTGTTGTGCTACCGCAATGCTCCCGCGAAGTGATCTTGGGTATCGATTTCCTTAATGAGCATCAGGCGATCATCGACCTGCGATCCAAGCTGATCACGCTTTCGACGGACGAAGCCATCGCTTCGACGAAAACTCGGAAAAATTACGTTGCCCTAAGTGTCCTGGAGGAAGAAGTGAGCGTTCCACCCCGTTCAAGCGTTATCGTGACCGTAGACGCCACGAAAGCCATAAACACTGAAGCCATCATCGAGGGGAACACGCAGTTGCTACTAGACCGAGGAATCAGCATCGCAAGAGGCATCGCACATTTCCGCAATGGCCAGGCCGAAGTACTGCTGACTAACTTCAGCGAAGAATACCGGCATATTAACAGAGGAACGACGATTGCTTTCTACGACGAAATATCTGACGTACGAGACTCCTTCGCCCTCTCCGACCCCCTCCGCAGAAGATCCGCCTTACCAAGAGAACTCGCCCACTTTCGACATCAACCCAGCCCTGCACGGGAGCAGACAAGACCAGATCCGCAATCTGCTTCAAAACTACAGTGAGTGCTTTTCGATATCGCCGATGGTGCGACAGACGCCAATTGCCAAGCATCGCATTATGAACAAATCAACACGTCCGACCTCTCCGTCAAAGCCCCTATCGTGTGTCTCCGCGAGAACGACAAGCCATCCGGGACCAAGTCGAAGAAATGCTTCGCGACGACGTCATCCAGCCTTCAAACAGCCCATGGGCGGGCACCGGTTGTTCTAGTGAGAAAGAAAGACGGCGCACTTCGATTCTGCGTGGATTACCGCCGCTTGAACAACATAACAAAGAAGGACGTCTACCCCCTCCCCCGCATCGACGACACACTGGACCGCCTCTGCAACGCCAAATATTTCTCATCGATGGACCTCAAGAGCGGCTACTGGCAAATTGAGGTCGACGAAAGAGATCGCGAGAAGACAGCATTCATAACTCCGGATGGGCTGTTTGAGTTCAAGGTAATGCCATTTGGTCTCTGTTCCGCACCAGCGACGTTTCAGCGAGTAATGGATACAGTGCTGGCAGGCCTGAAGTGGCAAATTTGTCTGGTATATTTAGATGACGTCGTTGTCTTCGCCTCGAACTTTGAAGAGCACCTCAAAAGACTTCGAACAGTACTAGACGCAATGAAGTCGTCTGGCCTAACCTTGAAAGATGAAAAATGCCACTTTGCCTACGAAGAGCTGCTGTTTCTAGGCCACATCGTTAGCAAGGAAGGAGTACGCCCAGACCCGCAGAAAACAGCTGCTATTGAACAGTTTCAACCGCCGGCCGATAAGAAAGCAGTGCGCAGATTTCTCGGACTATGCGCATATTACCGACGATTTGTGAAAAACTTTTCGCGCATCGCCGAGCCCCTGACCCAACTGACGAAGGCAGACGTGCCGTTTAAATGGGAAGCGCCGCAAGCAGAAGCCTTCAAGGAACTTCAGCGTCGCTTACAGTCCCCACCGATCCTTGCGCATTTTGATGAAAACGCCGATACTGAAGTTCATACCGACGCAAGCAGCGTGGGACTAGGCGCCGTTCTCGTTCAAAAAAGTGACGGGCTGGAGAAGGTCATCGCATACGCTAGCCGTTCCCTTTCCAAGGCCGAGGCTAACTATTCGACCAATGAGAAGGAGTGCCTTGCCATCATCTGGGCTACGTCGAAATTCCGCCCCTACCTCTACGGACGGCCGTTCAAGGTGGTCAGCGACCACCACGCACTCTGCTGGCTTGCCAATTTGAAGGATCCCTCTGGCCGACTCGCTCGATGGAGTCTGCGTCTCCAGGAGTTTGACGTCACCGTCGTTTACAAGTCCGGACGCAAGCACACTGACGCCGATTGCCTCTCACGAGCCCCTGTAGATGCACCGCCGCTGGACGACGATGAGGACGCCTTCCTGGGACCCATCAGCGCAAGCTCTTTTGCTCAGCAGCAACGCTCGGACCCCAAACCAAAAGGCCTCATCGAGTACCTGGAAGGCAAGGTTTCTTCACCCCCCGCTTCATTCAAGCGAGGACTGTCTTCCTTCTGTTTGCAGAATGAGGTCCTTGTGAAGAAGAACTTTACAGCGAACAAAACAGCCTACCTCCTTGTTGTACCTACTTGTCTCCGCGAAGAAGTTCTACAGGCTTCACACGACGAGCCGACAGCTGGACATCTCGGGTTTACTCGCACCCTCCGCCGCATTCAAGACAAGTATTACTGGCCCCGACTGTCTGCCGATGTCGCACACTATGTGAAAACATGCCGAGATTGTCAGCGACGAAAGACTCCTCCCACACGACCAGCAGGATTTCTGAACCCCATTGAACCTCCCTCAAGGCCCTTTCAGCAGATTGGCATGGACTTGCTTGGCCCTTTTCCAACGTCAACATCTGGAAATAAGTGGATCATCATAGCGACCGACTACCTGACCCGCTACGCCGAGGCGAAAGCCCTACCGAACGGAACAGCAGCAGAAGTGGCCAAATTTTTCGTGGAGTGCATTCTTCTTCGACACGGCGCCCCCGATGTGCTCAACACGGACAGAGGAACAGCATTTACGGCGGAACTCATGCAAGCCATCCTGCGCTACAGCCAAACCAGCCACCGGAGGACAACTGCATACCATCCGCCGACCAAAGGACTGACCGAGCGCCTGAACAAAACCATCGCCGATATGCTCGCTATGTATGTCGATGCCAAACACAAAACCTGGGATGTCATCCTGCCTTACGTTGTCTTCGCCTACAACACCGCAGTGCAGGAGACCACCCAGATGACGCCTTTTAGGCTCGTCCATGGCAGGGATGCCACGACCACGCTAGACGCCATGCTGCTCAACGTTACAGAAGAGAACGTCGACGTTGCCGCCTACCTTCAACGCGCAGAAGCTCGAAGGCTTGCCCGATTACGGATAAAAGATCAGCAGCGGTCCGACGCCAGACGCTACAACCTACGAAGACGCAACGCGGAATACAAGCCAGGAGACCAAGTCTGGGTGTGGACGCCCATTCGCCGCCGTGGATTGAGTGAAAAGCTTTTGCGCCGCTATTTCGGCCCGTACAAGGTTCTTCGTCGGCTGGGTGAACTGGATTATGAAGTCATCCCTGACGCAATGACTGCATCCCAGCGACGCCGCGTCCGACCAGAAGTTGTCCATGTAGTCCGTCTGAAGCCGTATTATGCGCGCTAAAGGCCGCTGCATTTCCATGCTCTATTTTCGCAAGATCCGTTTTTTTCCCTTACTAATCGCTTTATTTGTTTTAATGCATCAGGTCAATGCTTCTTTGAGAGGGGAGTAATGCCGCGAATATTTGCAGTGTTTGTTCGTTTTTCAAATCTGCCGCGACACCACTTTATCGCTTTGTTTGCGACGCAAGACGCGACTAGATTTATCTCGATTGATCGCAGCCAAGCAAAGCTGATTCTACGTTGTTCCGGAATGTTCTAGTAACTTTGCGCCCTTTATCTCGAATGTTCGCTATCAGCTTTAAATTGAGCACGGCCGACTGTGGCGGGCATTCTGTCTGACGACCGCCGATCACGCTTGTCGCTTCGCCGCCGCCGAGTGATTCAGTCCATTTTGGGTGCAAGTCAGCCCAATAAACAGTTCTTTTAGAAGACCCCTTTCGTCCGTCTTCATCGCTGCTTCGACTGCCGTCACCACTACGTGACAATATTAAGGAAGCCAACAGTCCCCGAAACCAAGGTGCATAGGGGAATGCTTATAATTTTTTTTCAATTTTCAGTGCCAATCAATCGGTTTAAAGAAAATTACTTATAAAGCAGCAGAAAAAACAACAATGCCGCCGGTAGGATCCGAACCTACGACCTCCGAATATCGCGTCCGGTGCTCTTACCAACTGAGCTACGGCGACGGATGTCAAATCTCCTTCTTTTGGTGGGTATTTAAGTTTACTGGATGTAAGCGAACCTTGAGAGCGTTCACCAGCGCCACCCTCGACCACAGCGGTGGATCGTAGATCGTCCTGTAATACCGCGAGTGGGACGTAGAAGTTCATCTAACGGCGAGGGCGGAAACTGTGCGAGAGCCCTCTTATGCTATCTATGGCAACAAGACTGCCAGAACCGAGACTCCCGTTAAGCTATTAGCAGACAAGGTAAAGGAAATGAGGGGCTCGTTTGACAAACATATTAAGGAAGCCAACAGTCGCCGAAACCAAGGAGCATAGAGGAATGCTTTTATTTTTTTAAATTTCTGTGCCAATCAATCGGTTTATTGAAAATTACTTATAAAGCAGCAGAAAAAAAAACGATGCCGCAGCTGGGTCCGAACCCACGACCTCCGAATATCGCGTCCGGTGCTCTTACCAACTGAGCTATGGCGACGGATGTCCAATCTGCTGCTTTCGTGGGTATTTATGTTTACTGGGTGTTAGCGAACCTTGAGAGTGTTCACCAGCGTCACCCTCGACCACAGCAGTGGACGTAGCACGTCCTGTAATACCGCGAGTGTGATGTAGAACGTCATCTAAAGGCGAGGGCGGAAACTGCGCGAGAGCCCTCTTATGCTACCTATGGCAACAAGACTGCCTGAACAAAGACCACCGTTAAGCTATTAGCAGACAAGGTAAAGGAAAGAAGGGGCTCGTTTGACAAACATATTAAGGAAGCCAACAGTCACCGAAACCAAGGTACATAGGGGAATGCTTTTAATTTCTTTTTAAATTTTTAGTGCCAATCAATCGGTTTAAGGAAAATTACTGATAAAGCAGCAGAAAAACAACCATGCCGCCGGTGGGATCCGAGCCCGCGACCTCCGAATATCGCGTCCGGTGCTCTTACCAACTGAGCTACGGCGACGGATGTCCAATCTGCTGCTTTCGTGGGTATTTATGTTTACTGGGTGTAAGCGAAACTTTAGATTGTTCACCAGTGCCACCCTCGACCACAGCGGTGGACGTAGCACGTCATGTAATACCGCGAGTGTGACGTAGAACGTCATCTAACGGCGAGGGCGGAAACTGTGCGAGAGCCCTCTTATGCTATCTATGGCAACAAGACTGCCAGAACCGAGACCCCCGTTGAGCTATTAGCAGACAAGGTAAAGGAAATGAGGGGCTCGTTTGACAATCATACTAAGGAAGGCAACAGTCACTGAAACCAAGGTGCATAGGAGAATGCTTTTAATTTTTTTTTTAATTTTTAGTGCCAATCAATCGGTTTAAAGAAAATACTTATAAAGCAGAAGAAAAAACAACCATGCCGCCGGTGGGATCCGAACCCACGACCTCCGGATATCGCGTCTGGTGCTCTTACCAACTGAGCTACGGCGACGGATGTCCAATCTGCTGCTTTCGTGGGTATTTATGTTTACTGGGTGTAAGCGAACCTTGACAGTGTTCACCAGCGCCACCCTCGACCACAGCGGTGGACGTAGCACGTCCTGTATTACCGCGAGTTTGATGTAGAATGTCATCTAACAAACAGGGCGTAAACTGTGCGAGAGCCCTCTTATGCTACCTATGGCAACAAGACTGCCAGAACCGAGACCCGCATTAAGCTATTAGCAGACAAGGTAAAGGAAATGAGGGGCTCGTTTGATAAACATATTAAGGAAGCCAACAGTCACCGAAACCAAGGTGCATAGGAGAATGCTTTTAATTTTTAGTACCAATCAATCGGTTTAAATAAAATTACTTATAAAGCAGCAGAAAAAACAACCATGCCGCCGGTAGGATTGGAACCCACGACCTCCGAATATCGGGTCCGGTGCTCTTACCAACTGAGCTACGGCGAAGGATGTCCAATCTGCTGCTTTCGTGGGTATTTATGTTTACTGGGTGTAAGCGAACCTTGAGAGCGTTTACCAGCGCCACCCTCGACCACAGCGGTGGACGTAGCACGTCCTGTAATACCGTGAGTGTGACGTAGAACGTCATCTAACGGCGAGGGCGGAAACTGTGCGAGAGCCCTCTTATGCTATCTATGGCAACAAGACTGCCAGAACCGAGACCCCCGTTAAGCTATTAGCAGACAAGGTAAAGGCAATGAGGGGCTCGTTTGACAAACTTATTAAGGAAGCCAACAGTCACCGAAACCAAGGTGCATAGGGGAAGGCTTTTATTTTTTTTTAATTTTTAATGCCGATCAATCGGTGTAAAGAAAATTACTTATAAAGCCTCAGAAAAAACAACCATGCCGCCAGTGGGATCTGAACCCACGACCTCCAGATATCGCGTCCGGTGCTCTTCCCAACTTAGCTACGGCGATGGGTGTCCAATCTGCTGCTTTTGGTGGGTATTTAGGTTCACTAGGTGTAAGCGAACCTTTAGTGTTCACCAGCGCCAACCTCGACCACAGCGGTGGACGTAGCACGTCCTGTAATACCGCGAGTGTGACGTAGAACGTCATCTAACAAAGAGGGCGTAAAGTGTGCGAGGGCCCTCTTATGCTACCCATGGCAACAAGACTGCCAGAACCGAGACCCCCGTTAAGCTATTAGCAGACATGGTAAAGGAAATGAGGGGCTTGTTTGACAAACAGATTAAGGAAGCCAACAGTCACCGAAACCAAGGAACATAGGGGAATGCTTTTAATTTCTTATTAAATTTTTAGTGCCAATCAATCGTTTTAAGGAAAACTACTTATAAAGCAGCAGAAAAACAACCATGCCGCCGGTGGGATCCGAACCCACGACCTCCGAATATCGCGTCCGGTGCTCTTACCAACTGAGCTACGGCGACGGATGTCCAATCTGCTGCATTCGTGGGTATTTATGTTTACTGGGTGTAAGCGAACCTTGAGAGTGTTACCAACTGAGCTACGGCGACGGATGTCCAATCTGCTGCATTCGTGGGTATTTATGTTTACTGGGTGTAAGCGAACCTTGAGAGTGCCACCCTCGACCACAGCGCTGGACGTAGCACGTCCTGTAATGCCGAGTGTGACGTAGAACTTCATCTAACGGCGAGGGCGGAAACTGTGCGAGAGCCCTCTTATGCTACCTATGGCAACAAGTCTGCCAGAACCGAGACTCCCGTTAAGCTATTAGCAGACAAGGTAAAAGAAATGAGGGGCTCGTTTGACAAACATATTAAGGAAGCCAACAGTCGCCGAAACCAAGCTGCATAGGGGAATGCTTTTAATTTTTTAAAATTTTTGTTCCAACCAATCGGTTTAAAAAAAATTACTTATAAAGCAGCAGAAAAAACAACCATGCCGCCGGTGGGTCCGAACCCACGACTTCCAAATATCGCGTCCGGTGCTCTTACCAACTGAACTACGGCGACGGATGTCTAATCTGCTGCTTTCCTGGGTATTTATGTTTATTGGGTGTAAGCGAACGTTGAGAGCGTTCACCAGCGCCACCCTCGACCACAGCGGTGGACGTAGCACGTCCTGTAATACCGCGAGTGTGACGTAGAACGTCATCTAAAGGCGAGGACGGAAACTGTGCGAGAGCCCTCTTATGCTACCTATGGCAACAAGACTAACAGAACCGAGACCCCCGTTAAGCTATTAGCAGACATGGTAAAGTAAATGAGGGGCTCGTTTGACAACCATATCAAGGAAGCCAACAGTCACCGAATCCAAGGTGCATAGGGGAATGCTTATAATTTTTTTTTTAATTTTCAGTGCCAATCAATCGGTTTAAAAAAATTACTTATAAAGCAGCAGAAAAACAACAATGCCACCGGTGGGATTCGAACCTACGACCTCCGAATATCGCGTCCGGTGCTCTTACCAACTGAGCTACGGCGACGGATGTCCAATCTGCTGCTTTCCTGGGTATTTATGTTTACTGGGTGTAAGCGAACGTTGAGAGCGTTCACCAGCGCCACCCTCGACCACAGCGGTGGACGTAGCACATCCTGTAATACCGCGAGTGTGACGTAGAACGTCATCTAACGGCGAGGGCGGAAACTGTGCGAGAGCCCTCTTATGCTATCTATGGCAACAAGACTGCCAGAACCGAGACCCCCGTTGAGCTATTAGCAGACAAGGTAAAGGAAATGAGGGGCTCGTTTGACAAACATATTAAGGAAGGCAACAGTCACTGAAACCAAAGGTGCATAGGGGAATGCTTTTAATTTTTTTTTTTAAATTTTTAGTGCCAATCAATTGGTTTAAAGAAAATACTTATAAAGCAGAAGAAAAAACAACCATGCCGCCGGTGGGATCCGAACCCACGACCTCCGGATATCGCGTCCGGTGCTCTTCCCAACTTAGCTACGGCGACGGATGTCAAATCTGCTGCTTTTGGAGGGTATTTAAGTTTACTGGATGTAAGCGAACCTTGAGAGTGTTCACCAGTGCCACCCTCGACCACAGCGCTGGACGTAGCACGTCCTGTAATACCGAGTGTGACGTGGAACGTCATCTAACGGCGAGGGCGGAAACTGTGCGAGAGCCCTCTGATGCTACCTATGGCAACAAGACTGCCACAACCGAGACTCCCGTTAAGCTATTAGCAGACAAGGTAAAGGAAATGAGGGGCTCGTTTGACAAACATATTAAGAAAGCCAACAGTCACCGAAACCAAGGTGCATAGAAGAATGCTTTTTATTTTTTTTTAAATTTTAGTGACAATCAATGGGTTTAAAGAAAATTAATTATAAAGGAGCCGAAAAAACAACCATGCCGCCGGTGGGATCCGAACCCACGACCTCCGAATATCGCGTCCGGTAATCTTACCAATTGAGCTACGGCGATGGATGACCAATCTGCTGCTTTTGGTGGGTATTTAGGTTCACTAGGTGTAAGCGAACGTTTAGTGTTCACCAGCGCCAACCTCGACCACAGCGGTGCACGTAGCACGTCCTGTAATACCGCGAGTGTGACGTAGAACGTCATCTAACAAAGAGGGCGTAAAGTGTGCGAGAGCCCTCTTATGCTACCCATGGCAACAAGACTGCCAGAACCGAGACCCCCGTTAAGCTATTAGCAGACATGGTAAAGGAAATGAGGGGCTTGTTTGACAAACAGAATAAGGAAGCCAACAGTCACCGAAACCAAGGAACATAGGGGAATGCTTTTAATTTCTTATTAAATTTTTAGTGCCAATAAATCGTTTTAAGGAATACTACTTATAAAGCAGCAGAAAAACAACCATGCCGCCGGTGGGATCCGAACCCACGACCTCCGAATATCGCGTCCGGTGCTCTTACCAACTGAGCTACGGCGGCGGATGTCCAATCTGCTGCATTCGTTGGTATTTATGTTTACTGGGTGTAAGCGAACCTTGAGAGTGTTCACCAGTGCCACCCTCGACCACAGCGCTGGACGTAGCACGTCCTGTAATACCGAGTGTGACGTAGAACTTCATCTAACGGCGAGGGCGGAAACTGTGCGAGAGCCCTCTTATGCTACCTATGGCAACAAGACTGCCAGAACCATGACTCCCGTTAAGCTATTAGCAGACAAGGTAAAGGAAATGAGGGGCTCGTTTGACAAACATATTAAGGAAGCCAACAGTCGCCGAAACCTAGGTGCATAGGGGAATGCTTTTAATTTTTTAAAATTTTTGTTCCAACCAATCGGTGTAAAGAAAATTACTTATAAAGCAGCAGAAAAAACAACCATGCCGCAGGTGGGTCCGAACCCACGACCTCCGAATATCGCGTCCGGTGCTCTTACCAACTGAGCTATGGCGACGGATGTCCAATCTGCTGCTTTCGTGGGTATTTATGTTTACTGGGTGTAAGTGAACCTTGAGAGTGTTCACCAGCGTCACCCTCGACCACAGCGGTGGACGTAGCACGTCCTGTAATACCGCGAGTGTGACGTAGAACTTCATCTAAAGGCGAGGGCGGAAACTGTGCGAGAGCCCTCTTATGCTACCTATGGCAACAAGACTAACAGAACCGAGACCCCCGTTAAGCTATTAGCAGACATGGTAAAGTAAATGAGGGGCTCGTTTGACAACCATATTAAGGAAGCCAACAGTCACCGAATCCAAGGTGCATAGAGGAATGCTTATAATTTTTTTTAAATTTTCAATGCCAATCAATCGGTTTAATGAAAATTACTTATAAAGCAGCAGAAAAAACAACAATGCCACCGGTGGGATTCGAACCTACGACCTCCGAATATCGCGTCCGGTGCTCTTACCAACTGAGCTACGGCGACGGATGTCCAATCTGCTGCTTTCCTGGGTATTTATGTTTACTGGGTGTAAGCGAACGTTGAGAGCGTTCACCAGCGCCACCCTCGACCACAGCGGTGGATGTAGCACGTCCTGTAATACCGCTAGTGTGACGTAGAACGTCATCTAACGGTGAGGGCGGAAACTGTGCGAGAGCCCTCTTATGCTATCTATGGCAACAAGACTGCCAGAACCGAGACCCCCGTTAAGCTATTAGCAGACATGGTAAAGTAAATGAGGGGCTCGTTTGACAACCATATTAAGGAAGCCAACAGTCACCGAATCCAAGGTGCATAGAGGAATGCTTATAATTTTTTTTAAATTTTCAGTGCCAATCAATCGGTTTAAAGAAAATTACTTATAAAGCAGCAGAAAAAACAACAATGCCGCCGGTAGGATCCGAACCTACGACCTCCGATTATCGCGTCCGGTGCTCTTACCAACTGAGCTACGGCGACGGATGTCAAATCTCCTTCTTTTGGTGGGTATTTAAGTTTACTGGATGTAAGCGAACCTTGAGAGTGTTCACCAGCGCCACCCTCGACCACAGCGGTGGATCGTATATCGTCCTGTAATAGCGCGAGTGTGACGTAGAACGTCGTCTAACGGCGAGGGCGGAAACTGTGCGAGAGCCCCCTTATGCTGCCTATGGCAACAAGACTGCCAGAACCTAGACCCCCGTTAAGCTATTAGCAGACAAGGTAAAGGAAATGTGGGGCTCGATTGACAAACAGATTAAGGAAGCCAACAGTCACCGAAACCAAGGAACATAGAAAATGTTTTTAATTTCTTAGTAAATTTTTAGTGCCAATCAATCGTTTTAAGGAAAACTACTTATAAAGCAGCAGAAAAACAACCATGCCGCCAGTGGTATCCGAACCCACGACCTCCGAATATCGCGTCCGGTGCTCTTACCAACTGAGCTACGGCGACGGATGTCCAATCTGCTGCATTCGTGGGTATTTATGTTTACTGGGTGTAAGCGAACCTTGAGAGTGTTCACCAGTGCCACCCTCGACCACAGCGCTGGACGTAGCACGTCCTGTAATACCGAGTGTGACGTAGAACTTCATCTAACGGCGAGGGCAGAAACTGTGCGAGAGCCCTCTTATGCTACCTATGGCAAAAAGACTGCCAGAACCGAGACCCCCGTTAAGCTATTAGCAGACAAGGTAAAGGCAATGAGGGGCTCGTTTGACAAACATATTAAGGAAGCAAACAGTCACCAAAACCAAGGTGCATAGGGGAATGCTTTTATTTTTTTTAATTTTTAATGCCAATCAATCGGTGTAAAGAAAAGTACTTATAAAGCCGCAGAAAAAACAACCATGCCGCCAGTGGGATCTGAACCCACGACCTCCAGATATCGCGTCCGGTGCTCTTCCCAACTTAGCTACGGCGATGGATGTCCAATCTGCTGCTTTTGGTGGGTATTTAAGTTCACTAGGTGTAAGCGAACCTTGAGTGTTCACCAGCGCCACGCTCGACCACAGCGGTGGATCGTAGCCCATCCTGTAATACAGCGAGTGTGACGTAGAACGTCATCTAACGGTGAGGGCGGAAACTGTGCGAGAGCCCTCTTATGCTATCTATGGCAACAAGACTGCCAGAACCGAGACCCCCGTTAAGCTATTAGCAGACATGGTAAAGTAAATGAGGGGCTCGTTTGACAACCATATTAAGGAAGCCAACAGTCCCCGAAACCAAGGTGCATGGGAATGCTTATAATTTTTTTTTCAATTTTTAGTGCCAATCAATCGGTTTAAAGAAAAATACTTATAAAGCAGAAGAAAAAACAACCTTGCCGCCGGTGGGATCCGAACCCACGACCTCCGGATATCGCGTCCGGTGCTCTTCCCAACTTGGCTACGGCGACGGATGTCAAATCTCTTGCTTTTGGTGGGTATTTAAGTTTACTGGATGTCAGCGAACCTTGAGAGTGTTCAGCAGCGCCACCCTCGACCACAGCGGTGGATCGTAGATCGTCCTGCAATACCGCGAATGCGACGTAGAACGTCATCTAACGGCGAGGGCGGAAACTGTGCGAGAGCCCTCTTATGCTATCTATGGGAACAAGACTGCCAGAACCGAGACCCCCGTTAAGCTATTAGCAGACAAGGTAAACGAAATGAGGGGCTCGTTTGACAAACATATTAAGAAAGCCAACAGTCACCGAAACCAAGGTGCATAAGGGAATGCTTTTATTTTTTTTCAATTTTTAGTGCAAATAAATCGGTTTAAAGAAAATTACTTATAAAGCAGCAGAAAAAAACAACAATGCCGCCGGTGGGATCCGAACCCACGAGCTCCGGATATCGCGTCCGGTGCTCTTACCAACTGAGCTACTGCGACGGACGTCCAATCTGCTGCTTTCGTGGGTATTTATGTTTTCTGGGTGTAAGCGAACCTTGAGAGTGTTCACCAGCGCCACCCTCGACCACAGCGGTGGACGTAGCACGTCCTGTAATACCGCGAATGTGACGTAGAACGTCATCTAAAAAAGAGGGCGTAAACTGTGCGAGAGCCCTCTTATGCTACCTATGGCAACAAGACTGCCAGAACCGAGACCCCCATTAAGCTATTAGCAGACAAGGTAAAGTAAATGAGGGGCTCGTTTGACAAACATATTAAGGAAGCCAACAGTCACCGAAACCAAGGTGCATAGGAGAATGCTTTTAATTTTTAGTACCAATCAATCGGTTTAAAGAAAATTACTTATAAAGCAGCAGAAAAAACAACCATGCCGCCGGTGGGATTGGAACCCACGACCTCCGAATATCGCGTCCGGTGCTCTTACCAACTGAGCTACGGCGACGGATGTCCAATCTGCTGGTTTCGTGGGTATTTATGTTTACTGGGTGTAAGCGAACCTTGAGAGCGTTTACCAGCGCCACCCGCGACCACAGCGGTGGACGTAGCACGTCCTGTAATACCGTGAGTGTGACGTAGAACGTCATCTAACGGCGAGGGCGGAAACTGTGCGAGAGCCGTCTTATGCTATCTATGGCAACAAGACTGCCAGAACCGAGACCCCCGTTAAGCTATTAGCAGACAAGGTAAAGGCAATGAGGGGCTCGTTTGACAACCATATTAAGGAAGCCAACAGTCACCGAATCCAAGGTGCATAGGGGAATGCTTATAATTTTTTTTAAAATTTTCAGTGCCAATCAATCGGTTTAAAGAAAATTACTTATAAAGCAGCAGGAAAAACAACAATGCCACCGGTGGGATTCGAACCTACGACCTCCGAATATCGCGTCCAGTGCTCTTACCAACTGAGCTACGGCGACGGATGTCAAATCTCCTTCTTTTGGTGGGTATTTAAGTTTATTGGTTGTAAGCGAACCTTGAGAGTGTTCACCAGCGCCACCCTCGAACACAGCGGTGGATCGTAGCACGTCCTGTAATACCGCGAGTGTGACGTAGAACGTCGTCTAACGGCGAGGGCGGAAACTGTGCGAGAGCCCTCTTATGCTATCTATGGCAACAAGACCGCCAGAACCGAGACCCCCGTTAAGCTATTAGCAGACAAGGTAAAGGAAATGAGGGGCTCGTTTGACAAACATATTAAGAAAGCCAACAGTCACCGAAACCAAGGTGCATAGGAGAATGCTTTTAATTTTTTTTTTTCAATATTTAGTGCAAATCAGTCGGATTAAAGAAAATTACTTATAAAGCAGCAGAAAAAACAACAATGTCGCCGGTAGGATTCGAACCTACGACCTCCGAATATCGCATCCGGTGCTCTTACCAACTGAGCTACTGCGACGGATGTCCAATCTGCTGCTTTCGTGGGTATTTATGATTTCTGGGTGTAAGCGAACCTTGAGAGTGTTCATCAGCGCCACCCTCGACCACAGCGGTGGACGTAGCACGTCCTGTAATACCGTGAGTGTGACGTAGAACGTCATCTAACAAAGAGGGCGTAAAGTGTGCGAGAGCCCTCTTATGCTACCCATGGCAACAAGACTGCCAGAACCGAGACCCCCATTAAGCTATTAGCAGGCATGGTAAAGGAAATGAGGGGTTTGTTTGACAAACAGATTAAGGAAGCCAACAGTCACCGAAACCAAGGAACATAGGGGAATGCTTTTAATTTCTTATTAAATTTTTAGTGCCAATCAATCGGTTTAAAGAAAATTACTTATAAAGCAGCAGAAAAAACAACCATGCCGCCGGTGGGATCCGAACCCACGATCTCCGGATATCGCGTCCGGTGCTCTTCCCAACTTAGCTACGGCGACGGATGTCAAATCTGCTGCTTTCGTGGGTATTTATGTTTACTGGGTGTAAGCGAACCTTGAGAGTGTTCACCAGTGCCACCCTCGACCACAGCGCTGGACGTAGCACGTCCTGTAATACCGAGTGTGACGTGGAACGTCATCTAACGGCGAGGGCGGAAACTGTGCGAGAGCCCTCTTATGCTACCTATGGCAACAAGGCTGCCACAACCGAGACTCCCGTTAAGCTATTAGCAGACAAGGTAAAGGAAATGAGGGGCTCGTTTGACAAACATATTAAGGAAGCCAACAGTCGCCGAAAAAAGGTGCATAGGGGAATGCTTTTAATTTTTTTTTTAATTTTTAGTGACAATCAATGGGTTTAAAGAAAATTAATTATAAAGGAGCAGAAAAAACAACAATGCCGCCGGTGGGATCCGAACCCACGACCTCCGAATATCGCGTCCGGTGATCTTACCATCTGAGGTACGGCTATGGATGTGCACTCTGCTGCTTTCGTGGGTATTTATGTTTACTGGGTGTAAGCGAACCTTGAGAGTGTTCACCAGTGCTACCCTCGACCACAGCGGTGGACGTAGCACGTCCTGTAATACCGCGAGTGTGACGTAGAACGTCATCTAACGGAGAGGGCGGAAACTGTGCGAGAGCCCTCTTATGCTACCTATGGCAACAAGTATGCCAGAACCGAGACCCCCGTAAAGCTATTAGCAGACAAGGTAAAGGAAATGAAGGGCTCGTTTGACAAACATATTAAGGAAGCCAACAGTCACCGAAACCAAGGTGCATAGGAGAATGCTTTTAATTTTTAGTACCAATCAATCGGTTTAAAGAAAATTACTTATAAAGCAGCAGAAAAAACAACCATGCCGCCGGTGGGATTGGAACCCACGACCTCCGAATATCGCGTCCGGTGCTCTTACCAACTGAGCTACGGCGACGGATGTCCAATCTGCTGGTTTCGTGGGTATTTATGTTTACTGGGTGTAAGCGAACCTTGAGAGCGTTTACCAGCGCCACCCGCGACCACAGCGGTGGACGTAGCACGTCCTGTAATACCGTGAGTGTGACGTAGAACGTCATCTAACGGCGAGGGCGGAAACTGCGAGAGCCTTCTTATGCTACCTATGGCAACAAGACTGCCAGAACCGAGACCCCCGTTAAGCTATTAGCAGACATGGTAAAGTAAATGAGGGGCTCGTTTGACAACCATATTAAGGAAGCCAACAGTCCCCGAAACCAAGGTGCATAGGGGATTGTTTTTAATGTTTTTTTTAATTTTAGTGCCAATCAATCGGTTTAAAGAAAATTACTTATAAAGCAGCAGAAAAAACAACCATGCCGCCGGTGGGATCCGAACCCACGATCTCCGGATATCGCGTCCGGTGCTCTTCCCAACTTAGCTACGGCGACGGATGTCAAATCTGCTGCTTTTGGTGGGTATTTAAGATTACTGGATGTAAGCGAACCTTGAGAGTGTTCACCAGCGCAACCCTCGATCACAGCGGTGGATCGTAGATCATCCTGTAATACCCCGAGTGCGACGTAGAACGTCATCTAACGGTGAGGGCGGAAACTGCGAGAGCCCTCTTATGCTACCTATGGCAACAAGACTGCCAGAACCGAGACCCCCGTTAAGCTATTAGCCGACATGGTAAAGTAAATGAGGGGCTCGTTTGACAACCATATTAAGGAAGCCAACAGTCACCGAAACCAAGGTACATAGGGGAATGCTTTTAATTTCTTTTTAAATTTCTAGTGCCAATCAATCGGTTTAAGGAAAATTACTGATAAAGCAGCAGAAAAACAACCATGCCGCCGGTGGGATCCGAACCCACGACCTCCGAATATCGCGTCCGGTGCTCTTACAAAACTTAGCTACGGCGACGGATGTCCAATCTGCTGCTTTCGTGGGTATTTATGTTTACTGGGTGTAAGCGAACCTTGAGAGTGTTCACCAGCGCCACCCTCGACCACAGCGGTGGACGTAGCACGTCCTGTAATACCGCGAGTGTGACGTAGAACGTCATCTAACGACGAGGGCGGAAACTGTGCGACAGCCCCCTTATGCTGCCTATGGCAACAAGACTAACAGAACCGAGACCCCCGTTAAGCTATTAGCAGACAAGGTAATTAAATGAGGGGCTCGTTTGACAAACATATTAAGGAAGCCAACAGTCACCGAAACCAAGGTGCACAGGGGAATGCTTAAAATTTTTTTTCAATTTTCAGTGCCAATCAATCGGTTTAAAGAAAATTACTTATAAAGCAGGAGAAAAAACAACAATGCCGCCGGTGGGATCCGAACCTACGACCTCCGAATATCGCGTCCGGTGCTCTTACCTACTCAGCTACGGCGACGGATGTCCAATCAGCTGCTTTCCTGGGTATTTATGTGTACTGGGTGTAAGCGAACTTTGAGAGCGTTGACCAGCGCCACCCTCGACCACAGCGGAGGACGTAGCACGTCCTGTAATACCGCGGCCGTGACGTAGACCGTCATCTAACGGCGAGGGCGTAAACTCTGCGAGAGCCGTCTTATGCTATCTATGGCAACAAGACTGCCAGAACCGAGACCCCCGTTAAGCTATTAGCAGACAAGGCAAAGGAAATGAGGGGCTCGTTTGACAAACATATTAAGGAAGCCAACAGTCACCGAAACCAAGGTGCATAGGGGAATGTTATAATTTTTTTTTTTTAATTTTTAGTGCCAATCAATCGGTTTAAAGAAAAATACTTATAAAGCAGAAGAAAAAACAACCATGCCACCGGTGGGATCCGAACCCACGACCTCCGGATATCGCGTCCGGTGCTCTTCCCAACTTAGCTACGGCGGCGGATGTCAAATCTCCTGCTTTTGGTGGGTATTTAGTTTACTGGATGTAAGCGAACCTTGAGAGTGTTCACCAGCGCCACCATCGACCACAGCGGTGGATCGTAGATCGTCCTGTAATACCGCGAGTGTGACGTAGAACGTAGTCTAACGGTGAGGGCGGAAACTGTGCGAGAGCCCTCTTATGCTATATATGGCAACAAGACTGCCAGAACCAAGACCCCCGTTAAGCTATTAGCAGACATGGTAAAGGAAATGAGGCGCTTGTTTGACAAACATATTAAGGAAGCCAACAGTCGCCGAAACCAAGGTGCATAGGGGATTGTTTTTAATGTTTTTTTTTAATTTTAGTGCCAATCAATCGGTTTAAAGAAAATTACTTATAAAGCAGCAGAAAAAACAACAATGCCACCGGTGGGATCCGAACCTACGACCTCCGAATATCGCGTCCGGTGCTCTTACCTACTGAGCTACGGTGACGGATGTCTAATCTGCTGCTTTCCTGGGTATTTAGGTTTACTGGGTGAAGCGAACGTTGACAGCGTTCACCAGCGCCACACTCGAGCACAGCGGTGGACGTAGCACGTCCTGTAATACCGCGAGTGTGACGTAGAACGTCATCAAACGGCGAGGGCGGAAACTGTGCGAGAGCCCTCTTATGCTATCTATGGCAACAAGACTGCCAGAACCGAGACCCCCGTTAAGCTATTAGCAGACAAGGTAAACGAAATGAGGGGCTCGTTTGACAAACATATTAAGAAAGCCAACAGTCACCGAAACCAAGGTGCATAGGGGAATGCTTTTAATTTTTTTTTCAATTTTTAGTGCAAATCAATCGGTTTAAAGAAAATTACTTATAAAGCAGCAGAAAAAAACAACAATGCCGCCGGTGGGATCCGAACCCACGACCTCCGGATATCGCGTCCGGTGCTCTTACCAACTGAGCTACTGCGACGGATGTCCATTCTGCTGCTTTCGTGGGTATTTATGTTTTCTGGGTGTAAGCGAACCTTGAGATCGTTTACCAGCGCCACCCTCGACCACAGCGGTGGACGTAGCACGTCCTGTAATACCGTGAGTGTGACGTAGAACGTTATCTAACGGCGAGGGCGGAAACTGTGCGAGAGCCCTCTTATGCTATCTATGGCAACAAGACTGCCAGAACCGAGACCCCCGTTAAGCTATTAGCAGACAAGGTAAAGGCAATGAGGGGCTTGACAAACATATTAAGGAAGCCAAGAGTCACAGAAACCAAGGTGCATAGGGGAATGCTTATAATTTTTTTCAATTTTCAGTGCCAATCAATCGGTTTAAAGAAAATTACTTATAAAGCAGCAGAAAAAACAACAATGCCGCCGGTAGGATCCGAACCTACGACCTCCGAATATCGCGTCCGGTGCTCTTACCTACTGAGCTACGGCGACGGATGTCCAATCTGCTGCTTTCCTGGGTATTTATGCTTACTGGGTGTAAGCGAACCTTGAGAGCGTTTACCAGCGCCACCCTCGACCACAGCGGTGGACGTAGCACGTCCTGTAATACCGTGAGTGTGACGTAGAACGTCATCTAACGGCGAGGGCGTAAACTGTGCGAGAGCCCTCTTATACTACCTATGGCAACAAGACTGCCAGAACCAAGACCCCCGTTAAGCTATTAGCAGACAAGGCAAAGGAAATGAGGGGCTAGTTTGACAAACATATTTAGGAAGCCAACAGTCACCGAAACCAAGGTGCATAGGGGAATGTTTTTAATTTTTTTTTAAATTTTTAGTGTCAATCAATCGGTTTAAAGAAAAATACTTATAAAGCACAAGAAAAACAACCATGCCGCCGGTGGGATCCGAACCCACGACCTCCGGATATCGCGTCCGGTGCTCTTCCCAACTTAGCTACGGCGACTGATGTCAAATCTTCTGCTTTTGGTGGGTATTTAAGTTTACTGGATGTAAGCGAACCTTGAGAGTGTTCACCAGCGCCACCCTCGACCACAGCGGTGGATCGTAGATCGTCCTGTAATACCGCGAGTGTGACGTGGAACGTCGTCTAACGGTGAGGGCGGAAACTGTGCGAGAGCTCTCTTATGCTATATATGGCAACAAGACTGCCAGAACCGTGACCCCCGTTAAGCTATTAGCAGACATGGTAAAGTAAATGAGGGGCTTGTTTGACAAACATATTAAGGAAGCCAACCGTCACCGAAACCAAGATACATTGGGGAATGTTTTTAATTTCTTTTTAAACCTTTAGTGCCAATCAATCGGTTTAAGGAAAATTACTTATAAAGCAGGAGAAAAACAACCATGCCGCCGGTGGGATCCGAACCCACGACCTCCGAATATCGCGTCCGGTGCTCTTACCAACTGAGCTACGGCGACGGATGTCCAATCTGCTGCTTTCGTGGGTATTTATGTTTACTGGGCGTAAGCGAACGTTGAGAGTGTTCACCAGTGCCACCGTCGACCACAGCGGTGGACGTAGCACGTCCTGTAATACCGCCAGTGTGACGTAGAACGTCATCTAACGGCGAGGGCGTAAACTGTGCGAGAGCCCTCTTATACTACCTATGGCAACAAGACTGCCAGAACCAAGACCCCCGTTAAGCTATTAGCAGACAAGGCAAAGGAAATGAGGGGCTAGTTTGACAAACATATTTAGGAAGCCAACAGTCACCGAAACCAAGGTGCATAGGGGAATGTTTTTAATTTTTTTTTAAATTTTTAGTGTCAATCAATCGGTTTAAAGAAAAATACTTATAAAGCACAAGAAAAACAACCATGCCGCCGGTGGGATCCGAACCCACGACCTCCGGATATCGCGTCCGGTGCTCTTCCCAACTTAGCTACGGCGACTGATGTCAAATCTTCTGCTTTTGGTGGGTATTTAAGTTTACTGGATGTAAGCGAACCTTGAGAGTGTTCACCAGCGCCACCCTCGACCACAGCGGTGGATCGTAGATCGTCCTGTAATACCGCGAGTGTGACGTAGAACGTCGTCTAACGGTGAGGGCGGAAACTGTGCGAGAGCTCTCTTATGCTATATATGGCAACAAGACTGCCAGAACCGTGACCCCCGTTAAGCTATTAGCAGACATGGTAAAGTAAATGAGGGGCTTGTTTGACAAACATATTAAGGAAGCCAACCGTCACCGAAACCAAGATACATTGGGGAATGTTTTTAATTTCTTTTTAAACCTTTAGTGCCAATCAATCGGTTTAAGGAAAATTACTTATAAAGCAGGAGAAAAACAACCATGCCGCCGGTGGGATCCGAACCCACGACCTCCGAATATCGCGTCCGGTGCTCTTACCAACTGAGCTACGGCGACGGATGTCCAATCTGCTGCTTTCGTGGGTATTTATGTTTACTGGGTGTAAGCGAACGTTGAGAGTGTTCACCAGTGCCACCCTCGACCACAGCGGTGGACGTAGCACGTCCTGTAATACCGCCAGTGTGACGTAGAACGTCGTCTAACGGTGAGGGCGGAAACTGTGCGAGAGCTCTCTTATGCTATATATGGCAACAAGACTGCCAGAACCGTGACCCCCGTTAAGCTATTAGCAGACATGGTAAAGTAAATGAGGGGCTTGTTTGACAAACATATTAAGGAAGCCAACCGTCACCGAAACCAAGATACATTGGGGAATGTTTTTAATTTTTTTTAAACCTTTAGTGCCAATCAATCGGTTTAAGGAAAATTACTTATAAAGCAGGAGAAAAACAACCATGCCGCCGGTGGGATCCGAACCCACGACCTCCGAATATCGCGTCCGGTGCTCTTTCCAACTGAGCTACGGCGACGGATGTCCAATCTGCTGCTTTCGTGGGTATTTATGTTTAGTGGGTGTAAGCGAACGTTGAGAGTGTTCACCAGTGCCACCCTCGACCACAGCGGTGGACGTAGCACGTCCTGTAATACCGCCAGTGTGACGTAGAACGTCATCTAACGGCGAGGGCGGAAACTGTGCGAGAGCCGTCTTATGCTATCTATGGCAACAAGACTGCCAGAACCGAGGCGCCCGTTAAGCTATTAGCAGACAAGGCAAAGGAAACGAGGGGCGCGTTTGACAAACATATTAAGGAAGCCAACAGTCACCGAAACCAAGGTGCATAGGGGAATGCTTTTAATTTTTTTTTAATTTTTAGTGCCAATCAATCGGTTTAAAGAAAAATAATTATAAAGCAGAAGAAAAAACAACCATGCCGCCGGTGGGATCCGAACCCACGACCTCCGGATATCGCGTCCGGTGCTCTTCCCAACTTAGCTACGGCGACGGATGTCAAATCTCCTGCTTTTGGTGGGTATTTAAGTTTACTGAATGTAAGCGAACCTTGAGAGTGTTCACCAGCGCCACCCTCGACTACAGCGGTGGATCGCAGATCGTCCTGTAATACCGCGAGTGTGACGTAGAATGTCGTCTAACGGTGAGGGCGGAAACTGTGCGAGAGCCCCCTTATGCTGCCTATGGCAACAAGACTGCCAAAACCGAGACCCCCGTTAAGCTATTAGCAGACAAGGTAAAGGAAATGAGGGGCTCGTTTGACAAACATATTAAGGAAGCCAACAGTCGCTGAAACCAAGGTGCATAGGGTAATGCTTTTAATGTTTTTTTTAATTTTATTGCCAATCAATCGGTTTAAGGAAAATTACTTATAAAGCAGCAGAAAAACAACCATGCCGCCGGTGGGATCCGAACCCACGACCTCCGAATATCGCGTCCGGTGCTCTTACCAACTGAGCTACGGCGACGGATGTCCAATCTGCTGCTTTCGTCGGTATTTATGTTTACTGGGTGTAAGCGAACCTTGAGAGTGTTCACCAGCGCCACCCTCGACCACAGCGGTGGACGTAGCACGTCCTGTAATACCGCGAGTGTGACGTAGAACGTCATCTAACGGCGAGGGCGGAAACTGTGCGAGAGCCCTCTTATGCTATCTATGGCAACAACACTGCCAGAACCGAGACCCCCGTTTAGCTATTAGCAGACAAGGTAAAGAAAATGAGGGGCTCGTTTGACAAACATATTAAGAAAGCCAACAGTCACCGAAACCAAGGTGCATAGGGGAATGCTTTTAATTTTTTTTTTCAATCTTTAGTGCAAATCAATCGTTTTAAAGAAAATTACTTATAAAGCAGCAGAAAAAAACAACAATGCCGCCGGTGGGATCCGAACCCATGTCCTCCGTATATCGCATCCGGTGCTCTTACCAACTGAGCTACTGCGACGGATGTCCAATCTGCTGCTTTCGTGGGTATTTATGTTTTCTGGGTGTAAGCGAACCTTGGGAGTGTTCACCAGCGCCACCCTCGACCACAGCGGTGGACGTAGCACGTCCTGTAATACCGCGAGTGTGACGTAGAACGTCATCTAACAAAGAGGACGTAACCTGTGCGAGAGCCTTCTTATGCTACCTATGGCAACAAGACTGCCAGAACTGAGACCCCCGTTAAGCTATTAGCAGACAAGCTAAAGGAAATGAGGGGCTCGTTTGACAAACATATTAAGGAAGCCAACAGTCACCGAAACCAAGGTGCATAGGAGAATGCTTTTAATTTTTAGTACCAATCAATCGGTTTAAAGAAAATTACTTATAAAGCTGCAGAAAAAACAACCATGCCGCCGGTGGGATTTGAACCCACGACCACCGAATATCGCGTCCGGTGCTCTTACCAACTGAGCTATGGCGACGGATGTCCAATCTGCTGCTTTCGTATGTATTTATGTTTACTGGGTGTAAGCGAACCTTGAGAGTGTTCACCAGCGTCACCCTCGACCACAGCGCTGGACGTAGCACGTCCTGTAATACCGCGAGTGTGACGTAAAACGTCATCTAACGGCGAGGGCGGAAACTGTGCGAGAGCCCTCTTATGCTACCTATGGCAACAAGACTAACAGAACCGAGACCCCCGTTAAGCTATTAGCAGACATGGTAAAGTAAATGAGGGGCTCGTTTGACAAACATATTAAGGAAGCCAACAGTCGCCGAAACCAAGGGGCATAGGGGAATGCTTTTAATTTTTTTAAATTTTTGTTCCAACCAATCGGTTTAAAGAAAATTACTTATAAAGCAGCAGAAAAAATAACCATGCCGCCGGTGGGTCCGAACCCACAACTTCCAAATATCGCGTCCGGTGCTCTTACCAACTGAGCTATGGCGACGGATGTCCAATCTGCTGCTTTCGTATGTATTTATGTTTACTGGGTGTAAGCGAACCTTGAGAGTGTTCACCAGCGTCACCCTCGACCACAGCGGTGGACGTAGCACGTCCTGTAATACCGCCAGTGTGACGTAAAACGTCATCTAACGGCGAGGGCGGAAACTGTGCGAGAGCCCTCTTATGCTACCTATGGCAACAAGACTAACAGAACCGAGACCCCCGTTAAGCTATTAGCAGACATGGTAAAGTAAATGAGGGGCTCGTTTTATAACCATAATAAGGAAGCCAACAGTCACCGAATCCAAGGTGCATAGGGGAATGCTTATAATTTTTTTTTAATTTTCAGTGCCAATCAATCGGTTTAAAGAAAATTACTTATAAAGCAGCAGAAAAAACAACAATGCCGCCGGTAGGATCCGAACCTACGACCTCCGAATATCGCGTCCGGTGCTCTTACCAACTGAGCTACGGCGACGGATGTCAAATCTCCTTCTTTTGGTGGGTATTTAAGTTTACTGGATGTAAGCGAACCTTGAGAGTGTTCACCAGCGCCACCCTCGACCACAGCGGTGGATCGTAGATCGTCCTGTAATACCGCGAGTGTGACGTAGAACGTCGTCTAACGGCGAGGGCGGAAACTGTGCGAGAGCCCTCTTATGCTATCTATGGCAACAAGACTGCCAGAACCGAGACCCCCGTTAAGCTATTAGCAGACAAGGTAAAGGAAATGAGGGGCTCGTTTGACAAACATATTAAGAAAGCCAACAGTCACCGAAACCAAGGTGCATAGGAGAATGCTTTTAATTTTTTTTTCAATTTTTAGTGCAAATCAGTCGGATTAAAGAAAATTACTTATAAAGACAAGCAAAAAAACAACAATGCCGCCGGTGGGATCCGAACCCACTACCTCCGGATATCGGATCCGGTGCTCTTACCAACTGAGCTACTGCGACGGATGTCCAATCTGCTGCTTTCGTGGGTATTTATGTTTTCTGGGTGTAAGCGAACCTTGAGAGTGTTCATCAGCGCCACCCTCGACCACAGCGGTGGAAGTAGCACGTCCTGTAATACCGCGAGTGTGACGTAGAACGTCATCTAACAAAGAGGGCGTAAAGTGTGCGAGAGCCCTCTTATGATACCCATGGCAACAAGACTGCCAGAACCGAGACCCCCATTAAGCTAATAGCAGACATGGTAAAGGAAATGAGGGGCTTGTTTGACAAACAGATTAAGGAAGCCAACAGTCACCTAAACCAAGGAACATAGGGGAATGCTTTTAATTTCTTAATAAATTTTTAGTGCCAATCAATCGTTTTAAGGAAAACTACTTATAAAGCAGCAGAAAAAGAACCATGCCGCCGGTGGGATCCGAACCCACGACCTCCGAATATCGCGTCCGGTGCTCTTACCAACTGAGCTACGGCGACGGATGTCCAATCTGCTGCATTCGTGGGTATTTATGTTTACTGGGTGTAAGCGAACCTTGAGAGTGTTCACCAGTGCCACCCTCGACCACAGCGCTGGACGTAGCACGTCCTGTAATACCGAGTGTGACGTAGAACGTCATCTAACGGCGAGGGCGGAAACTGTGCGAGAGCCCCCTTATGCTGCCTATGGCACCAAGACTGCCAGAACCGACACCCCCGTTAAGCTATTAGCAGACAAGGTAAAGGAAATGAGGGGCTCGTTTGACAAACATATTAAGGAAGCCAACAGTCGCTGAAACCAAGGTGCATAGGGGAATGGTTTTAATGTTTTTTTTTAATTTTAGTGCCAATCAATCGGTTTAAAGAAAATTACTCATAAAGCAGCAGAAAAAACAACCATGCCGCCAGTGGGATCTGAACCCACGACCTCCAGATATCGCGTCCGGTGCTCTTCCCAACTTAGCTACGGCGATGGATGTCCAATCTGCTGCTTTTGGTGGGTATTTAAGTTCACTAGGTGTAAGCGAACCTTGAGTGTTCACCAGCGCCACGCTCGACCACAGCGGTGGATCGTAGCCCGTCCTGTAATACCGCGAGTGTGACGTAGAACGTCATCTAACGGTGAGGGCGGAAACTGTGCGAGAGCCCTCTTATGCTATCTATGGCAACAAGACTGCCAGAACCGAGACCCCCGTTAAGCTATTAGCAGACATGGTAAAGTAAATGAGGGGCTCGTTTGACAACCATATTAAGGAAGCCAACAGTCCCCGAAACCAAGGTGCATAGGGGAGTGCTTATAATTTTTTTCAATTTTTAGTGCCAATCAACCGGTTTAAAGAAAAATACTTATAAAGCAGAAGAAAAAACAACCTTGCCGCCGGTGGGATCCGAACCCACGACCTCCGGATATCGCGTCCGGTGCTCTTACCAACTGAGCTACGGCGACGGATGTCCAATCTGCTGCTTTCCTGGGTATTTATGTTTACTGGGTGTAAGCGAACGTTGAGAGCGTTCACCAGCGCCACCCTCGACCACAGCGGTGGACGTAGCACGTCCTGTAATACCGCGAGTGTGACGTAGAACGTCATCTAACGCCGAGGGCGGAAACTGTGCGAGAGCGCTCTTATGCTATCTATGGCAACAAGACTGCCAGAACCGAGGCCCCCGTTGAGCTATTAGCAGACAAGGTAATGGAAATGAGGGGCTCGTTTGACAAACATATTAAGGAAGGCAACAGTCACCGAATCCAAGGTGCATAGGGGAATGCTTATAATTTTTTTTAAATTTTCAGTGCCAATCAATCGGTTTAAAGAAAATTACTTATAAAGCAGAAGAAAAAACAACCATGCCGCCGGTGGGATCCGAACCCACGACCTCCGGATATCGCGTCCGGTGCTCTTACCAACTGAGCTACGGCGACGGATGTCCAATCTGCTGCTTTCGTGGGTATTTATGTTTACTGGGTGTAAGCGAACCTTGACAGTGTTCACCAGCGCCACCCTCGACCACAGCGGTGGACGTAGCACGTCCTGTAATACCGCGAGTTTGACGTAGAACGTCATCTAACAAAGAGGGCGTAAACTGTGCGAGAGCCCTCTTATGCTACCTATGGCAACAAGACTGCCAGAACCGAGACCCCCATTAAGCTATTAGCAGACAAGGTAAAGGAAATGAGGGCCTCGTTTGACAAACATATTAAGGAAGCCAACAGTCACCGAAACCAAGGTGCATAGGAGAATGCTTTTAATTTTTAGTACCAATCAATCGGTTTAAAGAAAATTACTTATAAAGCAGCAGAAAAAACAACCATGCCGCCGGTGGGATTGGAACCCACGACCTCCAGATATCGCGTCCGGTGCTCTTCCCAACTTAGCTACGGCGATGGATGTCCAATCTGCTGCTTTTGGTGGGTATTTAGGTTCACTAGGTGTAAGCGAACCTTTAGTGTTCACCAGCGCCACCCTCGACCACAGCGGGGGATCGTAGCCCGTCCTGCAATACCGCGAGTGTGACGTAGAACGTCGTCAAACGGCGAGGGCGGAAACTGTGCGAGAGCCCCCTTATGCTGCCTATGGCAACAAGACTGCCAGAACCGAGACCCCCGTTAAGCTATTAGCAGACAAGGTAAAGGAAATGAGGGGCTCGATTGACAAACATATTAAGGAAGCCAACAGTCGCCGAAACCAAGGTGCATAGGGGAATGCTTTTAATTTTTTTTTAATTTTTGTGCCAATCAATCGGTTTAAAGAAAATTACTTATAAAGCAGCAGAAAAAACAACCATGCCGCCGGTGGGATCCGAACCCACTACCTCCGGATATCGCATCCGGTGCTCTTACCAACTGAGCTACTGCGACGGATGTCCAATGTGCTGCTTTCGTGCGTATTTATGTTTTCTGGGTGTAAGCGAACCTTGAGAGTGTTCATCAGCGCCACCCTCGACCACAGCGGTGGACGTAGCACGTCCTGTAATACCGCGAGTGTGACGTAGAACGTCATCTAACAAAGAGGGCGTAAAGTGTGCGAGAGCGCTCTTATGCTATCTATGGCAACAAGACTGCCAGAACGGAGGCCCCCGTTGAGCTATTAGCAGACAAGGTAAAGGAAATGAGGGGCTCGTTTGACAAACATATTAAGGAAGGCAACAGTCACCGAATCCAAGGTGCATAGGGGAATGCTTATAATTTTTTTTAAATTTTCAGTGCCAATCAATCGGTTTAAAGAAAATTACTTATAAAGCAGAAGAAAAAACAACCATGCCGCCGGTGGGATCCGAACCCACGACCTCCGGATATCGCGTCCGGTGCTCTTACCAACTGAGCTACGGCGACGGATGTCCAATCTGCTGCTTTCGTGGGTATTTATGTTTACTGGGTGTAAGCGAACCTTGACAGTGTTCACCAGCGCCACCCTCGACCACAGCGGTGGACGTAGCACGTCCTGTAATACCGCGAGTTTGACGTAGAACGTCATCTAACAAAGAGGGCGTAAACTGTGCGAGAGCCCTCTTATGCTACCTATGGCAACAAGACTGCCAGAACCGAGACCCCCATTAAGCTATTAGCAGACAAGGTAAAGGAAATGAGGGCCTCGTTTGACAAACATATCAAGAAAGCCAACAGTCACCGAAACCAAGGTGCATAAGGGAATGCTTTTATTTTTTTTCATTTTTTAGTGCAAATAAATCGGTTTAAAGAAAATTACTTATAAGGCAGCAGAAAAAAACAACAATGCCGCCGGTGGGATCCGAACCCACGACCTCCGGATATCGCGTCCGGTGCTCTTACCAACTCAGCTACTGCGGCGGATGTCCAATCTGCTGCTTTCGTGGGTATTTATGTTTTCTGGGTGTAAGCGAACCTTGAGAGTGTTCACCAGCGCCACCCTCGACCACAGCGGTGGACGTAGCACGTGCTGTAATACCGCGAATGTGGCGTAGAACGTCATCTAAAAAAGAGGGCGTAAACTGTGCGAGAGCCCTCTTATGCTACCTATGGCAACAAGACTGCCAGAACCGAGACCCCCATTAAGCTATTAGCAGACAAGGTAAAGGAAATGAGGGGCTCGTTTGACAAACATATTAAGGAAGCCAACAGTCACCGAAACCAAGGTGCATAGGAGGATGCTTTTAATTTTTAGTACCAATCAATCGGTTTAAAGAAAATTACTTATAAAGCAGCAGAAAAAACAACCATGCCGCCGGTGGGATTGGAACCCACGACCTCCGAATATCGCGTCCAGTGCTCTTACCAACTGAGCTACGGCGACGGATGTCCAATCTGCTGCTTTCCTGGGTATTTATGTTTACTGGGTGTAAGCGAACGTTGAGAGCGTTCACCAGCGCCACCCTCGACCACAGCGGTGGACGTAGCACGTCCTGTAATACCGCGAGTGTGACGTAGAACGTCATCTAACGCCGAGGGCGGAAACTGCGAGAGCGCTCTTATGCTATCTATGGCAACAAGACTGCCAGAACCGAGGCCCCCGTTGAGCTATTAGCAGACAAGGTAAAGGAAATGAGGGGCTCGTTTGACAAACATATTAAGGAAGGCAACAGTCACCGAATCCAAGGTGCATAGGGGAATGCTTATAATTTTTTTTAAATTTTCAGTGCCAATCAATCGGTTTAAAGAAAATTACTTATAAAGCAGAAGAAAAAACAACCATGCCGCCGGTGGGATCCGAACCCACGACCTCCGGATATCGCGTACGGTGCTCTTACCAACTGAGCTACGGCGACGGATGTCCAATCTGCTGCTTTCGTGGGTATTTATGTTTACTGGGTGTAAGCGAACCTTGACAGTGTTCACCAGCGCCACCCTCGACCACAGCGGTGGACGTAGCACGTCCTGTAATACCGCGAGTTTGACGTAGAACGTCATCTAACAAAGAGGGCGTAAACTGTGCGAGAGCCCTCTTATGTTACCTATGGCAACAAGACTGCCAGAACCGAGACCCCCATTAAGCTATTAGCAGACAAGGTAAAGGAAATGAGGGCCTCGTTTGACAAACATATTAAGGAAGCCAACAGTCACCGAAACCAAGGTGCATAGGAGAATGCTTTTATTTTTAGTACCAATCAATCGGTTTAAAGAAAATTACTTATAAAGCAGCAGAAAAAACAACCATGCCGCCGGTGGGATTGGAACCCACGACCTCCGAATATCGCGTCCGGTGCTCTTACCAACTGAGCTACGGCGAAGGATGTCCAATCTGCTGCTTTCGTGGGTATTTATGTTTACTGGGTGTAAGCGAACCTTGAGAGCGTTTACCAGCGCCACCCTCGACCACAGCGGTGGACGTAGCACGTCCTGTAATACCGTGAGTGTGACGTAGAACGTCATCTAACGGCGAGGGCGGAAACTGTGCGAGAGCCCTCTTATGCTATCTATGGCAACAAGACTGCCAGAACCGAGACCCCCGTTAAGCTATTAGCAGACAAGGTAAAGGCAATGAGGGGCTCGTTTGACAAACATATTAAAGAAGCCAACAGTCACCGAAACCAAGGTCCATAGGGGAATGCTTTTTTTTTAATTTTTATGCCGATCAATCGGTGTAAAGAAAATTACTTATAAAGCCGCAGAAAAAACAACCATGCCGCCAGTGGTATCTGAACCCACGACCTCCAGATATCGCGTCCGGTGCTCTTCCCAACTTAGCTACGGCGATGGATGTCCAATCTGCCGCTTTTGGTGGGTATTTAGGTTCACTAGGTGTAAGCGAACCTTTAGTGTTCACCAGCGCCACCCTCGACCACAGCGGGGGATCGTAGCCCGTCCTGTAATACCGCGAGTGTGACGTAGAACGTCGTCTAACGGCGAGGGCGGAAACTGTGCGAGAGCCCCCTTATGCTGCCTATGACAACAAGACTGCCAGAACCGAGACCCCCGTTAAGCTATTAGCAGACAAGATAAAGGAAATGAGGGGCTCGATTGACAAACATATTAAGGAAGCCAACAGTCGCTGAAACCAAGGTGCATAGGGGAATGCTTTTAATTTTTTTTTATTTTAGTGCCAATCAATCGGTTTAAAGAAAATTACTTATAAAGCAGCAGAAAAAACAACCATGCCGCCGGTGGGATCCGAACCCACTACCTCCGGATATCGCATCCGGTGCTCTTACCAACTGAGCTACTGCGACGGATGTCCAATGTGCTGCTTTCGTGGGTATTTATGTTTTCTGGGTGTAAGCGAACCTTGAGAGTGTTCATCAGCGCCACCGTCGACCACAGCGGTGGACGTAGCACGTCCTGTAATACCGCGAGTGTGACGTAGAACGTCATCTAACAAAGAGGGCGTAAAGTGTGCGAGAGCCCTCTTATGCTACCCATGGCAACAAGACTAACAGAACTGAGACCCCCGTTAAGCTATTAGCAGACATGGTAAAGTAAATGAGGGGCTCGTTTCACAACCATATTAAGGAAGCCAACAGTCACCGAATCCAAGGTGCATAGGGGAATGCTTATAATTTTTTTTAAATTTTCAGTGCCAATCAATCGGTTTAAAGAAAATTACTTATAAAGCAGCAGGAAAAACAACAATGCCACCGGTGTTATTCGAACCTACGACCTCCGAATATCGCGTCCGGTGCTCTTACCAACTGAGCTACGGCGACGGATGTCCAATCTGCTGCTTTCCTGGGTATTTATGTTTACTGGGTGTAAGCGAACGTTGAGAGCGTTCACCAGCGCCACCCTCGACCACAGCGGTGGACGTAGCACGTCCTGTAATACCGCGAGTGTGACGTAGAACGTCATCTAACGCCGAGGGCGGAAACTGTGCGAGAGCGCTCTTTTGCTATCTATGGCAACAAGACTGCCAGAACCGAGGCCCCCGTTGAGCTATTAGCAGACAAGGTAAAGGAAATGAGGGGCTCGTTTGACAAACATATTAAGGAAGGCAACAGTCACCGAATCCAAGGTGCATAGGGGAATGCTTATAATTTTTTTTAAATTTTCAGTGCCAATCAATCGGTTTAAAGAAAATTACTTATAAAGCAGAAGAAAAAACAACCATGCCGCCGGTGGGATCCGAACCCACGACCTCCGGATATCGCGTCCGGTGCTCTTACCAACTGAGCTACGGCGACGGATGTCCAATCTGCTGCTTTAGTGGGTATTTATGTTTACTGGGTGTAAGCGAACCTTGACAGTGTTCACCAGCGCCACCCTCGACCACAGCGGTGGACGTAGCACGTGCTGTAATACCGCGAATGTGGCGTAGAACGTCATCTAAAAAAGAGGGCGTAAACTGTGCGAGAGCCCTCTTATGCTACCCTCTTATGCTACCTATGGCAACAAGACTGCCAGAACCGAGACCCCCATTAAGCTATTAGCAGACAAGGTAAAGGAAATGAGGGGCTCGTTTGACAAACATATTAAGGAAGCCAACAGTCACCGAAACCAAGGTGCATAGGAGGATGCTTTTAATTTTTAGTACCAATCAATCGGTTTAAAGAAAATTACTTATAAAGCAGCAGAAAAAACAACCATGCCGCCGGTGGGATTGGAACCCACGACCTCCGAATATCGCGTCCAGTGCTCTTACCAACTGAGCTACTGCGACGGATGTCCAATGTGCTGCTTTCGTGGGTATTTATGTTTTCTGGGTGTAAGCGAACCTTGAGAGTGTTCATCAGCGCCACCGTCGACCACAGCGGTGGACGTAGCACGTCCTGTAATACCGCGAGTGTGACGTAGAACGTCATCTAACAAAGAGGGCGTAAAGTGTGCGAGAGCCCTCTTATGCTACCCATGGCAACAAGACTAACAGAACTGAGACCCCCGTTAAGCTATTAGCAGACATGGTAAAGTAAATGAGGGGCTCGTTTCACAACCATATCAAGGAAGCCAACAGTCACCGAATCCAAGGTGCATAGGGGAATGCTTATAATTTTTTTTAAATTTTCAGTGCCAATCAATCGGTTTAAAGAAAATTACTTATAAAGCAGCAGGAAAAACAACAATGCCACCGGTGTTATTCGAACCTACGACCTCCGAATATCGCGTCCGGTGCTCTTACCAACTGAGCTACGGCGACGGATGTCCAATCTGCTGCTTTCCTGGGTATTTATGTTTACTGGGTGTAAGCGAACGTTGAGAGCGTTCACCAGCGCCACCCTCGACCACAGCGGTGGACGTAGCACGTCCTGTAATACCGCGAGTGTGACGTAGAACGTCATCTAACGCCGAGGGCGGAAACTGTGCGAGAGCGCTCTTTTGCTATCTATGGCAACAAGACTGCCAGAACCGAGGCCCCCGTTGAGCTATTAGCAGACAAGGTAAAGGAAATGAGGGGCTCGTTTGACAAACATATTAAGGAAGGCAACAGTCACCGAATCCAAGGTGCATAGGGGAATGCTTATAATTTTTTTTAAATTTTCAGTGCCAATCAATCGGTTTAAAGAAAATTACTTATAAAGCAGCAGGAAAAACAACAATGCCACCGGTGTTATTCGAACCTACGACCTCCGAATATCGCGTCCGGTGCTCTTACCAACTGAGCTACGGCGACGGATGTCCAATCTGCTGCTTTAGTGGGTATTTATGTTTACTGGGTGTAAGCGAACCTTGACAGTGTTCACCAGCGCCACCCTCGACCACAGCGGTGGACGTAGCACGTGCTGTAATACCGCGAATGTGGCGTAGAACGTCATCTAAAAAAGAGGGCGTAAACTGTGCGAGAGCCCTCTTATGCTACCTATGGCAACAAGACTGCCAGAACCGAGACCCCCATTAAGCTATTAGCAGACAAGGTAAAGGAAATGAGGGGCTCGTTTGACAAACATATTAAGGAAGCCAACAGTCACCGAAACCAAGGTGCATAGGAGGATGCTTTTAATTTTTAGTACCAATCAATCGGTTTAAAGAAAATTACTTATAAAGCAGCAGAAAAAACAACCATGCCGCCGGTGGGATTGGAACCCACGACCTCCGAATATCGCGTCCAGTGCTCTTACCAACTGAGCTACGGCGACGGATGTCCAATCTGCTGGTTTCGTGGGTATTTATGTTTACTGGGTGTAAGCGAACCTTGAGAGCCTTTACCAGCGCCACCCGCGACCACAGCGGTGGACGTAGCACGTCCTGTAATACCGTGAGTGTGACGTAGAACGTCATCTAACGGCGAGGGCGGAAACTGTGCGAGAGCCCTCTTATGCTATCTATGGCAACAAGACTGCCAGAACCGAGACCCCCGTTAAGCTATTAGCAGACAAGGTAAAGGCAATGAGGGGCTCGTTTGACAAACATATTAAGGAAGCCAACAGTCACCGAAACCAAGGTGCATAGGGGAATGCTTTTTTTTTTAAATTTTTAATGCCGATCAATCGGTGTAAAGAAAATTACTTATAAAGCCGCAGAAAAAACAACCATGCCGCCAGTGGTATCTGAACCCACGACCTCCAGATATCGCGTCCGGTGCTCTTCCCAACTTAGCTACGGCGATGGATGTCCAATCTGCTGCTTTTGGTGGGTATTTAGGTTCACTAGGTGTAAGCGAACCTTTAGTGTTCACCAGCGCCACCCTCGACCACAGCGGGGGATCGTAGCCCGTCCTGTAATACCGCGAGTGTGACGTAGAACGTCGTCTAACGGCGAGGGCGGAAACTGTCCGAGAGCCCCCTTATGCTGCCTATGGCAACAAGACTGCCAGAACCGAGACCCCCGTTAAGCTATTAGCAGACAAGGTAAAGGAAATGAGGGGCTCGATTGACAAACATATTAAGGAAGCCAACAGTCGCTGAAACCAAGGTGCATAGGGGAATGCTTTTAATTTTTTTTTAATTTTAGTGCCAATCAATCGGTTTAAAGAAAATTACTTATAAAGCAGCAGAAAAAACAACCATGCCTCCGGTGGGATCCGAACCCACTACCTCCGGATATCGCATCCGGTGCTCTTGCCAACTGAGCTACTGCGACGGATGTCCAATGTGCTGCTTTCGTGGGTATTTATGTTTTCTGGGTGTAAGCGAACCTTGAGAGTGTTCATCAGCGCCACCGTCGACCACAGCGGTGGACGTAGCACGTCCTGTAATACCGCGAGTGTGACGTAGAACGTCATCTAACAAAGAGGGCGTAAAGTGTGCGAGAGCCCTTTTATGCTACCCATGGCAACAAGACTAACAGAACTGAGACCCCCGTTAAGCTATTAGCAGACATGGTAAAGTAAATGAGGGGCTCGTTTGACAACCATATTAAGGAAGCCAACAGTCACCGAATCCAAGGTGCATAGGGGAATGCTTATAATTTTTTTTAAATTTTCAGTGCCAATCAATCGGTTTAAAGAAAATTACTTATAAAGCAGCAGAAAAAACAACAATGCCACCGGTGGGATTCGAACCTACGACCTCCGAATATCGCGTCCGGTGCTCTTACCAACTGAGCTACGGCGACGGATGTCCAATCTGCTGCTTTCCTGGGTATTTATGTTTACTGGGTGTAAGCGAACGTTGAGAGCGTTCACCAGCGCCACCCTCGACCACAGCGGTGGACGTAGCACGTCCTGTAATACCGCGAGTGTGACGTAGAACGTCATCTAACGCCGAGGGCGGAAACTGTGCGAGAGCGCTCTTATGCTATCTATGGCAACAAGACTGCCAGAACCGAGGCCCCCGTTGAGCTATTAGCAGACAAGGTAATGGAAATGAGGGGCTCGTTTGACAAACATATTAAGGAAGGCAACAGTCACCGAATCCAAGGTGCATAGGGGAATGCTTATAATTTTTTTTAAATTTTCAGTGCCAATCAATCGGTTTAAAGAAAATTACTTATAAAGCAGAAGAAAAAACAACCATGCCGCCGGTGGGATCCGAACCCACGACCTCCGGATATCGCGTCCGGTGCTCTTACCAACTGAGCTACGGCGACGGATGTCCAATCTGCTGCTTTCGTGGGTATTTATGTTTACTGGGTGTAAGCGAACCTTGACAGTGTTCACCAGCGCCACCCTCGACCACAGCGGTGGACGTAGCACGTCCTGTAATACCGCGAGTTTGACGTAGAACGTCATCTAACAAAGAGGGCGTAAACTGTGCGAGAGCCCTCTTATGCTACCTATGGCAACAAGACTGCCAGAACCGAGACCCCCATTAAGCTATTAGCAGACAAGGTAAAGGAAATGAGGGCCTCGTTTGACAAACATATTAAGGAAGCCAACAGTCACCGAAACCAAGGTGCATAGGAGAATGCTTTTAATTTTTAGTACCAATCAATCGGTTTAAAGAAAATTACTTATAAAGCAGCAGAAAAAACAACCATGCCGCCGGTGGGATTGGAACCCACGACCTCCGAATATCGCGTCCGGTGCTCTTGCCAACTGAGCTACGGCAAAGGATGTCCAATCTGCTGCTTTCGTGGGTATTTATGTTTACTGGGTGTAAGCGAACCTTGAGAGCGTTGACCAGCGCCACCCTCGACCACAGCGGTGGACGTAGCACGTCCTGTAATACCGTGAGTGTGACGTAGAACGTCATCTAACGGCGAGGGCGGAAACTGTGCGAGAGCCCTCTTATGCTATCTATGGCAACAAGACTGCCAGAACCGAGACCCCCGTTAAGCTATTAGCAGACAAGGTAAAGGCAATGAGGGGCTCGTTTGACAAACATATTAAAGAAGCCAACAGTCACCGAAACCAAGGTGCATAGGGGAATGCTTTTTTTTTAATTTTTAATGCCGCTCAATCGGTGTAAAGAAAATTACTTATAAAGCCGCAGAAAAAACAACCATGCCGCCAGTGGTATCTGAACCCACGACCTCCAGATATCGCGTCCGGTGCTCTTCCCAACTTAGCTACGGCGATGGATGTCCAATCTGCGGCTTTTGGTGGGTATTTAGGTTCACTAGGTGTAAGCGAACCTTTAGTGTTCACCAGCGCCACCCTCGACCACAGCGGAGGATCGTAGCCCGTCCTGTAATACCGCGAGTGTGACGTAGAACGTCGTCTAACGGCGAGGGCGGAAACTGTGCGAGAGCCCCCTTATGCTGCCTATGGCAACAAGACTGCCAGAACCGAAACCCCCGTTAAGCTATTAGCAGACAAGGTAAAGGAAATGAGGATCTCGATTGACAAACATATTAAGGAAGCCAACAGTCGCTGAAACCAAGGTGCATAGGGGAATGCTTTTAAATTTTTTTTAATTTTAGTGCCAATCAATCGGTTTAAAGAAAATTACTTATAAAGCAGCAGAAAAAACAACCATGCCGCCAGTGGGATCCGAACCCACTACCTCCGGATAACGCATCCGGTGCTCTTACCAACTGAGCTACTGCGACGGATGTCCAATGTGCTGCTTTCGTGGGTATTTATGTTTTCTGGGTGTAAGCGAACCTTGAGAGTGTTCATCAGCGCCACCGTCGACCACAGCGGTGGACGTAGCACGTCCTGTAATACCGCGAGTGTGACGTAGAACGTCATCTAACAAAGAGGGCGTAAAGTGTGCGAGAGCCCTCTTATGCTACCCATGGCAACAAGACTGCCAGAACCGAGACCCCCATTAAGCTATTAGCAGACATGGTAAAGGAAATGAAGGGCTTGTTTGACAAACAGATTAAGGAAGCCAACATTCACCGAAACCAAGGAACATAGGGGAATGCTTTTAATTTCTTATTAAATTTTTAGTGCCAATCAATCGTTTTAAGGAAAACTACTTATAAAGCAGCAGAAAAACAACCATGCCGCCGGTGGGATCCGAACCCACGACCTCCGAATATCGCGTCCGGTGCTCTTACCAACTGAGCTACGGCGACGGATGTCCAATCTGCTGCATTCGTGGGTATTTATGTTTACTGGGTGTAAGCGAACCTTGAGAGTGTTCACCAGTGCCACCCTCGACCACAGCGCTGGACGTAGCACGTCCTGTAATACCGAGTGTGACGTAGAACTTCAATTTACGGCGAGGGCGGAAACTGTGCGAGAGCCCTCTTATGCTACCTATGGCAACAAGACTGCCAGAACCGAGACCCCCGTTAAGCTATTAGCAGACAAGGTAAAGGCAATGAGGGGCTCGTTTGACAAACATATTAAGGAAGCAAACAGGCACCAAAACCAAGGTGCATAGGGGAATGATTTTATTTTTTTAATTTTTAATGCCAATCAATCGGTGTAAAGAAAAGCACTTATAAAGCCGCAGAAAAAACAACGATGCCGCCAGTGGGATCTGAACCCACGACCTCCGGATATCGCGTCCGGTGCTCTTCCCAACTTAGCTACGGCGATGGATGTCCAATCTGCTGCTTTTGGTGGGTATTTAAGTTCACTAGGTGTAAGCGAACCTTGAGTGTTCACCAGCGCCACGCTCGACCACAGCGGTGGATCGTAGCCCGTCCTGTAATACCGCGAGTGTGATGTAGAACGTCATCTAACGGTGAGGGCGGAAACCGTGCGAGAGCCCTCTTATGCTATCTATGGCAACAAGACTGCCAGAACCGAGACCCCCGTTAAGCTATTAGCAGACATGGTAAAGTAAATGAGGGGCTCGTTTGACAACCACATTAAGGAAGCCAACAGTCTCCGAAACCAAGGTGCATAGGGGAATGCTTATAATTTTTTTTCAATTTTTAGTGCCAATCAATCGGTTTAAAGAAAAATACTTATAAAGCAGAAGAAAAAACAACCTTGCCGCCGGTGGGATCCGAACCCACGACCTCCGGATATCGCGTCCGGTGCTCTTCCCAACTTGGCTACGGCGACGGATGTCAAATCTCTTGCTTTTGGTGGGTATTTAAGTTTACTGGATGTCAGCGAACCTTGAGAGTGTTCACCATCGCCACCCTCGACCACAGCGGTGGACGTAGGACGTCCTGTAATACCGCGAATGTGACGTAGAACGTTATCTAACGGCGAGAGCGGAAACTGTGCGAGAGCCCTCTTATGCTATCTATGGGAACAAGACTGCCAGAACCGAGACCCCCGTTAAGCTATTAGCAGACAAGGTAAACGAAATGAGGGGCTCGTTTGACAAACATATTAAGAAAGCCAACAGTCACCGAAACCAAGGTGCATAAGGGAATGCTTTTATTTTTTTTCAATTTTTAGTAGAAATAAATCGGTTTAAAGAAAATTACTTATAAAGCAGCAGAAAAAAACAACAATGCCGCCGGTGGGATCCGAACCCACGACCTCCGGATATCGCGTCCGGTGCTCTTACCAACTGAGCTACTGCGACGGATGTCCAATCTGCTGCTTTCGTGGGTATTTATGTTTTCTGGGTGTAAGCGAACGTTGAGAGCGTTCACCAGCGCCACACTCGACCACAGCGGTGGACGTAGCACGTCCTGTAATACCGCGAGTGTGACGTAGAACGTCATCTAACGCCGAGGGCGGAAACTGTGCGAGAGCGCTCTTATGCTATCTATGGCAACAAGACTGCCAGAACCGAGGCCCCCTTTGAGCTATTAGCAGACAAGGTAATGGAAATGAGGGGCTCGTTTGACAAACATATTAAGGAAGGCAACAGTCACCGAATCCAAGGTGCATAGGGGAATGCTTATAATTTTTTTTAAATTTTCAGTGCCAATCAATCGGTTTAAAGAAAATTACTTATAAAGCAGAAGAAAAAACAACCATGCCGCCGGTGGGATCCGAACCCACGACCTCCGGATATCGCGTCCGGTGCTCTTACCAACTGAGCTACGGCGACGGATGTCCAATCTGCTGCTTTCGTGGGTATTTATGTTTACTGGGTGTAAGCGAACCTTGACAGTGTTCACCAGCGCCACCCTCGACCACAGCGGTGGACGTAGCACGTCCTGTAATACCGCGAGTTTGACGTAGAACGTCATCTAACAAAGAGGGCGTAAACTGTGCGAGAGCCCTCTTATGCTACCTATGGCAACAAGACAGCCAGAACCGAGACCCCCATTAAGCTATTAGCAGACAAGGTAAAGGAAATGAGGGCCTCGTTTGACAAACATATTAAGGAAGCCAACAGTCACCGAAACCAAGGTGCATAGGAGAATGCTTTTAATTTTTAGTACCAATCAATCGGTTTAAAGAAAATTACTTATAAAGCAGCAGAAAAAAACAACCATGCCGCCGGTGGGATTGGAACCCACGACCTCCGAATATCGCGTCCGGTGCTCTTACCAACTGAGCTACGGCGAAGGATGTCCAATCTGCTGCTTTCGTGGGTATTTATGTTTACTGGGTGTAAGCGAACCTTGAGAGCGTTGACCAGCGCCACCCTCGACCACAGCGGTGGACGTAGCACGTCCTGTAATACCGTGAGTGTGACGTAGAACGTCATCTAACGGCGAGGGCGTAAACTGTGCGAGAGCCCTCTTATGCTACCTATGGCAACAAGACTGCCAGAACCGAGACCCCCATTAAGCTATTAGCAGACAAGGTAAAGGAAATGAGGGCCTCGTTTGACAAACATATTAAGGAAGCCAACAGTCACCGAAACCAAGGTGCATAGGAGAATGCTTTTAATTTTTAGTACCAATCAATCGGTTTAAAGAAAATTACTTATAAAGCAGCAGAAAAAACAACCATGCCGCCGGTGGGATTGGAACCCACGACCTCCGAATATCGCGTCCGGTGCTCTTACCAACTGAGCTACGGCGAAGGATGTCCAATCTGCTGCTTTCGTGGGTATTTATGTTTACTGGGTGTAAGCGAACCTTGAGAGCGTTGACCAGCGCCACCCTCGACCACAGCGGTGGACGTAGCACGTCCTGTAATACCGTGAGTGTGACGTAGAACGTCATCTAACGGCGAGGGCGGAAACTGTGCGAGAGCCCTCTTATGCTATCTATGGCAACAAGACTGCCAGAACCGAGACCCCCGTTAAGCTATTAGCAGACAAGGTAAAGGCAATGAGGGGCTCGTTTGACAAACATATTAAAGAAGCCAACAGTCACCGAAACCAAGGTGCATAGGGGAATGCTTTTTTTTATTTTTAATGCCGCTCAATCGGTGTAAAGAAAATTACTTATAAAGCCGCAGAAAAAACAACCATGCCGCCAGTGGTATCTGAACCCACGACCTCCAGATATCGCGTCCGGTGCTCTTCCCAACTTAGCTACGGCGATGGATGTCCAATCTGCTGCTTTTGGTGGGTATTTAGGTTCACTAGGTGTAAGCGAACCTTTAGTGTTCACCAGCGCCACCCTCGACCACAGCGGAGGATCGTAGCCCGTCCTGTAATACCGCGAATGTGACGTAGAACGTTATCTAACGGCGAGAGCGGAAACTGTGCGAGAGCCCTCTTATGCTATCTATGGGAAAAAGACTGCCAGAACCGAGACCCCCGTTAAGCTATTAGCAGACAAGGTAAACGAAATGAGGGGCTCGTTTGACAAACATATTAAGAAAGCCAACAGTCACCGAAACCAAGGTGCATAAGGGAATGCTTTTATTTTTTTTCAATTTTTAGTGGAAATAAATCGGTTTAAAGAAAATTACTTATAAAGCAGCAGAAAAAAACAACAATGCCGCCGGTGGGATCCGAACCCACGACCTCCGGATATCGCGTCCGGTGCTCTTACCAACTGAGCTACTGCGACGGATGTCCAATCAGCTGCTTTCGTGGGTATTTATGTTTTCTGGGTGTAAGCGAACCTTGAGAGTGTTCACCAGCGCCACCCTCGACCACAGCGGCGGACGTAGCACGTCCTGTAATACCGCGAATGTGACGTAGAACGTCATCTAAAAAAGAGGGCGTAAACTGTGCGAGAGCCCTCTTATGCTACCTATGGCAACAAGACTGCCAGAACCGAGACCCCCATTAAGCTATTAGCAGACAAGGTAAAGGAAATGAGGGGCTCGTTTGACAAACATATTAAGGAAGCCAACAGTCACCGAAACCAAGGTGCATAGGAGAATGCTTTTAATTTTTAATGCCAATCAATCGGTGTAAAGAAAAGTACTTATAAAGCCGCAGAAAAAACAACCATGCCGCCAGTGGGATCTGAACCCACGACCTCCAGATATCGCATCCGGTGCACTTCCCAACTTAGCTACGGCGATGGATGTCCAATCTGCTGCTTTTGGAGGGTATTTAAGTTCACTAGCTGTAAGCGAACCTTGAGTGTTCACCAGCGCCACCCTCGACCACAGCGGTGGATCGTAGCCCGTCCTGTAATACCGCGAGTGTGACGTAGAACGTCATCTAACGGTGAGGGCGGAAACTGTGCGAGAGCCCTCTTATGCTATCTATGGCAACAAGACTGCCAGAACCGAGACCCCCGTTAAGCTATTAGCAGACAAGGCAAAGGAAATGAGGGGCTCGTTTGACAAACATATTTAGGAAGCGAAAAGTCACCAAAACCAAGGTGCATAGGGGAATGTTTGTAATTTTTTTTTAATTTTTAGAGAAAATCAATTGGTTTAAAGAAAATTACTTTTAAAGCAGCAGAAAAAACAACCATGCCACCGGTGGGATCCGAACCCACGATCTCCGGATATCGCATCCGGTGCTCTTCCCAACTTAGCTACGGCGACGAATGTCAAATCTGCTGCTTTTGGTGGGTATTTAAGTTTACTGGATGTCAGCGAACCTTGAGAGTGTTCACCATCGCCACCCTCGACCACAGCGGTGGACGTAGGACGTCCTGTAATACCGCGAATGTGACGTAGAACGTTATCTAACGGCGAGAGCGGAAACTGTGCGAGAGCCCTCTTATGCTATCTATGGGAACAAGACTGCCAGAACCGAGACCCCCGTTAAGCTATTAGCAGACAAGGTAAACGAAATGAGGGGCTCGTTTGACAAACATATTAAGAAAGCCAACAGTCACCGAAACCAAGGTGCATAAGGGAATGCTTTTATTTTTTTTCAATTTTTAGTGGAAATAAATCGGTTTAAAGAAAATTACTTATAAAGCAGCAGAAAAAAACAACAATGCCGCCGGTGGGATCCGAACCCACGACCTCCGGATATCGCGTCCGGTGCTCTTACCAACTGAGCTACTGCGACGGATGTCCAATCTGCTGCTTTCGTGGGTATTTATGTTTTCTGGGTGTAAGCGAACGTTGAGAGCGTTCACCAGCGCCACCCTCGACCACAGCGGTGGACGTAGCACGTCCTGTAATACCGCGAGTGTGACGTAGAACGTCATCTAACGCCGAGGGCGGAAACTGTGCGAGAGCGCTCTTATGCTATCTATGGCAACAAGACTGCCAGAACCGAGGCCCCCGTTGAGCTATTAGCAGACAAGGTAATGGAAATGAGGGGCTCGTTTGACAAACATATTAAGGAAGGCAACAGTCACCGAATCCAAGGTGCATAGGGGAATGCTTATAATTTTTTTTAAATTTTCAGTGCCAATCAATCGGTTTAAAGAAAATTACTTATAAAGCAGAAGAAAAAACAACCATGCCGCCGGTGGGATCCGAACCCACGACCTCCGGATATCGCGTCCGGTGCTCTTACCAACTGAGCTACGGCGACGGATGTCCAATCTGCTGCTTTCGTGGGTATTTATGTTTACTGGGTGTAAGCGAACCTTGACAGTGTTCACCAGCGCCACCCTCGACCACAGCGGTGGACGTAGCACGTCCTGTAATACCGCGAGTTTGACGTAGAACGTCATCTAACAAAGAGGGCGTAAACTGTGCGAGAGCCCTCTTATGCTACCTATGGCAACAAGACTGCCAGAACCGAGACCACCATTAAGCTATTAGCAGACAAGGTAAAGGAAATGAGGGCCTCGTTTGACAAACATATTAAGGAAGCCAACAGTCACCGAAACCAAGGTGCATAGGAGAATGCTTTTAATTTTTAGTACCAATCAATCGGTTTAAAGAAAATTACTTATAAAGCAGCAGAAAAAACAACCATGCCGCCGGTGGGATTGGAACCCACGACCTCCGAATATCGCGTCCGGTGCTCTTACCAACTGAGCTACGGCGAAGGATGTCCAATCTGCTGCTTTCGTGGGTATTTATGTTTACTGGGTGTAAGCGAACCTTGAGAGCGTTGACCAGCGCCACCCTCGACCACAGCGGTGGACGTAGCACGTCCTGTAATACCGTGAGTGTGACGTAGAACGTCATCTAACGCCGAGGGCGTAAACTGTGCGAGAGCCCTCTTATGCTACCTATGGCAACAAGACTGCCAGAACCGAGACCCCCATTAAGCTATTAGCAGACAAGGTAAAGGAAATGAGGGCCTCGTTTGACAAACATATTAAGGAAGCCAACAGTCACCGAAACCAAGGTGCATAGGAGAATGCTTTTAATTTTTAGTACCAATCAATCGGTTTAAAGAAAATTACTTATAAAGCAGCAGAAAAAACAACCATGCCGCCGGTGGGATTGGAACCCACGACCTCCGAATATCGCGTCCGGTGCTCTTACCAACTGAGCTACGGCGAAGGATGTCCAATCTGCTGCTTTCGTGGGTATTTATGTTTACTGGGTGTAAGCGAACCTTGAGAGCGTTGACCAGCGCCACCCTCGACCACAGCGGTGGACGTAGCACGTCCTGTAATACCGTGAGTGTGACGTAGAACGTCATCTAACGGCGAGGGCGGAAACTGTGCGAGAGCCCTCTTATGCTATCTATGGCAACAAGACTGCCAGAACCGAGACCCCCGTTAAGCTATTAGCAGACAAGGTAAAGGCAATGAGGGGCTCGTTTGACAAACATATTAAAGAAGCCAACAGTCACCGAAACCAAGGTGCATAGGGGAATGCTTTTTTTTATTTTTAATGCCGCTCAATCGGTGTAAAGAAAATTACTTATAAAGCCGCAGAAAAAACAACCATGCCGCCAGTGGTATCTGAACCCACGACCTCCAGATATCGCGTCCGGTGCTCTTCCCAACTTAGCTACGGCGATGGATGTCCAATCTGCTGCTTTTGGTGGGTATTTAGGTTCACTAGGTGTAAGCGAACCTTTAGTGTTCACCAGCGCCACCCTCGACCACAGCGGAGGATCGTAGCCCGTCCTGTAATACCGCGAATGTGACGTAGAACGTTATCTAACGGCGAGAGCGGAAACTGTGCGAGAGCCCTCTTATGCTATCTATGGGAAAAAGACTGCCAGAACCGAGACCCCCGTTAAGCTATTAGCAGACAAGGTAAACGAAATGAGGGGCTCGTTTGACAAACATATTAAGAAAGCCAACAGTCACCGAAACCAAGGTGCATAAGGGAGTGCTTTTATTTTTTTTCAATTTTTAGTGGAAATAAATCGGTTTAAAGAAAATTACTTATAAAGCAGCAGAAAAAAACAACAATGCCGCCGGTGGGATCCGAACCCACGACCTCCGGATATCGCGTCCGGTGCTCTTACCAACTGAGCTACTGCGACGGATGTCCAATCTGCTGCTTTCGTGGGTATTTATGTTTTCTGGGTGTAAGCGAACCTTGAGAGTGTTCACCAGCGCCCCCCTCGACCACAGCGGCGGACGTAGCACGTCCTGTAATACCGCGAATGTGACGTAGAACGTCATCTAAAAAAGAGGGCGTAAACTGTGCGAGAGCCCTCTTATGCTACCTATGGCAACAAGACTGCCAGAACCGAGACCCCCATTAAGCTATTAGCAGACAAGGTAAAGGAAATGAGGGGCTCGTTTGACAAACATATTAAGGAAGCCAACAGTCACCGAAACCAAGGTGCATAGGAGAATGCTTTTAATTTGTAATGCCAATCAATCGGTGTAAAGAAAAGTACTTATAAAGCCGCAGAAAAAACAACCATGCCGCCAGTGGGATCTGAACCCACGACCTCCAGATATCGCATCCGGTGCACTTCCCAACTTAGCTACGGCGATGGATGTCCAATCTGCTGCTTTTGGAGGGTATTTAAGTTCACTAGCTGTAAGCGAACCTTGAGTGTTCACCAGCGCCACCCTCGACCACAGCGGTGGATCGTAGCCCGTCCTGTAATACCGCGAGTGTGACGTAGAACGTCATCTAACGGTGAGGGCGGAAACTGTGCGAGAGCCCTCTTATGCTATCTATGGCAACAAGACTGCCAGAACCGAGACCCCCGTTAAGCTATTAGCAGACAAGGCAAAGGAAATGAGGGGCTCGTTTGACAAACATATTTAGGAAGCGAAAAGTCACCAAAACCAAGGTGCATAGGGGAATGTTTGTAATTTTTTTTTAATTTTTAGAGAAAATCAATCGGTTTAAAGAAAATTACTTTTAAAGCAGCAGAAAAACAACCATGCCACCGGTGGGATCCGAACCCACGATCTCCGGATATCGCATCCGGTGCTCTTCCCAACTTAGCTACGGCGACGAATGTCAAATCTGCTGCTTTTGGTGGGTATTTAAGTTTACTGGATGTAAGCGAACCTTGAGAGTGTTCACCAGCGCCACCCTCGATCACAGCGGTGGATCGTAGATCATCCTGTAATACCCCGAGTGCGACGTAGAACGTCATCTAACGGTGAGGGCGGACACTGTGCGAGAGCCCTCTTATGCTATATATGGCAACAAGACTGCCAGAACCGAGACCCCCGTTAAGCTATTAGCAGACAAGGAAAAGGAAATGAGGGGCTCGTTTGACAAAAGGAAGCCAACAGTCACCGAAACCAAGGTACATAGGGGAATGCTTTTAATTTTTAAATTTTTACTGCCAATCAATCGGTTTAAGGAAAATTACTTACAAAGCCGCAGAAAAAACAACCATGCCGCCAGTGGGATCTGAACCCACGACCTCCAGATATCGCGTCCGGTTTTCTTCCCAACTTAGCTACGGCGATGGATGTCCAATCTGCTGCTTTTGGTGTGTATTTAAGTTCACTAGGTGTATGAGAACCTTGAGTGTTCACCAGCGCCACCCTCGACCTCAGCGGTGGATCGTAGCCCGTCCTGTAATACCGCGAGTGTGACGTAGAACGTCATCTAACGGTGAGGGCGGAAACGGTGCGAGAGCCCTCTTATGCTACCTATGGCAACAAGACTGCCACAACCGAGACTCCCGTTAAGCTATTAGCAGACAAGGTAAAGGAATTGAGGGGCTCGTTTGACAAACATATTAAGGAAGCCAACAGTCACCGAAACCAAGGTGCACAGGGGAATGCTTATAATTTTTTTTCAATTTTCAGTGCCAATCAATCGGTTTAAAGAAAATTACTTATAAAGCAGCAGAAAAAACAACAATGCCGCCGGTGGGATCCGAACCTACGACCTCCGAATATCGCGTCCGGTGCTCTTACCTACTGAGCTACGGCGACGGATGTCCAATCTGCTGCTTTCCTGGGTATTTATGTGTACTGGGTGTAAGCGAACTTTGAGAGCGTTGACCAGCGCCACCCTCGACCACAGCGGAGGACGTAGCACGTCCTGTAATACCGCGGCCGTGACGTAGAACGTCATCTAACGGCGATGGCGTAAACTGTGCGAGAGCCGTCTTATGCTATCTATGGCAACAAGACTGCCAGAACCGAGACCCCCGTTAAGCTATTAGCAGACAAGGCAAAGGAAATGAGGGGCTCGTTTGACAAACATATTAAGGAAGCCAACAGTCACCGAAACCAAGGTGCATAGGGGAATGCTTATAATTTCTTTTTTTAATTTTTAGTGCCAATCAATCGGTTTAAAGAAAAATACTTATAAAGCAGAAGAAAAAACAACCATGCCACCGGTGGGATCCGAACCCACGACCTCCGGATATCGCGTCCGGTGCTCTTCCCAACTTAGCTGCGGCGGCGGATGTCAAATCTCCTGCTTTTGGTGGGTATTTAGTTTACTGGATGTAAGCGAACCTTGAGAGTGTTCACCAGCGCCACCCTCGACCACAGCGGAGGACGTAGCACGTCCTGTAATACCGCGGCCGTGACGTAGAACGTCATCTAACGGTGAGGGCGGAAACTGTGCGAGCGCCTTCTTATGCTATATATGGCAACAAGACTGCCAGAACCAAGACCCCCGTTAAGCTATTAGCAGACATGGTAAAGGAAATGAGGCGCTTGTTTGACAAACATATTAAGGAAGCCAACCGACAACGAAACCAAGATACATAGGGGAATGCTTTTAATTTCTTTTTAAACTTTTAGTGCCAATCAATCGGTTTAAGAAAAATTACTTATAAAGCAGCAGAAAAACATCCATGCCGCCGGTGGGATCCGAACCCACGATCTCCGAATATCGCGTCCGGTGCTCTTACCAACTGAGCTACGGCGACGGATGTCCAATCTGCTGCTTTCGTGGGAATTTATGTTTACTGGGTGTAAGCGAACGTTGAGAGTGTTCACCAGTGCCACCCTCGACGACAGCGGTGGACGTAGCATGTCCTGTAATACCGCCAGTGTGACGTAGAACGTTATCTAACGACGAGGGCGGAAACTGTGCGAGAGCCCCCTTATGCTGCCTATGGCAACAAGACTAACAGAACCGAGACCCCCGTTAAGCTATTAGCAGAGAAGGTAATTAAATGAGGGGCTCGTTTGACAAACATATTAAGGAAGCCAACAGTCGCCGAAACCAAGGTGCATAGGGGAATGTTTATAATGTTTTTTTTATTTTAGTGCCAATCCATCGGTTTAAAGAAAATTACTTATAAAGCAGCAGAAAAAACAACAATGCCACCGGTGGGATCCGAACACACGACCTCCGGATATCGCGTCCGGTGCTCTTACCAACTGAGCTACCGCGACGGATGTCCATTCTGCTGCTTTCGTGGGTATTTATGTTTTCTGGGTGTAAGCGAACCTTGAGATCGTTTACCAGCGCCACCCTCGACCACAGCGGTGGACGTAGCACGTCCTGTAATACCGTGAGTGTGACGTAGAACGTTATCTAACGGCGAGGGCGGAAACTGTGCGACAGCCCTCTTATGCTATCTATGGCAACGAGACTGCCAGAACCAAGACCCCCGTTAAGCTATTAGCAGACAAGGTAAAGGCAATGAGGGGCTCGTTTGACAAACATATTAAGGAAGCGAAGAGTCACAGAAACCAAGGTGCATAGGGGAATGCTTTTATTTTTTTTTATTTTTAATGCCAATCAATCGGTGTAAAGAAAATTACTTACAAAGCCGCAGAAAAAACAACCATGCCGCCAGTGGGATCTGAACCCACGACCTCCAGATATCGCGTCCGATGCTCTTCCCAACTTAGCTACGGCGATGGATGTCCAATCTGCTGCTTTTGGTGTGTATTTAAGTTCACTAGGTGTATGAGAACCTTGAGTGTTCACCAGCGCCACCCTCGACCTCAGCGGTGGATCGTAGCCCGTCCTGTAATACCGCGAGTGTGACGTAGAACGTCATCTAACGGTGAGGGCGGAAACTGTGCGAGAGCCCTCTTATGCTATCTATGGCAACAAGACTGCCAGAACCGAGACCCCCGTAAAGCTATTAGCAGATATGGTAAAGTAAATGAGGGGCTCGTTTGACAACCATATTAAGGAAGCCAACCGACACCGAAACCAAGATACATAGGGGAATGCTTTTAATTTCTTTTTAAACTTTTAGTGCCAATCAATCTGTTTAAGGAAAATACTTATAAAGCAGCAGAAAAACAACCATGCCGCCGGTGGGATCCGAACCTACGACCTCCGAATATCGCGTCCGGTGCTCTTACCAACCGAGCTACGGCGACGGATGTCCAATCTGCTGCTTTCGTGGGAATTTATGTTTACTGGGTGTAAGCGAACGTTGAGAGTGTTCACCAGTGCCACCCTCGACCACAGCGGTGGACGTTGCACGTCCTGTAATACCGCCAGTGTGACGTAGAACGTCATCTAACGGTGAGGGCGGAAACTGTGCGAGAGCCCCCTTATGCTGCCTATGGCAACAAGACTGCCAGAACCGAGACCCCCGTTAAGCTATTAGCAGACAAGGTAAAGGAAATGAGGGGCTCGTTTGACAAACATATTAAGGAAGCCAACAGTCGCTGAAACCAAGGTGCATAGGGGAATGTTTTAATGTTTTTTTAATTTTAGTGCCAATCAATCGGTTTAAAGAAAATTACCTATGAAGCAACAGGACTTGTCGGGCTAGTTGGTTGATCATAATGCAAAAAGGACGAACTGCGCAACAAGAACACGGACGAAAGGGAGGCAGACACACACTGCCTCCCTTTCTGCCTCCTGTCTGCCTGCCTTTCGTCCGTGTCCTTGTTGCGCAGTTCGTCCTTTTTGCACCTATGAAGCAGCAGAAAAAACAACAATGCCGCCGGTGGGTCCGAACCTACGACCTCCGAATATCGCGTCCGGTGCTCTTACCTACTGAGCTACGGCGACGGATGTCAAATCTCCTGCTTTTGGTGGGTATTTAAGTTTACTGAATGTAAGCGAACCTTGAGAGCGTTCACCAGCGCCACCCTCGACCACAGCGGAGGACGTAGCACGTCCTGTAATACCGCGGCCGTGACGTAGAACGTCATCTAACGGCGAGGGCGTAAACTGTGCGAGAGCCGTCTTATGCTATCTATGGCAACAAGACTGCCAGAACCGAGACCCCCGTTAAGCTATTAGCAGACAAGGCAAAGGAAACGAGGGGCTCGTTTGACAAACATATTAAGGAAGCCAACAGTCACCGACACCAAGGTGCATAGGGCAAAGCTTTTAATTTTTTTTTAAATTTTTAGTGTCAATCAATCGGTTTAAAGAAAAATACTTATAAAGCAGAAGAAAAAACAACCATGCCGCCGGTGGGATCCGAACCCACGACCTCCGGATATCGCGTCCGGTGCTCTTCCCAACTTAGCTACGGCGACTGATGTCAAATCTCCTGCTTTTGGTGGGTATTTAAGTTTACTGGATGTAAGCGAACCTTGAGAGTGTTCACCAGCGCCACCCTCGACCACAGCGGTGGATCGTAGATCGTACTGTAATACCGCGAGTGTGACGTAGAACGTCGTCTAACGGTGAGGGCGGAAACTGTGCGAGAGCCCTCTTATGCTATATATGGCAACAAGACTGCCAGAACCGTGACCCCCGTTAAGCTATTAGCAGACATGGTAAAGTAAATGAGGGGCTTGTTTGACAAACATATTAAGGAAGCCAACCGTCACCGAAACCAGGATACATAGGGGAATGCTTTTAATTTCTTTTTAAACCTTTAGTGCCAATCAATCGGTTTAAGGAAAATTACTTATAAAGCAGCAGAAAAACAACCATGCCGCCGGTGGGATCCGAACCCACGACCTCCGAATATCGCGTCCGGTGCTCTTACCAACTGAGCTACGGCGACGGATGTCCAATCTGCTGCTTTCGTGGGTATTTATGTTTACTGGGTGTAAGCGAACGTTGAGAGTGTTCAACAGTGCCACCCTCGACCACAGCGGTGGACGTAGCACGTCCTGTAATACCGCCAGTGTGACGTAGAACGTCATCTAACGGCGAGGGCGGAAACTGTGCGAGAGCCCCCTTATGCTGCCTATGGCACCAAGACTGCCAGAACCGAGACCCCCGTTAAGCTATTAGCAGACAAGGTAAAGGAAATGAGGGGCTCGTTTGACAAACATATTAAGGAAGCCAACAGTCGCTTAAACCAAGGTGCATAGGGGAATGCTTTTAATGTTTTTTTTAATTTTAGTGCCAATCAATCGCTTTAAAGAAAATTACTTATAAAGCAGCAGAAAAAACAACCATGCCGCCGGTGGGAACCAAACCCACGACCTCCGAATATCGCGTCCGGTGCTCTTACCAACTGAGCTATCGCGACGGATGTCCAATCTGCTGCTTTCGTGGGTATTTATGTTTACTGGGTGTAAGCGAACCTTGAGAGTGTTCACCAGCGCCACCCTCGACCACAGCGGTGGATGTAGCACGTCCTGTAATACCGCGAGTGTGACGTAGAACGTCATCTAACGGCGAGGGCGGAAACTGTGCGAGAGCCGTCTTATGCTATCTATGGCAACAAGACTGCCAGAACCGAGACCCCCGTTAAGCTATTAGCAGACAAGGCAAAGGAAACGAGGGGCGCGTTTGACAAACATATTAAGGAAGCCAACAGTCACCGAAACCAAAGTGCATAGGGGAATGCTTTTAATTTTTTTTTAATTTTTAGTGCCAATCAATCGGTTTAAAGAAAAATACTTATAAAGCAGAAGAAAAAACAACCATGCCGCCGGTGGGATCCGAACCCACGACCTCCGGATATCGCGTCCGGTGCTCTTCCCAACTGAGCTACGGCGGCGGATGTCAAATCTCCTGCTTTTGGTGGGTATTTAGTTTACTGGATGTAAGCGAACCTTGAGAGTGTTCACCAGCGCCACCCTCGACCACAGCGGAGGACGTAGCACGTCCTGTAATACCGCGGCCGTGACGTAGAACGTCATCTAACGGTGAGGGCGGAAACTGTGCGAGCGCCTTCTTATGCTATATATGGCAACAAGACTGCCAGAACCAAGACCCCCGTTAAGCTATTAGCAGACATGGTAAAGGAAATGAGGCGCTTGTTTGACAAACATATTAAGGAAGCCAACCGACAACGAAACCAAGATACATAGGGGAATGCTTTTAATTTCTTTTTAAACTTTTAGTGCCAATCAATCGGTTTAAGAAAAATTACTTATAAAGCAGCAGAAAAACATCCATGCCGCCGGTGGGACCCGAACCCACGATCTCCGAATATCGCGTCCGGTGCTCTTACCAACTGAGCTACGGCGACGGATGTCCAATCTGCTGCTTTCGTGGGAATTTATGTTTACTGGGTGTAAGCGAACGTTGAGAGTGTTCACCAGTGCCACCCTCGACGACAGCGGTGGACGTAGCATGTCCTGTAATACCGCCAGTGTGACGTAGAACGTTATCTAACGACGAGGGCGGAAACTGTGCGAGAGCCCCCTTATGCTGCCTATGGCAACAAGACTAACAGAACCGAGACCCCCGTTAAGCTATTAGCAGACAAGGTAATTAAATGAGGGGCTCGTTTGACAAACATATTAAGGAAGCCAACAGTCGCCGAAACCAAGGTGCATAGGGGAATGTTTATAATGTTTTTTTTTATTTTAGTGCCAATCCATCGGTTTAAAGAAAATTACTTATAAAGCAGCAGAAAAAACAACAATGCCACCGGTGGGATCCGAACCCACGACCTCCGGATATCGCGTCCGGTGCTCTTACCAACTGAGCTACCGCGACGGATGTCCATTCTGCTGCTTTCGTGGGTATTTATGTTTTCTGGGTGTAAGCGAACCTTGAGATCGTTTACCAGCGCCACCCTCGACCACAGCGGTGGACGTAGCACGTCCTGTAATACCGTGAGTGTGACGTAGAACGTTATCTAACGGCGAGGGCGGAAACTGTGCGACAGCCCTCTTATGCTATCTATGGCAACGAGACTGCCAGAACCAAGACCCCCGTTAAGCTATTAGCAGACAAGGTAAAGGCAATGAGGGGCTCGTTTGACAAACATATTAAGGAAGCGAAGAGTCACAGAAACCAAGGTGCATAGGGGAATGCTTTTATTTTTTTTTATTTTTAATGCCAATCAATCGGTGTAAAGAAAATTACTTACAAAGCCGCAGAAAAAACAACCATGCCGCCAGTGGGATCTGAACCCACGACCTCCAGATATCGCGTCCGATGCTCTTCCCAACTTAGCTACGGCGATGGATGTCCAATCTGCTGCTTTTGGTGTGTATTTAAGTTCACTAGGTGTATGAGAACCTTGAGTGTTCACCAGCGCCACCCTCGACCTCAGCGGTGGATCGTAGCCCGTCCTGTAATACCGCGAGTGTGACGTAGAACGTCATCTAACGGTGAGGGCGGAAACTGTGCGAGAGCCCTCTTATGCTATCTATGGCAACAAGACTGCCAGAACCGAGACCCCCGTAAAGCTATTAGCAGATATGGTAAAGTAAATGAGGGGCTCGTTTGACAACCATATTAAGGAAGCCAACCGACACCGAAACCAAGATACATAGGGGAATGCTTTTAATTTCTTTTTAAACTTTTAGTGCCAATCAATCTGTTTAAGGAAAATACTTATAAAGCAGCAGAAAAACAACCATGCCGCCGGTGGGATCCGAACCTACGACCTCCGAATATCGCGTCCGGTGCTCTTACCAACCGAGCTACGGCGACGGATGTCCAATCTGCTGCTTTCGTGGGAATTTATGTTTACTGGGTGTAAGCGAACGTTGAGAGTGTTCACCAGTGCCACCCTCGACCACAGCGGTGGACGTTGCACGTCCTGTAATACCGCCAGTGTGACGTAGAACGTCATCTAACGGTGAGGGCGGAAACTGTGCGAGAGCCCCCTTATGCTGCCTATGGCAACAAGACTGCCAGAACCGAGACCCCCGTTAAGCTATTAGCAGACAAGGTAAAGGAAATGAGGGGCTCGTTTGACAAACATATTAAGGAAGCCAACAGTCGCTGAAACCAAGGTGCATAGGGGAATGTTTTAATGTTTTTTTAATTTTAGTGCCAATCAATCGGTTTAAAGAAAATTACCTATGAAGCAACAGGACTTGTCGGGCTAGTTGGTTGATCATAATGCAAAAAGGACGAACTGCGCAACAAGAACACGGACGAAAGGGAGGCAGACACACACTGCCTCCCTTTCTGCCTCCTGTCTGCCTGCCTTTCGTCCGTGTCCTTGTTGCGCAGTTCGTCCTTTTTGCACCTATGAAGCAGCAGAAAAAACAACAATGCCGCCGGTGGGTCCGAACCTACGACCTCCGAATATCGCGTCCGGTGCTCTTACCTACTGAGCTACGGCGACGGATGTCAAATCTCCTGCTTTTGGTGGGTATTTAAGTTTACTGAATGTAAGCGAACCTTGAGAGCGTTCACCAGCGCCACCCTCGACCACAGCGGAGGACGTAGCACGTCCTGTAATACCGCGGCCGTGACGTAGAACGTCATCTAACGGCGAGGGCGTAAACTGTGCGAGAGCCGTCTTATGCTATCTATGGCAACAAGACTGCCAGAACCGAGACCCCCGTTAAGCTATTAGCAGACAAGGCAAAGGAAACGAGGGGCTCGTTTGACAAACATATTAAGGAAGCCAACAGTCACCGACACCAAGGTGCATAGGGCAAAGCTTTTAATTTTTTTTTTAATTTTTAGTGTCAATCAATCGGTTTAAAGAAAAATACTTATAAAGCAGAAGAAAAAACAACCATGCCGCCGGTGGGATCCGAACCCACGACCTCCGGATATCGCGTCCGGTGCTCTTCCCAACTTAGCTACGGCGACTGATGTCAAATCTCCTGCTTTTGGTGGGTATTTAAGTTTACTGGATGTAAGCGAACCTTGAGAGTGTTCACCAGCGCCACCCTCGACCACAGCGGTGGATCGTAGATCGTACTGTAATACCGCGAGTGTGACGTAGAACGTCGTCTAACGGTGAGGGCGGAAACTGTGCGAGAGCCCTCTTATGCTATATATGGCAACAAGACTGCCAGAACCGTGACCCCCGTTAAGCTATTAGCAGACATGGTAAAGTAAATGAGGGGCTTGTTTGACAAACATATTAAGGAAGCCAACCGTCACCGAAACCAGGATACATAGGGGAATGCTTTTAATTTCTTTTTAAACCTTTAGTGCCAATCAATCGGTTTAAGGAAAATTACTTATAAAGCAGCAGAAAAACAACCATGCCGCCGGTGGGATCCGAACCCACGACCTCCGATTATCGCGTCCGGTGCTCTTACCAACTGAGCTACGGCGACGGATGTCCAATCTGCTGCTTTCGTGGGTATTTATGTTTACTGGGTGTAAGCGAACGTTGAGAGTGTTCAACAGTGCCACCCTCGACCACAGCGGTGGACGTAGCACGTCCTGTAATACCGCCAGTGTGACGTAGAACGTCATCTAACGGCGAGGGCGGAAACTGTGCGAGAGCCCCCTTATGCTGCCTATGGCACCAAGACTGCCAGAACCGAGACCCCCGTTAAGCTATTAGCAGACAAGGTAAAGGAAATGAGGGGCTCGTTTGACAAACATATTAAGGAAGCCAACAGTCGCTTAAACCAAGGTGCATAGGGGAATGCTTTTAATGTTTTTTTTAATTTTAGTGCCAATCAATCGCTTTAAAGAAAATTACTTATAAAGCAGCAGAAAAAACAACCATGCCGCCGGTGGGAACCAAACCCACGACCTCCGAATATCGCGTCCGGTGCTCTTACCAACTGAGCTATCGCGACGGATGTCCAATCTGCTGCTTTCGTGGGTATTTATGTTTACTGGGTGTAAGCGAACCTTGAGAGTGTTCACCAGCGCCACCCTCGACCACAGCGGTGGATGTAGCACGTCCTGTAATACCGCGAGTGTGACGTAGAACGTCATCTAACGGCGAGGGCGGAAACTGTGCGAGAGCCGTCTTATGCTATCTATGGCAACAAGACTGCCAGAACCGAGACCCCCGTTAAGCTATTAGCAGACAAGGCAAAGGAAACGAGGGGCGCGTTTGACAAACATATTAAGGAAGCCAACAGTCACCGAAACCAAAGTGCATAGGGGAATGCTTTTAATTTTTTTTTAATTTTTAGTGCCAATCAATCGGTTTAAAGAAAAATACTTATAAAGCAGAAGAAAAAACAACCATGCCGCCGGTGGGATCCGAACCCACGACCTCCGGATATCGCGTCCGGTGCTCTTCCCAACTTAGCTACGGCGACGGATGTCAAATCTCCTGCTTTTGGTGGGTATTTAAGTTTACTGAATGTAAGCGAACCTTGAGAGTGTTCACCAGCGCCACCCTCGACCACAGCGGTGGATCGTAGATCGTCCTGTAATACCGCGAGTGTGACGTAGAACGTCGTCTAACGGTGAGGGCGGAAACTGTGCGAGAGCCCCCTTAAGCTGCCTATGGCAACAAGACTGCCAGAACCGAGACCCCCGTTAAGCTATTAGCAGACAAGGTAAAGGAAATGAGGGGCTCGTTTGACAAACATATTAAGGAAGCCAACAGTCGCTGAAGCCAAGGTGCATAGGGGAATGCTTTTAATGTTTTTTTTTTCATTTTATTGCCAATCAATCGGTTTAAGGAAAATTACTTATAAAGCACCAGAAAAACAACCATGCCGCCGGTGGGATCCGAACCCACGACCTCCGAATATCGCGTCCGGTGCTCTTACCAACTGAGCTACTGCGACGGATGTCCAATCTGCTGCTTTCGTGGGTATTTATGTTCTCTGGGTGTAAGCGAACCTTGGGAGTGTTCACCAGCGCCACCCTCGACCACAGCGGTGGACGTAGCACGTCCTGTAATACCGCGAGTGTGACGTAGGGCGTCATCTAACAAAGAGGGCGTAACCTGTGCGAGAGCCCTCTTATGCTACCTACGGCAACAAGACTGCCAGAACCGAGACCCCCGTTAAGCTATTAGCAGACAAGCTAAAGGAAATGAGGGGCTCGTTCGACAAACATATTAAGGAAGCCCACAGTCACCGAAACCAAGGTGCATAGGAGAATGCTTTTATTTTTAGTACCAATCAATCGGTTTAAAGAAAATTACTTATAAAGCAGCAGAAAAAACAACCATGCCGCCGGTGGGATTTGAACCCACGACCTCCGAATATCGCGTCCGGTGCTTATACCAACTGAGCTACGGCGACGGATGTCCAATCTGCTGCTTTTGGTGGATATTTAAGTTCACTAGGTGTAAGCGAACCTTGAGTGTTCACCAGCGCCACCCTCGACCACAGCGGTGGATCGTAGCCCGTCCTGTAATACCGGGAGTGTGACGTGGAACGTCATCTAACGGTGAGGGCGGAAACTGTGCGAGAGCCCTCTTATGCTACCTATGGCAACAAGACTGCCAGAACCGAGACTCCCGTTAAGCTATTAGCAGACAAGGTAAAGGAAATGAGGGGCTCGTTTGACTAACATATTAAGGAAGCCAACAGTCGCCGAAACCAAGGTGCAAAAAGGAATGCTTTTAATTTTTTAATATTTTTGTCCCAAACAATCGGTTTAAAGAAAATTACTTTTAAACCAGCAGAAAAACAACCATGCCGCCGGTGGGTCCGAACCCGCGACCTCCGAATATCGCGTCCGGTGCTCTTACCAACTGAGCTGTGGCGACGGATGTCCAATCTGCTGCTTTCGTGGGTATTTATGTTTACTTGGTGTAAGCGAACCTTGAGAGTGTTCACCAGCGTCACCCTCTACCACAGCGGTGGACGTAGCACGTCCTGTAATACCCCGAGTGTGACGTAGAACGTCATCTAACGGCGAGGGCGGAAACTGTGCGAGAGCCCTCTTATGCTACCTATGGCAACAAGACTAACAGAACCGAGACCCCCGTTAAGCTATTAGCAGACATGGTAAAGTAAATGAGGGGCTCGTTTGACAACCATATTAAGGAAGCCAACAGTCACCGAATCCAAGGTGCATAGGGGAATGCTTATAATTTTTTTAAATTTTCAGTGCCAATCAATCGGTTTAAAGAAAATTACTTATAAAGCAGCAGAAAAAACAACAATGCCGCCGGTGGGATCCGAACCTACGACCTCCGAATATCGCGTCCGGTGCTCTTACCAACTGAGCTACGGCGACGGATGTCCAATCTGCTGCTTTCCTGGGTATTTATGTTTACTGGGTGTAAGCGAACGTTGAAAGCGTTCACCAGCGCCACCCTCGACCATAGCGGTGGACGTAGCACGTCCTGTAATACCGCGAGTGTGACGTAGAACATCATCTAACGGCGAGGGCGGAAACTGTGCGAGAGCCCTCTTATGCTATATATGGCAACAAGACTGCCAGAACCGTGAACCCCGTTAAGCTATTAGCAGACATGGTAAAGGAAATGAGGGGCTTGTTTGACAAACATATTAAGAAAGCCAACCGTCACCGAAACCAAGGTACATAGGGGAATAATTTTATTTTCTTTTTAAATTTTTAGTGCCAATCAATCGGTTTAAAGGAAATTACTTATAAAGCAGCAGAAAAAACAACCATGCCGCCGGTGGGATCCGAACCCACTACCTCCGGATATCGCATCCGGTGCTCTTACCAACTGAGCTACTGCGACGGATGTCCAATGTGCTGCTTTCGTGGGTATTTATGTTTTCTGGGTGTAAGCGAACCTTGAGAGTGTTCATCAGCGCCACCGTCGACCACAGCGGTGGACGTAGCACGTCCTGTAATACCGCGAGTGTGACGTAGAACTTCATCTAACAAAGAGGGCGTAAAGTGTGCGAGAGCCCTCTTATGCTACCCATGGCAACAAGACTGAGAGAACCGAGACCCCCATTAAGCTATTAGCAGACATGGTAAAGGAAATGAGGGGCTTGTTTGACAAACAGATTAAGGAAGCGAACATTCACCGAAACCAAGGAACATAGGGGAATGCTTTTAATTTCTTATTAAATTTTTAGTGCCAATCAATCGTTTTAAGGAAAACTACTTATAAAGCAACAGAAAAACAACCATGCCGCCGGTGGGATCCGAACCCACGACCTCCGAATATCGCGTCCGGTGCTCTTACCAACTGAGCTACGGCGACGGATGTCCAATCTGCTGCATTCGTGGGTATTTATGTTTACTGGGTGTAAGCGAACCTTGAGAGTGTTCACCAGTGCCACCCTCGACCACAGCGCTGGACGTAGCACGTCCTGTAATACCGAGTGTGACGTAGAACTTCATTTAACGGCGAGGGCGGAAACTGTGCGAGAGCCCTCTTATGCTACCCATGGCAACAAGACTGCCAGAACCGAGACCCCCGTTAAGCTATTAGCAGACAAGGTAAAGGCAATGAGGGGCTCGTTTGACAAACATATTAAGGAAGCAAACAGGCACCAAAACCAAGGTGCATAGGGGAATGCTTTTATTTTTTTAATTTTTAATGCCAATCAATCGGTGTAAAGAAAAGAACTTATAAAGCCGCAGAAAAAACAACGATGCCGCCAGTGGGATCTGAACCCACGACCTCCGGATATCGCGTCCGGTGCTCTTCCCAACTTAGCTACGGCGATGGATGTCCAATCTGCTGCTTTTGGTGGGTATTTAAGTTCACTAGGTGTAAGCGAACCTTGAGTATTCACCAGCGCCACGCTCGACCACAGCGGTGGATCGTAGCCCGTCCTGTAATACCGCGAGTGTGACGTAGAACGTCATCTAACGGGGAGGGCGGAAACCGTGCGAGAGCCCTCTTATGCTATCTATGGCAACAAGACTGCCAGAACCGAGACCCCCGTTAAGCTATTAGCAGACATGGTAAAGTAAATGAGGGGCTCGTTTGACAACCATATTAAGGAAGCCAACAGTCTCCGAAACCAAGGTGCATAGGGGAATGCTTATAATTTTTTTTTAATTTTTAGTGCCAATCAATCGGTTTAAAGAAAAATACTTATAAAGCAGAAGAAAAAACAACCTTGCCGCCGGTGGGATCCGAACCCACGACCTCCGGATATCGCGTCCGGTGCTCTTCCCAACTTGGCTACGGCGACGGATGTCAAATCTCTTGCTTTTGGTGGGTATTTAAGTTTACTGGATGTCAGCGAACCTTGAGAGTGTTCACCATCGCCACCCTCGACCACAGCGGTGGACGTAGGACGTCCTGTAATACCGCGAATGTGACGTAGAACGTCATCTAACGGCGAGGGCGGAAACTGTGCGAGAGCCCTCTTATGCTATCTATGGGAACAAGACTGCCAGAACCGAGACCCCCGTTAAGCTATTAGCAGACAAGGTAAACGAAATGAGGGGCTCGTTTGACAAACATATTAAGAAAGCCAACAGTCCCCGAAACCAAGGTGCATAAGGGAATGCTTTTATTTTTTTCAATTTTTAGTGGAAATAAATCGGTTTAAAGAAAATTACTTATAAAGCAGCAGAAAAAAACAACAATGCCGCCGGTGGGATCCGAACCCACGACCTCCGGATATCGCGTCCGGTGCTCTTACCAACTGAGCTACTGCGACGGATGTCCAATCTGCTGCTTTCACTTCACTTCACTTCACTTTATTACCTTAAAGACCCCACTTCGGGGGTGTTACATAAGGGGTGGGAGTACAAATATGGGTTGAATATGGTTGCTTACATGATATTTATGAAATGCATATTTAAATTGTTCACAAAACTTGATTGGCAGGTGATGGCATCAACGTCGTGGGGAAGGCCATTCCAGTCTTTAGCAGTGCGAAGAAAAAAGGATGCGGAGAAAGTGACGGTGCGGGAGCGTTGGCATGACACTTGCAGTGGATGGCCGGTGCGATGAGATATGCGAGCGGGCGGTGTGATGTAGGGTGGTTGTCCGAGGGAACTGTAAAAAAACTTATGAAACAGACTAAGAGAAGCAATGCGACGACGATGGGCAAGAGTTGATAAACCTGATTGTCGTTTAAGTGACGATACACTGATGTCGTATGAATAGGCAGAATGAATGAACCTCGTGGCGCGATTTTGGACAGATTCTAGTGAACTGATGAGATATGCTTGTTGCGGGCTCCAGATAGCAGATGCGTATTCTAGTTTTGGTCGAATGAGTGATTGGTAGGCGAGAAGTTTAATACTTTGAGGGGCGTGCCGTAGGTGACGTTTCAAAAAACCCAATGACCGGTTAGCTGATGCGACGATGTTCGTTACATGAGAGCGCCAGGAGAGATCCTGGCACAAGGTGACACCTAGGTACTTGTATGAGTATACAGATTCTAGTGGAACGTTAGCAACGGAGTAAGAGAAAATATGGGGGTTACGCCGGCGGTGAAAAGATACGAGTTTACATTTATTAGGATTAAGCGACATTAGCCAGTCATCGCACCAGGCATGCACTGTGTCAATGTCGTTTTGCAGCTGTGATTGGTCAAAGGTGTTGGAAATCGTGTGGTAAATAACGCAGTCGTCTGCAAAGAGACGAACATTGCAAACCAGGTTTGAGGGTAAGTCGTTTATGTAGATTAAGAATAGGAGGGGAGCAAGTACAGAACCTTGGGGTACGCCTGATGTTACTGGAAGAGGGTTGGAACTCTGGCTGTTAACGAGAACAAACTGGGAGCGCTTAGAAAGGAATTCTTCGATCCACAATAAGACGTTAAGATGCAGTTTTAGCATGGTTAGTTTTAGCAGTAAACGCCTGTGGGGAACTTTATCAAATGCTTTAGCAAAGTCTAGAAAAATAGCGTCAGTTTGTAAATTTAGGTCGAGGTTAGAGTGAACGTCATGAAGAAAGACGGCCAGTTGAGTTTCACATGACAAACCCTTGCGAAACCCGTGTTGTGAGGGATGAAAGAAGTTGATAGCGTCAAGAAAGTCCATGATTTGAGAATAGATGACGTGTTCCATGATTTTGCAAGGTATGCTGGTTAATGATATCGGACGGTAATTTAAAGGAGAATCTTTGTTACCGGACTTAAAGACGGGAATGACCTTTCCCACTTTCCAGTCATCCGGAATGGAACCTGTAGAAAGCGACTGTGAAAACAATAACAATAAGTACATTGCAGAAATAATATTAGTGTTGCGCAGTATTTTGGAGTTAATTTCGTCGACGCCGGCCGATGATGAAGTTTTAAGGTGTTCAATGAGCGAGGTAATGCCGGCTTCAGAAAACGCGATAGCAGGCATGCTGGACTCTATATTGACGGCGAAAGTTGCAGTTGGTGGGTGAATTTCATTAGTGAACACAGATGAAAAGGCGTTATTAAAAATGTCAGCGCACTCAATGTCATCAGCTTCCTCTCCAGACTCTTTAGTTAGAGTGATGGTATGTGCCGGGTGCTCACTTATGACCTGCCAAAACTTTCTGGGATTGGAAGTCAACAATTTGGGGAGGTCGTTGTGAAGGAAAGAGTATTTTGCGTAGCGAATTTCTGATAGGTAGGTGCGTTCGGCTGTATAGTATTTTTCCCATGCGCACTCGTCGTATTGCTTTAATTTTGCCGCACGGAAAAGGCGCTTCTTTTTATTGTCGAGTCTTTTTATCGTTTTGGTATACCATGGTTTCTGGCGGTCCGAGTGGAAGCTTATTTTGGGGATGTATCTATCGGTTAGTTCGCTAACCTTTTTCTTAAAACGGGACCAATTGTCATTTACTGAATTATCGTGAAAAGATGCTTCAAATGTTGTGAGATATTGGTTTAATTCAAGACTAAAGGCTTCATAGTTTCCTTTGTCGTAGAGGCGAATAGTTTTGTTTTGATTCTGGCGTCGTGATGGGTGGAACTCAAATGTGGCGTGGATTATTTTATGGTCGCTGATTTCGCGTAGATAAGTGATAGATGAGAGGGCTTCCGGGTGGGTAGTCAGGATTAGATCTAGGATGTTTGCACCGCGGGTCGGTTCAGATACCACTTGAGTTAAGTTGAAGTTTAGGCAGACCTCGATAACATCATTCGCTTCCCTGTTGCCGACAGCTGTCTGTGTCTGCCAGTTGATTTCTGGAAAATTGAAGTCTCCAAAAAGAATGATATGCGCTTTTGGGTATTTCCTCGTTAATTGGCTGATCACGTGGGTATTTATGTTTTCTGGGTGTAAGCGAACCTTGAGAGTGTTCACCAGCGCCACCCTCGACCACAGCGGCGGACGTAGCACGTCCTGTAATACCGCGAATGTGACGTAGAACGTCATCTAAAAAAGAGGGCGTAAACTGTGCGAGAGCCCTCTTATGCTACCTATGGCAACAAGACTGCCAGAACCGAGACCCCCATTAAGCTATTAGCAGACACGGTAAAGGAAATGAGGGGCTCGTTTGACAAACATATTAAGGAAGCCAACAGTCACCGAAACCAAGGTGCATAGGAGAATGCTTTTAATTTTTAATGCCAATCAATCGGTGTAAAGAAAACTACTTATAAAGCCGCAGAAAAAACAACCATGCCGCCAGTGGGATCTGAACCCACGACCTCCAGATATCGCATCCGGTGCACTTCCCAACTTAGCTACGGCGATGGATGTCCAATCTGCTGCTTTTGGAGGGTATTTAAGTTCACTAGCTGTAGGCGAACCTTGAGTGTTCACCAGCGCCACCCTCGACCACAGCGGTGGATCGTAGCCCGTCCTGTAATACCGCGAGTGTGACGTAGAACGTCATCTAACGGTGAGGGCAGAAACTGTGCGAGAGCCCTCTTATGCTATCTATGGCAACAAGACTGCCAGAACCGAGACCCCCGTTAAGCTATTAGCAGACAAGGCAAAGGAAATGAGGGGCTCGTTTGACAAACATATTTAGGAAGCCAAAAGTCACCAAAACCAAGGTGCATAGGGGAATGTTTTTAATTTTTTTTTTAATTTTTAGTGCAAATCAATCGGTTTAAAGAAAATTAGTTATAAAGCAGAAGAAAAAACAACCATGCCGCCGGTGGGATCCGAACCCACGATCTCCGGATATCGCGTCCGGTGCTCTTCCCAACTTAGCTACGGCGACGAATGTCAAATCTGCTGCTTTTGGTGGGTATTTAAGTTTACTGGATGTAAGCGAACCTTGAGAGTGTTCACCAGCGCCACCCTCGATCACAGCGGTGGATCGTAGATCATCCTGTAATACCCCGAGTGCGACGTAGAACGTCATCTAACGGTGAGGGCGGACACTGTGCGAGAGCCCTCTTATGCTATATATGGCAACAAGACTGCCAGAACCGAGACCCCCGTTAAGCTATTAGCAGACAAGTTAAAGGAAATGAGGGGCTCGTTTGACAAAAGGAAGCCAACAGTCACCGAAACCAAGGTACATAGGGGAATGCTTTTATTTCTTTTTAAATTTTTAGTGCCAATCAATCGGTTTAAGGAAAATTACTTACAAAGCCGCAGAAAAAACAACCATGCCGCCAGTGGGATCTGAACCCACGACCTCCAGATATCGCGTCCGGTTTTCTTCCCAACTTAGCTACGGCGATGGATGTCCAATCTGCTGCTTTTGGTGTGTATTTAAGTTCACTAGGTGTATGAGAACCTTGAGTGTTCACCAGCGCCACCCTCGACCTCAGCGGTGGATCGTAGCCCGTCCTGTAATACCGCGAGTGTGACGTAGAACGTCATCTAACGGTGAGGGCGGAAACTGTGCGAGAGCCCTCTTATGCTACCTATGGCAACAAGACTGCCACAACCGAGACTCCCGTTAAGCTATTAGCAGACAAGGTAAAGGAAATGAGGGGCTCGTTTGACAAACATATTAAGGAAGCCAACAGTCGCCGAGAAAAAGGTGCATAGGGGAATGCTTTTAATTTTTTTTTAATTTTTAGTGACAATCAATGGGTTTAAAGAAAATTAATTATAAAGAAGCAGAAAAAACAACCATGCCGCCGGTGGGATCCGAACCCACGACCTCCGAATATCGCGTCCGGTGATCTTACCAACTGAGCTACGGCGATGGATGTCCACTCTGCTGCTTTCGTGGGTATTTATGTTTACTGGGTGTAAGCGAACCTTGAGAGTGTTCACCAGCGCCACCCTCGACCACAGCGGTGGACGTAGCACGTCCTGTAATACCGCGAGTGTGACGTAGAACGTCATCTAACGGAGAGGGCGGAAACTGTGCGAGAGCCCTCTTATGCTACCTATGGCAACAAGTATGCCAGAACCGAGACCCCCGTTAAGCTATTAGCAGACAAGGTAAAGGAATTGAGGGGCTCGTTTGACAAACATATTAAGGAAGCCAACAGTCACCGAAACCAAGGTGCACAGGGGAATGCTTATAATTTTTTTTCAATTTTCAGTGCCAATCAATCGGTTTAAAGAAAATTACTTATAAAGCAGCAGAAAAAACAACAATGCCGCCGTTGGGATCCGAACCTACGACCTCCGAATATCGCGTCCGGTGCTCTTACCTACTGAGCTACGGCGACGGATGTCCAATCTGCTGCTTTCCTGGGTATTTATGTGTACTGGGTGTAAGCGAACTTTGAGAGCGTTGACCAGCGCCACCCTCGAACACAGCGGAGGACGTAGCACGTCCTGTAATACCACGGCCGTGACGTAGAACGTCATCTAACGGCGAGGGCATAAACTGTGCGAGAGCCATCTTATGCTATCTATGGCAACAAGACTGCCAGAACCGAGACCCCCGTTAAGCTATTAGCAGACAAGGCAAAGGAAATGAGGGGCTCGTTTGACAAACATATTAAGGAAGCCAACAGTCACCGAAACCAAGGTGCATAGGGGAATGCTTATCATTTTTTTTTAATTTTTAGTGCCAATCAATCGGTTTAAAGAAAAATACTTATAAAGCAGAAGAAAAAACAACCATGCCACCGGTGGGATCCGAACCCACGACCTCCGGATCTCGCGTCCGGTGCTCTTCCCAACTTAGCTACGGCGGCGGATGTCAAATCTCCTGCTTTTGGTGGGTATTTAGTTTACTGGATGTAAGCGAACCTTGAGAGTGTTCACCAGCGCCACCCTCGACCACAGCGGAGGACGTAGCACGTCCTGTAATACCGCGGCCGTGACGTAGAACGTCATCTAACGGTGAGGGCGGAAACTGTGCGAGAGCCTTCTTATGCTATATATGGCAACAAGACTGCCAGAACCAAGACCCCCGTTAAGCTATTAGCAGACATGGTAAAGGAAATGAGGCGCTTGTTTGACAAACATATTAAGGAAGCCAACCGACAACGAAACCAAGATACATAGGGGAATGCTTTTAATTTCTTTTTAAACTTTTAGCGCCAATCAATCGGTTTAAGAAAAATTACTTATAAAGCAGCATAAAAACATCCATGCCGCCGGTGGGATCCGTACCCACGATCTCCGAATATCGCGTCCGGTGCTCTTACCAACTGAGCTACGGCGACGGATGTCCAATCTGCTGCTTTCGTGGGAATTTATGTTTACTGGGTGTAAGCGAACGTTGAGAGTGTTCACCAGTGCCACCCCCGACCACAGCGGTGGACGTAGCATGTCCTGTAATACCGCCAGTGTGACGTAGAACGTCCTCTAACGACGAGGGCGGAAACTGTGCGAGAGCCCCCTTATGCTGCCTATGGCAACAAGACTAACAGAACCGAGACCCCCGTTAAGCTATTAGCAGACAAGGTAAATAAATGAGGGGCTCGTTTGACAAACATATTAAGGAAGCCAACAGTCGCCGAAACCAAGGTGCATAGGGGAATGTTTATAATTTTTTTTTAAATTTTAGTGCCAATCAATCGGTTTAAAGAAAATTACTTATAAAGCAGCAGAAAAAACAACAATGCCACCGGTGGGATCCGAACCCACGACCTCCGGATATCGCGTCCGGTGCTCTTACCAACTGAGCTACTGCGCCGGATGTCCATTCTGCTGCTTTCGTGGGTAAATATGTTTTCTGGGTGTAAGCGAACCTTGAGATCGTTTACCAGCGCCACCCTCGACCACAGCGGTGGACGTAGCACGTCCTGTAATGCCGTGAGTGTGACGTAGAACGTTATCTAACGGCGAGGGCGGAAACTGTGCGACAGCCCTCTTATGCTATCTATGGCAACGAGACTGCCAGAACCAAGACCCCCGTTAAGCTATTAGCAGACAAGGTAAAGGCAATGAGGGGCTCGTTTGACAAACATATTAAGGAAGCCAAGAGTCACAGAAACCAAGGTGCATAGGGGAATGCTTTTATTTTTTTTAATTTTTATTGCCAATCAATCGGTGTAAAGAAAATTACTTACAAAGCCGCAGAAAAAACAACCATGCCGCCAGTGGGATCTGAACCCACGACCTCCAGATATCGCGTCCGATGCTCTTCCCAACTTAGCTACGGCGATGGATGTCCAATCTGCTGCTTTTGGTGTGTATTTAAGTTCACTAGGTGTATGAGAACCTTGAGTGTTCACCAGCGCCACCCTCGACCTCAGCGGTGGATCGTAGCCCGTCCTGTAATACCGCGAGTGTGACGTAGAACGTCATCTAACGGTGAGGGCGGAAACTGTGCGAGAGCCCTCTTATGCTATCTATGGCAACAGGACTGCCAGAACCGAGACCCCCGTAAAGCTATTAGCAGATATGGTAAAGTAAATGAGGGGCTCGTTTGACAACCATATTAAGGAAGCCAACAGTCCCCGAAACCAAGATACATTGGGGAATGCTTTTAATTTCTTTTTAAACTTTTAGTGCCAATCAATCGGTTTAAAGAAAATCACTTATAAAGCAGCAGAAAAAACAACAATGCCGCTGGTAGGATCTGAACCTACGACCTCCGAATATCGCGTCCGGTGCTCTTCCCAACTTAGCTACGGCGACGGATGTCAAATCTCCTGCTTTTGGTGGGTATTTAAGTTTACTGGATGTAAGCGAACCTTGAGAGTGTTCACCAGCGCCACCCTCGAACACAGCGGTGGATCCTAGATCGTCCTGTAATACCGAGAGTGTGACGTAGAACGTCGTCTAACGGTGAGGGCGGAAACTGTGCGAGAGCCTCTTATGCTATATATGGCAACAAGACTGCCAGAACCAAGACCCCCGTTAAGCTATTAGCAGACATGGTAAAGGAAATGAGGCGCTTGTTTGACAAACATATTAAGGAAGCCAACCGACACCGAAACCAAGATACATAGGGGAATGCTTTTAATTTCTTTTTAAACTTTTAGTGCCAATCAATCGGTTTAAGGAAAATACTTATAAAGCAGCAGAAAAACAACCATGCCGCCGGTGGGATCCGAACCTACGACCTCCGAATATCGCGTCCGGTGCTTTTACCAACTGAGCTACGGCGACGGATGTCCAATCTGCTGCTTTCGCGGGAATTTATGTTTACTGGGTGTAAGCGAACGTTGAGAGTGTTCACCAGTGCCACCCTCGACCACAGCGGTGGACGTTGCACGTCCTGTAATACCGCCAGTGTGACGTAGAACGTCATCTAACGGTGAGGGCGGAAACTGTGCGAGAGCCCCCTTATGCTGCCTATGGCACCAAGACTGCCAGAACCGAGACCCCCGTTAAGCTATTAGCAGACAAGGTAAAGGAAATGAGGGGCTCGTTTGACAAACATATTAAGGAAGCCAACAGTCGCTGAAACCAAGGTGCATAGGGGAATGTTTTTAATGTTTTTTTAATTTTAGTGCCAATCAATCGGTTTAAAGAAAATTACCTATGAAGCAGCAGAAAAAACAACAATGCCGCCGGTGGGTCCGAACCTACGACCTCCGAATATCGCGTCCGGTGCTCTTACCTACTGAGCTACGGCGACGGATGTCCAATCTGCTGCTTTCCTGGGTATTTATGTGTACTGGGTGTAAGCGAACCTTGAGAGCGTTGACCAGCGCCACCCTCGACCACAGCGGAGGACGTAGCACGTCCTGTAATACCGCGGCCGTGACGTAGAACGTCATCTAACGGCGAGGGCGTAAACTGTGCGAGAGCCGTCTTATGCTATCTATGGCAACAAGACTGCCAGAACCGAGACCCCCGTTAAGCTATTAGCAGACAAGGCAAAGGAAACGAGGGGCTCGTTTGACAAACATATTAAGGAAGCCAACAGTCACCGACACCAAGGTGCATAGGGCAAAGCTTTTAATTTTTTTTTAAATTTGTAGTGTCAATCAATCGGTTTAAAGAAAAATACTTATAAAGCAGAAGAAAAAACAACCATGCCGCCGGTGGGATCCGACCCCACGACCTCCGGATATCGCGTCCGGTGCTCTTGCCAACTTAGCTACGGCGACGGATGTCAAATCTCCTGCTTTTGGTGGGTATTTAAGTTTACTGAATGTAAGCGAACCTTGAGAGTGTTCACCAGCGCCACCCTCGACCACAGCGGTGGATCGTAGATCGTCCTGTAATACCGCGAGTGTGACGTAGAACGTCGTCTAACGGTGAGGGCGGAAACTGTGCGAGAGCCCCCTTAAGCTGCCTATGGCAACAAGACTGCCAGAACCGAGACCGCCGTTAAGCTATTAGCAGACAAGGTAAAGGAAATGAGGGGCTCGTTTGACAAACATATTAAGGAAGCCAACAGTCGCTGAAACCAAGGTGCATAGGGGAATGCTTTTAATGTTTTTTTTTTCATTTTATTGCCAATCAATCGGTTTAAGGAAAATTACTTATAAAGAACCAGAAAAACAACCATGCCGCCGGTGGGATCCGAACCCACGACCTCCGAATATCGCGTCCGGTGCTCTTACCAACTGAGCTACGGCGACGGATGTCCAATCTGCTGCTTTCGTGGGTATTTATGTTTACTGGGTGTAAGCGAACCTTGGGAGTGTTCACCAGCGCCACCCTCGACCACAGCGGTGGACGTAGCACGTCCTGTAATACCGCGAGTGTGACGTAGGACGTCATCTAACAAAGAGGGCGTAACCTGTGCGAGAGCCCTCTTATGCTACCTACGGCAACAAGACTGCCAGAACCGAGACCCCCGTTAAGCTATTAGCAGACAAGCTAAAGGAAATGAGGGGCTCGTTTGACAAACATATTAAGGAAGCCAACAGTCACCGAAACCAAGGTGCATAGGAGAATGCTTTTATTTTTAGTACCAATCAATCGGTTTAAAGAAAATTACTTATAAAGCAGCAGAAAAAACAACCATGCTGCCGGTGGGATTTGAACCCACGACCTCCGAATATCGCGTCCGGTGCTCATACCAACTGAGCTACGGCGACGGATGTCCAATCTGCTGCTTTTGGTGGATATTTAAGTTCACTAGGTGTAAGCGAACCTTGAGTGTTCACCAGCGCCACCCTCGACCACAGCGGTGGATCGTAGCCCGTCCTGTAATACCGGGAGTGTGACGTAGAACGTCATCTAACGGTGAGGGCGGAAACTGTGCGAGAGCCCTGTTATGCTACCTATGGCAACAAGACTGCCAGAACCGAGACTCCCGTTAAGCTATTAGCAGACAAGGTAAAGGAAATGAGGGGCTCGTTTGACTAACATATTAAGGAAGCCAACAGTCGCCGAAACCAAGGTGCAAAAAGGAATGCTTTTAATTTTTTTAAATTTTTGTCCCAAACAATCGGTTTAAAGAAAATTACTTTTAAACCAGCAGAAAAACAACCATGCCGCCGGTGGGTCCGAACCCACGACCTCCGAATATCGCGTCCGGTGCTCTTACCAACTGAGCTGTGGCGACGGATGTCCAATCTGCTGCTTTCGTGGGTATTTATGTTTACTTGGTGTAAGCGAACCTTGAGAGTGTTCACCAGCGTCACCCTCTACCACAGCGGTGGACGTAGCACGTCCTGTAATACCCCGAGTGTGACGTAGAACGTCATCTAACGGCGAGGGCGGAAACTGTGCGAGAGCCCTCTTATGCTACCTATGGCAACAAGACTAACAGAACCGAGACCCCCGTTAAGCTATTAGCAGACATGGTAAAGTAAATGAGGGGCTCGTTTGACAACCATATTAAGGAAGCCAACAGTCACCGAATCCAAGGTGCATAGGGGAATGCTTATAATTTTTTTAAATTTTCAGTGCCAATCAATCGGTTTAAAGAAAATTACTTATAAAGCAGCAGAAAAAACAACAATGCCGCCGGTGGGATCCGAACCTACGACCTCCGAATATCGCGTCCGGTGCTCTTACCAACTGAGCTACGGCGACGGATGTCCAATCTGCTGCTTTCCTGGGTATTTATGTTTACTGGGTGTAAGCGAACGTTGAAAGCGTTCACCAGCGCCACCCTCGACCACAGCGGTGGACGTAGCACGTCCTGTAATACCGCGAGTGTGACGTAGAACATCATCTAACGGCGAGGGCGGAAACTGTGCGAGAGCCCTCTTATGCTATATATGGCAACAAGACTGCCAGAACCGAGAACCCCGTTAAGCTATTAGCAGACATGGTAAAGGAAATGAGGGGCTTGTTTGACAAACATATTAAGGAAGCCAACCGTCACCGAAACCAAGGTACATAGGGGAATACTTTTATTTTCTTTTTAAATTTTTAGTGCCAATCAATCGGTTTAAGGAAAATTACTGAAAAATTAGCAGAAAAACAACAATGCCGCCGGTGGGATCCGAACCCACGACCTCCGAATATCGCGTCCGGTGCTCTTACCTACTGAGCTACGGCGACGGATGTCCAATCTGCTGCTTTCCTGGGTATTTATGTTTACTGGGTGTAAGCGAACCTTGAGAGCATTGACCAGCGCCACCCTCGACCACAGCGGAGGACGTAGCACGTCCTGTAATACCGCGGCCGTGACGTAGAGCGTCATCTAACGGCGAGGGCGTAAACTGTGCGAGAGCCGTCTTATGCTATCTTTGGCAACAAGACTGCCAGAACCGAGACCTCCGTAAAGCTATTAGCAGTCAAGGCAAAGGAAATGAGGGGCTCGTTTGACAAACATATTAAGGAAGCCAAAAGTCGCTGAAACCAAGGTGCATAGGGGAATGCTTTTAATGTTTTTTAAACTTTTAGTGCCAATCAATCGGTTTAAGGAAAATTACTTATAAAGCAGCAGAAAAACAACCATGCCGCCGGTGGGATCCGAACCCACGACCTCCGAATATCGCGTCCGGTGCTCTTACCAACTGAGCTACGGCGACGGATGTGCAATCTGCTGCTTTCGTGGGTATTTATGTTTACTGGGTGTAAGCGAACGTTGAGAGTGTTCACCAGTGCCACCCTCGACCACAGCGGTGGACGTAGCAGGTCCTGTAATGCCGCCAGTGTGACGTAAAACGTCATCTAACGGCGAGGGTGGAAACTGTGCGAGAGCCCCCTTATGCTGCCTAAGGCAACAAGACTGCCAGAACCGAGACCCCCGTTAAGCTATTAGCAGACAAGGTAAAGGAAATGAGGGGCTCGTTTGACAAACATATTAAAGAAGCCAACAGTCGCTGAAACCAAGGTGCATAGGGGAATGCTTTTAATGTTTTTTTTAATTTTAGTGCCAATCAATCGGTTTAAAGAAAATTACTTATAAAGCAGCAGAAAAAACAACATTGCCGCCGGTGGGATCCGAACCTACGACCTCCGAATATCGCGTCCGGTGCTCTTACCTACTGAGCTACGGCGACGGATGTCCAATCTGCTGCTTTCCTGGGTATTTATGTGTACTGGGTGTAAGCGAACCTTGAGAGTGTTCACCAGCGCCACCCTCGACCACAGCGGTGGACGTAGCACGTCCTGTAATACCGCGAGTGTGACGTAGAACGTCATCTAACGGCGAGGGCGGAAACTGTGCGAGAGCCCTCTTATGCTATCTATGGCAACAAGACTGCCAGAACCGAGACCCCCGTTTAGCTATTAGCAGACAAGGTAAGGGAAATGAGGGGCTCGTTTGACAAACATATTAAGAAAGCCAACAGTCACCGAAACCAAGGTGCATAGGAGAATGCTTTGTATTTTTAGTACCAATCAATCGGTTTAATGAAAATTACTTATAAAGCAGCAGAAAAAACAACCATGCTGCCGGTGGGATTCGAACCCACGACCTCCGAATATCGCGTCCGGTGCTCTTACCAACTGAGCTACGGCGACGGATGTCCCATCTGCTGCTTTCGTGGGTATTTATGTTTACTGGGTGTAAGAGAACCTTGAGAGCGTTTACCAGCGCCACCCTCGACCACAGCGGTGGACGTAGCACGTCCTGTAATACCGCGGCCGTGAAGTAAAACGTCATCTAAAGGCGAGGGCGTAAGCTGTGCGAGAGCCGTCATATGCTATCTATGGCAACAAGACTGCCAGAACGAGACCCCCGTTAAGCTATTAGCAGACAAGGCAAAGGAAACGAGGGGCTCGTTTGACAAACATATTAAGGGAGCCAACAGTCACCGAAACCAAGGTGCATAGGGGAATGCTTTTAATTTTTTTTTAATTTTTAGTGCCAATCAATCGGTTTAAAGAAAAATACTTATAAAGCAGAAGAAAAAACAACCATGCCGCCGGTTAGATCCGAACCCACGACCTCCGGATATCGCGTCCAGTGCTCTTCCCAACTTAGCTACGGCGACGGATGTCAAATCTCCTGCTTTTGGTGGGTATTTAAGTTTACTGGATGTAAGCGAACCTTGAGAGTGTTCACCAGCGCCACCCTCGACCACAGCGGTGGATCGTAGATCGTCCTGTAATACCGCGAGTGTGACGTAGAACGTCGTCTAACGTTGAGCGCGGAAACTGTGCGAGAGCCCTCTTATGCTATATATGGCAACAAGACTGCCAGAACCGAGACCCCCGTTAAGCTATTAGCAGACATGGTAAAGTAAATGAGGGGTTGTTTGACAAACATATTAAGGAAGCCAACCGTCACCGAAACCAAGATACATAGGGGAATGCTTTTAATTTCTTTTTAAACTTTTAGTGCCAATCAATCGGTTTAAGGAAAATTACTTATAAAGCAGCAGAAAAACAACCATGCCGCCGGTGGGATCCGAACCCACAACCTCCGAATATCGCGTCCGGTGCTCTTACCAACTGAGCTACGGCGACGGATGTCCAATCTGCTGCTTTCGTGGGTATTTATGTTTACTGGGTGTAAGCGAACGTTGAGAGTGTTCACCAGTGCCACCCTCGACCACAGCGGTGGACGTAGCACGTCCTGTAATGCCGCCAGTGTGACGTAGAACGTCATCTAACGGCGAGGGTGGAAACTGTGCGAGAGCCCCCTTATGCTGCCTAAGGCAACGAGACTGCCAGAACCGAGACCCCCGTTAAGCTATTAGCAGACAAGGTAAAGGAAATGAGGGACTCGTTTGACAAACATATTAAAGAAGCCAACAGTCGCTGAAACCAAGGTGCATAGGGGAATGCTTTTAATGTTTTTTTTTATTTTAGTGCCAATCAATCGGTTTAAAGAAAATTACTTATAAAGCAGCAGAAAAAACAACATTGCCGCCGGTGGGATCCGAACCTACGACCTCCGAATATCGCGTCCGGTGCTCTTACCTACTGAGCTACGGCGACGGATGTCCAATCTGCTGCTTTCCTGGGTATTTATGTGTACTGGGTGTAAGCGAACCTTGAGAGTGTTCACCAGCGCCACCCTCGACCACAGCGGTGGACGTAGCACGTCCTGTAATACCGCGAGTGTGACGTAGAACGTCATCTAACGGCGAGGGCGGAAACTGTGCGAGAGCCCTCTTATGCTATCTATGGCAACAAGACTGCCAGAACCGAGACCCCCGTTTAGCTATTAGCAGACAAGGTAAGGGAAATGAGGGGCTCGTTTGACAAACATATTAAGAAAGCCAACAGTCACCGAAACCAAGGTGCATAGGAGAATGCTTTGTATTTTTAGTACCAATCAATCCGTTTAATGAAAATTACTTATAAAGCAGCAGAAAAAACAACCATGCTGCCGGTGGGATTCGAACCCACGACCTCCGAATATCGCGTCCGGTGCTCTTACCAACTGAGCTACGGCGACGGATGTCCCATCTGCTGCTTTCGTGGGTATTTATGTTTACTGGGTGGAAGAGAACCTTGAAAGCGTTTACCAGCGCCACCCTCGACCACAGCGGTGGACGTAGCACGTCCTGTAATATCGCGGCCGTGACGTAAAACGTCATCTAACGGCGAGGGCGTAAGCTGTGCGAGAGCCGTCATATGCTATCTATGGCAACAAGACTGCCAGAACGAGACCCCCGTTAAGCTATTAGCAGACAAGGCAAAGGAAACGAGGGGCTCGTTTGACAAACATATTAAGGGAGCCAACAGTCACCGAACCCAAGGTGCATAGGGGAATGCTTTTAATTTTTTTTTAATTTTTAGTGCCAATCAATCGGTTTAAAGAAAAATACTTATAAAGCAGAAGAAAAAACAACCATGCTGCCGGTTAGATCCGAACCCACGACCTCCGGATATCGCGTCCAGTGCTCTTCCCAACTTAGCTACGGCGACGGATGTCAAATCTCCTGCTTTTGGTGGGTATTTAAGTTTACTGGATGTAAGCGAACCTTGAGAGTGTTCACCAGCGCCACCCTCGACCACAGCGGTGGATCGTAGATCGTCCTGTAATACCGCGAGTGTGACGTAGAATGTCGTCTAAGGTTGAGCGCGGAAACTGTGCGAGAGCCCTCTTATGCTATATATGGCAACAAGACTGCCAGAACCGAGACCCCCGTTAAGCTATAAGCAGACATGGTAAAGTAAATGAGGGGCTTGTTTGACAAACATATTAAGGAAGCCAACCGTCACCGAAACCAAGATACATAGGGGAATGCTTTTAATTTCTTTTTAAACTTTTAGTGCCAATCAATCGGTTTAAGGAAAATTACTTATAAAGCAGCAGAAAAACAACCATGCCGCCGGTGGGATCCGAACCCACGACCTCCGAATATCGCGTCCGGTGCTCTTACCAACTGAGCTACGGCGACGGATGTCCAATCTGCTGCTTTCGTGGGTATTTATGTTTACTGGGTGTAAGCGAACGTTGAGAGTGTTCACCAGTGCCACCCTCGACCACAGCGGTGGACGTAGCAGGTCCTGTAATGCCGCCAGTGTGACGTAAAACGTCATCTAACGGCGAGGGTGGAAACTGTGCGAGAGCCCCCTTATGCTGCCTAAGGCAACAAGACTGCCAGAACCGAGACCCCCGTTAAGCTATTAGCAGACAAGGTAAAGGAAATGAGGGGCTCGTTTGACAAACATATTAAAGAAGCCAACAGTCGCTGAAACCAAGGTGCATAGGGGAATGCTTTTAATGTTTTTTTTTAATTTTAGTGCCAATCAATCGGTTTAAAGAAAATTACTTATAAAGCAGCAGAAAAAACAACATTGCCGCCGGTGGGATCCGAACCTACGACCTCCGAATATCGCGTCCGGTGCTCTTACCTACTGAGCTACGGCGACGGATCTCCAATCTGCTGCTTTCCTGGGTATTTATGTGTACTGGGTGTAAGCGAACCTTGAGAGTGTTCACCAGCGCCACCCTCGACCACAGCGGTGGACGTAGCACGTCCTGTAATACCGCGAGTGTGACGTAGAACGTCATCTAACGGCGAGGGCGGAAACTGTGCGAGAGCCCTCTTATGCTATCTATGGCAACAAGACTGCCAGAACCGAGACCCCCGTTTAGCTATTAGCAGACAAGGTAAGGGAAATGAGGGGCTCGTTTGACAAACATATTAAGAGAGCCAACAGTCACCGAAACCAAGTTGCATGGGAGAATGCTTTAAATTTTTATTACCCATCAATCGGTTTAATGAAAATTACTTATAAAGCAGCAGAAAAAACAACCATGCTGCCGGTGGGATTCGAACCCACGACCTCCGAATATCGCGTCCGGTGCTCTTACCAACTGAGCTACGGCGACGGATGTCCCATCTGCTGCTTTCGTGGGTATTTATGTTTACTGGGTGGAAGAGAACCTTGAGAGCGTTTACCAGCGCCACCCTCGACCACAGCGGTGGACGTAGCACGTCCTGTAATATCGCGGCCGTGACGTAAAACGTCATCTAACGGCGAGGGCGTAAGCTGTGCGAGAGCCGTCATATGCTATCTATGGCAACAAGACTGCCAGAACGAGACCCCCGTTAAGCTATTAGCAGACAAGGCAAAGGAAACGAGGGGCTCGTTTGACAAACATATTAAGGGAGCCAACAGTCACCGAACCCAAGGTGCATAGGGGAATGCTTTTAATTTTTTTTTAATTTTTAGTGCCAATCAATCGGTTTAAAGAAAAATACTTATAAAGCAGAAGAAAAAACAACCATGCTGCCGGTTAGATCCGAACCCACGACCTCCGGATATCGCGTCCAGTGCTCTTCCCAACTTAGCTACGGCGACGGATGTCAAATCTCCTGCTTTTGGTGGGTATTTAAGTTTACTGGATGTAAGCGAACCTTGAGAGTGTTCACCAGCGCCACCCTCGACCACAGCGGTGGATCGTAGATCGTCCTGTAATACCGCGAGTGTGACGTAGAATGTCGTCTAAGGTTGAGCGCGGAAACTGTGCGAGAGCCCTCTTATGCTATATATGGCAACAAGACTGCCAGAACCGAGACCCCCGTTAAGCTATAAGCAGACATGGTAAAGTAAATGAGGGGCTTGTTTGACAAACATATTAAGGAAGCCAACCGTCACCGAAACCAAGATACATAGGGGAATGCTTTTAATTTCTTTTTAAACTTTTAGTGCCAATCAATCGGTTTAAGGAAAATTACTTATAAAGCAGCAGAAAAACAACCATGCCGCCGGTGGGATCCGAACCCACGACCTCCGAATATCGCGTCCGGTGCTCTTACCAACTGAGCTACGGCGACGGATGTCCAATCTGCTGCTTTCGTGGGTATTTATGTTTACTGGGTGTAAGCGAACGTTGAGAGTGTTCACCAGTGCCACCCTCGACCACAGCGGTGGACGTAGCAGGTCCTGTAATGCCGCCAGTGTGACGTAAAACGTCATCTAACGGCGAGGGTGGAAACTGTGCGAGAGCCCCCTTATGCTGCCTAAGGCAACAAGACTGCCAGAACCGAGACCCCCGTTAAGCTATTAGCAGACAAGGTAAAGGAAATGAGGGGCTCGTTTGACAAACATATTAAAGAAGCCAACAGTCGCTGAAACCAAGGTGCATAGGGGAATGCTTTTAATGTTTTTTTTTAATTTTAGTGCCAATCAATCGGTTTAAAGAAAATTACTTATAAAGCAGCAGAAAAAACAACATTGCCGCCGGTGGGATCCGAACCTACGACCTCCGAATATCGCGTCCGGTGCTCTTACCTACTGAGCTACGGCGACGGATCTCCAATCTGCTGCTTTCCTGGGTATTTATGTGTACTGGGTGTAAGCGAACCTTGAGAGTGTTCACCAGCGCCACCCTCGACCACAGCGGTGGACGTAGCACGTCCTGTAATACCGCGAGTGTGACGTAGAACGTCATCTAACGGCGAGGGCGGAAACTGTGCGAGAGCCCTCTTATGCTATCTATGGCAACAAGACTGCCAGAACCGAGACCCCCGTTTAGCTATTAGCAGACAAGGTAAGGGAAATGAGGGGCTCGTTTGACAAACATATTAAGAGAGCCAACAGTCACCGAAACCAAGTTGCATGGGAGAATGCTTTAAATTTTTATTACCCATCAATCGGTTTAATGAAAATTACTTATAAAGCAGCAGAAAACAACCATGCTGCCGGTGGGATTCGAGCCCACGACCTCCGAATATCGCGTCCGGTGCTCTTACCAACTGAGCTACGGCGACGGATGTCCCATCTGCTGGTTTCGTGGGTATTTATGTTTACTGGGTGTAAGAGAACCTTGAGAGCGTTTACCAGCGCCACCCTCGACCACAGCGGTGGACGTAGCACGTCCTGTAATACCGTGAGTGTGACGTAGAACGTCATCTAACGGCGAGGGCGTAAACTGTGCGAGAGCCTTCTTATACTACCTATGGCAACAAGACTGCCAGAACCGAGACCCCCGTTAAGCTATTAGCAGACAAGGCAAAGGAAATGAGGGGCTCGTTTGACAAACATATTTAGGAAGCCAATAGTCACCGAAACCAAGGTGCATAGGGGAATGTTTTTAATTTTTTTTAAAATTTTTAGTGCCAATCAATCGGTTTAAAGAAAATTACTTATAAAGCAGCAGAAAAAACAACCATGCCGCCGGTGGGATCCGAACCCACGATCTCCGGATATCGCGTCCGGTGCTCTTCCCAACTTAGCTACGGCGACGGATGTCAAATCTGCTGCTTTTGGTGGGTATTTAAGTTTACTGGATGTAAGCGAACCTTGAGAGTGTTCACCAGCGCCACCCTCGATCACAGCGGTGGATCGTAGATCATCCTGTAATACCCCGAGTGCGACGTAGAACGTCATCTAACGGTGAGGGCGGACACTGTGCGAGAGCCCTCTTATGCTATATATGGCAACAAGACTGCCAGAACCGAGACCCCCGTTAAGCTATTAGCAGACAAGGTAAAGGAAATGAGGGGCTCGTTTGACAAACATATTAAGGAAGCCAACAGTCACCGAAACCAAGGTACATAGGGGAATGCTTTTAATTTCTTTTTAAATTTTTAGTGCCAATCAATCGGTTTAAGGAAAATTACTGATAAAGCAGCAGAAAAACAACCATGCCGCCGGTGGGATCCGAACCCACGACCTCCGAATATCGCGTCCGGTGCTCTTACCAACTTAGCTACGGCGACGGATGTCCAATCTGCTGCTTTCGTGGGTATTTATGTTTACTGGGTGTAAGCGAACCTTGAGAGTGTTCACCAGTGCCACCCTCGACCACAGCGCTGGACGTAGCACGTCCTGTAATACCGAGTGTGACGTGGAACGTCATCTAACGGCGAGGGCGGAAACTGTGCGAGAGCCCTCTTATGCTACCTATGGCAACAAGACTGCCAGAACCGAGACCCCCGTTAAGCTATTAGCAGACATGGTAAAGTAAATGAGGGGTTGTTTGACAAACATATTAAGGAAGCCAACCGTCACCGAAACCAAGATACATAGGGGAATGCTTTTAATTTCTTTTTAAACTTTTAGTGCCAATCAATCGGTTTAAGGAAAATTACTTATAAAGCAGCAGAAAAACAACCATGCCGCCGGTGGGATCCGAACCCACGACCTCCGAATATCGCGTCCGGTGCTCTTACCAACTGAGCTACGGCGACGGATGTCCAATCTGCTGCTTTCGTGGGTATTTATGTTTACTGGGTGTAAGCGAACGTTGAGAGTGTTCACCAGTGCCACCCTCGACCACAGCGGTGGACGTCGCACGTCCTGTAATGCCGCCAGTGTGACGTAGAACGTTATCTAACGGCGAGGGTGGAAACTGTGCGAGAGCCCCCTTATGCTGCCTAAGGCAACAAGACTGCCAGAACCGAGACCCCCGTTAAGCTATTAGCAGACAAGGTAAAGGAAATGAGGGACTCGTTTGACAAACATATTAAAGAAGCCAACAGTCGCTGAAACCAAGGTGCATAGGGGAATGCTTTTAATGTTTTTTTTTAATTTTAGTGCCAATCAATCGGTTTAAAGAAAATTACTTATAAAGCAGCAGAAAAAACAACATTGCCGCCGGTGGGATCCGAACCTACGACCTCCGAATATCGCGTCCGGTGCTCTTACCTACTGAGCTACGGCGACGGATGTCCAATCTGCTGCTTTCCTGGGTATTTATGTGTACTGGGTGTAAGCGAACCTTGAGAGTATTCACCAGCGCCACCCTCGACCACAGCGGTGGACGTAGCACGTCCTGTAATACCGCGAGTGTGACGTAGAACGTCATCTAACGGCGAGGGCGGAAACTGTGCGAGAGCCCTCTTATGCTATCTATGGCAACAAGACTGCCAGAACCGAGACCCCCGTTTAGCTATTAGCAGACAAGGTAAGGGAAATGAGGGGCTCGTTTGACAAACATATTAAGAAAGCCAACAGTCACCGAAACCAAGGTGCATAGGAGAATGCTTTGTATTTTTAGTACCAATCAATCGGTTTAATGAAAATTACTTATAAAGCAGCAGAAAAAACAACCATGCTGCCGGTGGGATTCGAACCCACGACCTCCGAATATCGCGTCCGGTGCTCTTACCAACTGAGCTACGGCGACGGATGTCCCATCTGCTGCTTTCGTGGGTATTTATGTTTACTGGGTGTAAGAGAACCTTGAGAGCGTTTACCAGCGCCACCCTCGACCACAGCGGTGGACGTAGCACGTCCTGTAATACCGCGGCCGTGACGTAAAACGTCATCTAACGGCGAGGGCGTAAGCTGTGCGAGAGCCGTCATATGCTATCTATGGCAACAAGACTGCCAGAACGAGACCCCCGTTAAGCTATTAGCAGACAAGGCAAAGGAAACGAGGGGCTCGTTTGACAAACATATTAAGGGAGCCAACAGTCACCGAACCCAAGGTGCATAGGGGAATGCTTTTAATTTTTTTTTAATTTTTAGTGCCAATCAATCGGTTTAAAGAAAAATAGTTATAAAGCAGAAGAAAAAACAACCATGCTGCCGGTTAGATCCGAACCCACGACCTCCGGATATCGCGTCCAGTGCTCTTCCCAACTTAGCTACGGCGACGAATGTCAAATCTCCTGCTTTTGGTGGGTATTTAAGTTTACTGGATGTAAGCGAACCTTGAGAGTGTTCACCAGCGCCACCCTCGACCACAGCGGTGGATCGTAGATCGTCCTGTAATACCGCGAGTGTGACGTAGAATGTCGTCTAACGTTGAGCGCGGAAACTGTGCGAGAGCCCTCTTATGCTATATATGGCAACAAGACTGCCAGAACCGAGACCCCCGTTAAGCTATTAGCAGACATGGTAAAGTAAATGAGGGGCTTGTTTGACAAACATATTAAGGAAGCCAACCGTCACCGAAACCAAGATACATGGGGGAATGCTTTTAATTTCTTTTTAAACTTTTAGTGCCAATCAATCGGTTTAAGGAAAATTACTTATAAAGCAGCAGAAAAACAACCATGCCGCCGGTGGGATCCGAACCCACGACCTCCGAATATCGCGTCCGGTGCTCTTACCAACTGAGCTACGGCGACGGATGTCCAATCTGCTGCTTTCGTGGGTATTTATGTTTACTGGGTGTAAGCGAACGTTGAGAGTGTTCACCAGTGCCACCCTCGACCACAGCGGTGGACGTAGCACGTCCTGTAATGCCGCCAGTGTGACGTAGAACGTCATCTAACGGCGAGGGTGGAAACTGTGCGAGAGCCCCCTTATGCTGCCTAAGGCAACAAGACTGCCAGAACCGAGACCCCCGTTAAGCTATTAGCAGACAAGGTAAAGGAAATGAGGGGCTCGTTTGACAAACATATTAAAGAAGCCAACAGTCGCTGAAACCAAGGTGCATAGGGGAATGCTTTTAATGTTTTTTTTTTAATTTTAGTGCCAATCAATCGGTTTAAAGAAAATTACTTATAAAGCAGCAGAAAAAACAACATTGCCGCCGGTGGGATCCGAACCTGCGACCTCCGAATATCGCGTCCGGTGCTCTTACCTACTGAGCTACGGCGACGGATCTCCAATCTGCTGCTTTCCTGGGTATTTATGTGTACTGGGTGTAAGCGAACCTTGAGAGTGTTCACCAGCGCCACCCTCGACCACAGCGGTGGACGTAGCACGTCCTGTAATACCGCGAGTGTGACGTAGAACGTCATCTAACGGCGAGGGCGGAAACTGTGCGAGAGCCCTCTTATGCTATCTATGGCAACAAGACTGCCAGAACCGAGGCCCCCGTTTAGCTATTAGCAGACAAGGTAAGGGAAATGAGGGGCTCATTTGACAAACATATTAAGAAAGCCAACAGTCACCGAAACCAAGTTGCATGGGAGAATGCTTTAAATTTTTATTACCAATCAATCGGTTTAATGAAAATTACTTATAAAGCAGCAGAAAACAACCATGCTGCCGGTGGGATTCGAACCCACGACCTCCGAATATCGCGTCCGGTGCTCTTACCAACTGAGCTACGGCGACGGATGTCCCATCTGCTGCTTTCGTGGGTATTTATGTTTACTGGGTGTAAGAGAACCTTGAGAGCGTTTACCAGCGCCACCCTCGACCACAGCGGTGGATCGTAGATCATCCTGTAATACCCCGAGTGCGACGTAGAACGTCATCTAACGGTGAGGGCGGACACTGTGCGAGAGCCCTCTTATGCTATATATGGCAACAAGACTGCCAGAACCGAGACCCCCGTTAAGCTATTAGCAGACAAGGTAAAGGAAATGAGGGGCTCGTTTGACAAACATATTAAGGAAGCCAACCGTCACCGAAACCAAGGTACATAGGGGAATGCTTTTAATTTCTTTTTAAATTTTTAGTGCCAATCAATCGGTTTAAGGAAAATTACTGATAAAGCAGCAGAAAAACAACCATGCCGCCGGTGGGATCCGAACCCACGACCTCCGAATATCGCGTCCGGTGCTCTTACCAACTTAGCTACGGCGACGGATGTCCAATCTGCTGCTTTCGTGGGTATTTATGTTTACTGGGTGTAAGCGGACCTTGAGAGTGTTCACCAGTGCCACCCTCGACCACAGCGCTGGACGTAGCACGTCCTGTAATACCGAGTGTGACGTGGAACGTCATCTAACGGCGAGGGCGGAAACTGTGCGAGAGCCCTCTTATGCTACCTATGGCAACAAGACTGCCAGAACCGAGACTCCCGTTACGCTATTAGCAGACAAGGTAAAGGAAATGAGGGGCTCGTTTGACAAACATATTAAGGAAGCCAACAGTCGCCGAAAAAGAGGTGCATGGGGGAATGCTTTTAATTTTTTTTAATTTTTAGTGCCAATCAATTGGTTTAAAGAAAAATACTTATAAAGCAGAAGAAAAAACAACCATACCACCGGTGGGATCCGAACCCACGACCTCCGGATATTGCGTCCGGTGCTCTTCCCAACTTAGCTACGGCGGCGGATGTCAAATCTCCTGCTTTTGGTGGGTATTTAGTTTACTGGATGTAAGCGAACCTTGACAGTGTTCACCAGCGCCACCCTCGACCACAGCGGTGGATCGTAGATCGTCCTGTAATACCGCGAGTGTGACGTAGAACGTCGTCTAACGGTGAGGGCGGAAACTGTGCGAGAGCCCTCTTATGCTATATATGGCAACAAGACTGCCAGAACCAAGACCCCCGTTAAGCTATTAGCAGACATGGCAAAGGAAATGAGGCGCTTGTTTGACAAACATATTAAGGAAGCCAACCGACAACAAAACCAAGATACATAGGGGAATGCTTTTAATTTCTTTTTAAACTTTTAGTGCCAATCAATCGGTTTAAGGAAAATTACTTATAAAGCAGCAGAAAAACAACCATGCCGCCGGTGGGATTGGAACCCACGACCTCCGAATATCGCGTCCGGTGCTCTTACCAACTGAGCTACGGCGACGGATGTCCAATCTGCTGCTTTCGTGGGAATTTATCTTTACTGGGTGTAAGCGAACGTTGAGAGTGTTCACCAGTGCCATCCTCGACCACAGCGGTGGACGTAGCATGTCCTGTAATACCGCCAGTGTGACGTAGAACGTCATCTAACGACGAGGGCGGAAACTGTGCGAGAGCCCCCTTATGCTGCCTATGGCAACAAGACTAACAGAACCGAGACCCCCGTTAAGCTATTAGCAGACAAGGTAATTAAATGAGGGGCTCGTTTGACAAACATATTAAGGAAGCCAACAGTCGCCGAAACCAAGGTGCATAGGGGAATGTTTTTAATGTTTTTTTAATTTTAGTGCCAATCAATCGGTTTAAAGAAAATTACTTATAAAGCAGCAGAAAAAACAACAATGCCGCCGGTGGGATTGGAACCCACGACCTCCGAATATCGCGTCCGGTACTCTTACCAACTGAGCTACGGCGACGGATGTCCAATTTGCTGCTTTCGTGGGTATTTATGTTTACTGGGTGTAAGCGAACCTTGAGATCGTTTACCAGCGCCACCCTCAACCACAGCGGTGGACGTAGCACGTCCTGTAATACCGTGAGTGTGACGTAGAACGTTATCTAACGGCGAGGGCGGAAACTGTGCGAGAGCCCTCTTATGCTATCTCTGGCAACAAGACTGCCAGAACCGAGACCCCCGTTAAGCTATTAGCAGACAAGGTAAAGGCAATGAGGGGCTCGTTTGACAAACATATTAAGGAAGCCAAGAGTCACAGAAACCAAGGTGCATAGGGGAATGCTTTTATTTTTTTTTAATTTTTAATGCCAATCAATCGGTGTAAAGAAAATTACTTATAAAGCAGCAGAAAAACAACAATGCCGCCGGTAGTATCCGAACCTACGACCTCCGAATATCGCGTCCGGTGCTCTTACCAACTGAGCTACGGCGACGGATGTCCAATCTGCTGCTTTCCCGGGTATTTATGTTTACTGGGTGTAAGCGAACCTTGAGAGCGTTTACCAGCGCCACCCTCGACCACAGCGCTGGACGTAGCACGTCCTGTAATACCGAGTGTGACGTGGAACGTCATCTAACGGCGAGGGCGGAAACTGTGCGAGAGCCCTCTTATGCTACCTATGGCAACAAGACTGCCAGAACCGAGACTCCCGTTAAGCTATTAGCAGACAAGGTAAAGGAAATGAGGGGCTCGTTTGACAAACATATTAAGGAAGCCAACAGTCGCCGAAAAAGAGGTGCATAGGGGAATGCTTTTAATTTTTTTTTTAATTTTTAGTGACAATCAATGGGTTTAATGAAAATTAATTATAAAGGAGCAGAAAAAACAACCATGCCGCCGGTGGGATCCGAACCCACGACCTCCGAATATCGCGTCCGGTGATCTTACCAACTGAGCTACCGCGATGGATGTCCAATCTGCTGCTTTCCTGGGTATTTATGTGTACTGGGTGTAAGCGAACTTTGAGAGCGTTGACCAGCGCCACCCTCGACCACAGCGGAGGACGTAGTACGTCCTGTAATACCGCGGCCGTGACGTAGAACGTCATCTAACGGCGAGGGCGTAAACTGTGAAGAGAGCCGTCTTATGCTATCTATGGCAACAAGACTGCCAGAACCAAGACCCCCGTTAAGCTATTAGCAGACATGGTAAAGGAAATGAGGCGCTTGTTTGACAAACATATTAAGGAAGCCAACCGACAACGAAACCAAGATACATAGGGGAATGCTTTTAATTTCGTTTTAAACTTTTAGTGCCAATCAATTGGTTTAAAGAAAAATACTTATAAAACAGAAGAAAAAACAACCATACCACCGGTGGGATCCGAACCCACGACCTCCGGATATCGCGTCCGGTGCTCTTCCCAACTTAGCTACGGCGGCGGATGTCAAATCTCCTGATTTTGGTGGGTATTTAGTTTACTGGATGTAAGCGAACCTTGAGAGTGTTCACCAGCGCCACCCTCGACCACAGCGGTGGATCGTAGATCGTCCTGTAATACCGCGAGTGTGACGTAGAACGTCGTCTAACGGTGAGGGCCGAAACTGTGCGAGAGCCCTCTTATGCTATATATGGCAACAAGACTGCCAGAACCAAGACCCCCGTTAAGCTATTAGCAGACATGGTAAAGGAAATGAGGCGCTTGTTTGACAAACATATTAAGGAAGCCAACCGACAACGAAACCAAGATACATAGGGGAATGCTTTTAATTTCTTTTTAATCTTTTAGTGCCAATCAATCGGTTTAAGGAAAATTACTTATAAAGCAGCAGAAAAACAACCATGCCGCCGGTGGGATCCGAACCCACGATCTCCGAATATCGCGTCCGGTGCTCTTACCAACTGAGCTACGGCGACGGATGTCCAATCTGCTGCTTTCGTGGGAATTTATGTTTACTGGGTGTAAGCGAACGTTGAGAGTGTTCACCAGTGCCATCCTCGACCACAGCGGTGGACGTAGCACGTCCTGTAATACCGTGAGTGCGACGTAGAACGTTATCTAACGGCGAGGGCGGAAACTGTGCGAGAGCCCTCTTATGCTATCTATGGCAACAAGACTGCCAGAACCGAGACCCCCGTTAAGCTATTAGCAGACAAGGTAAAGGCAATGAGGGGCTCGTTTGACAAACATATTAAGGAAGCCAAGAGTCACAGAAACCAAGGTGCATAGGGGAATGCTTTCATTTTTTTTTAATTTTTAATGCCAATCAATCGGTGTAAAGAAAATTACTTACAAAGCCGCAGAAAAAACAACCATGCCGCCAGTGGGATCTGAACCCACGACCTCCAGATATCGCGTCAGGTGCTCTTCCCAACTTAGCTACGGCGATGGATGTCCAATCTGCTGCTTTTGGTGGGTATTTAAGTTCACTAGGTGTAAGAGAACCTGTAGTGTTCACCAGCGCCACCCTCGACCTCAGCGGTGGACGTAGCACGTCCTGTAATACCGCGAGTGTGACGTAGAACGTCATCTAACAAAGAGGGCGTAAACTGTGCGAGAGCCCGCTTATGCTACCTATGGCAACAAGACTGCCAGAACCGAGACCCCCATTAAGCAATTAGCAGACAAGGTAAAGGAAATGAGGGGCTCGTTTGACAAACATATTAAGGAAGCCAACAGTCACCGAAACCAAGGTGCATAGGAGAATGCTTTTAATTTTTAGTACCAATCAATCGGTTTAATGAAAATTACTTATAAAGCAGCAGAAAAAACAACCATGCCGCCGGTGGGATTGGAACCCAAGACCTCCGAATATCGCGTCCGGTACTCTTACCAACTGAGCTACGGCGACGGATGTCCAATTTGCTGCTTTCGTGGGTATTTATGTTTACTGTGTGTAAGCGAACCTTGAGATCGTTTACCAGCGCCACCCTCAACCACAGCGGTGGACGTAGCACGTCCTGTAATACCGTGAGTGTGACGTAGAACGTTATCTAACGGCGAGGGCGGAAACTGTGCGAGAGCCCTCTTATGCTACCTACGGCAACAAGACTGCCAGAACCGAGACCCCCGTAAAGCTATTAGCAGACATGGTAAAGTAAATGAGGGGCTCGTTTGACAACCATATTAAGGAAGCCAACAGTCACCGAAACCAAGGTGCATAGGAGAATGCTTTTATTTTTAGTACCAATCAATCGGTTTAAAGAAAATTACTTATAAAGCAGCAGAAAAAACAACCATGCTGCCGGTGGGATTTGAACCCACGACCTCCGAATATCGCGTCCGGTGCTCATACCAACTGAGCTACGGCGACGGATGTCCAATCTGCTGCTTTTGGTGGATATTTAAGTTCACTAGGTGTAAGCGAACCTTGAGTGTTCACCAGCGCCACCCTCGACCACAGCGGTGGATCGTAGCCCGTCCTGTAATACCGGGAGTGTGACGTAGAACGTCATCTAACGGTGAGGGCGGAAACTGTGCGAGAGCCCTCTTATGCTACCTATGGCAACAAGACTGCCAGAACCGAGACTCCCGTTAAGCTATTAGCAGACAAGGTAAAGGAAATGAGGGGCTCGTTTGACTAACATATTAAGGAAGCCAACAGTCGCCGAAACCAAGGTGCAAAAAGGAATGCTTTTAATTTTTTTAAATTTTTGTCCCAAACAATCGGTTTAAAGAAAATTACTTTTAAACCAGCAGAAAAACAACCATGCCGCCGGTGGGTCCGAACCCACGACCTCCGAATATCGCGTCCGGTGCTCTTACCAACTGAGCTGTGGCGACGGATGTCCAATCTGCTGCTTTCGTGGGTATTTATGTTTACTTGGTGTAAGCGAACCTTGAGAGTGTTCACCAGCGTCACCCTCTACCACAGCGGTGGACGTAGCACGTCCTGTAATACCCCGAGTGTGACGTAGAACGTCATCTAACGGCGAGGGCGGAAACTGTGCGAGAGCCCTCTTATGCTACCTATGGCAACAAGACTAACAGAACCGAGACCCCCGTTAAGCTATTAGCAGACATGGTAAAGTAAATGAGGGGCTCGTTTGACAACCATATTAAGGACGCCAACAGTCACCGAATCCAAGGTGCATAGGGGAATGCTTATAATTTTTTTAAATTTTCAGTGCCAATCAATCGGTTTAAAGAAAATTACTTATAAAGCAGCAGAAAAAACAACAATGCCGCCGGTGGGATCCGAACCTACGACCTCCGAATATCGCGTCCGGTGCTCTTACCAACTGAGCTACGGCGACGGATGTCCAATCTGCTGCTTTCCTGGGTATTTATGTTTACTGGGTGTAAGCGAACGTTGAAAGCGTTCACCAGCGCCACCCTCGACCACAGCGGTGGACGTAGCACGTCCTGTAATACCGCGAGTGTGACGTAGAACATCATCTAACGGCGAGGGCGGAAACTGTGCGAGAGCCCTCTTATGCTATATATGGCAACAAGACTGCCAGAACCGAGAACCCCGTTAAGCTATTAGCAGACATGGTAAAGGAAATGAGGGGCTTGTTTGACAAACATATTAAGGAAGCCAACCGTCACCGAAACCAAGGTACATAGGGGAATACTTTTATTTTCTTTTTAAATTTTTAGTGCCAATCAATCGGTTTAAGGAAAATTACTGAAAAATTAGCAGAAAAACAACAATGCCGCCGGTGGGATCCGAACCCACGACCTCCGAATATCGCGTCCGGTGCTCTTACCTACTGAGCTACGGCGACGGATGTCCAATCTGCTGCTTTCCTGGGTATTTATGTGTACTGGGTGTAAGCGAACCTTGAGAGCATTGACCAGCGCCACCCTCGACCACAGCGGAGGACGTAGCACGTCCTGTAATACCGCGGCCGTGACGTAGAGCGTCATCTAACGGCGAGGGCGTAAACTGTGCGAGAGCCGTCTTATGCTATCTTTGGCAACAAGACTGCCAGAACCGAGACCTCCGTAAAGCTATTAGCAGTCAAGGCAAAGGAAATGAGGGGCTCGTTTGACAAACATATTAAGGAAGCCAAAAGTCGCTGAAACCAAGGTGCATAGGGGAATGCTTTTAATGTTTTTAATTTTAGTGCCAATCAATCGCTTTAAAGAAAATTACTTATAAAGCAGCAGAAAAAACAACCATGCTGCCGGTGGGAACCAAACCCACGACCTCCGAATATCGCGTCCGGCGCTCTTACCAACTGAGCTACGGTGACGGATGTCCAATCTGCTGCTTTCGTGGGTATTTATGTTTACTGTATGTAAGCGAACGTGTAGAGTGTTCACCAGTGCCACCCTCGACCACAGCGGTGGACGTAGCACGTCCTGTAATACCGCCAGTGTGACGTAGAACTTCATCTAACGGCGAGGGCGGAAACTGTGCGAGAGCCCCCTTATGCTGCCTATGGCAACAAGACTGCCAGAACCGAGACCCCCGTTAAGCTATTAGCAGACAAGGTAAAGGAAATGAGGGGCTCGTTTGACAAACAGATTAAGGAAGCCAACAGTCGCTGAAATCGTGGTGCATAGGGGAATGCTTTTAATACTTTTTTTAATTTTAGTGCCAATCAATCGGTTTAAAGAAAATTGCTTATAGAGCAGCAGAAAAAACAACAATGCCGCCGGTGGGATCCGAACCTACGACCTCCGAATATCGCGTCCGGTGCTCTTACCTACTGAGATACGGCGACGGATGTCCAATCTGCTGCTTTCCTGGGTATTTATGTGTACTGGGTGTAAGCGAACCTTGAGAGTGTTCACCAGCGCCACCCTCGACCACAGCGGTGGACGTAGCACGTCCTGTAATACCGCGAGTGTGACGTAGAACGTCATCTAACGGCGAGGGCGGAAACTGTGCGAGAGCCCTCTTATGCTATCTATGGCAACAAGACTGCCAGAACCGAGACCCCCGTTTAGCTATTAGCAGACAAGGTAAGGGAAATGAGGGGCTCGTTTGACAAACATATTAAGAAAGCCAACAGTCACCGAAACCAAGGTGCATAGGAGAATGCTTTGTATTTTTAGTACCAATCAATCGGTTTAATGAAAATTACTTATAAAGCAGCAGAAAAAACAACCATGCTGCCGGTGGGATTCGAACCCACGACCTCCGAATATCGCGTCCGGTGCTCTTACCAACTGAGCTACGGCGACGGATGTCCCATCTGCTGCTTTCGTGGGTATTTATGTTTACTGGGTGTAAGCGAACCTTGAGAGCGTTTACCAGCGCCACCCTCGAACACAGCGGTGGACGTAGCACTTCCTGTAATACCGCGGCCGTGACATAAAACGTCATCTAACGGCGAGGGCGTAAGCTGTGCGAGAGCCGTCATATGCTATCTATGGCAACAAGACTGCCAGAACCGAGACCCCCGTTAAGCTATTAGCAGACAAGGCAAAGGAAACGAGGGGCTCGTTTGACAAACATATTAAGGGAGCCAACAGTCACCGAAACCAAGGTGCATAGGGGAATGCTTTTAATTTTTTTTTAATTTTTAGTGCCAATCAATCGGTTTAAAAAAAATACTTATAAAGCAGAAGAAAAAACAACCATGCCGCCGGTTAGATCCGAACCCACGACCTCCGGATATCGCGTCCAGTGCTCTTCCCAACTTAGCTACGGCGACGGATGTCAAATCTCCTGCTTTTGGTGGGTATTTAAGTTTACTGGATGTAAGCGAACCTTGAGAGGGGTTCACCAGCGCCACCCTCGACCACAGCGGTGGATCGTAGATCGTCCTGTAATACCGCGAGTGTGACGTAGAACGTCGTCTAACGTTGAGCGCGGAAACTGTGCGAGAGCCCTCTTATGCTATATATGGCAACAAGACTGCCAGAACCGAGACCCCCGTTAAGCTATTAGCAGACATGGTAAAGTAATTGAGGGGCTTGTTTGACAAACATATTAAGGAAGCCAACCGTCACCGAAACAAAGATACATAGGGGAATGCTTTTAATTTTTTTTTTAAACTTTTAGTGCCAATCAATCGGTTTAAGGAAAATTACTTATAAAGCAGTAGAAAAACAACCATGCCGCCGGTGGGATCCGAACCCACGACCTCCGAATATCGCGTCCGGTGCTCTTACCAACTGAGCTACGGCGACGGATGTCCAATCTGCTGCTTTCGTGGGTATTTATGTTTACTGGGTGTAAGCGAACGTTGAGAGTGTTCACCAGTGCCACCCTCGACCACAGCGGTGGACGTAGCACGTTCTGTAATGCCGCCAGTGTGACGTAGAACGTCATCTAACGGCGAGGGCGGAAACTGTGCGAGAGCCCCCTTATGCTGCCTAAGGCAACAAGACTGCCAGAACCGAGACCCCCGTTAAGCTATTAGCAGACAAGGTAAAGGAAATGAGGGGCTCGTTTGACAAACATATTAAAGAAGCCAACAGTCGCTGAAACCAAGGTGCATAGGGGAATGCTTTTAATGTTTTTTTAATTTTAGTGCCAATCAATCGGTTTAAAGAAAATTACTTATAAAGCAGCAGAAAAAACAACATTGCCGCCGGTGGGATCCGAACCTACGACCTCCGAATATCGCGTCCGGTGCTCTTACCTACTGAGCTACGGCGACGGATGTCCACTCTGCTGCTTTCCTGGGTATTTATGTGTACTGGGTGTAAGCGAACCTTGAGAGTGTTCACCAGCGCCACCCTCGACCACAGCGGTGGACGTAGCACGTCCTGTAATACCGCGAGTGTGACGTAGAACGTCATCTAACGGCGAGGGCGGAAACTGTGCGAGAGCCCTCTTATGCTATCTATGGCAACAAGACTGCCAGAACCGAGACCCCCGTTTAGCTATTAGCAGACAAGGTAAGGGAAATGAGGGGCTCGTTTGACAAACATATTAAGAAAGCCAACAGTCACCGAAACCAAGGTGCATAGGAGAATGCTTTGTATTTTTAGTACCAATCAATCGGTTTAATGAAAATTACTTATAAAGCAGCAGAAAAAACAACCATGCCGCCGGTGGGATTCGAACCCACGACCTCCGAATATCGCGTCCGGTGCTCTTACCAACTGAGCTACGGCGACGGATGTCCCATCTGCTGCTTTCGTGGGTATTTATGTTTACTGGGTGTAAGAGAACCTTGAGAGCGTTTACCAGCGCCACCCTCGACCACAGCGGTGGACGTAGCACGTCCTGTAATACCGCGGCCGTGACGTAAAACGTCATCTAAAGGCGAGGGCGTAAGCTGTGCGAGAGCCGTCATATGCTATCTATGGCAACAAGACTGCCAGAACGAGACCCCCGTTAAGCTATTAGCAGACAAGGCAAAGGAAACGAGGGGCTCGTTTGACAAACATATTAAGGGAGCCAACAGTCACCGAAACCAAGGTGCATAGGGGAATGCTTTTAATTTTTTTTTAATTTTTAGTGCCAATCAATCGGTTTAAAGAAAAATACTTATAAAGCAGAAGAAAAAACAACCATGCCGCCGGTTAGATCCGAACCCACGACCTCCGGATATCGCGTCCAGTGCTCTTCCCAACTTAGCTACGGCGACGGATGTCAAATCTCCTGCTTTTGGTGGGTATTTAAGTTTACTGGATGTAAGCGAACCTTGAGAGTGTTCACCAGCGCCACCCTCGACCACAGCGGTGGATCGTAGATCGTCCTGTAATACCGCGAATGTGACGTAGAATGTCGTCTAAGGTTGAGCGCGGAAACTGTGCGAGAGCCCTCTTATGCTATATATGGCAACAAGACTGCCAGAACCGAGACCCCCGTTAAGCTATTAGCAGACATGGTAAAGTAAATGAGGGGCTTGTTTGACAAACATATAAAGGAAGCCAACCGTCACCGAAACCAAGATACATAGGGGAATGCTTTTAATTTCTTTTTAAACTTTTAGTGCCAATCAATCGGTTTAAGGAAAATTACTTATAAAGCAGCAGAAAAACAACCATGCCGCCGGTGGGATCCGAACCCACGACCTCCGAATATCGCGTCCGGTGCTCTTACCAACTGAGCTACGGCGACGGATGTCCAATCTGCTGCTTTTGTGGGTATTTATGTTTACTGGGTGTAAGCGAACGTTGAGAGTGTTCACAAGTGCCACCCTCGACCACAGCGGTGGACGTAGCACGTCCTGTAATGCCGCCAGTGTGACGTAAAACGTCATCTAACGGCGAGGGTGGAAACTGTGCGAGAGCCCCCTTATGCTGCCTAAGGCAACAAGACTGCCAGAACCGAGACCCCCGTTAAGCTATTAGCAGACAAGGTAAAGGAAATGAGGGGCTCGTTTGACAAACATATTAAAGAAGCCAACAGTCGCTGAAACCAAGGTGCATAGGGGAATGCTTTTAATGTTTTTTTTAAATTTTAGTGCCAATCAATCGGTTTAAAGAAAATTACTTATAAAGCAGCAGAAAAAACAACATTGCCGCCGGTGGGATCCGAACCTACGACCTCCGAATATCGCGTCCGGTGCTCTTACCTACTGAGCTACGGCGACGGATCTCCAATCTGCTGCTTTCCTGGGTATTTATGTGTACTGGGTGTAAGCGAACCTTGAGAGTGTTCACCAGCGCCACCCTCGACCACAGCGGTGGACGTAGCACGTCCTGTAATACCGCGAGTGTGACGTAGAACGTCATCTAACGGCGAGGGCGGAAACTGTGCGAGAGCCCTCTTATGCTATCTATGGCAACAAGACTGCCAGAACCGAGACCCCCGTTTAGCTATTAGCAGACAAGGTAAGGGAAATGAGGGGCTCGTTTGACAAACATATTAAGAAAGCCAACAGTCACCGAAACCAAGTTGCATGGGAGAATGCTTTAAATTTTTATTACCAATCAATCGGTTTAATGAAAATTACTTATAAAGCAGCAGAAAACAACCATGCTGCCGGTGGGATTCGAACCCACGACCTCCGAATATCGCGTCCGGTGCTCTTACCAACTGAGCTACGGCGACGGATGTCCCATCTGCTGCTTTCGTGGGTATTTATGTTTACTGGGTGTAAGAGAACCTTGAGAGCGTTTACCAGCGCCACCCTCGACCACAGCGGTGGACGTAGCACGTCCTGTAATACCGTGAGTGTGACGTAGAACGTCATCTAACGGCGAGGGCGTAAACTGTGCGAGAGCCCTCTTATACTACCTATGGCAACAAGACTGCCAGAACCGAGACCCCCGTTAAGCTATTAGCAGACAAGGCAAAGGAAATGAGGGGCTCGTTTGACAAACATATTTAGGAAGCCAATAGTCACCGAAACCAAGGTGCATAGGGGAATGTTTTTAATTTTTTTTTAAATTTTTAGTGCCAATCAATCGGTTTAAAGAAAATTACTTATAAAGCAGCAGAAAAAACAACCATGCCGCCGGTGGGATCCGAACCCACGATCTCCGGATATCGCGTCCGGTGCTCTTCCCAACTTAGCTACGGCGACGGATGTCAAATCTGCTGCTTTTGGTGGGTATTTAAGTTTACTGGATGTAAGCGAACCTTGAGAGTGTTCACCAGCGCCACCCTCGATCACAGCGGTGGATCGTAGATCATCCTGTAATACCCCGAGTGCGACGTAGAACGTCATCTAACGGTGAGGGCGGACACTGTGCGAGAGCCCTCTTATGCTATATATGGCAACAAGACTGCCAGAACCGAGACCCCCGTTAAGCTATTAGCAGACAAGGTAAAGGAAATGAGGGGCTCGTTTGACAAACATATTAAGGAAGCCAACAGTCACCGAAACCAAGGTACATAGGGGAATGCTTTTAATTTCTTTTTAAATTTTTAGTGCCAATCAATCGGTTTAAGGAAAATTACTGATAAAGCAGCAGAAAAACAACCATGCCGCCGGTGGGATCCGAACCCACGACCTCCGAATATCGCGTCCGGTGCTCTTACCAACTTAGCTACGGCGACGGATGTCCAATCTGCTGCTTTCGTGGGTATTTATGTTTACTGGGTGTAAGCGAACCTTGAGAGTGTTCACCAGTGCCACCCTCGACCACAGCGCTGGACGTAGCACGTCCTGTAATACCGAGTGTGACGTGGAACGTCATCTAACGGCGAGGGCGGAAACTGTGCGAGAGCCCTCTTATGCTACCTATGGCAACAAGACTGCCAGAACCGAGACCCCCGTTAAGCTATTAGCAGACATGGTAAAGTAAATGAGGGGTTGTTTGACAAACATATTAAGGAAGCCAACCGTCACCGAAACCAAGATACATAGGGGAATGCTTTTAATTTCTTTTTAAACTTTTAGTGCCAATCAATCGGTTTAAGGAAAATTACTTATAAAGCAGCAGAAAAACAACCATGCCGCCGGTGGGATCCGAACCCACGACCTCCGAATATCGCGTCCGGTGCTCTTACCAACTGAGCTACGGCGACGGATGTCCAATCTGCTGCTTTCGTGGGTATTTATGTTTACTGGGTGTAAGCGAACGTTGAGAGTGTTCACCAGTGCCACCCTCGACCACAGCGGTGGACGTAGCACGTCCTGTAATGCCGCCAGTGTGACGTAGAACGTCATCTAACGGCGAGGGTGGAAACTGTGCGAGAGCCCCCTTATGCTGCCTAAGGCAACAAGACTGCCAGAACCGAGACCCCCGTTAAGCTATTAGCAGACAAGGTAAAGGAAATGAGGGACTCGTTTGACAAACATATTAAAGAAGCCAACAGTCGCTGAAACCAAGGTGCATAGGGGAATGCTTTTAATGTTTTTTTTTAATTTTAGTGCCAATCAATCGGTTTAAAGAAAATTACTTATAAAGCAGCAGAAAAAACAACATTGCCGCCGGTGGGATCCGAACCTACGACCTCCGAATATCGCGTCCGGTGCTCTTACCTACTGAGCTACGGCGACGGATGTCCAATCTGCTGCTTTCCTGGGTATTTATGTGTACTGGGTGTAAGCGAACCTTGAGAGTGTTCACCAGCGCCACCCTCGACCACAGCGGTGGACGTAGCACGTCCTGTAATACCGCGAGTGTGACGTAGAACGTCATCTAACGGCGAGGGCGGAAACTGTGCGAGAGCCCTCTTATGCTATCTATGGCAACAAGACTGCCAGAACCGAGACCCCCGTTTAGCTATTAGCAGACAAGGTAAGGGAAATGAGGGGCTCGTTTGACAAACATATTAAGAAAGCCAACAGTCACCGAAACCAAGGTGCATAGGAGAATGCTTTGTATTTTTAGTACCAATCAATCGGTTTAATGAAAATTACTTATAAAGCAGCAGAAAAAACAACCATGCTGCCGGTGGGATTCGAACCCACGACCTCCGAATATCGCGTCCGGTGCTCTTACCAACTGAGCTACGGCGACGGATGTCCCATCTGCTGCTTTCGTGGGTATTTATGTTTACTGGGTGTAAGAGAACCTTGAGAGCGTTTACCAGCGCCACCCTCGACCACAGCGGTGGACGTAGCACGTCCTGTAATACCGCGGCCGTGACGTAAAACGTCATCTAACGGCGAGGGCGTAAGCTGTGCGAGAGCCGTCATATGCTATCTATGGCAACAAGACTGCCAGAACGAGACCCCCGTTAAGCTATTAGCAGACAAGGCAAAGGAAACGAGGGGCTCGTTTGACAAACATATTAAGGGAGCCAACAGTCACCGAACCCAAGGTGCATAGGGGAATGCTTTTAATTTTTTTTAATTTTTAGTGCCAATCAATCGGTTTAAAGAAAAATACTTATAAAGCAGAAGAAAAAACAACCATGCTGCCGGTTAGATCCGAACCCACGACCTCCGGATATCGCGTCCAGTGCTCTTCCCAACTTAGCTACGGCGACGGATGTCAAATCTCCTGCTTTTGGTGGGTATTTAAGTTTACTGGATGTAAGCGAACCTTGAGAGTGTTCACCAGCGCCACCCTCGACCACAGCGGTGGATCGTAGATCGTCCTGTAATACCGCGAGTGTGACGTAGAATGTCGTCTAACGTTGAGCGCGGAAACTGTGCGGGAGCCCTCTTATGCTATATATGGCAACAAGACTGCCAGAACAGAGACCCCCGTTAAGCTATTAGCAGACAAGGTAAAGGAAATGAGGGGCTCGTTTGACAAACATATTAAAGAAGCCAACAGTCGCTGAAACCAAGGTGCATAGAGGAATGCTTTTAATGTTTTTTTTTTAATTTCAGTGCCAATCAATCGGTTTAAAGAAAATTACTTATAAAGCACCAGAAAAAACAACATTGCCGCCGGTGGGATCCGAACCTGCGACCTCCGAATATCGCGTCCGGTGCTCTTACCTACTGAGCTACGGCGACGGATCTCCAATCTGCTGCTTTCCTGGGTATTTATGTGTACTGGGTGTAAGCGAACCTTGAGAGTGTTCACCAGCGCCACCCTCGACCACAGCGGTGGACGTAGCACGTCCTGTAATACCGCGAGTGTGACGTAGAACGTCATCTAACGGCGAGGGCGGAAACTGTGCGAGAGCCCTCTTATGCTATCTATGGCAACAAGACTGCCAGAACCGAGACCCCCGTTTAGCTATTAGCAGACAAGGTAAGGGAAATGAGGGGCTCGTTTGACAAACATATTAAGAAAGCCAACAGTCACCGAAACCAAGTTGCATGGGAGAATGCTTTAAATTTTTATTACCAATCAATCGGTTTAAGGAAAATTACTTATAAAGCAGCAGAAAACAACCATGCTGCCGGTGGGATTCGAGCCCACGACCTCCGAATATCGCGTCCGGTGCTCTTACCAACTGAGCTACAGCGACGGATGTCCCATCTGCTGCTTTCGTGGGTATTTATGTTTACTGGGTGTAAGAGAACCTTGAGAGCGTTTACCAGCGCCACCCTCGACCACAGCGGTGGACGTAGCACGTCCTGTAATACCGTGATTGTGACGTAGAACGTCATCTAACGGCGAGGGCGTAAACTTTGCGAGAGCCCTTTTATACTACCTATGGCAACAAGACTGCCAGAACCGAGACCCCCGTTAAGCTATTAGCAGACAAGGCAAAGGAAATGAGGGGCTCGTTTGACAAACATATTTAGGAAGCCAATAGTCACCGAAACCAAGGTGCATAGGGGAATGTTTTTAATTTTTTTTTAAATTTTTAGTGCCAATCAATCGGTTTAAAGAAAATTACTTATAAAGCAGCAGAAAAAACAACCATGCCGCCGGTGGGATCCGAACCCACGATCTCCGGATATCGCGTCCGGTGCTCTTCCCAACTTAGCTACGGCGACGGATGTCAAATCTGCTGCTTTTGGTGGGTATTTAAGTTTACTGGATGTAAGCGAACCTTGAGAGTGTTCACCAGCGCCACCCTCGATCACAGCGGTGGATCGTAGATCATCCTGTAATACCCCGAGTGCGACGTAGAACGTCATCTAACGGTGAGGGCGGACACTGTGCGAGAGCCCTCTTATGCTATATATGGCAACAAGACTGCCAGAACCGAGACCCCCGTTAAGCTATTAGCAGACAAGGTAAAGGAAATGAGGGGCTCGTTTGACAAACATATTAAGGAAGCCAACAGTCACCGAAACCAAGGTACATAGGGGAATGCTTTTAATTTCTTTTTAAATTTTTAGTGCCAATCAATCGGTTTAAGGAAAATTACTGATAAAGCAGCAGAAAAACAACCATGCCGCCGGTGGGATCCGAACCCACGACCTCCGAATATCGCGTCCGGTGCTCTTACCAACTTAGCTACGGCGACGGATGTCCAATCTGCTGCTTTCGTGGGTATTTATGTTTACTGGGTGTAAGCGAACCTTGAGAGTGTTCACCAGTGCCACCCTCGACCACAGCGCTGGACGTAGCACGTCCTGTAATACCGAGTGTGACGTGGAACGTCATCTAACGGCGAGGGCGGAAACTGTGCGAGAGCCCTCTTATGCTACCTATGGCAACAAGACTGCCAGAACCGAGACTCCCGTTACGCTATTAGCAGACAAGGTAAAGGAAATGAGGGGCTCGTTTGACAAACATATTAAGGAAGAAAACAGTCGCCGAAAAAGAGGTGCATGGGGGAATGCTTTTAAGTTTTTTTAATTTTTAGTGCCAATCAATTGGTTTAAAGAAAAATACTTATAAAGCAGAAGAAAAAACAACCATACCACCGGTGGGATCCGAACCCACGACCTCCGGATATTGCGTCCGGTGCTCTTCCCAACTTAGCTACGGCGGCGGATGTCAAATCTCCTGCTTTTGGTGGGTATTTAGTTTACTGGATGTAAGCGAACCTTGACAGTGTTCACCAGCGCCACCCTCGACCACAGCGGTGGATCGTAGATCGTCCTGTAATACCGCGAGTGTGACGTAGAACGTCGTCTAACGGTGAGGGAGGAAACTGTGCGAGAGCCCTCTTATGCTATATATGGCAACAAGACTGCCAGAACCAAGACCCCCGTTAAGCTATTAGCAGACATGGTAAAGGAAATGAGGCGCTTGTTTGACAAACATATTAAGGAAGCCAACCGACAACGAAACCAAGATACATAGGGGAATGCTTTTAATTTCTTTTTAAACTTTTAGTGCCAATCAATCGGTTTAAGGAAAATTACTTATAAAGCAGCAGAAAAACAACCATGCCGCCGGTGGGATCCGAACCCACGATCTCCGAATATCGCGTCCGGTGCTCTTACCAACTGAGCTACGGCGACGGATGTCCAATCTGCTGCTTTCGTGGGAATTTATCTTTACTGGGTGTAAGCGAACGTTGAGAGTGTTCACCAGTGCCATCCTCGACCACAGCGGTGGACGTAGCATGTCCTGTAATACCGCCAGTGTGACGTAGAACGTCATCTAACGACGAGGGCGGAAACTGTGCGAGAGCCCCCTTATGCTGCCTATGGCAACAAGACTAACAGAACCGAGACCCCCGTTAAGCTATTAGCAGACAAGGTAATTAAATGAGGGGCTCGTTTGACAAACATATTAAGGAAGCCAACAGTCGCCGAAACCAAGGTGCATAGGGGAATGTTTTTAATGTTTTTTTTAATTTTAGTGCCAATCAATCGGTTTAAAGAAAATTACTTATAAAGCAGCAGAAAAAACAACAATGCCGCCGGTGGGATTGGAACCCACGACCTCCGAATATCGCGTCCAGTGCTCTTCCCAACTTAGCTACGGCGACGGATGTCAAATCTCCTGCTTTTGGTGGGTATTTAAGTTTACTGGATGTAAGCGAACCTTGAGAGTGTTCAGCAGCGCCACCCTCGACCACAGCGGTGGATCGTAGATCCTCCTGTAATACCGCGAGTGTGACGTAGAATGTCGTCTAACGTTGAGCGCGGAAACTGTGCGAGAGCCCTCTTATGCTATATATGGCAACAAGACTGCCAGAACCGAGACCCCCGTTAAGCTATTAGCAGACATGGTAAAGTAAATGAGGGGCTTGTTTGACAAACATATTAAGGAAGCCAACCGTCACCGAAACCAAGATACATGGGGGAATGCTTTTAATTTCTTTTTAAACTTTTAGTGCCAATCAATCGGTTTAAGGAAAATTACTTATAAAGCAGCAGAAAAACAACCATGCCGCCGGTGGGATCCGAACCCACGACCTCCGAATATCGCGTCCGGTGCTCTTACCAACTGAGCTACGGCGACGGATGTCCAATCTGCTGCTTTCGTGGGTATTTATGTTTACTGGGTGTAAGCGAACGTTGAGAGTGTTCACCAGTGCCACCCTCGACCACAGCGGTGGACGTAGCACGTCCTGTAATGCCGCCAGTGTGACGTAGAACGTCATCTAACGGCGAGGGTGGAAACTGTGCGAGAGCCCCCTTATGCTGCCTAAGGCAACAAGACTGCCAGAACCGAGACCCGCGTTAAGCTATTAGCAGACAAGGTAAAGGAAATGAGGGGCTCGTTTGACAAACATGTTAAAGAAGCCAACAGTCGCTGAAACCAAGGTGCATAGGGGAATGCTTTTAATGTTTTTTTTTAATTTTAGTGCCAATCAATCGGTTTAAAGAAAATTACTTATAAAGCAGCAGAAAAAACAACATTGCCGCCGGTGGGATCCGAACCTGCGACCTCCGAATATCGCGTCCGGTGCTCTTACCTACTGAGCTACGGCGACAGATCTCCAATCTGTTGCTTTCCTGGGTATTTATGTGTACTGGGTGTAAGCGAACCTTGAGAGTGTTCACCAGCGCCACCCTCGACCACAGCGGTGGACGTAGCACGTCCTGTAATACCGCGAGTGTGACGTAGAACGTCATCTAACGGCGAGGGCGGAAACTGTGCGAGAGCCCTCTTATGCTATCTATGGCAACAAGACTGCCAGAACCGAGACCCCCGTTTAGCTATTAGCAGACAAGGTAAGGGAAATGAGGGGCTCGTTTGACAAACATATTAAGAAAGCCAACAGTCACCGAAACCAAGTTGCATGGGAGAATGCTTTAAATTTTTATTACCAATCAATCGGTTTAATGAAAATTACTTATAAAGCAGCAGAAAACAACCATGCTGCCGGTGGGATTCAAACCCACGACCTCCGAATATCGCGTCCGGTGCTCTTACCAACTGAGCTACGGCGACGGATGTCCCATCTGCTGCTTTCGTGGGTATTTATGTTTACTGGGTGTAAGAGAACCTTGAGAGCGTTTACCAGCGCCACCCTCGACCACAGCGGTGGACGTAGCACGTCCTGTAATACCGTGAGTGTGACGTAGAACGTCATCTAACGGCGAGGGCGTAAACTGTGCGAGAGCCCTTTTATACTACCTATGGCAACAAGACTGCCAGAACCGAGACCCCCGTTAAGCTATTAGCAGACAAGGCAAAGGAAATGAGGGGCTTGTTTGACAAACATATTTAGGAAGCCAATAGTCACCGAAACCAAGGTGCATAGGGGAATGTTTTTAATTTTTTTTTTAAATTTTTAGTGCCAATCAATCGGTTTAAAGAAAATTACTTATAAAGCAGCAGAAAAAACAACCATGCCGCCGGTGGGATCCGAACCCACGATCTCCGGATATCGCGTCCGGTGCTCTTCCCAACTTAGCTACGGCGACGGATGTCAAATCTGCTGCTTTTGGTGGGTATTTAAGTTTACTGGATGTAAGCGAACCTTGAGAGTGTTCACCAGCGCCACCCTCGATCACAGCGGTGGATCGTAGATCATCCTGTAATACCCCGAGTGCGACGTAGAACGTCATCTAACGGTGAGGGCGGAAACTGTGCGAGAGCCCTCTTATGCTATATATGGCAACAAGACTGCCAGAACCAAGACCCCCGTTAAGCTATTAGCAGACATGGTAAAGGAAATGAGGCGCTTGTTTGACAAACATATTAAGGAAGCCAACCGACAACGAAACCAAGATACATAGGGGAATGCTTTTAATTTCTTTTTAAACTTTTAGTGCCAATCAATCAGTTTAAGGAAAATTACTTATAAAGCAGCAGAAAAACTACCATGCCGCCGGTGGGATCCGAACCCACGATCTCCGAATATCGCGTCCGGTGCTCTTACCAACTGAGCTACGGCGACGGATGTCCAATCTGCTGCTTTCGTGGGAATTTATCTTTACTGGGTGTAAGCGAACGTTGAGAGTGTTCACCAGTGCCATCCTCGACCACAGCGGTGGACGTAGCATGTCCTGTAATACCGCCAGTGTGACGTAGAACGTCATCTAACGACGAGGGCGGAAACTGTGCGAGAGCCCCCTTATGCTGCCTATGGCAACAAGACTAACAGAACCGAGACCCCCGTTAAGCTATTAGCAGACAAGGTAATTAAATGAGGGGCTCGTTTGACAAACATATTAAGGAAGCCAACAGTCGCCGAAACCAAGGTGCATAGGGGAATGTTTTTAATGTTTTTTTAATTTTAGTGCCAATCAATGGGTTTAAAGAAAATTACTTACAAAGCAGCAGAAAAAACAACAATGCCGCCAGTGGGATTGGAACCCACGACCTCCGAATATCGCGTCCGGTACTCTTACCAACTGAGCTACGGCGACGGATGTCCAATTTGCTGCTTTCGTGGGTATTTATGTTTACTGGGTGTAAGCGAACCTTGAGATCGTTTACCAGCGCCACCCTCAACCACAGCGGTGGACGTAGCACGTCCTGTAATACCGTGAGTGTGACGTAGAACGTTATCTAACGACGAGGGCGGAAACTGTGCGAGAGCCCTCTTATGCTATCTATGGCAACAAGACTGCCAGAACCGAGACCCCCGTTAAGCTATTAGCAGACAAGGTAAAGGCAATGAGGGGCTCGTTTGACAAACATATTAAGGAAGCCAAGAGTCACAGAAACCAAGGTGCATAGGGGAATGCTTTTATTTTTTTTTACTTTTAATGCCAATCAATCGGTGTAAAGAAAATTACTTATAAAGCAGCAGAAAAACAACAATGCCGCCGGTAGTATCCGAACCTACGACCTCCGAATATCGCGTCCGGTGCTCTTACCAACTGAGCTACGGCGACGGATGTCCAATCTGCTGCTTTCCCGGGTATTTATGTTTACTGGGTGTAAGCGAACCTTGAGAGCGTTTACCAGCGCCACCCTCGACCACAGCGCTGGACGTAGCACGTCCTGTAATACCGAGTGTGACGTGGAACGTCATCTAACGGCGAGGGCGGAAACTGTGCGAGAGCCCTCTTATGCTACCTATGGCAACAAGACTGCCAGAACCGAGACTCCCGTTAAGCTATTAGCAGACAAGGTAAAGGAAATGAGGGGCTCGTTTGACAAACATATTAAGGAAGCCAACAGTCGCCGAAAAAGAGGTGCATAGGGGAATGCTTTTAATTTTTTTTTAATTTTTAGTGACAATCAATGGGTTTAATGAAAATTAATTATAAAGGAGCAGAAAAAACAACCATGCCGCCGGTGGGATCCGAACCCACGACCTCCGAATATCGCGTCCGGTGATCTTACCAACTGAGCTACCGCGATGGATGTCCAATCTGCTGCTTTCCTGGGTATTTATGTGTACTGGGTGTAAGCGAACTTTGAGAGCGTTGACCAGCGCCACCCTCGACCACAGCGGAGGACGTAGTACGTCCTGTAATACCGCGGCCGTGACGTAGAACGTCATCTAACGGCGAGGGCGTAAACTGTGAAGAGAGCCGTCTTATGCTATCTATGGCAACAAGACTGCCAGAACCAAGACCCCCGTTAAGCTATTAGCAGACATGGTAAAGGAAATGAGGCGCTTGTTTGACAAACATATTAAGGAAGCCAACCGACAACGAAACCAAGATACATAGGGGAATGCTTTTAATTTCTTTTTAAACTTTTAGTGCCAATCAATTGGTTTAAAGAAAAATACTTATAAAACAGAAGAAAAAACAACCATACCACCGGTGGGATCCGAACCCACGACCTCCGGATATCGCGTCCGGTGCTCTTCCCAACTTAGCTACGGCGGCGGATGTCAAATCTCCTGCTTTTGGTGGGTATTTAGTTTACTGGATGTAAGCGAACCTTGAGAGTGTTCACCAGCGCCACCCTCGACCACAGCGGTGGATCGTAGATCGTCCTGTAATACCGCGAGTGTGACGTAGAACGTCGTCTAACGGTGAGGGCCGAAACTGTGCGAGAGCCCTCTTATGCTATATATGGCAACAAGACTGCCAGAACCAAGATCCCCGTTAAGCTATTAGCAGACATGGTAAAGGAAATGAGGCGCTTGTTTGACAAACATATTAAGGAAGCCAACCGACAACGAAACCAAGATACATAGGGGAATGCTTTTAATTTCTTTTTAATCTTTTAGTGCCAATCAATCGGTTTAAGGAAAATTACTTATAAAGCAGCAGAAAAACAACCATGCCGCCGGTGGGATCCGAACCCACGATCTCCGAATATCGCGTCCGGTGCTCTTACCAACTGAGCTACGGCGACGGATGTCCAATCTGCTGCTTTCGTGGAAATTTATGTTTACTGTGTGTAAGCGAACCTTGAGATCGTTTACCAGCGCCACCCTCAACCACAGCGGTGGACGTAGCACGTCCTGTAATACCGTGAGTGTGACGTAGAACGTTATCTAACGGCGAGGGCGGAAACTGTGCGAGAGCCCTCTTATGCTATCTATGGCAAGACTGCCAGAACCGAGACCCCCGTTAAGCTATTAGCAGACAAGGTGAAGGCAATGAGGGGCTCGTTTGACAAGCATATTAAGGAAGCCAAGAGTCACAGAAACCAAGGTGCATAGGGGAATGCTTTTATTTTTTTTTAATTTTTAATGCCAGTCAATCGGTGTAAAGAAAATTACTTACAAAGCCGCAGAAAAAACAACCATGCCGCCAGTGGGATCTGAACCCACGACCTCCAGATATCGCGTCAGGTGCTCTTCCCAACTTAGCTACGGCGATGGATGTCCAATCTGCTGCTTTTGGTGGGTATTTAAGTTCACTAGGTGTAAGAGAACCTTGAGTGTTCACCAGCGCCACCCTCGACCTCAGCGGTGGATCGTAGCCCGTCTTGTAATACCTCGAGTGTGACGTAGAACGTCATCTAACGGTGAGGGCGGAAACTGTGCGAGAGCCCTCTTATGCTATCTATGGCAACAAGACTGCCAGAACCGAGACCCCCGTAAAGCTATTAGCAGACATGGTAAAGTAAATGAGGGGCTCGTTTGACAACCATATTAAGGAAGCCAACAGTCCCCGAAACCAAGGTGCATAGGGGAATGCTTATAATTTTTTTCAATTTTCAGTGCCAATCAATCGGTTTAAAAAAACTTACTTATAAAGCAGCAGAAAAACAACAATGCCGCCGGTAGTATCCGAACCTACGACCTCCGAATATCGCGTCCGGTGCTCTTACCAACTGAGCTACGGCGACGGATGTCCAATCTGCTGCTTTCCCGGGTATTTATGTTTACTGGGTGTAAGCGAACCTTGAGAGCGTTTACCAGCGCCACCCTCGACCACAGCGGTGGACGTAGCACGTCCTGTAATACCGTGAGTGTGACGTAGAACGTCATCTAACGGCGAGGGCGTAAACTGTGCGAGAGCCCTCTTATACTACCTATGGCAACAAGACTGCCAGAACCGAGACCCCCGTTAAGCTATTAGCAGACATGATAAAGGAAATGAGGCGCTTGTTTGACAAACATATTTAGGAAGCCAACAGTCACCGAAACCAAGATACACAGGGGAATGCTTTTAATTTCTTTTTAAACATTTAGTGCCAATCAATCGGTTTAAGGAAAATACTTATAAAGCAGCAGAAAAACAACCATGCCGCCGGTGGGATCCGAACCCACGACCTCCGAATATCGCGTCCGGTGCTCTTACCAACTGAGCTACGGCGACGGATGTCCAATCTGCTGCTTTCGTGGGAATTTATGTTTACTGGGTGTAAGCGAACCTTGAGAGTGTTCACCAGCGCCACCCTCGACCACAGCGGTCGACGTAGCACGTCCTGTAATACCGCGAGTGTGACGTAGAACGTCATCTAACGGAGAGGGCGGAAACTGTGCGAGAGCCCTCTTATGCTACCTATGGCAACAAGTATGCCAGAACCGAGACCCCCGTTAAGCTATTAGCAGACAAGGCAAAGGAAATGAGGGGCTCGTTTGACAAACATATTTAGGAAGCCAACAGTCACCGAAACCAAGGTGCATAGGGGAATGTTTTTAATTTTTTTTTTAATTTTTAGTCCCAATCAATCGGTTTAAAGAAAATACCTTTTAAAGCAGAAGAAAAAACAACCATGCCGCCGGTGGGATCCGAACCCACGACCTCCGGATATCGCGTCCGGTGCTCTTCCCAACTTAGCTACGGCGACGGATGTCAAATCTCCTGCTTTTGGTGGGTATTTAAGTTTACTGGATGTAAGCGAACCTTGAGAGTGTTCACCAGCGCCACCCTCGACCACAGCGGTGGATCGTAGATCGTCCTGTAATACCGAGAGTGTGACGTAGAACGTCGTCTAACGGTGAGGGCGGAAACTGTGCGAGAGCCTTCTTATGCTATATATGGCAACAAGACTGCCAGAACCAAGACCCCCGTTAAGCTATTAGCAGACATGGTAAAGGAAATGAGGCGCTTGTTTGACAAACATATTAAGGAAGCCAACCGACACCGAAACCAAGATACACAGGGGAATACTTTTAATTTCTTTTTAAACTTTTAGTGCCAATCAATCGGTTTAAGGAAAATACTTATAAAGCAGCAGAAAAACAACCATGCCGCCGGTGGGATCCGAACCCACGACCTCCGAATATCGCGTCCGGTGCTCTTACCAACTGAGCTACGGCGACGGATGTCCAATCTGCTGCTTTCGTGGGAATTTATGTTTACTGGGTGTAAGCGAACGTTGAGAGTGTTCACCAGTGCCACCCTCGACCACAGCGGTGGACGTTGCACGTCCTGTAATACCGCCAGTGTGACGTAGAACGTCATCTAACGGTGAGGGCGGACACTGTGCGAGAGCCCTCTTATGCTATATATGGCAACAAGACTGCCAGAACCGAGACCCCCGTTAAGCTATTAGAAGACAAGGTAAAGGAAATGAGGGGCTCGTTTGACAAACATATTAAGGAAGCCAACAGTCACCAAAACCAAGGTACATAGGGGAATGCTTTTAATTTCTTTTTAAATTTTTAGTGCCAATCAATCGGTTTAAGGAAAATTACTGATAAAGCAGCAGAAAAACAACCATGCCGCCGGTGGGATCCGAACCCACGACCTCCGAATATCGCGTCCGGTGCTCTTACCAACTTAGCTACGGCGACGGATGTCCAATCTGCTACTTTCGTGGGTATTTATGTTTACTGGGTGTAAGCGAACCTTGAGAGTGTTCACCAGTGCCACCCTCGACCACAGCGCTGGACGTAGCACGTCCTGTAATACCGAGTGTGACGTGGAACGTCATCTAACGGCGAGGGCGGAAACTGTGCGAGAGCCCTCTTATGCTACCTATGGCAACAAGACTGCCAGAACCGAGACTCCCGTTAAGCTATTAGCAGACAAGGTAAAGGAAATGAGGGGCTCGTTTGACAAACATATTAAGCAAGCCAACAGTCGCCGAAAAAAAGGTGCATAGGGGAATGCTTTTCATTTTTTTTAATTTTTAGTGACAATCAATGGGTTTAATGAAAATAATTATAAAGGAGCAGAAAAAACAACCATGCCGCCGGTGGGATCCGAACCCACGACCTCCGAATATCGCGTCCGGTGATCTTACCAACTGAGCTACGGCGATGGATGTCCACTCTGCTGCTTTCGTGGGTATTTATGTTTACTGGGTGTAAGCGAACCTTGAGAGTGTTCACCAGCGCCACCCTCGACCACAGCGGTCGACGTAGCACGTCCTGTAATACCGCGAGTGTGACGTAGAACGTCATCTAACGGAGAGGGCGGAAACTGTGCGAGAGCCCTCTTATGCTACCTATGGCAACAAGTATGCCAGAACCGAGACCCCCGTTAAGCTATTAGCAGACAAGGTAAAGGAATTGAGGGGCTCGTTTGACAAACATATTAAGGAAGCCAACAGTCACCGAAACCAAGGTGCACAGGGGAATGCTTATAATTTTTTTTCAATTTTCATGCCAATCAATCGGTTTAAAGTAAATTTCTTATAAAGCAGCAGAAAAAACAACAATGCCGCCGGTGGGATCCGAACCTACGACCTCCGAATATCGCGTCCGGTGCTCTTACCTACTGAGCTACGGCGACGGATGTCCAATCTGCTGCTTTCCTGGGTATTTATGTGTACTGGGTGTAAGCGAACTTTGAGAGCGTTGACCAGCGCCACCCTCGACCACAGCGGAGGACGTAGCACGTCCTGTAATACCGCGGCCGTGACTTAGAACTTCATCTAACGGCGAGGGCGTAAACTGTGCGAGAGCCGTCTTATGCTATCTATGGCAACAAGACTGCCTGAACCGAGACCCCCGTTAAGCTATTAGCAGACAAGGCAAAGGAAATGAGGGGCTCGTTTGACAAACATATTGCGGAAGCCAACAGTCACCGAAACCAAGGTGCATAGGGGAATGCTTATAATTTTTTTCTTAATTTTTAGTGCCAATCAATCGGTTTAAAGAAAAATACTTATAAAGCAGAAGAAAAAACAACCATGCCACCGGTGGGATCCGAACCCACGACCTCCGGATATCGCGTCCGGTGCTCTTCCCAACTTAGCTACGGCGGCGGATGTCAAATCTCCTGCTTTTGGTGGGTATTTAGTTTACTGGATGTAAGCGAACCTTGAGAGTGTTCACCAGCGCCACCCTCGACCACAGCGGTGGATCGTAGATCGTCCTGTAATACCGCGAGTGTGACGTAGAACGTCGTCTAACGGTGAGGGCGGAAACTGTGCGAGAGCCCTCTTATGCTATATATGGCAACAAGACTGCCAGAACCAAGACCCCCGTTAAGCTATTAGCAGACATGGTAAAGGAAATGAGGCGCTTTTTTGACAAACATATTAAGGAAGCCAACCGACAACGAAACCGAGATACATAGGGGAATGCTTTTAATTTCTTTTTAAACTTTTAGTGCCAATCAATCGGTTCAAGGAAAATTACTTATAAAGCAGCAGAAAAACAACCATGCCGCCGGTGGGATCCGAACCCATGATCTCCGAATATCGCGTCCGGTGCTCTTACCAACTGAGCTACGGCGACGGATGTCCAATCTGCTGCTTTCGTGGGAATTTATGTTTACTGGTTGTAAGCGAACGTTGAGAGTGTTCACCAGTGCCACCCTCGACCACAGCGGTGGACGTAGCATGTCCTGTAATACCGCCAGTGTGACGTAGAACGTCATCTAACGACGAGGGCGGAAACTGTGCGAGAGCCCCCTTATGCTGCCTATGGCAACAAGACTAACAGAACCGAGACCCCCGTTAAGCTATTAGCAGACAAGGTAATTAAATGAGGCGCTCGTTTGACAAACATATTAAGGAAGCCAACAGTCGCCGAAACCAAGGTGCATAGGGGAATGTTTTTAATGTTTTTTTAATTTTAGTGCCAATCAATCGGTTTAAAGAAAATTACTTATAAAGCAGCAGAAAAAACAACAATGCCACCGGTGGGATCCGAACCTACGACCTCCGAATATCGCGTCCGGTGCTCTTACCTACTGAGCTACGGCGACGGATGTCTAATCTGCTGCTTTCCTGGGTATTTATGTTTACTGGGTGTAAGCGAACGTTGACAGCGTTCACTAGCGCCACACTCGAGCACAGCGGTGGACGTAGCACGTCCTGTAATACCGCGAGTGTGACGTAGAATGTCATCAAACGGCGAGGGCGGAAACTGTGCGAGAGCCCTCTTATGCTATCTATGGCAACAAGACTGCCAGAACCGAGACCCCCGTTAAGCTATTAGCAGACAAGGTAAACGAAATGAGGGGCTCGTTTGACAAACATATTAAGAAAGCCAACAGTCACCGAAACCAAGGTGCATAGGGGAATGCTTTTATTTTTTTTTTTCAATTTTTATTGCAAATCAATCGGTTTAAAGAAAATTACTTATAAAGCAGCAGAAAAAAACAACAATGCTGCCGGTGGGATCCGAACCCACGACCTCCGGATATCGCGTCCGGTGCTCTTACCAACTGAGCTACTGCGACGGATGTCCATTCTGCTGCTTTCGTGGGTATTTATGTTTTCTGGGTGTAAGCGAACCTTGACAGTGTTCACCAGCGCCACCCTCGACCACAGCGGTGGACGTAGCACGTCCTGTAATACCGCGAGTGTGACGTAGAACGTCATCTAACAAAGAGGGCGTAAACTGTGCGAGAGCCCGGTTATGCTACCTATGGCAACAAGACTGCCAGAACCAAGACCCCCATTAAGCAATTAGCAGACAAGGTAAAGGAAATGAGGGGCTCGTTTGACAAACATATTAAGAAAGCCAAGAGTCACAGAAACCAAGGTGCATAGGGGAATGCTTTTATTTTTTGTAATTTTTAATGCCAATCAATCGGTGTAAAGAAAATTACTTACAAAGCCGCAGAAAAAACAACCATGCCGCCAGTGGGATCTGAACCCACGACCTCCAGATATCGCGTCCGGTGCTCTTCCCAACTTAGCTACGGCGATGGATGTCCAATCTGCTGCTTTTGGTGGGTATTTATAGGTGTAAGAGAACCTTGAGTGTTCACCAGCGCCACCCTCGAGCTCAGCGGTGGATCGTAGCCCGTCCTGTAATACCTCGAGTGTGACGTAGAACGTCATCTAACGGTGAGGGCGGAAACTGTGCGAGAGCCCTCTTATGCTATCTATGGCAACAAGACTGCCAGAACCGAGACCCCCGTAAAGCTATTAGCAGACATGGTAAAGTAAATGAGGGGCTCGTTTGACAACCATATTAAGGAAGCCAACAGTCCCCGAAACCACGGTGCATAGGGGAATGCTTATAATTTTTTTCAATTTTCAGTGCCAATCAATCGGTTTAAAGAAAATTACTTATAAAGCAGCAGAAAAACAACAATGCCGCCGGTAGGATTCGAACCTACGACCTCAGAATATCGCGTCCGGTGCTCTTACCAACTGAGCTAGGCGACGGATGTCCAATCTGCTGCTTTCCTGGGTATTTATGTTTACTGGGTGTAAGCGAACCTGGAAAGCGTTTACCAGCGCCTACCTCGACCACAGCGGTGGACGTAGCACGTCCTGTAATACCGTGAGTGTGACGTAGAACGTCATCTAACGGCGAGGGCGTAAACTGTGCGAGAGCCCTCTTATACTACCTATGGCAACAAGACTGCCAGAACCGAGACCCCCCCTAAGCTATTAGCAGACAAGGCAAAGGAAATGAGGGTCTCGTTTGACAAACATATTTAGGAAGCCAACAGTCACCGAAACCAAGATACATAGGGGAATGCTTTTAATTTCTTTTTAAACTTTTAGTGCCAATCAATCGGTTTAAGGAAAATTACTTATAAAGCAGCAGAAAAACAACCATGCCGCCGGTGGGATCCGAACCCACGACCTCCGAATATCGCGTCCGGTGCTCTTACCAACTGAGCTTTAGCGACGGATGTCCAATCTGCTGCTTTCGTGGGAATTTATGTTTACTGAGTGTAAGCGAACGTTGAGAGTGTTCACCAGTGCCACCCTCGACCACAGCGGTGGACGTAGCACTTCCTGTAATACCGCCAGTGTGACGTAAAACGTCATCTAACGGCGAGGGCGGAAACTGTGCGAGAGCCCCCTTATGCTGCCTATGGCAACAAGACTGCCAGAACCGAGACCCCGTTAAGCTATTAGCAGACAAGGTAAAGGAAATGAGGGGCTCGTTTGACAAACATATTAAGGAAGCCAACAGTCACCGAAACCAAGGTGCATAGGGGAATGCTTTTAATTTTTTTTATTTTTAGTGCCAATCAATCAGTTTAAAGAAAAATACTTATAAAGCAGAAGAAAAAACAACCATGACGCCGGTGGGATCCGAACCCACGACCTCCGGATATCGCGTCCGGTGCTCTTCGCAACTTAGCTACGGCGACGGATGTCAAATCTCCTGCTTTTTGTGGGTATTTAAGTTTACTGGATGTAAGCGAACCTTGAGAGTGTTCACCAGCGCCACCCTCGACCACAGCGGTGGATCGTAGATCGTCCTGTAATACCGCGAGTGTGACGTAGAACGTCGTCTAACGGTGAGGGCGGAAACTGTACGAGAGCCCTCTTATGCTATATATGGCAACAAAACTGCCAGAACGGAGACCCCGTTAAGCTATTAGCAGACATGGTAAAGTAAATGAGGGGCTTGTTTGACAAACATATTAAGGAAGCCAACCGTCACCGAAACCAACATACATAGGGGAATGCTTTTAATTTCTTTTTAAACTGTTAGTGCCAATCAATCGGTTTAAGGAAAATTACTTATAAAGCAGCAGAAAAACAACCATGCCGCCGGTGGGATCCGAACCCACGACCTCCGAATATCGCGTCCGGTGCTCTTACCAACTGAGCTACGTGACGAATGTCCAATCTGCTGCTTTCGTGGGTATTTATGTTTACTGGGTGTAAGCGAATGTTAAGAGTGTTCACCAGGGCCACCCTCGACCACAGCGGTGGACGTAGCACGTCCTGTAATACCGCCAGTGTGACGTAGAACGTCATCTAAGGGCGAGGGCGGAAACTGTGCGAGAGCCCCTTTATGCTGCCTATGGCAACAAGACTGCCAGAACCGAGACCCCCGTTGAGCTATTAGCAGACAAGGTAAAGGAAATGAGGGGCTCGTTTGACAAACATATTAAGGAAGCCAACAGTCGCTGAAACCAAGGTGCATAGGGGAATGTTTTTAATGTTTTTTTTAATTTTAGTGCCAATCAATCGGTTTAATGAAAATTACTTATGAAGCAGCAGAAAAAACAACATGCCGACGGTGGGATCCGAACCTACGACCTCCGAATATCGCGTCCGGTGCTCTTACCTACTGAGCTACGGCGACGGATGTCCAATCTGCTGCTTTCCTGGGTATTTATGTGTACTGGGTGTAAGCGAACCTTGAGAGCGTTGACCAGCGCCACCCTCGACCACAGCGGAGGACGTAGCACGTCCTGTAATACCGCGGCCGTGACGTAGAACGTCATCTAACGGCGAGGGCGTAAACTGTGCGAGAGCCGTCCTATGCTATCTATGGCAACAAGACTGCCAGAACCGAGACCCCCGTTAAGCTATTAGCAGACAAGGCAAAGGAAACTAGGGGCGCGTTTGACAAACATATTAAGGAAGCCAACAGTCACCGAAACCAAGGTGCATAGAAGAATGCTTTTAATGTTTTTTTTAATTTTAGTGCCAATCAATCGGTTTAAAGAAAATTACTTATAAAGCAGTAGAAAAAACAACCATGCCGCCGGTGGGAACCAAACCCACGACCTCCGAATATCGCGTCCGGTGCTCTTACCAACTGAGCTACCGCGACGGATGTCCAATCTGCTGCTTTCGTGGGTATTTACGTTTACTGGGTGTAAGCGAACCGTTAGAGTGTTCACCAGCGCCACCCTCGACCACAGCGGTGGACGTAGCACGTCCAGTAATACCGCGAGTGTGACGTAGAACGTCCTCTAACAGCGAGGGCGGAAACTGTGCGAGAGCCCTCTTATGCTATCTATGGCAACAACACTGCCAGAACCGAGACCCCCGTTTAGCTATTAGCAGACAAGGTAACGAAAATGAGGGGCTCGTTTGACAAACATATTAAGAAAGCCGACAGTCACCGAAACCAAGGTGCATAGGGGAATGCTTTAATTTTTTTTTTCAATTTTTAGTGCAAATCAATCGTTTTAAAGAAAATTACTTATAAAGCACCAGAAAAAAACAACAATGCCGCCGGTGGGATCCGAACCCACGTCCTCCGGATATCGCATCCGGTGCTCTTACCAACTGAGCTACTGCGACGGATGTCCAATCTGCTGCTTTCGTGGGTATTTATATTTTCTGGGTGTAAGCGAACCTTGGGAGTGTTCACCAGCGCCACCCTCGACCACAGCGGTGGACGTAGCACGTCCTGTAATACCGCGAGTGTGACGTAGAATGTCATCTAACAAAGAGGGCGTAACCTGTGCGTGAGCCCTCTTATGCTACCTATGGCAACAAGACTGCCAGAACCGAGACCCCCGTTAAGCTATTAGCAGACAAGGTAAAGGAAATGAGGGGCTTGTTTGACAAACATATTAAGGAAGCCAACCGTCACCGAAACCAAGGTACATAGGGAAATACTTTTATTTTCTTTTTAAATTCTTAGTGCCAATCAATCGGTTTAAGGAAAATCACTTATAAAGAAGCAGAAAAACAACCATGCCGCCGGTGGGATCCGAACGCACGACCTCCGAATATCGCGTCCGGTGCTCTTACCAACTGAGCTACGGCGACGGATGTCCAATCTGCTGCTTTCGTGGGTATTTATGTTTACTGGGTGTAAGCGAACCTTGAGAGTGTTCACCAGTGCCACCCTCGACCACAGCGGTGGACGTAGCACGTCCTGTAATACCGCGAGTGTGACGTAGAACGTCATCTAACGGCGAGGGCGGAAACTGTGCGAGAGCCCCCTTATGCTGCCTATGGCAACAAGACTGCCAGAACCGAGACCACCGTTAAGCTATTAGCAGACAAGGTAAAGGAAATGAGGGGCTCGTTTGACAAACATATTAAGGAAGCCAACAGTCACCGAAACCAAGGTGCATAGGGGAATGCTTTTATTTTCTTTTTAATTTTTAATGCCAATCAATCGGTGTAAAGAAAATTACTTATAAAGCCGCAGAAAAAACAACCATGCCGCGAGTGAAATCTGAACCCACGAGCTCCAGATATCGCGTCCGGTGATCTTACCAACTGAGCTACGGCGATGGATGTCCACTCTGCTGCTTTCGTGGGTATTTATGTTTACTGGGTGTAAGCGAACCTTGAGAGTGTTCACCAGCGCCACCCTCGACCACAGCGGTCGACGTAGCACGTCCTGTAATACCGCGAGTGTGACGTAGAACGATCTAACGGAGAGGGCGGAAACTGTGCGAGAGCCCTCTTATGCTACCTATGGCAACAAGTATGCCAGAACCGAGACCCCCGTTAAGCTATTAGCAGACAAGGTAAAGGAATTGAGGGGCTCGTTTGACAAACATATTAAGGAAGCCAACAGTCACCGAAACCAAGGTGCACAGGGGAATGCTTATAATTTTTTTTCAATTTTCATGCCAATCAATCGGTTTAAAGAAATTTACTTATAAAGCAGCAGAAAAAACAACAATGCCGCCGGTGGGATCCGAACCTACGACCTCCGAATATCGCGTCCGGTGCTCTTACCTACTGAGCTACGGCGACGGATGTCCAATCTGCTGCTTTCCTGGGTATTTATGTGTACTGGGTGTAAGCGAACTTTGAGAGCGTTGTCCAGCGCCACCCTCGACCACAGCGGAGGACGTAGCACGTCCTGTAATACCGCGGCCTTGACTTAGAACTTCATCTAACGGCGAGGGCGTAAACTGTGCGAGAGCCGTCTTATGCTATCTATGGCAACAAGACTGCCAGAACCGAGACCCCCGTTAAGCTATTAGCAGACAAGGCAAAGGAAATGAGGGGCTCGTTTGACAAACATATTGCGGAAGCCAACAGTCACCGAAACCAAGGTGCATAGGGGAATGCTTATAATTTTTTTCTTAATTTTTAGTGCCAATCAATCGGTTTAAAGAAAAATACTTATAAAGCAGAAGAAAAAACAACCATGCCACCGGTGGGATCCGAACCCACGACCTCCGGATATCGCGTCCGGTGCTCTTCCCAACTTAGCTACGGCGGCGGATGTCAAATCTCCTGCTTTTGGTGGGTATTTAGTTTACTGGATGTAAGCGAACCTTGAGAGTGTTCACCAGCGCCACCCTCGGCCACAGCGGTGGATCGTAGATCGTCCTGTAATACCGCGAGTGTGACGTAGAACGTCGTCTAACGGTGAGGGCGGAAACTGTGCGAGAGCCCTCTTATGCTATATATGGCAACAAGACTGCCAGAACCAAGACCCCCGTTAAGCTATTAGCAGACATGGTAAAGGAAATGAGGCGCTTTTTTGACAAACATATTAAGGAAGCCAACCGACAACGAAACCAAGATACATAGGGGAATGCTTTTAATTTCTTTTTAAACTTTTAGTGCCAATCAATCGGTTCAAGGAAAATTACTTATAAAGCAGCAGAAAAACAACCATGCCGCCGGTGGGATCCGAACCCACGATCTCCGAATATCGCGTCCGGTGCTCTTACCAACTGAGCTACGGCGACGGATGTCCAATCTGCTGCTTTCGTGGGAATTTATGTTTACTGGTTGTAAGCGAACGTTGAGAGTGTTCACCAGTGCCACCCTCGACCACAGCGGTGGACGTAGCATGTCCTGTAATACCGCCAGTGTGACGTAGAACGTCATCTAACGACGAGGGCGGAAACTGTGCGAGAGCCCCCTTATGCTGCCTATGGCAACAAGACTAACAGAACCGAGACCCCCGTTAAGCTATTAGCAGACAAGGTAATTAAATGAGGCGCTCGTTTGACAAACATATTAAGGAAGCCAACAGTCGCCGAAACCAAGGTGCATAGGGGAATGTTTTTAATGTTTTTTTTTAATTTTAGTGCCAATCAATCGGTTTAAAGAAAATTACTTATAAAGCAGCAGAAAAAACAACAATGCCACCGGTGGGATCCGAACCTACGACCTCCGAATATCGCGTCCGGTGCTCTTACCTACTGAGCTACGGCGACGGATGTCTAATCTGCTGCTTTCCTGGGTATTTATGTTTACTGGGTGTAAGCGAACGTTGACAGCGTTCACCAGCGCCACACTCGAGCACAGCGGTGGACGTAGCACGTCCTGTAATACCGCGAGTGTGACGTAGAACGTCATCAAACGGCGAGGGCGGAAACTGTGCGAGAGCCCTCTTATGCTATCTATGGCAACAAGACTGCCAGAACCGAGACCCCCGTTAAGCTATTAGCAGACAAGGTAAACGAAATGAGGGGCTCGTTTGACAAACATATTAAGAAAGCCAACAGTCACCGAAACCAAGGTGCATAGGGGAATGCTTTTAATTTTTTTTTTCAATTTTTATTGCAAATCAATCGGTTTAAAGAAAATTACTTATAAAGCAGCAGAAAAAAACTACAATGCCGCCGGTGGGATCCGAACCCACGACCTCCGGATATCGCGTCCGGTGCTCTTACCAACTGAGCTACTGCGACGGATGTCCATTCTGCTGCTTTCGTGGGTATTTATGTTTTCTGGGTGTAAGCGAACCTTGAGAGTGTTCACCAGCGCCACCCTCGACCACAGCGGTGGACGTAGCACGTCCTGTAATACCGCGAGTGAGACGTAGAACGTCATCTAACAAAGAGGGCGTAAACTGTGCGAGAGCCCGCTTATGCTACCTATGGCAACAAGACTGCCAGAACCAAGACCCCCATTAAGCAATTAGCAGACAAGGTAAAGGAAATGAGGGGCTCGTTTGACAAACATATTAAGGAAGCCAACACTCACCGAAACCAAGGTGCATAGGAGAATGCTTTTAATTTTTAGTACCAATCAATCGGTTTAAAGAAAATTACTTATAAAGCAGCAGAAAAAACAACCATGCCGCCGGTGGGATTGGAACCCACGACCTCCGAATATCGCGTCCGGTACTCTTACCAACTGAGCTACGGCGACGGATGTCCAATTTGCTGCTTTCGTGGGTATTTATGTTTACTGGGTGTAAGCGAACCTTGAGATCGTTTACCAGCGCCACCCTCAACCACAGCGGTGGACGTAGCACGTCCTGTAATACCGTGAGTGTGACGTAGAACGTTATCTAACGGCGAGGGCGGAAACTGTGCGAGAGCCCTCTTATACTATCTGTGGCAACAAGACTGCCAGAACCGAGACCCCCGTTAAGCTATTAGCAGACAAGGTAAAGGCAATGAGGGGCTCGTTTGACAAACATATTAAGGAAGCCAAGAGTCACAGAAACCAAGGTGCATAGGGGAATGCTTTTATTTTTTGTAATTTTTAATGCCAATCAATCGGTGTAAAGAAAATTACTTACAAAGCCGCAGAAAAAACAACCATGCCGCCAGTGGGATCTGAACCCACGACCTCCAGATATCGCGTCCGGTGCTCTTCCCAACTTAGCTACGGCGATGGATGTCCAATCTGCTGCTTTTGGTGGGTATTTATGTTCACTATACTCCGTCTCACAAGATATTTGCAGCACTACGAAAGGTAGAGCTCTCTCGTCCAATCAGGATGGCGCGCACTACATTAGTGTGTTCCTACGCGCCTGTGGCTCGAGCTGTGAGCACGCGCTGATTGGTCCCGATACGGCAGGCTTGCGCTTTGCTGCTGGGCACCTGGCGCCATCTGGCGCCCTCAGAGCGACCTGCGCCTCCACACTTAAAGCCTCCGAGATTATAAGCGCGCGCTCGGTCTTCGTCGGGTGATCTCGGAGGCCATAGTTTTGCCGTCCTCTTGATGAGCGCATTTGTACTCCAACTGCCCCCGCACTCGACGCGAAGCGCTTCAAGAACATTTAAAGCCACCTGCTTCGCCTGCTTGGGGAAACAGCGCACTGTCGGTGTAGAGCACACAGGAGACACAACAGACTCGTCCGACGCCATGTCGGAAAGTGGCGACGCATCACTACCTCGCAGCAGGCCTCCGCGGAGCTGTGTCCGTACGGGCTTTGTCTGGTAATTTCACCAGTGATTGAAACACTCCCTACCATGTAAATATACCTGTCCAAATCATGTGTTTAGTTGCAATGCTTATTGTTTTGATTAATAGTCATACACTCCTCAAATATTCGAGGGACTATTTTCTGCGTTTCTGCAGCCCTGATTGGACGAGAGAGCTCTACCTTCCGTAGTGCTGCAAACATCTTGTGAGACGAAGTATAGGTGTAAGAGAACCTTGAGTGTTCACCAGCGCCACCCTCGAGCTCAGCGGTGGATCGTAGCCCGTCCTGTAATACCTCGAGTGTGACGTAGAACGTACTCTAACGGTGAGGGCGGAAACTGTGCGAGAGCCCTCTTATGCTATCTATGGCAACAAGACTGCCAGAACCGAGACCCCCGTAAAGCTATTAGCAGACATTGTAAAGTAAATGAGGGGCTCGTTTGACAACCATATTAAGGAAGACAACAGTCCCCGAAACCACGGTGCATAGGGGAATGCTTATAATTTTTTTCAATTTTCAGTGCCAATCAATCGGTTTAAAGAAAATTACTTATAAAGAAGCAGAAAAACAACAATGCCGCCGGTAGGATTCGAACCTACGACCTCCGAATATCGCGTCCGGTGCTCTTACCAACTGAGCTAGGCGACGGATGTCCAATCTGCTGCTTTCCTGGGTATTTATGTTTACTGGGTGTAAGCGAACCTGGAAAGCGTTTACCAGCGCCACCCTCGACCACAGCGGTGGACGTAGCACTTCCTGTAATACCGCCAGTGTGACGTAAAACGTCATCTAACGGCGAGGGCGGAAACTGTGCGAGAGCCCCCTTATGCTGCCTATGGCAACAAGACTGCCAGAACCGAGACCCCCGTTAAGCTATTAGCAGACAAGGCAAAGGAAATGAGGGTCTCGTTTGACAAACATATTTAGGAAGCCAACAGTCACCGAAACCAAGATACATAGGGGAATGCTTTTAATTTCTTTTTAAACTTTTAGTGCCAATCAATCGGTTTAAGGAAAATTACTTATAAAGCAGCAGAAAAACAACCATGCCGCCGGTGGGATCCGAACCCACGACCTCCGAATATCGCGTCCGGTGCTCTTACCAACTGAGCTTTAGCGACGGATGTCCAATCTGCTGCTTTCGTGGGAATTTATGTTTACTGAGTGTAAGCGAACGTTGAGAGTGTTCACCAGTGCCACCCTCGACCACAGCGGTGGACGTAGCACTTCCTGTAATACCGCCAGTGTGACGTAAAACGTCATCTAACGGCGAGGGCGGAAACTGTGCGAGAGCCCCCTTATGCTGCCTATGGCAACAAGACTGCCAGAACCGAGACCCCCGTTAAGCTATTAGCAGACAAGGTAAAGGAAATGAGGGGCTCGTTTGACAAACATATTAAGGAAGCCAACAGTCACCGAAACCAAGGTGCATAGGGGAATGCTTTTAATTTTTTTTATTTTTAGTGCCAATCAATCAGTTTAAAGAAAAATACTTATAAAGCAGAAGAAAAAACAACCATGACGCCGGTGGGATCCGAACCCACGACCTCCGGATCTCGCGTCCGGTGCTCTTCCCAACTTAGCTACGGCGACGGATGTCAAATCTGCTTTTTGTGGGTATTTAAGTTTACTGGATGTAAGCGAACCTTGAGAGTGTTCACCAGCGCCACCCTCGACCACAGCGGTGGATCGTAGATCGTCCTGTAATACCGCGAGTGTGACGTAGAACGTCGTCTAACGGTGAGGGCGGAAACTGTACGAGAGCCCTCTTATGCTATATATGGCAACAAGACTGCCAGAACGGAGACCCCGTTAAGCTATTAGCAGACATGGTAAAGTAAATGAGGGGCTTGTTTGACAAACATATTAAGGAAGCCAACCGTCACCGAAACCAACATACATAGGGGAATGCTTTTAATTTCTTTTTAAACTGTTAGTGCCAATCAATCGGTTTAAGGAAAATTACTTATAAAGCAGCAGAAAAACAACCATGCCGCCGGTGGGATCCGAACCCACGACCTCCGAATATCGCGTCCGGTGCTCTTACCAACTGAGCTACGTGACGAATGTCCAATCTGCTGCTTTCGTGGGTATTTATGTTTACTGGGTGTAAGCGAATGTTGAGAGTGTTCACCAGGTCCACCCTCGACCACAGCGGTGGACGTAGCACGTCCTGTAATACCGCCAGTGTGACGTAGAACGTCATCTAAGGGCGAGGGCGGAAACTGTGCGAGAGCCCCTTTATGCTGCCTATGGCAACAAGACTGCCAGAACCGAGACCCCCGTTGAGCTATTAGCAGACAAGGTAAAGGAAATGAGGGGCTCGTTTGACAAACATATTAAGGAAGCCAACAGTCGCTGAAACCAAGGTGCATAGGGGAATGTTTTTAATGTTTTTTTTAATTTTAGTGCCAATCAATCGGTTTAATGAAAATTATTTATGAAGCAGCAGAAAAAACAACATGCCGACGGTGGGATCCGAACCTACGACCTCCGAATATCGCGTCCGGTGCTCTTACCTACTGAGCTACGGCGACGGATGTCCAATCTGCTGCTTTCCTGGGTATTTATGTGTACTGGGTGTAAGCGAACCTTGAGAGCGTTGACCAGCGCCACCCTCGACCACAGCGGAGGACGTAGCACGTCCTGTAATACCGCGGCCGTGACGTAGAACGTCATCTAACGGCGAGGGCGTAAACTGTGCGAGAGCCGTCCTATGCTATCTATGGCAACAAGACTGCCAGAACCGAGACCCCCGTTAAGCTATTAGCAGACAAGGCAAAGGAAACGAGGGGCGCGTTTGACAAACATATTAAGGAAGCCAACAGTCACCGAAACCAAGGTGCATAGAAGAATGCTTTTAATGTTTTTTTTAATTTTAGTGCCAATCAATCGGTTTAAAGAAAATTACTTATAAAGCAGTAGAAAAAACAACCATGCCGCCGGTGGGAACCAAACCCACGACCTCCGAATATCGCGTCCGGTGCTCTTACCAACTGAGCTACCGCGACGGATGTCCAATCTGCTGCTTTCGTGGGTATTTACGTTTACTGGGTGTAAGCGAACCGTTAGAGTGTTCACCAGCGCCACCCTCGACCACAGCGGTGGACGTAGCACGTCCAGTAATACCGCGAGTGTGACGTAGAACGTCCTCTAACAGCGAGGGCGGAAACTGTGCGAGAGCCCTCTTATGCTATCTATGGCAACAACACTGCCAGAACCGAGACCCCCGTTTAGCTATTAGCAGACAAGGTAACGAAAATGAGGAGCTCGTTTGACAAACATATTAAGAAAGCCGACAGTCACCGAAACCAAGGTGCATAGGGGAATGCTTTAATTTTTTTTTTCAATTTTTAGTGCAAATCAATCGTTTTAAAGAAAATTACTTATAAAGCAGCAGAAAAAAACAACAATGCCGCCGGTGGGATCCGAACCCACGTCCTCCGGATATCGCATCCGGTGCTCTTACCAACTGAGCTACTGCGACGGATGTCCAATCTGCTGCTTTCGTGGGTATTTATGTTTTCTGGGTGTAAGCGAACCTTGGGAGTGTTCACCAGCGCCACCCTCGACCACAGCGGTGGACGTAGCACGTCCTGTAATACCGCGAGTGTGACGTAGAATGTCATCTAACAAAGAGGGCGTAACCTGTGCGTGAGCCCTCTTATGCTACCTATGGCAACAAGACTGCCAGAACCGAGACCCCCGTTAAGCTATTAGCAGACAAGGTAAAGGAAATGAGGGGCTTGTTTGACAAACATATTAAGGAAGCCAACCGTCACCGAAACCAAGGTACATAGGGGAATACTTTTATTTTCTTTTTAAATTTTTAGTGCCAATCAATCGGTTTAAGGAAAATTACTTATAAAGAAGCAGAAAAACAATCATGCCGCCGGTGGGATCCGAACGCACGACCTCCGAATATCGCGTCCGGTGCTCTTACCAACTGAGCTACGGCGACGGATGTCCAATCTGCTGCTTTCGTGGGTATTTATGTTTACTGGGTGTAAGCGAACCTTGAGAGTGTTCACCAGTGCCACCCTCGACCACAGCGGTGGACGTAGCACGTCCTGTAATACCGCGAGTGTGACGTAGAACGTCATCTAACGGCGAGGGCGGAAACTGTGCGAGAGCCCCCTTATGCTGCCTATGGCAACAAGACTGCCAGAACCGAGACCACCGTTAAGCTATTAGCAGACAAGGTAAAGGAAATGAGGGGCTCGTTTGACAAACATATTAAGGAAGCCAACAGTCACCGAAACCAAGGTGCATAGGGGAATGCTTTTATTTTCTTTTTAATTTTTAATGCCAATCAATCGGTGTAAAGAAAATTACTTATAAAGCCGCAGAAAAAACAACCATGCCGCCAGTGGGATCTGAACCCACGAGCTCCAGATATCGCGTACGGTGCCCTTCCCAACTTAGCTACTGCGATGGATGTCCAATCTGCTGCTTTTGGTGGATATTTAAGTTCACTAGGTGTAAGCGAACCTTGAGTGTTCACCAGCGCCACCCTCGACCACAGCGGTGGATCGTAGCCCGTCCTGTAATACCGCGAGTGTGACGTAGAACGTCATCTAACGGCGAGGGCGGAAACTGTTCGAGAGCCCTCTTATGCTACCTATGGCAACAAGACTGCCAGAACCGAGACTCCCGTTAAGCTATTAGCAGACAAGGTAAAGGAAATGAGGGGCTCGTTTGACAAACATATTAAGGAAGCCAACAGTCGCCGAAACCAACGTGCATAGAGGAATGCTTTTAATTTTTTTAAATTTTTGTGCCAAACAATCGGTTTAAAGAAAATTACTTTTAAACCAGCAGAAAAAACAACCATGCCGCCGGTGGGTCCGAACCCACGACCTCCGAATATCGCGTCCGGTGCTCTTACCAACTGAGCTACGGCGGCGGATGTCCAATCTGCTGCTTTCGTGGGAATATATGTTTACTGGGTGTAAGCGAACCTTGAGAGTGTTCACCAGCGCCACCCTCGACCACAGCGGTGGACGTAGCACGTCCTGTAATACCGCGAGTGTGACGTAGAACGTCATCTAACGGCGAGGGCGGAAACTGTGCGAGAGCCCTCTTATGCTATCTATGGCAACAAGACTGCCAGAACCGAGACCCCCGTTTAGCTATTAGCAGACAAGGTAAGGGAAATGAGGGGCTCGTTTGACAAACATATTAAGAAAGCCAACAGTCACCGAAACCAAGTTGCATGGGAGAATGCTTTAAATTTTTATTACCAATCAATCGGTTTAATGAAAATTACTTATAAAGCAGCAGAAAACAACCATGCTGCCGGTGGGATTCAAACCCACGACCTCCGAATATCGCGTCCGGTGCTCTTACCAACTGAGCTACGGCGACGGATGTCCCATCTGCTGCTTTCGTGGGTATTTATGTTTACTGGGTGTAAGAGAACCTTGAGAGCGTTTACCAGCGCCACCCTCGACCACAGCGGTGGACGTAGCACGTCCTGTAATACCGTGAGTGTGACGTAGAACGTCATCTAACGGCGAGGGCGTAAACTGTGCGAGAGCCCTTTTATACTACCTATGGCAACAAGACTGCCAGAACCGAGACCCCCGTTAAGCTATTAGCAGACAAGGCAAAGGAAATGAGGGGCTTGTTTGACAAACATATTTAGGAAGCCAATAGTCACCGAAACCAAGGTGCATAGGGGAATGTTTTTAATTTTTTTTTTAAATTTTTAGTGCCAATCAATCGGTTTAAAGAAAATTACTTATAAAGCAGCAGAAAAAACAACCATGCCGCCGGTGGGATCCGAACCCACGATCTCCGGATATCGCGTCCGGTGCTCTTCCCAACTTAGCTACGGCGACGGATGTCAAATCTGCTGCTTTTGGTGGGTATTTAAGTTTACTGGATGTAAGCGAACCTTGAGAGTGTTCACCAGCGCCACCCTCGATCACAGCGGTGGATCGTAGATCATCCTGTAATACCCCGAGTGCGACGTAGAACGTCATCTAACGGTGAGGGCGGAAACTGTGCGAGAGCCCTCTTATGCTATATATGGCAACAAGACTGCCAGAACCAAGACCCCCGTTAAGCTATTAGCAGACATGGTAAAGTAAATGAGGGGCTTGTTTGACAAACATATTAAGGAAGCCAACCGTCACCGAAACCAACATACATAGGGGAATGCTTTTAATTTCTTTTTAAACTGTTAGTGCCAATCAATCGGTTTAAGGAAAATTACTTATAAAGCAGCAGAAAAACAACCATGCCGCCGGTGGGATCCGAACCCACGACCTCCGAATATCGCGTCCGGTGCTCTTACCAACTGAGCTACGTGACGAATGTCCAATCTGCTGCTTTCGTGGGTATTTATGTTTACTGGGTGTAAGCGAATGTTGAGAGTGTTCACCAGGTCCACCCTCGACCACAGCGGTGGACGTAGCACGTCCTGTAATACCGCCAGTGTGACGTAGAACGTCATCTAAGGGCGAGGGCGGAAACTGTGCGAGAGCCCCTTTATGCTGCCTATGGCAACAAGACTGCCAGAACCGAGACCCCCGTTGAGCTATTAGCAGACAAGGTAAAGGAAATGAGGGGCTCGTTTGACAAACATATTAAGGAAGCCAACAGTCGCTGAAACCAAGGTGCATAGGGGAATGTTTTTAATGTTTTTTTTAATTTTAGTGCCAATCAATCGGTTTAATGAAAATTATTTATGAAGCAGCAGAAAAAACAACATGCCGACGGTGGGATCCGAACCTACGACCTCCGAATATCGCGTCCGGTGCTCTTACCTACTGAGCTACGGCGACGGATGTCCAATCTGCTGCTTTCCTGGGTATTTATGTGTACTGGGTGTAAGCGAACCTTGAGAGCGTTGACCAGCGCCACCCTCGACCACAGCGGAGGACGTAGCACGTCCTGTAATACCGCGGCCGTGACGTAGAACGTCATCTAACGGCGAGGGCGTAAACTGTGCGAGAGCCGTCCTATGCTATCTATGGCAACAAGACTGCCAGAACCGAGACCCCCGTTAAGCTATTAGCAGACAAGGCAAAGGAAACGAGGGGCGCGTTTGACAAACATATTAAGGAAGCCAACAGTCACCGAAACCAAGGTGCATAGAAGAATGCTTTTAATGTTTTTTTTAATTTTAGTGCCAATCAATCGGTTTAAAGAAAATTACTTATAAAGCAGTAGAAAAAACAACCATGCCGCCGGTGGGAACCAAACCCACGACCTCCGAATATCGCGTCCGGTGCTCTTACCAACTGAGCTACCGCGACGGATGTCCAATCTGCTGCTTTCGTGGGTATTTACGTTTACTGGGTGTAAGCGAACCGTTAGAGTGTTCACCAGCGCCACCCTCGACCACAGCGGTGGACGTAGCACGTCCAGTAATACCGCGAGTGTGACGTAGAACGTCCTCTAACAGCGAGGGCGGAAACTGTGCGAGAGCCCTCTTATGCTATCTATGGCAACAACACTGCCAGAACCGAGACCCCCGTTTAGCTATTAGCAGACAAGGTAACGAAAATGAGGAGCTCGTTTGACAAACATATTAAGAAAGCCGACAGTCACCGAAACCAAGGTGCATAGGGGAATGCTTTAATTTTTTTTTTCAATTTTTAGTGCAAATCAATCGTTTTAAAGAAAATTACTTATAAAGCAGCAGAAAAAAACAACAATGCCGCCGGTGGGATCCGAACCCACGTCCTCCGGATATCGCATCCGGTGCTCTTACCAACTGAGCTACTGCGACGGATGTCCAATCTGCTGCTTTCGTGGGTATTTATGTTTTCTGGGTGTAAGCGAACCTTGGGAGTGTTCACCAGCGCCACCCTCGACCACAGCGGTGGACGTAGCACGTCCTGTAATACCGCGAGTGTGACGTAGAATGTCATCTAACAAAGAGGGCGTAACCTGTGCGTGAGCCCTCTTATGCTACCTATGGCAACAAGACTGCCAGAACCGAGACCCCCGTTAAGCTATTAGCAGACAAGGTAAAGGAAATGAGGGGCTTGTTTGACAAACATATTAAGGAAGCCAACCGTCACCGAAACCAAGGTACATAGGGGAATACTTTTATTTTCTTTTTAAATTTTTAGTGCCAATCAATCGGTTTAAGGAAAATTACTTATAAAGAAGCAGAAAAACAATCATGCCGCCGGTGGGATCCGAACGCACGACCTCCGAATATCGCGTCCGGTGCTCTTACCAACTGAGCTACGGCGACGGATGTCCAATCTGCTGCTTTCGTGGGTATTTATGTTTACTGGGTGTAAGCGAACCTTGAGAGTGTTCACCAGTGCCACCCTCGACCACAGCGGTGGACGTAGCACGTCCTGTAATACCGCGAGTGTGACGTAGAACGTCATCTAACGGCGAGGGCGGAAACTGTGCGAGAGCCCCCTTATGCTGCCTATGGCAACAAGACTGCCAGAACCGAGACCACCGTTAAGCTATTAGCAGACAAGGTAAAGGAAATGAGGGGCTCGTTTGACAAACATATTAAGGAAGCCAACAGTCACCGAAACCAAGGTGCATAGGGGAATGCTTTTATTTTCTTTTTAATTTTTAATGCCAATCAATCGGTGTAAAGAAAATTACTTATAAAGCCGCAGAAAAAACAACCATGCCGCCAGTGGGATCTGAACCCACGAGCTCCAGATATCGCGTACGGTGCCCTTCCCAACTTAGCTACTGCGATGGATGTCCAATCTGCTGCTTTTGGTGGATATTTAAGTTCACTAGGTGTAAGCGAACCTTGAGTGTTCACCAGCGCCACCCTCGACCACAGCGGTGGATCGTAGCCCGTCCTGTAATACCGCGAGTGTGACGTAGAACGTCATCTAACGGCGAGGGCGGAAACTGTTCGAGAGCCCTCTTATGCTACCTATGGCAACAAGACTGCCAGAACCGAGACTCCCGTTAAGCTATTAGCAGACAAGGTAAAGGAAATGAGGGGCTCGTTTGACAAACATATTAAGGAAGCCAACAGTCGCCGAAACCAACGTGCATAGAGGAATGCTTTTAATTTTTTTAAATTTTTGTGCCAAACAATCGGTTTAAAGAAAATTACTTTTAAACCAGCAGAAAAAACAACCATGCCGCCGGTGGGTCCGAACCCACGACCTCCGAATATCGCGTCCGGTGCTCTTACCAACTGAGCTACGGCGGCGGATGTCCAATCTGCTGCTTTCGTGGGAATATATGTTTACTGGGTGTAAGCGAACCTTGAGAGTGTTCACCAGCGCCACCCTCGACCACAGCGGTGGACGTAGCACGTCCTGTAATACCGCGAGTGTGACGTAGAACGTCATCTAACGGCGAGGGCGGAAACTGTGCGAGAGCCCTCTTATGCTATCTATGGCAACAAGACTGCCAGAACCGAGACCCCCGTTTAGCTATTAGCAGACAAGGTAAGGGAAATGAGGGGCTCGTTTGACAAACATATTAAGAAAGCCAACAGTCACCGAAACCAAGTTGCATGGGAGAATGCTTTAAATTTTTATTACCAATCAATCGGTTTAATGAAAATTACTTATAAAGCAGCAGAAAACAACCATGCTGCCGGTGGGATTCAAACCCACGACCTCCGAATATCGCGTCCGGTGCTCTTACCAACTGAGCTACGGCGACGGATGTCCCATCTGCTGCTTTCGTGGGTATTTATGTTTACTGGGTGTAAGAGAACCTTGAGAGCGTTTACCAGCGCCACCCTCGACCACAGCGGTGGACGTAGCACGTCCTGTAATACCGTGAGTGTGACGTAGAACGTCATCTAACGGCGAGGGCGTAAACTGTGCGAGAGCCCTTTTATACTACCTATGGCAACAAGACTGCCAGAACCGAGACCCCCGTTAAGCTATTAGCAGACAAGGCAAAGGAAATGAGGGGCTTGTTTGACAAACATATTTAGGAAGCCAATAGTCACCGAAACCAAGGTGCATAGGGGAATGTTTTTAATTTTTTTTTTAAATTTTTAGTGCCAATCAATCGGTTTAAAGAAAATTACTTATAAAGCAGCAGAAAAAACAACCATGCCGCCGGTGGGATCCGAACCCACGATCTCCGGATATCGCGTCCGGTGCTCTTCCCAACTTAGCTACGGCGACGGATGTCAAATCTGCTGCTTTTGGTGGGTATTTAAGTTTACTGGATGTAAGCGAACCTTGAGAGTGTTCACCAGCGCCACCCTCGATCACAGCGGTGGATCGTAGATCATCCTGTAATACCCCGAGTGCGACGTAGAACGTCATCTAACGGTGAGGGCGGAAACTGTGCGAGAGCCCTCTTATGCTATATATGGCAACAAGACTGCCAGAACCAAGACCCCCGTTAAGCTATTAGCAGACATGGTAAAGGAAATGAGGCGCTTGTTTGACAAACATATTAAGGAAGCCAACCGACAACGAAACCAAGATACATAGGGGAATGCTTTTAATTTCTTTTTAAACTTTTAGTGCCAATCAATCGGTTTAAGGAAAATTACTTATAAAGCAGCAGAAAAATTACCATGCCGCCGGTGGGATCCGAACCCACGATCTCCGAATATCGCGTCCGGTGCTCTTACCAACTGAGCTACGGCGACGGATGTCCAATCTGCTGCTTTCGTGGGAATTTATCTTTACTGGGTGTAAGCGAACGTTGAGAGTGTTCACCAGTGCCATCCTCGACCACAGCGGTGGACGTAGCATGTCCTGTAATACCGCCAGTGTGACGTAGAACGTCATCTAACGACGAGGGCGGAAACTGTGCGAGAGCCCTCTTATGCTATATATGGCAACAAGACTGCCAGAACCGAGACTCCCGTTAAGCTATTAGCAGACAAGGTAAAGGAAATGAGGGGCTCGTTTGACAAACATATTAAGGAAGCCAACAGTCGCCGAAACCAACGTGCATAGAGGAATGCTTTTAATTTTTTTAAATTTTAGTGCCAATCAATCGGTTTAAAGAAAATTACTTACAAAGCAGCAGAAAAAACAACAATGCCGCCAGTGGGATTGGAACCCACGACCTCCGAATATCGCGTCCGGTACTCTTACCAACTGAGCTACGGCGACGGATGTCCAATTTGCTGCTTTCGTGGGTATTTATGTTTACTGGGTGTAAGCGAACCTTGAGATCGTTTACCAGCGCCACCCTCAACCACAGCGGTGGACGTAGCACGTCCTGTAATACCGTGAGTGTGACGTAGAACGTTATCTAACGACGAGGGCGGAAACTGTGCGAGAGCCCTCTTATGCTATCTATGGCAACAAGACTGCCAGAACCGAGACCCCCGTTAAGCTATTAGCAGACAAGGTAAAGGCAATGAGGGGCTCGTTTGACAAACATATTAAGGAAGCCAAGAGTCACAGAAACCAAGGTGCATAGGGGAATGCTTTTATTTTTTTTTAATTTTTAATGCCAATCAATCGGTGTAAAGAAAATTACTTATAAAGCAGCAGAAAAACAACAATGCCGCCGGTAGTATCCGAACCTACGACCTCCGAATATCGCGTCCGGTGCTCTTACCAACTGAGCTACGGCGACGGATGTCCAATCTGCTGCTTTCCCGGGTATTTATGTTTACTGGGTGTAAGCGAACCTTGAGAGCGTTTACCAGCGCCACCCTCGACCACAGCGCTGGACGTAGCACGTCCTGTAATACCGAGTGTGACGTGGAACGTCATCTAACGGCGAGGGCGGAAACTGTGCGAGAGCCCTCTTATGCTACCTATGGCAACAAGACTGCCAGAACCGAGACTCCCGTTAAGCTATTAGCAGACAAGGTAAAGGAAATGAGGGGCTCGTTTGACAAACATATTAAGGAAGCCAACAGTCGCCGAAAAAGAGGTGCATAGGGGAATGCTTTTAATTTTTTTTTTAATTTTTAGTGACAATCAATGGGTTTAATGAAAATTAATTATAAAGGAGCAGAAAAAACAACCATGCCGCCGGTGGGATCCGAACCCACGACCTCCGAATATCGCGTCCGGTGATCTTACCAACTGAGCTACCGCGATGGATGTCCAATCTGCTGCTTTCCTGGGTATTTATGTGTACTGGGTGTAAGCGAACTTTGAGAGCGTTGACCAGCGCCACCCTCGACCACAGCGGAGGACGTAGTACGTCCTGTAATACCGCGGCCGTGACGTAGAACGTCATCTAACGGCGAGGGCGTAAACTGTGAAGAGAGCCGTCTTATGCTATCTATGGCAACAAGACTGCCAGAACCAAGACCCCCGTTAAGCTATTAGCAGACATGGTAAAGGAAATGAGGCGCTTGTTTGACAAACATATTAAGGAAGCCAACCGACAACGAAACCAAGATACATAGGGGAATGCTTTTAATTTCTTTTTAAACTTTTAGTGCCAATCAATTGGTTTAAAGAAAAATACTTATAAAACAGAAGAAAAAACAACCATACCACCGGTGGGATCCGAACCCACGACCTCCGGATATCGCGTCCGGTGCTCTTCCCAACTTAGCTACGGCGGCGGATGTCAAATCTCCTGCTTTTGGTGGGTATTTAGTTTACTGGATGTAAGCGAACCTTGAGAGTGTTCACCAGCGCCACCCTCGACCACAGCGGTGGATCGTAGATCGTCCTGTAATACCGCGAGTGTGACGTAGAACGTCGTCTAACGGTGAGGGCCGAAACTGTGCGAGAGCCCTCTTATGCTATATATGGCAACAAGACTGCCAGAACCAAGACCCCCGTTAAGCTATTAGCAGACATGGTAAAGGAAATGAGGCGCTTGTTTGACAAACATATTAAGGAAGCCAACCGACAACGAAACCAAGATACATAGGGGAATGCTTTTAATTTCTTTTTAATCTTTTAGTGCCAATCAATCGGTTTAAGGAAAATTACTTATAAAGCAGCAGAAAAACAACCATGCCGCCGGTGGGATCCGAACCCACGATCTCCGAATATCGCGTCCGGTGCTCTTACCAACTGAGCTACGGCGACGGATGTCCAATCTGCTGCTTTCGTGGGAATTTATGTTTACTGTGTGTAAGCGAACCTTGAGATCGTTTACCAGCGCCACCCTCAACCACAGCGGTGGACGTAGCACGTCCTGTAATACCGTGAGTGTGACGTAGAACGTTATCTAACGGCGAGGGCGGAAACTGTGCGAGAGCCCTCTTATGCTATCTATGGCAAGACTGCCAGAACCGAGACCCCCGTTAAGCTATTAGCAGACAAGGTGAAGGCAATGAGGGGCTCGTTTGACAAACATATTAAGGAAGCCAACAGTCACCGAAACCAAGGTGCATAGGGGAATGCTTTTATTTTCTTTTTAATTTTTAATGCCAATCAATCGGTGTAAAGAAAATTACTTATAAAGCCGCAGAAAAAACAACCATGCCGCCAGTGGGATCTGAACCCACGAGCTCCAGATATCGCGTACGGTGCCCTTCCCAACTTAGCTACTGCGATGGATGTCCAATCTGCTGCTTTTGGTGGATATTTAAGTTCACTAGGTGTAAGCGAACCTTGAGTGTTCACCAGCGCCACCCTCGACCACAGCGGTGGATCGTAGCCCGTCCTGTAATACCGCGAGTGTGACGTAGAACGTCATCTAACGGCGAGGGCGGAAACTGTTCGAGAGCCCTCTTATGCTACCTATGGCAACAAGACTGCCAGAACCGAGACTCCCGTTAAGCTATTAGCAGACAAGGTAAAGGAAATGAGGGGCTCGTTTGACAAACATATTAAGGAAGCCAACAGTCGCCGAAACCAACGTGCATAGAGGAATGCTTTTAATTTTTTTAAATTTTTGTGCCAAACAATCGGTTTAAAGAAAATTACTTTTAAACCAGCAGAAAAAACAACCATGCCGCCGGTGGGTCCGAACCCACGACCTCCGAATATCGCGTCCGGTGCTCTTACCAACTGAGCTACGGCGGCGGATGTCCAATCTGCTGCTTTCGTGGGAATATATGTTTACTGGGTGTAAGCGAACCTTGAGAGTGTTCACCAGCGCCACCCTCGACCACAGCGGTGGACGTAGCACGTCCTGTAATACCGCGAGTGTGACGTAGAACGTCATCTAACGGCGAGGGCGGAAACTGTGCGAGAGCCCTCTTATGCTATCTATGGCAACAAGACTGCCAGAACCGAGACCCCCGTTTAGCTATTAGCAGACAAGGTAAGGGAAATGAGGGGCTCGTTTGACAAACATATTAAGAAAGCCAACAGTCACCGAAACCAAGTTGCATGGGAGAATGCTTTAAATTTTTATTACCAATCAATCGGTTTAATGAAAATTACTTATAAAGCAGCAGAAAACAACCATGCTGCCGGTGGGATTCAAACCCACGACCTCCGAATATCGCGTCCGGTGCTCTTACCAACTGAGCTACGGCGACGGATGTCCCATCTGCTGCTTTCGTGGGTATTTATGTTTACTGGGTGTAAGAGAACCTTGAGAGCGTTTACCAGCGCCACCCTCGACCACAGCGGTGGACGTAGCACGTCCTGTAATACCGTGAGTGTGACGTAGAACGTCATCTAACGGCGAGGGCGTAAACTGTGCGAGAGCCCTTTTATACTACCTATGGCAACAAGACTGCCAGAACCGAGACCCCCGTTAAGCTATTAGCAGACAAGGCAAAGGAAATGAGGGGCTTGTTTGACAAACATATTTAGGAAGCCAATAGTCACCGAAACCAAGGTGCATAGGGGAATGTTTTTAATTTTTTTTTTAAATTTTTAGTGCCAATCAATCGGTTTAAAGAAAATTACTTATAAAGCAGCAGAAAAAACAACCATGCCGCCGGTGGGATCCGAACCCACGATCTCCGGATATCGCGTCCGGTGCTCTTCCCAACTTAGCTACGGCGACGGATGTCAAATCTGCTGCTTTTGGTGGGTATTTAAGTTTACTGGATGTAAGCGAACCTTGAGAGTGTTCACCAGCGCCACCCTCGATCACAGCGGTGGATCGTAGATCATCCTGTAATACCCCGAGTGCGACGTAGAACGTCATCTAACGGTGAGGGCGGAAACTGTGCGAGAGCCCTCTTATGCTATATATGGCAACAAGACTGCCAGAACCAAGACCCCCGTTAAGCTATTAGCAGACATGGTAAAGGAAATGAGGCGCTTGTTTGACAAACATATTAAGGAAGCCAACCGACAACGAAACCAAGATACATAGGGGAATGCTTTTAATTTCTTTTTAAACTTTTAGTGCCAATCAATCGGTTTAAGGAAAATTACTTATAAAGCAGCAGAAAAATTACCATGCCGCCGGTGGGATCCGAACCCACGATCTCCGAATATCGCGTCCGGTGCTCTTACCAACTGAGCTACGGCGACGGATGTCCAATCTGCTGCTTTCGTGGGAATTTATCTTTACTGGGTGTAAGCGAACGTTGAGAGTGTTCACCAGTGCCATCCTCGACCACAGCGGTGGACGTAGCATGTCCTGTAATACCGCCAGTGTGACGTAGAACGTCATCTAACGACGAGGGCGGAAACTGTGCGAGAGCCCTCTTATGCTATATATGGCAACAAGACTGCCAGAACCGAGACTCCCGTTAAGCTATTAGCAGACAAGGTAAAGGAAATAAGGGGCTCGTTTGACAAACATATTAAGGAAGCCAACAGTCGCCGAAACCAACGTGCATAGAGGAATGCTTTTAATTTTTTTAAATTTTAGTGCCAATCAATCGGTTTAAAGAAAATTACTTACAAAGCAGCAGAAAAAACAACAATGCCGCCAGTGGGATTGGAACCCACGACCTCCGAATATCGCGTCCGGTACTCTTACCAACTGAGCTACGGCGACGGATGTCCAATTTGCTGCTTTCGTGGGTATTTATGTTTACTGGGTGTAAGCGAACCTTGAGATCGTTTACCAGCGCCACCCTCAACCACAGCGGTGGACGTAGCACGTCCTGTAATACCGTGAGTGTGACGTAGAACGTTATCTAACGACGAGGGCGGAAACTGTGCGAGAGCCCTCTTATGCTATCTATGGCAACAAGACTGCCAGAACCGAGACCCCCGTTAAGCTATTAGCAGACAAGGTAAAGGCAATGAGGGGCTCGTTTGACAAACATATTAAGGAAGCCAAGAGTCACAGAAACCAAGGTGCATAGGGGAATGCTTTTATTTTTTTTTAATTTTTAATGCCAATCAATCGGTGTAAAGAAAATTACTTATAAAGCCGCAGAAAAAACAACCATGCCGCCAGTGGTATCTGAACCCACGACCTCCAGATATCGCGTCCGGTGCTCTTCCCAACTTAGCTACGGCGATGGATGTCCAATCTGCGGCTTTTGGTGGGTATTTAGGTTCACTAGGTGTAAGCGAACCTTTAGTGTTCACCAGCGCCACCCTCGACCACAGCGGAGGATCGTAGCCCGTCCTGTAATACCGCGAGTGTGACGTAGAACGTCGTCTAACGGCGAGGGCGGAAACTGTGCGAGAGCCCCCTTATGCTGCCTATGGCAACAAGACTGCCAGAACCGAAACCCCCGTTAAGCTATTAGCAGACAAGGTAAAGGAAATGAGGATCTCGATTGACAAACATATTAAGGAAGCCAACAGTCGCTGAAACCAAGGTGCATAGGGGAATGCTTTTAAATTTTTTTTAATTTTAGTGCCAATCAATCGGTTTAAAGAAAATTACTTATAAAGGAGCAGAAAAAACAACCATGCCGCCGGTGGGATCCGAACCCACGACCTCCGAATATCGCGTCCGGTGATCTTACCAACTGAGCTACCGCGATGGATGTCCAATCTGCTGCTTTCCTGGGTATTTATGTGTACTGGGTGTAAGCGAACTTTGAGAGCGTTGACCAGCGCCACCCTCGACCACAGCGGAGGACGTAGTACGTCCTGTAATACCGCGGCCGTGACGTAGAACGTCATCTAACGGCGAGGGCGTAAACTGTGAAGAGAGCCGTCTTATGCTATCTATGGCAACAAGACTGCCAGAACCAAGACCCCCGTTAAGCTATTAGCAGACATGGTAAAGGAAATGAGGCGCTTGTTTGACAAACATATTAAGGAAGCCAACCGACAACGAAACCAAGATACATAGGGGAATGCTTTTAATTTCTTTTTAAACTTTTAGTGCCAATCAATTGGTTTAAAGAAAAATACTTATAAAACAGAAGAAAAAACAACCATACCACCGGTGGGATCCGAACCCACGACCTCCGGATATCGCGTCCGGTGCTCTTCCCAACTTAGCTACGGCGGCGGATGTCAAATCTCCTGCTTTTGGTGGGTATTTAGTTTACTGGATGTAAGCGAACCTTGAGAGTGTTCACCAGCGCCACCCTCGACCACAGCGGTGGATCGTAGATCGTCCTGTAATACCGCGAGTGTGACGTAGAACGTCGTCTAACGGTGAGGGCCGAAACTGTGCGAGAGCCCTCTTATGCTATATATGGCAACAAGACTGCCAGAACCAAGACCCCCGTTAAGCTATTAGCAGACATGGTAAAGGAAATGAGGCGCTTGTTTGACAAACATATTAAGGAAGCCAACCGACAACGAAACCAAGATACATAGGGGAATGCTTTTAATTTCTTTTTAATCTTTTAGTGCCAATCAATCGGTTTAAGGAAAATTACTTATAAAGCAGCAGAAAAACAACCATGCCGCCGGTGGGATCCGAACCCACGATCTCCGAATATCGCGTCCGGTGCTCTTACCAACTGAGCTACGGCGACGGATGTCCAATCTGCTGCTTTCGTGGGAATTTATGTTTACTGTGTGTAAGCGAACCTTGAGATCGTTTACCAGCGCCACCCTCAACCACAGCGGTGGACGTAGCACGTCCTGTAATACCGTGAGTGTGACGTAGAACGTTATCTAACGGCGAGGGCGGAAACTGTGCGAGAGCCCTCTTATGCTATCTATGGCAAGACTGCCAGAACCGAGACCCCCGTTAAGCTATTAGCAGACAAGGTGAAGGCAATGAGGGGCTCGTTTGACAAGCATATTAAGGAAGCCAAGAGTCACAGAAACCAAGGTGCATAGGGGAATGCTTTTATTTTTTTTTAATTTTTAATGCCAGTCAATCGGTGTAAAGAAAATTACTTACAAAGCCGCAGAAAAAACAACCATGCCGCCAGTGGGATCTGAACCCACGACCTCCAGATATCGCGTCAGGTGCTCTTCCCAACTCAGCTACGGCGATGGATGTCCAATCTGCTGCTTTTGGTGGGTATTTAAGTTCACTAGGTGTAAGAGAACCTTGAGTGTTCACCAGCGCCACCCTCGACCTCAGCGGTGGATCGTAGCCCGTCTTGTAATACCTCGAGTGTGACGTAGAACGTCATCTAACGGTGAGGGCGGAAACTGTGCGAGAGCCCTCTTATGCTATCTATGGCAACAAGACTGCCAGAACCGAGACCCCCGTAAAGCTATTAGCAGACATGGTAAAGTAAATGAGGGGCTCGTTTGACAACCATATTAAGGAAGCCAACAGTCCCCGAAACCAAGGTGCATAGGGGAATGCTTATAATTTTTTTCAATTTTCAGTGCCAATCAATCGGTTTAAAAAAACTTACTTATAAAGCAGCAGAAAAACAACAATGCCGCCGGTAGTATCCGAACCTACGACCTCCGAATATCGCGTCCGGTGCTCTTACCAACTGAGCTACGGCGACGGATGTCCAATCTGCTGCTTTCCCGGGTATTTATGTTTACTGGGTGTAAGCGAACCTTGAGAGCGTTTACCAGCGCCACCCTCGACCACAGCGGTGGACGTAGCACGTCCTGTAATACCGTGAGTGTGACGTAGAACGTCATCTAACGGCGAGGGCGTAAACTGTGCGAGAGCCCTCTTATACTACCTATGGCAACAAGACTGCCAGAACCGAGACCCCCGTTAAGCTATTAGCAGACATGATAAAGGAAATGAGGCGCTTGTTTGACAAACATATTTAGGAAGCCAACAGTCACCGAAACCAAGATACACAGGGGAATGCTTTTAATTTCTTTTTAAACATTTAGTGCCAATCAATCGGTTTAAGGAAAATACTTATAAAGCAGCAGAAAAACAACCATGCCGCCGGTGGGATCCGAACCCACGACCTCCGAATATCGCGTCCGGTGCTCTTACCAACTGAGCTACGGCGACGGATGTCCAATCTGCTGCTTTCGTGGGAATTTATGTTTACTGGGTGTAAGCGAACCTTGAGAGTGTTCACCAGCGCCACCCTCGACCACAGCGGTCGACGTAGCACGTCCTGTAATACCGCGAGTGTGACGTAGAACGTCATCTAACGGAGAGGGCGGAAACTGTGCGAGAGCCCTCTTATGCTACCTATGGCAACAAGTATGCCAGAACCGAGACCCCCGTTAAGCTATTAGCAGACAAGGCAAAGGAAATGAGGGGCTCGTTTGACAAACATATTTAGGAAGCCAACAGTCACCGAAACCAAGGTGCATAGGGGAATGTTTTTAATTTTTTTTTTTAATTTTTAGTCCCAATCAATCGGTTTAAAGAAAATACCTCTTAAAGCAGAAGAAAAAACAACCATGCCGCCGGTGGGATCCGAACCCACGACCTCCGGATATCGCGTCCGGTGCTCTTCCCAACTTAGCTACGGCGACGGATGTCAAATCTCCTGCTTTTGGTGGGTATTTAAGTTTACTGGATGTAAGCGAACCTTGAGAGTGTTCACCAGCGCCACCCTCGACCACAGCGGTGGATCGTAGATCGTCCTGTAATACCGAGAGTGTGACGTAGAACGTCGTCTAACGGTGAGGGCGGAAACTGTGCGAGAGCCCTCTTATGCTATATATGGCAACAAGACTGCCAGAACCAAGACCCCCGTTAAGCTATTAGCAGACATGGTAAAGGAAATGAGGCGCTTGTTTGACAAACATATTAAGGAAGCCAACCGACACCGAAACCAAGATACACAGGGGAATACTTTTAATTTCTTTTTAAACTTTTAGTGCCAATCAATCGGTTTAAGGAAAATACTTATAAAGCAGCAGAAAAACAACCATGCCGCCGGTGGGATCCGAACCCACGACCTCCGAATATCGCGTCCGGTGCTCTTACCAACTGAGCTACGGCGACGGATGTCCAATCTGCTGCTTTCGTGGGAATTTATGTTTACTGGGTGTAAGCGAACGTTCAGAGTGTTCACCAGTGCCACCCTCGACCACAGCGGTGGACGTTGCACGTCCTGTAATACCGCCAGTGTGACGTAGAACGTCATCTAACGGTGAGGGCGGACACTGTGCGAGAGCCCTCTTATGCTATATATGGCAACAAGACTGCCAGAACCGAGACCCCCGTTAAGCTATTAGAAGACAAGGTAAAGGAAATGAGGGGCTCGTTTGACAAACATATTAAGGAAGCCAACAGTCACCAAAACCAAGGTACATAGGGGAATGCTTTTAATTTCTTTTTAAATTTTTAGTGCCAATCAATCGGTTTAAGGAAAATTACTGATAAAGCAGCAGAAAAACAACCATGCCGCCGGTGGGATCCGAACCCACGACCTCCGAATATCGCGTCCGGTGCTCTTACCAACTTAGCTACGGCGACGGATGTCCAATCTGCTACTTTCGTGGGTATTTATGTTTACTGGGTGTAAGCGAACCTTGAGAGTGTTCACCAGTGCCACCCTCGACCACAGCGCTGGACGTAGCACGTCCTGTAATACCGAGTGTGACGTGGAACGTCATCTAACGGCGAGGGCGGAAACTGTGCGAGAGCCCTCTTATGCTACCTATGGCAACAAGACTGCCAGAACCGAGACTCCCGTTAAGCTATTAGCAGACAAGGTAAAGGAAATGAGGGGCTCGTTTGACAAACATATTAAGCAAGCCAACAGTCGCCGAAAAAAAGGTGCATAGGGGAATGCTTTTCATTTTTTTTATTTTTAGTGACAATCAATGGGTTTAATGAAAATAATTATAAAGGAGCAGAAAAAACAACCATGCCGCCGGTGGGATCCGAACCCACGACCTCCGAATATCGCGTCCGGTGATCTTACCAACTGAGCTACGGCGATGGATGTCCACTCTGCTGCTTTCGTGGGTATTTATGTTTACTGGGTGTAAGCGAACCTTGAGAGTGTTCACCAGCGCCACCCTCGACCACAGCGGTCGACGTAGCACGTCCTGTAATACCGCGAGTGTGACGTAGAACGTCATCTAACGGAGAGGGCGGAAACTGTGCGAGAGCCCTCTTATGCTACCTATGGCAACAAGTATGCCAGAACCGAGACCCCCGTTAAGCTATTAGCAGACAAGGTAAAGGAATTGAGGGGCTCGTTTGACAAACATATTAAGGAAGCCAACAGTCACCGAAACCAAGGTGCACAGGGGAATGCTTATAATTTTTTTTCAATTTTCATGCCAATCAATCGGTTTAAAGTAAATTTCTTATAAAGCAGCAGAAAAAACAACAATGCCGCCGGTGGGATCCGAACCTACGACCTCCGAATATCGCGTCCGGTGCTCTTACCTACTGAGCTACGGCGACGGATGTCTAACCTGCTTCTTTCCTGGGTATTTATGTGTACTGGGTGTAAGCGAACTTTGAGAGCGTTGACCAGCGCCACCCTCGACCACAGCGGAGGACGTAGCACGTCCTGTAATACCGCGGCCGTGACTTAGAACTTCATCTAACGGCGAGGGCGTAAACTGTGCGAGAGCCGTCTTATGCTATCTATGGCAACAAGACTGCCTGAACCGAGACCCCCGTTAAGCTATTAGCAGACAAGGCAAAGGAAATGAGGGGCTCGTTTGACAAACATATTGCGGAAGCCAACAGTCACCGAAACCAAGGTGCATAGGGGAATGCTTATAATTTTTTTCTTAATTTTTAGTGCCAATCAATCGGTTTAAAGAAAAATACTTATAAAGCAGAAGAAAAAACAACCATGCCACCGGTGGGATCCGAACCCACGACCTCCGGATATCGCGTCCGGTGCTCTTCCCAACTTAGCTACGGCGGCGGATGTCAAATCTCCTGCTTTTGGTGGGTATTTAGTTTACTGGATGTAAGCGAACCTTGAGAGTGTTCACCAGCGCCACCCTCGACCACAGCGGTGGATCGTAGATCGTCCTGTAATACCGCGAGTGTGACGTAGAACGTCGTCTAACGGTGAGGGCGGAAACTGTGCGAGAGCCCTCTTATGCTATATATGGCAACAAGACTGCCAGAACCAAGACCCCCGTTAAGCTATTAGCAGACATGGTAAAGGAAATGAGGCGCTTTTTTGACAAACATATTAAGGAAGCCAACCGACAACGAAACCGAGATACATAGGGGAATGCTTTTAATTTCTTTTTAAACTTTTAGTGCCAATCAATCGGTTCAAGGAAAATTACTTATAAAGCAGCAGAAAAACAACCATGCCGCCGGTGGGATCCGAACCCATGATCTCCGAATATCGCGTCCGGTGCTCTTACCAACTGAGCTACGGCGACGGATGTCCAATCTGCTGCTTTCGTGGGAATTTATGTTTACTGGTTGTAAGCGAACGTTGAGAGTGTTCACCAGTGCCACCCTCGACCACAGCGGTGGACGTAGCATGTCCTGTAATACCGCCAGTGTGACGTAGAACGTCATCTAACGACGAGGGCGGAAACTGTGCGAGAGCCCCCTTATGCTGCCTATGGCAACAAGACTAACAGAACCGAGACCCCCGTTAAGCTATTAGCAGACAAGGTAATTAAATGAGGCGCTCGTTTGACAAACATATTAAGGAAGCCAACAGTCGCCGAAACCAAGGTGCATAGGGGAATGTTTTTAATGTTTTTTTAATTTTAGTGCCAATCAATCGGTTTAAAGAAAATTACTTATAAAGCAGCAGAAAAAACAACAATGCCACCGGTGGGATCCGAACCTACGACCTCCGAATATCGCGTCCGGTGCTCTTACCTACTGAGCTACGGCGACGGATGTCTAATCTGCTGCTTTCCTGGGTATTTATGTTTACTGGGTGTAAGCGAACGTTGACAGCGTTCACTAGCGCCACACTCGAGCACAGCGGTGGACGTAGCACGTCCTGTAATACCGCGAGTGTGACGTAGAATGTCATCAAACGGCGAGGGCGGAAACTGTGCGAGAGCCCTCTTATGCTATCTATGGCAACAAGACTGCCAGAACCGAGACCCCCGTTAAGCTATTAGCAGACAAGGTAAACGAAATGAGGGGCTCGTTTGACAAACATATTAAGAAAGCCAACAGTCACCGAAACCAAGGTGCATAGGGGAATGCTTTTATTTTTTTTTTCAATTTTTATTGCAAATCAATCGGTTTAAAGAAAATTACTTATAAAGCAGCAGAAAAAAACAACAATGCCGCCGGTGGGATCCGAACCCACGACCTCCGGATATCGCGTCCGGTGCTCTTACCAACTGAGCTACTGCGACGGATGTCCATTCTGCTGCTTTCGTGGGTATTTATGTTTTCTGGGTGTAAGCGAACCTTGACAGTGTTCACCAGCGCCACCCTCGACCACAGCGGTGGACGTAGCACGTCCTGTAATACCGCGAGTGTGACGTAGAACGTCATCTAACAAAGAGGGCGTAAACTGTGCGAGAGCCCGCTTATGCTACCTATGGCAACAAGACTGCCAGAACCAAGACCCCCATTAAGCAATTAGCAGACAAGGTAAAGGAAATGAGGGGCTCGTTTGACAAACATATTAAGAAAGCCAAGAGTCACAGAAACCAAGGTGCATAGGGGAATGCTTTTATTTTTTGTAATTTTTAATGCCAATCAATCGGTGTAAAGAAAATTACTTACAAAGCCGCAGAAAAAACAACCATGCCGCCAGTGGGATCTGAACCCACGACCTCCAGATATCGCGTCCGGTGCTCTTCCCAACTTAGCTACGGCGATGGATGTCCAATCTGCTGCTTTTGGTGGGTATTTATAGGTGTAAGAGAACCTTGAGTGTTCACCAGCGCCACCCTCGAGCTCAGCGGTGGATCGTAGCCCGTCCTGTAATACCTCGAGTGTGACGTAGAACGTCATCTAACGGTGAGGGCGGAAACTGTGCGAGAGCCCTCTTATGCTATCTATGGCAACAAGACTGCCAGAACCGAGACCCCCGTAAAGCTATTAGCAGACACGGTAAAGTAAATGAGGGGCTCGTTTGACAACCATATTAAGGAAGCCAACAGTCCCCGAAACCACGGTGCATAGGGGAATGCTTATAATTTTTTTCAATTTTCAGTGCCAATCAATCGGTTTAAAGAAAATTACTTATAAAGCAGCAGAAAAACAACAATGCCGCCGGTAGGATTCGAACCTACGACCTCAGAATATCGCGTCCGGTGCTCTTACCAACTGAGCTAGGCGACGGATGTCCAATCTGCTGCTTTCCTGGGTATTTATGTTTACTGGGTGTAAGCGAACCTGGAAAGCGTTTACCAGCGCCACCCTCGACCACAGCGGTGGACGTAGCACGTCCTGTAATACCGTGAGTGTGACGTAGAACGTCATCTAACGGCGAGGGCGTAAACTGTGCGAGAGCCCTCTTATACTACCTATGGCAACAAGACTGCCAGAACCGAGACCCCCGTTAAGCTATTAGCAGACAAGGCAAAGGAAATGAGGGTCTCGTTTGACAAACATATTTAGGAAGCCAACAGTCACCGAAACCAAGATACATAGGGGAATGCTTTTAATTTCTTTTTAAACTTTTAGTGCCAATCAATCGGTTTAAGGAAAATTACTTATAAAGCAGCAGAAAAACAACCATGCCGCCGGTGGGATCCGAACCCACGACCTCCGAATATCGCGTCCGGTGCTCTTACCAACTGAGCTTTAGCGACGGATGTCCAATCTGCTGCTTTCGTGGGAATTTATGTTTACTGAGTGTAAGCGAACGTTGAGAGTGTTCACCAGTGCCACCCTCGACCACAGCGGTGGACGTAGCACTTCCTGTAATACCGCCAGTGTGACGTAAAACGTCATCTAACGGCGAGGGCGGAAACTGTGCGAGAGCCCCCTTATGCTGCCTATGGCAACAAGACTGCCAGAACCGAGACCCCGTTAAGCTATTAGCAGACAAGGTAAAGGAAATGAGGGGCTCGTTTGACAAACATATTAAGGAAGCCAACAGTCACCGAAACCAAGGTGCATAGGGGAATGCTTTTAATTTTTTTTATTTTTAGTGCCAATCAATCAGTTTAAAGAAAAATACTTATAAAGCAGAAGAAAAAACAACCATGACGCCGGTGGGATCCGAACCCACGACCTCCGGATATCGCGTCCGGTGCTCTTCGCAACTTAGCTACGGCGACGGATGTCAAATCTCCTGCTTTTTGTGGGTATTTAAGTTTACTGGATGTAAGCGAACCTTGAGAGTGTTCACCAGCGCCACCCTCGACCACAGCGGTGGATCGTAGATCGTCCTGTAATACCGCGAGTGTGACGTAGAACGTCGTCTAACGGTGAGGGCGGAAACTGTACGAGAGCCCTCTTATGCTATATATGGCAACAAAACTGCCAGAACGGAGACCCCGTTAAGCTATTAGCAGACATGGTAAAGTAAATGAGGGGCTTGTTTGACAAACATATTAAGGAAGCCAACCGTCACCGAAACCAACATACATAGGGGAATGCTTTTAATTTCTTTTTAAACTGTTAGTGCCAATCAATCGGTTTAAGGAAAATTACTTATAAAGCAGCAGAAAAACAACCATGCCGCCGGTGGGATCCGAACCCACGACCTCCGAATATCGCGTCCGGTGCTCTTACCAACTGAGCTACGTGACGAATGTCCAATCTGCTGCTTTCGTGGGTATTTATGTTTACTGGGTGTAAGCGAATGTTAAGAGTGTTCACCAGGGCCACCCTCGACCACAGCGGTGGACGTAGCACGTCCTGTAATACCGCCAGTGTGACGTAGAACGTCATCTAAGGGCGAGGGCGGAAACTGTGCGAGAGCCCCTTTATGCTGCCTATGGCAACAAGACTGCCAGAACCGAGACCCCCGTTGAGCTATTAGCAGACAAGGTAAAGGAAATGAGGGGCTCGTTTGACAAACATATTAAGGAAGCCAACAGTCGCTGAAACCAAGGTGCATAGGGGAATGTTTTTAATGTTTTTTTTAATTTTAGTGCCAATCAATCGGTTTAATGAAAATTACTTATGAAGCAGCAGAAAAAACAACATGCCGACGGTGGGATCCGAACCTACGACCTCCGAATATCGCGTCCGGTGCTCTTACCTACTGAGCTACGGCGACGGATGTCCAATCTGCTGCTTTCCTGGGTATTTATGTGTACTGGGTGTAAGCGAACCTTGAGAGCGTTGACCAGCGCCACCCTCGACCACAGCGGAGGACGTAGCACGTCCTGTAATACCGCGGCCGTGACGTAGAACGTCATCTAACGGCGAGGGCGTAAACTGTGCGAGAGCCGTCCTATGCTATCTATGGCAACAAGACTGCCAGAACCGAGACCCCCGTTAAGCTATTAGCAGACAAGGCAAAGGAAACGAGGGGCGCGTTTGACAAACATATTAAGGAAGCCAACAGTCACCGAAACCAAGGTGCATAGAAGAATGCTTTTAATGTTTTTTTTAATTTTAGTGCCAATCAATCGGTTTAAAGAAAATTACTTATAAAGCAGTAGAAAAAACAACCATGCCGCCGGTGGGAACCAAACCCACGACCTCCGAATATCGCGTCCGGTGCTCTTACCAACTGAGCTACCGCGACGGATGTCCAATCTGCTGCTTTCGTGGGTATTTACGTTTACTGGGTGTAAGCGAACCGTTAGAGTGTTCACCAGCGCCACCCTCGACCACAGCGGTGGACGTAGCACGTCCAGTAATACCGCGAGTGTGACGTAGAACGTCCTCTAACAGCGAGGGCGGAAACTGTGCGAGAGCCCTCTTATGCTATCTATGGCAACAACACTGCCAGAACCGAGACCCCCGTTTAGCTATTAGCAGACAAGGTAACGAAAATGAGGGGCTCGTTTGACAAACATATTAAGAAAGCCGACAGTCACCGAAACCAAGGTGCATAGGGGAATGCTTTAATTTTTTTTTTCAATTTTTAGTGCAAATCAATCGTTTTAAAGAAAATTACTTATAAAGCACCAGAAAAAAACAACAATGCCGCCGGTGGGATCCGAACCCACGTCCTCCGGATATCGCATCCGGTGCTCTTACCAACTGAGCTACTGCGACGGATGTCCAATCTGCTGCTTTCGTGGGTATTTATATTTTCTGGGTGTAAGCGAACCTTGGGAGTGTTCACCAGCGCCACCCTCGACCACAGCGGTGGACGTAGCACGTCCTGTAATACCGCGAGTGTGACGTAGAATGTCATCTAACAAAGAGGGCGTAACCTGTGCGTGAGCCCTCTTATGCTACCTATGGCAACAAGACTGCCAGAACCGAGACCCCCGTTAAGCTATTAGCAGACAAGGTAAAGGAAATGAGGGGCTTGTTTGACAAACATATTAAGGAAGCCAACCGTCACCGAAACCAAGGTACATAGGGAAATACTTTTATTTTCTTTTTAAATTTTTAGTGCCAATCAATCGGTTTAAGGAAAATCACTTATAAAGAAGCAGAAAAACAACCATGCCGCCGGTGGGATCCGAACGCACGACCTCCGAATATCGCGTCCGGTGCTCTTACCAACTGAGCTACGGCGACGGATGTCCAATCTGCTGCTTTCGTGGGTATTTATGTTTACTGGGTGTAAGCGAACCTTGAGAGTGTTCACCAGTGCCACCCTCGACCACAGCGGTGGACGTAGCACGTCCTGTAATACCGCGAGTGTGACGTAGAACGTCATCTAACGGCGAGGGCGGAAACTGTGCGAGAGCCCCCTTATGCTGCCTATGGCAACAAGACTGCCAGAACCGAGACCACCGTTAAGCTATTAGCAGACAAGGTAAAGGAAATGAGGGGCTCGTTTGACAAACATATTAAGGAAGCCAACAGTCACCGAAACCAAGGTGCATAGGGGAATGCTTTTATTTTCTTTTTAATTTTTAATGCCAATCAATCGGTGTAAAGAAAATTACTTATAAAGCCGCAGAAAAAACAACCATGCCGCGAGTGAAATCTGAACCCACGAGCTCCAGATATCGCGTCCGGTGATCTTACCAACTGAGCTACGGCGATGGATGTCCACTCTGCTGCTTTCGTGGGTATTTATGTTTACTGGGTGTAAGCGAACCTTGAGAGTGTTCACCAGCGCCACCCTCGACCACAGCGGTCGACGTAGCACGTCCTGTAATACCGCGAGTGTGACGTAGAACGTCATCTAACGGAGAGGGCGGAAACTGTGCGAGAGCCCTCTTATGCTACCTATGGCAACAAGTATGCCAGAACCGAGACCCCCGTTAAGCTATTAGCAGACAAGGTAAAGGAATTGAGGGGCTCGTTTGACAAACATATTAAGGAAGCCAACAGTCACCGAAACCAAGGTGCACAGGGGAATGCTTATAATTTTTTTTCAATTTTCATGCCAATCAATCGGTTTAAAGAAATTTACTTATAAAGCAGCAGAAAAAACAACAATGCCGCCGGTGGGATCCGAACCTACGACCTCCGAATATCGCGTCCGGTGCTCTTACCTACTGAGCTACGGCGACGGATGTCCAATCTGCTGCTTTCCTGGGTATTTATGTGTACTGGGTGTAAGCGAACTTTGAGAGCGTTGTCCAGCGCCACCCTCGACCACAGCGGAGGACGTAGCACGTCCTGTAATACCGCGGCCTTGACTTAGAACTTCATCTAACGGCGAGGGCGTAAACTGTGCGAGAGCCGTCTTATGCTATCTATGGCAACAAGACTGCCAGAACCGAGACCCCCGTTAAGCTATTAGCAGACAAGGCAAAGGAAATGAGGGGCTCGTTTGACAAACATATTGCGGAAGCCAACAGTCACCGAAACCAAGGTGCATAGGGGAATGCTTATAATTTTTTTCTTAATTTTTAGTGCCAATCAATCGGTTTAAAGAAAAATACTTATAAAGCAGAAGAAAAAACAACCATGCCACCGGTGGGATCCGAACCCACGACCTCCGGATATCGCGTCCGGTGCTCTTCCCAACTTAGCTACGGCGGCGGATGTCAAATCTCCTGCTTTTGGTGGGTATTTAGTTTACTGGATGTAAGCGAACCTTGAGAGTGTTCACCAGCGCCACCCTCGGCCACAGCGGTGGATCGTAGATCGTCCTGTAATACCGCGAGTGTGACGTAGAACGTCGTCTAACGGTGAGGGCGGAAACTGTGCGAGAGCCCTCTTATGCTATATATGGCAACAAGACTGCCAGAACCAAGACCCCCGTTAAGCTATTAGCAGACATGGTAAAGGAAATGAGGCGCTTTTTTGACAAACATATTAAGGAAGCCAACCGACAACGAAACCAAGATACATAGGGGAATGCTTTTAATTTCTTTTTAAACTTTTAGTGCCAATCAATCGGTTCAAGGAAAATTACTTATAAAGCAGCAGAAAAACAACCATGCCGCCGGTGGGATCCGAACCCACGATCTCCGAATATCGCGTCCGGTGCTCTTACCAACTGAGCTACGGCGACGGATGTCCAATCTGCTGCTTTCGTGGGAATTTATGTTTACTGGTTGTAAGCGAACGTTGAGAGTGTTCACCAGTGCCACCCTCGACCACAGCGGTGGACGTAGCATGTCCTGTAATACCGCCAGTGTGACGTAGAACGTCATCTAACGACGAGGGCGGAAACTGTGCGAGAGCCCCCTTATGCTGCCTATGGCAACAAGACTAACAGAACCGAGACCCCCGTTAAGCTATTAGCAGACAAGGTAATTAAATGAGGCGCTCGTTTGACAAACATATTAAGGAAGCCAACAGTCGCCGAAACCAAGGTGCATAGGGGAATGTTTTTAATGTTTTTTTTAATTTTAGTGCCAATCAATCGGTTTAAAGAAAATTACTTATAAAGCAGCAGAAAAAACAACAATGCCACCGGTGGGATCCGAACCTACGACCTCCGAATATCGCGTCCGGTGCTCTTACCTACTGAGCTACGGCGACGGATGTCTAATCTGCTGCTTTCCTGGGTATTTATGTTTACTGGGTGTAAGCGAACGTTGACAGCGTTCACCAGCGCCACACTCGAGCACAGCGGTGGACGTAGCACGTCCTGTAATACCGCGAGTGTGACGTAGAACGTCATCAAACGGCGAGGGCGGAAACTGTGCGAGAGCCCTCTTATGCTATCTATGGCAACAAGACTGCCAGAACCGAGACCCCCGTTAAGCTATTAGCAGACAAGGTAAACGAAATGAGGGGCTCGTTTGACAAACATATTAAGAAAGCCAACAGTCACCGAAACCAAGGTGCATAGGGGAATGCTTTTAATTTTTTTTTTCAATTTTTATTGCAAATCAATCGGTTTAAAGAAAATTACTTATAAAGCAGCAGAAAAAAACTACAATGCCGCCGGTGGGATCCGAACCCACGACCTCCGGATATCGCGTCCGGTGCTCTTACCAACTGAGCTACTGCGACGGATGTCCATTCTGCTGCTTTCGTGGGTATTTATGTTTTCTGGGTGTAAGCGAACCTTGAGAGTGTTCACCAGCGCCACCCTCGACCACAGCGGTGGACGTAGCACGTCCTGTAATACCGCGAGTGAGACGTAGAACGTCATCTAACAAAGAGGGCGTAAACTGTGCGAGAGCCCGCTTATGCTACCTATGGCAACAAGACTGCCAGAACCAAGACCCCCATTAAGCAATTAGCAGACAAGGTAAAGGAAATGAGGGGCTCGTTTGACAAACATATTAAGGAAGCCAACACTCACCGAAACCAAGGTGCATAGGAGAATGCTTTTAATTTTTAGTACCAATCAATCGGTTTAAAGAAAATTACTTATAAAGCAGCAGAAAAAACAACCATGCCGCCGGTGGGATTGGAACCCACGACCTCCGAATATCGCGTCCGGTACTCTTACCAACTGAGCTACGGCGACGGATGTCCAATTTGCTGCTTTCGTGGGTATTTATGTTTACTGGGTGTAAGCGAACCTTGAGATCGTTTACCAGCGCCACCCTCAACCACAGCGGTGGACGTAGCACGTCCTGTAATACCGTGAGTGTGACGTAGAACGTTATCTAACGGCGAGGGCGGAAACTGTGCGAGAGCCCTCTTATACTATCTGTGGCAACAAGACTGCCAGAACCGAGACCCCCGTTAAGCTATTAGCAGACAAGGTAAAGGCAATGAGGGGCTCGTTTGACAAACATATTAAGGAAGCCAAGAGTCACAGAAACCAAGGTGCATAGGGGAATGCTTTTATTTTTTGTAATTTTTAATGCCAATCAATCGGTGTAAAGAAAATTACTTACAAAGCCGCAGAAAAAACAACCATGCCGCCAGTGGGATCTGAACCCACGACCTCCAGATATCGCGTCCGGTGCTCTTCCCAACTTAGCTACGGCGATGGATGTCCAATCTGCTGCTTTTGGTGGGTATTTATGTTCACTATACTCCGTCTCACAAGATATTTGCAGCACTACGAAAGGTAGAGCTCTCTCGTCCAATCAGGATGGCGCGCACTACATTAGTGTGTTCCTACGCGCCTGTGGCTCGAGCTGTGAGCACGCGCTGATTGGTCCCGATACGGCAGGCTTGCGCTTTGCTGCTGGGCACCTGGCGCCATCTGGCGCCCTCAGAGCGACCTGCGCCTCCACACTTAAAGCCTCCGAGATTATAAGCGCGCGCTCGGTCTTCGTCGGGTGATCTCGGAGGCCATAGTTTTGCCGTCCTCTTGATGAGCGCATTTGTACTCCAACTGCCCCCGCACTCGACGCGAAGCGCTTCAAGAACATTTAAAGCCACCTGCTTCGCCTGCTTGGGGAAACAGCGCACTGTCGGTGTAGAGCACACAGGAGACACAACAGACTCGTCCGACGCCATGTTGGAAAGTGGCGACGCATCACTACCTCGCAGCAGGCCTCCGCGGAGCTGTGTCCGTACGGGCTTTGTCTGGTAATTTCACCAGTGATTGAAACACTCCCTACCATGTAAATATACCTGTCCAAATCATGTGTTTAGTTGCAATGCTTATTGTTTTGATTAATAGTCATACACTCCTCAAATATTCGAGGGACTATTTTCTGCGTTTCTGCAGCCCTGATTGGACGAGAGAGCTCTACCTTCCGTAGTGCTGCAAACATCTTGTGAGACGAAGTATAGGTGTAAGAGAACCTTGAGTGTTCACCAGCGCCACCCTCGAGCTCAGCGGTGGATCGTAGCCCGTCCTGTAATACCTCGAGTGTGACGTAGAACGTACTCTAACGGTGAGGGCGGAAACTGTGCGAGAGCCGTCCTATGCTATCTATGGCAACAAGACTGCCAGAACCGAGACCCCCGTAAAGCTATTAGCAGACATTGTAAAGTAAATGAGGGGCTCGTTTGACAACCATATTAAGGAAGCCAACAGTCCCCGAAACCACGGTGCATAGGGGAATGCTTATAATTTTTTTCAATTTTCAGTGCCAATCAATCGGTTTAAAGAAAATTACTTATAAAGAAGCAGAAAAACAACAATGCCGCCGGTAGATTCGAACCTACGACCTCCGAATATCGCGTCCGGTGCTCTTACCAACTGAGCTAGGCGACGATGTCCAATCTGCTGCTTTCCTGGGTATTTATGTTTACTGGGTGTAAGCGAACCTGGAAAGCGTTTACCAGCGCCACCCTCGACCACAGCGGTGGACGTAGCACTTCCTGTAATACGCCAGTGTGACGTAAAACGTCATCTAACGGCGAGGGCGGAAACTGTGCGAGAGCCCCCTTATGCTGCCTATGGCAACAAGACTGCCAGAACCGAGACCCCCGTTAAGCTATTAGCAGACAAGGCAAAGGAAATGAGTCTCGTTTGACAAACATATTTAGGAAGCCAACAGTCACCGAAACCAAGATACATAGGGGAATGCTTTTAATTTCTTTTTAAACTTTTAGTGCCAATCAATCGGTTTAAGGAAAATTACTTATAAAGCAGCAGAAAAACAACCATGCCGCCGGTGGGATCCGAACCCACGACCTCCGAATATCGCGTCCGGTGCTCTTACCAACTGAGCTTTAGCGACGGATGTCCAATCTGCTGCTTTCGTGGGAATTTATGTTTACTGAGTGTAAGCGAACGTTGAGAGTGTTCACCAGTGCCACCCTCGACCACAGCGGTGGACGTAGCACTTCCTGTAATACCGCCAGTGTGACGTAAAACGTCATCTAACGGCGAGGGCGGAAACTGTGCGAGAGCCCCCTTATGCTGCCTATGGCAACAAGACTGCCAGAACCGAGACCCCCGTTAAGCTATTAGCAGACAAGGTAAAGGAAATGAGGGGCTCGTTTGACAAACATATTAAGGAAGCCAACAGTCACCGAAACCAAGGTGCATAGGGGAATGCTTTTAATTTTTTTTATTTTTAGTGCCAATCAATCAGTTTAAAGAAAAATACTTATAAAGCAGAAGAAAAAACAACCATGACGCCGGTGGGATCCGAACCCACGACCTCCGGATCTCGCGTCCGGTGCTCTTCCCAACTTAGCTACGGCGACGGATGTCAAATCTGCTTTTTGTGGGTATTTAAGTTTACTGGATGTAAGCGAACCTTGAGAGTGTTCACCAGCGCCACCCTCGACCACAGCGGTGGATCGTAGATCGTCCTGTAATACCGCGAGTGTGACGTAGAACGTCGTCTAACGGTGAGGGCGGAAACTGTACGAGAGCCCTCTTATGCTATATATGGCAACAAGACTGCCAGAACGGAGACCCCGTTAAGCTATTAGCAGACATGGTAAAGTAAATGAGGGGCTTGTTTGACAAACATATTAAGGAAGCCAACCGTCACCGAAACCAACATACATAGGGGAATGCTTTTAATTTCTTTTAAACTGTTAGTGCCAATCAATCGGTTTAAGGAAAATTACTTATAAAGCAGCAGAAAAACAACCATGCCGCCGGTGGGATCCGAACCCACGACCTCCGAATATCGCGTCCGGTGCTCTTACCAACTGAGCTACGTGACGAATGTCCAATCTGCTGCTTTCGTGGGTATTTATGTTTACTGGGTGTAAGCGAATGTTGAGAGTGTTCACCAGGTCCACCCTCGACCACAGCGGTGGACGTAGCACGTCCTGTAATACCGCCAGTGTGACGTAGAACGTCATCTAAGGGCGAGGGCGGAAACTGTGCGAGAGCCCCTTTATGCTGCCTATGGCAACAAGACTGCCAGAACCGAGACCCCCGTTGAGCTATTAGCAGACAAGGTAAAGGAAATGAGGGGCTCGTTTGACAAACATATTAAGGAAGCCAACAGTCGCTGAAACCAAGGTGCATAGGGGAATGTTTTTAATGTTTTTTTTAATTTTAGTGCCAATCAATCGGTTTAATGAAAATTATTTATGAAGCAGCAGAAAAAACAACATGCCGACGGTGGGATCCGAACCTACGACCTCCGAATATCGCGTCCGGTGCTCTTACCTACTGAGCTACGGCGACGGATGTCCAATCTGCTGCTTTCCTGGGTATTTATGTGTACTGGGTGTAAGCGAACCTTGAGAGCGTTGACCAGCGCCACCCTCGACCACAGCGGAGGACGTAGCACGTCCTGTAATACCGCGGCCGTGACGTAGAACGTCATCTAACGGCGAGGGCGTAAACTGTGCGAGAGCCGTCCTATGCTATCTATGGCAACAAGACTGCCAGAACCGAGACCCCCCGTTAAGCTATTAGCAGACAAGGCAAAGGAAACGAGGGGCGCGTTTGACAAACATATTAAGGAAGCCAACAGTCACCGAAACCAAGGTGCATAGAAGAATGCTTTTAATGTTTTTTTTTATTTTAGTGCCAATCAATCGGTTTAAAGAAAATTACTTATAAAGCAGTAGAAAAAACAACCATGCCGCCGGTGGGAACCAAACCCACGACCTCCGAATATCGCGTCCGGTGCTCTTACCAACTGAGCTACCGCGACGGATGTCCAATCTGCTGCTTTCGTGGGTATTTACGTTTACTGGGTGTAAGCGAACCGTTAGAGTGTTCACCAGCGCCACCCTCGACCACAGCGGTGGACGTAGCACGTCCAGTAATACCGCGAGTGTGACGTAGAACGTCCTCTAACAGCGAGGGCGGAAACTGTGCGAGAGCCCTCTTATGCTATCTATGGCAACAACACTGCCAGAACCGAGACCCCCGTTTAGCTATTAGCAGACAAGGTAACGAAAATGAGGAGCTCGTTTGACAAACATATTAAGAAAGCCGACAGTCACCGAAACCAAGGTGCATAGGGGAATGCTTTAATTTTTTTTTTCAATTTTTAGTGCAAATCAATCGTTTTAAAGAAAATTACTTATAAAGCAGCAGAAAAAAACAACAATGCCGCCGGTGGGATCCGAACCCACGTCCTCCGGATATCGCATCCGGTGCTCTTACCAACTGAGCTACTGCGACGGATGTCCAATCTGCTGCTTTCGTGGGTATTTATGTTTTCTGGGTGTAAGCGAACCTTGGGAGTGTTCACCAGCGCCACCCTCGACCACAGCGGTGGACGTAGCACGTCCTGTAATACCGCGAGTGTGACGTAGAATGTCATCTAACAAAGAGGGCGTAACCTGTGCGTGAGCCCTCTTATGCTACCTATGGCAACAAGACTGCCAGAACCGAGACCCCCGTTAAGCTATTAGCAGACAAGGTAAAGGAAATGAGGGGCTTGTTTGACAAACATATTAAGGAAGCCAACCGTCAACCGAAACCAAGGTACATAGGGGAATACTTTTATTTTCTTTTTAAATTTTTAGTGCCAATCAATCGGTTTAAGGAAAATTACTTATAAAGAAGCAGAAAAACAATCATGCCGCCGGTGGGATCCGAACGCACGACCTCCGAATATCGCGTCCGGTGCTCTTACCAACTGAGCTACGGCGACGGATGTCCAATCTGCTGCTTTCGTGGGTATTTATGTTTACTGGGTGTAAGCGAACCTTGAGAGTGTTCACCAGTGCCACCCTCGACCACAGCGGTGGACGTAGCACGTCCTGTAATACCGCGAGTGTGACGTAGAACGTCATCTAACGGCGAGGGCGGAAACTGTGCGAGAGCCCCCTTATGCTGCCTATGGCAACAAGACTGCCAGAACCGAGACCACCGTTAAGCTATTAGCAGACAAGGTAAAGGAAATGAGGGGCTCGTTTGACAAACATATTAAGGAAGCCAACAGTCACCGAAACCAAGGTGCATAGGGGAATGCTTTTATTTTCTTTTTAATTTTTAATGCCAATCAATCGGTGTAAAGAAAATTACTTATAAAGCCGCAGAAAAAACAACCATGCCGCCAGTGGGATCTGAACCCACGAGCTCCAGATATCGCGTACGGTGCCCTTCCCAACTTAGCTACTGCGATGGATGTCCAATCTGCTGCTTTTGGTGGATATTTAAGTTCACTAGGTGTAAGCGAACCTTGAGTGTTCACCAGCGCCACCCTCGACCACAGCGGTGGATCGTAGCCCGTCCTGTAATACCGCGAGTGTGACGTAGAACGTCATCTAACGGCGAGGGCGGAAACTGTTCGAGAGCCCTCTTATGCTACCTATGGCAACAAGACTGCCAGAACCGAGACTCCCGTTAAGCTATTAGCAGACAAGGTAAAGGAAATGAGGGGCTCGTTTGACAAACATATTAAGGAAGCCAACAGTCGCCGAAACCAACGTGCATAGAGGAATGCTTTTAATTTTTTTAAATTTTTGTGCCAAACAATCGGTTTAATGAAAATTACTTTTAAACCAGCAGAAAAAACAACCATGCCGCCGGTGGGTCCGAACCCACGACCTCCGAATATCGCGTCCGGTGCTCTTACCAACTGAGCTACGGCGGCGGATGTCCAATCTGCTGCTTTCGTGGGAATATATGTTTACTGGGTGTAAGCGAACGTTGAGAGTGTTCACCAGTGCCACCCTCGACCACAGCGGTGGACGTTGCACGTCGTGTAATACCGCCAGTGTGACGTAGAACGTCATCTAACGGTGAGGGAGGAAACTGTGCGAGAGCCCCCTTATGCTGCCTATGGCAACAAGACTGCCAGAACCGAGACCCCCGTTAAGCTATTAGCAGACAAGGTAAAGGAAATGAGGGGCTCGTTTGACAAACATATTAAGGAAGCCAACAGTCGCTGAAACCAAGGTGCGTAGGGGAATGTTTTTAATGTTTTTGTAATTTTAGTTCCAATCAATCGGTTTAAAGAAATTTACTTATGAAGCAGCAGAAAAAACAACAATGCCGCCGGTGGGATCCGAACCTACGACCTCCGAATATCTCGTCCGGTGCTCTTACCTACTGAGCTACGGCGACGGATGTCCAATCTGCTGCTTTCCTGGGTATTTATGTGTACTGGGTGTAAGCGAACCTTGAGAGCGTTGACCAGCGCCACCCTCGACCACAGCGGAGGACGTAGCACGTCCTGTAATACCGCGGCCGTGACGTAGAACGTCATCTAACGGCGAGGGCGTAAACTGTGCGAGAGCCGTCTTATGCTATCTATGGCAACAAGACTGCCAGAACCGAGACCCCCGTTAAGCTATTAGCAGACAAGGCAAAGGAAACGAGGGGCGCGTTTGACAAACATATTAAGGAAGCCAACAGTCGCTGAAACCAAGGTGCATAGGGGAATGTTTTTAATGTTTTTTTTAATTTTAGTGCCAATCAATCGGTTTAATGAAAATTACTTATGAAGCAGCAGAAAAAACAACATGCCGACGGTGGGATCCGAACCTACGACCTCCGAATATCGCGTCCGGTGCTCTTACCTACTGAGCTACGGCGACGGATGTCCAATCTGCTGCTTTCCTGGGTATTTATGTGTACTGGGTGTAAGCGAACCTTGAGAGCGTTGACCAGCGCCACCCTCGACCACAGCGGAGGACGTAGCACGTCCTGTAATACCGCGGCCGTGACGTAGAACGTCATCTAACGGCGAGGGCGTAAACTGTGCGAGAGCCGTCCTATGCTATCTATGGCAACAAGACTGCCAGAACCGAGACCCCCGTTAAGCTATTAGCAGACAAGGCAAAGGAAACGAGGGGCGCGTTTGACAAACATATTAAGGAAGCCAACAGTCACCGAAACCAAGGTGCATAGAAGAATGCTTTTAATGTTTTTTTTAATTTTAGTGCCAATCAATCGGTTTAAAGAAAATTACTTATAAAGCAGTAGAAAAAACAACCATGCCGCCGGTGGGAACCAAACCCACGACCTCCGAATATCGCGTCCGGTGCTCTTACCAACTGAGCTACCGCGACGGATGTCCAATCTGCTGCTTTCGTGGGTATTTACGTTTACTGGGTGTAAGCGAACCGTTAGAGTGTTCACCAGCGCCACCCTCGACCACAGCGGTGGACGTAGCACGTCCAGTAATACCGCGAGTGTGACGTAGAACGTCCTCTAACAGCGAGGGCGGAAACTGTGCGAGAGCCCTCTTATGCTATCTATGGCAACAACACTGCCAGAACCGAGACCCCCGTTTAGCTATTAGCAGACAAGGTAACGAAAATGAGGGGCTCGTTTGACAAACATATTAAGAAAGCCGACAGTCACCGAAACCAAGGTGCATAGGGGAATGCTTTAATTTTTTTTTTCAATTTTTAGTGCAAATCAATCGTTTTAAAGAAAATTACTTATAAAGCAGCGGAAAAAAACAACAATGCCGCCGGTGGGATCCGAACCCACGTCCTCCGGATATCGCATCCGGTGCTCTTACCATCTGAGCTACTGCGACGGATGTCCAATCTGCTGCTTTCGTGGGTATTTATGTTTTCTGGGTGTAAGCGAACCTTGGGAGTGTTCACCAGCGCCACCCTCGACCACAGCGGTGGACGTAGCACGTCCTGTAATACCGCGAGTGTGACGTAGAATGTCATCTAACAAAGAGGGCGTAACCTGTGCGTGAGCCCTCTTATGCTACCTATGGCAACAAGACTGCCAGAACCGAGACCCCCGTTAAGCTATTAGCAGACAAGGTAAAGGAAATGAGGGGCTTGTTTGACAAACATATTAAGGAAGCCAACCGTCACCGAAACCAAGGTACATAGGGGAATACTTTTATTTTCTTTTTAAATTTTTAGTGCCAATCAATCGGTTTAAGGAAAATTACTTATAAAGAAGCAGAAAAACAATCATGCCGCCGGTGGGATCCGAACGCACGACCTCCGAATATCGCGTCCGGTGCTCTTACCAACTGAGCTACGGCGACGGATGTCCAATCTGCTGCTTTCGTGGGTATTTATGTTTACTGGGTGTAAGCGAACCTTGAGAGTGTTCACCAGTGCCACCCTCGACCACAGCGGTGGACGTAGCACGTCCTGTAATACCGCGAGTGTGACGTAGAACGTCATCTAACGGCGAGGGCGGAAACTGTGCGAGAGCCCCCTTATGCTGCCTATGGCAACAAGACTGCCAGAACCGAGACCACCGTTAAGCTATTAGCAGACAAGGTAAAGGAAATGAGGGGCTCGTTTGACAAACATATTAAGGAAGCCAACAGTCACCGAAACCAAGGTGCATAGGAGAATGCTTTTATTTTCTTTTTAATTTTTAATGCCAATCAATCGGTGTAAAGAAAATTACTTATAAAGCCGCAGAAAAAACAACCATGCCGCCAGTGGGATCTGAACCCACGAGCTCCAGATATCGCGTACGGTGCCCTTCCCAACTTAGCTACTGCGATGGATGTCCAATCTGCTGCTTTTGGTGGATATTTAAGTTCACTAGGTGTAAGCGAACCTTGAGTGTTCACCAGCGCCACCCTCGACCACAGCGGTGGATCGTAGCCCGTCCTGTAATACCGCGAGTGTGACGTAGAACGTCATCTAACGGCGAGGGCGGAAACTGTTCGAGAGCCCTCTTATGCTACCTATGGCAACAAGACTGCCAGAACCGAGACTCCCGTTAAGCTATTAGCAGACAAGGTAAAGGAAATGAGGGGCTCGTTTGACAAACATATTAAGAAAGCAAACCGACACCGAAACCAAGATACATAGGGGAATGCTTTTAATTTCTTTTTAAACCTTTAGTGCCAATCAATCGGTTTAAGGAAAATACTTATAAAGCAGCAGAAAAACAACCATGCCGCCGGTGGGATCCGAACCCACGACCTCCGAATATCGCGTCCGGTGCTCTTACCAACTGAGCTACGGCGGCGGATGTCCAATCTGCTGCTTTCGTGGGAATATATGTTTACTGGGTGTAAGCGAACGTTGAGAGTGTTCACCAGTGCCACCCTCGACCACAGCGGTGGACGTTGCACGTCCTGTAATACCGCCAGTGTGACGTAGAACGTCATCTAACGGTGAGGGAGGAAACTGTGCGAGAGCCCCCTTATGCTGCCTATGGCAACAAGACTGCCAGAACCGAGACCCCCGTTAAGCTATTAGCAGACAAGGTAAAGGAAATGAGGGGCTCGTTTGACAAACATATTAAGGAAGCCAACAGTCGCTGAAACCAAGGTGCGTAGGGGAATGTTTTTATTGTTTTTGTAATTTTAGTGCCAATCAATCGGTTTAAAGAAATTTACTTATGAAGCAGCAGAAAAAACAACAATGCCGCCGGTGGGATCCGAACCTACGACCTCCGAATATCGCGTCCGGTGCTCTTACCTACTGAGCTACGGCGACGGATGTCCAATCTGCTGCTTTCCTGGGTATTTATGTGTACTGGGTGTAAGCGAACCTTGAGAGCGTTGACCAGCGCCACCCTCGACCACAGCGGAGGACGTAGCACGTCCTGTAATACCGCGGCCGTGACGTAGAACGTCATCTAACGGCGAGGGCGTAAACTGTGCGAGAGCCGTCTTATGCTATCTATGGCAACAAGACTGCCAGAACCGAGACCCCCGTTAAGCTATTAGCAGACAAGGCAAAGGAAACGAGGGGCGCGTTTGACAAACATATTAAGGAAGCCAACAGTCACCGAAACCAAGGTGCATAGAAAAATGCTTTTAATGTTTTTTTTAATTTAATGCCAATCAATCGGTTTAAAGAAAATTACTTATAAAGCAGCAGAAAAAACAACCATGCCGCCGGTGGGAACCAAACCCACAACCTCCGAATATCGCGTCCGGTGCTCTTACCAACTGAGCTATGGCGACGGATGTCCAATCTGCTGCTTTCGTTGGTATTTATGTTTACTAGGTGTAAGCGAACCTTGAGAGTGTTCACCAGCGCCACCCTCGACCACAGCGGTGGACGTAGCACGTCCTGTAATACCGCGAGTGTGACGTAGAACGTCATCTAACGGCGAGGGCGGAAACTGTGCGAGAGCCGTCTTATGCTATCTATGGCAACAAGACTGCCAGAACAGAGACCCCCGTTAAGCTATTAGCAGACAACGCAAAGGAAACGAGGGGCGCGTTTGACAAACATATTAAGGAAGCCAACAGTCACCGAAACCAAGGTGCATAGGGGAATGCTTTTAATTTTTTTTTAAATTTTTAGTGCCAATCAATCGGTTTAAAGAAAAATACTTATAAAGCAGCAGAAAAAACAACCATGCCGCCGGTGGGATCCGAACCCACGACCTCCGGATATCGCGTCCGGGGCTCTTCCCAACTTAGCTACGGCGACGGATGTCAAATCTCCTGCTTTTGGTGGGTATTTAAGTTTACTGAATGTAAGGGAACCTTGAGAGTGTTCACCAGCGCCACCCTCGACCACAGCGGTGGATCGTAGATCGTCCTGTAATACCGCGAGTGTGACGTAGAACGTCGTCTAACGGTGAGGGCGGAAACTGTGCGAGAGCCCCCTAATGCTGCCTATGGCAACTAGACTGCCAGAACCGAGACCCCCGTTAAGCTATTAGCAGACAAGGTAAAGGAAATGAGGGGCTCGTTTGACAAACATATTAAGGAAGCCAACAGTTGCTGAAACCAAGGTGCATAGGGGAATGCTTTTAATGTTTTTTTTAATTTTATTGCCAATCAATCGGTTTAAGGAAAATTACTTATAAAGCAGCAGAAAAACAACCATGCCGCCGGTGGGATCCGAACCCACGACCTCCGAATATCGCGTCCGGTGCTCTTACCAACTGAGCTACGGCTACGGATGTCCAATCTGCTGCTTTCGTGGGTATTTATGTTTACTGGGTGTAAGCGAACCTTGAGAGTGTTCACCAGCGCCACCCTCGACCACAGCGGTGGACGTAGCACGTCCTGTAATACCGCGAGTGTGACGTAGAACGTCATCTAACAGCGAGGGCGGAAACTGTGCGAGAGCCCTCTTATGCTATCTATGGCAACAACACTGCCAGAACCGAGACCCCGTTTAGCTATTAGCAGACAAGGTAACGAAAATGAGGGGCTCGTTTGACAAACATATTAAGAAAGCCAACAGTCACAAAAACCAAGGTGCATAGGGGAATGCTTTAAATTTTTTTTTCAATTTTTAGTGCAAATCAATCGTTTTAAAGAAAATTACTTATAAAGCAGCAGAAAAAACAACAATGCCGCCGGTGGGATCCGAACCCACGTCCTCCGGATATCGCATCCGGTGCTCTTACCAACTGAGCTACTGCGACGGATGTCCAATCTGCTGCTTTCGTGGGTATTTATGTTTTCTGGGTGTAAGCGAACCTTGGGAGTGTTCACCAGCGCCACCCTCGACCACAGCGGTGGACGTAGCACGTCCTGTAATACCGCGAGTGTGACGTAGAACGTCATCTAACAAAGAGGGCGTAACCTGTGCGTGAGCCCTCTTATGCTACCTATGGCAACAAGACTGCCAGAACCGAGACCCCCGTTAAGCTATTAGCAGACAAGGTAAAGGAAATGAGGGGCTTGTTTGACAAACATATTAAGGAAGCCAACCGTCACCGAAACCAAGGTACATAGGGGAATACTTTTATTTTCTTTTTAAATTTTTAGTGCCAATCAATCGGTTTAAGGAAAATTACTTATAAAGAAGCAGAAAAACAAACATGCCGCCAGTGGGATCTGAACCCACGAGCTCCAGATATCGCGTCCGGTGCTCTTACCAACTGAGCTATGGCGACGGATGTCCAATCTGCTGCTTTCGTGGGTATTTATGTTTACTGGGTGTAAGCGAACCTTGAGAGTGTTCACCAGCGTCACCCTCTACCACAGCGGTTTACGTAGCACCTCCTGTAATACCCCGAGTGTGACGTAGAACGAAATCTAACGGCGAGGCGGAAACTGTGCGAGAGCCCTCTTATGCCACCTATGGCAACAAGACAAACAGAACCGAGACCCCCGTTAAGCTATTAGCTGACATGGTAAAGTAAATGAGGGGCTCGTTTGACAATCATATTAAGGAAGCCAACAGTCACCGAATCCAAGGTGCATAGGGGAATGCTTATAATTTTTTTAAATTTTCAGTGCCAATCAATCGGTTTAAAGAAAATTACTTATAAAGCAGCAGAAAAAACAACAATGCCGCCGGTGGGATCCGAACCTACGACCTCGGAATATCGCGTCCGGTGCTCTTACCAACTGAGCTACGGCGACGGATGTCCAATCTGCTGCTTTCGTGGGAATTTATGTTTACTGGGTGTAAGCGAACGTTGAGAGTGTTCACCAGTGCCACCCTCGACCACAGCGGTGGACGTAGCACGTGCTGTAATACCGCCAGTGTGACGTAGAACGTCATCTAACGGCGAGGGCGGAAACTTTGCGAGAGCCCCCTTATGCTGCATATGGCAACAAGACTGCCAGAACCGAGACCCCCGTTAAGCTATTAGCAGACAAGGTAAAGGAAATGAGGGGTTCGTTTGACAAACATATTAAGGAAGCCAACTGTCGCTGAAATCGAGGTGCATAGGGGAATGCTTTTAATGTTTTTTTTAATTATAGTGCCAATCAATCGGTTTAAAGAAAATTACTTATAGAGCAGCAGAAAAAACAACAATGCCGCCGGTGGGATCCGAACCTACGACCTCCGAATATCGCGTCCGGTGCTCTTACCTACTGAGATACGGCGACGGATGTCCAATCTGCTGCTTTCCTGGGTATTTATGTGTACTGGGTGTAAGCGAACCTTGAGAGTGTTCACCAGCGCCACCCTCGACCACAGCGGTGGACGTAGCACGTCCTGTAATACCGCGAGTGTGACGTAGAACGTCATCTAACGGCGAGGGCGGAAACTGTGCGAGAGCCCTCTTATGCTATCTATGGCAACAAGACTGCCAGATCCGAGACCCCCGTTTAGCTATTAGCAGACAAGGTAAGGGAAATGAGGGGCTCGTTTGACAAACATATTAAGAAAGCCAACAGTCACCGAAACCAAGGTGCATAGGAGAATGCTTTTAATTTTTAGTACCAATCAATCGGTTTAATGAAATTTACTTATAAAGCAGCAGAAAAAACAACCATGCTGCCGTTGGGATTCGAACCCACGACCTCCGAATATCGCGTCCGGTGCTCTTACCAACTGAGCTACGGCGACGGTTGTCCCATCTGCTGCTTTCGTGGGTATTTATGTTTACTGGGTGTAAGCGAACCTTGAGAGTGTTCACCAGCGCCACCCTCGACCACAGCGGTGGACGTAGCACGTCCTGTAATACCGCGAGTGTGACGTAGAACGTCATCTAACAGCGAGGGCGGAAACTGTGCGAGAGCCCTCTTATGCTATCTATGGCAACAACACTGCCAGAACCGAGACCCCCGTTAAGCTATTAGCAGACAAGGTAACGAAAATGAGGGGCTCGTTTGACAAACATATTAAGGAAGCCAACAGTCACCGAAACCAAGGTGCATAGAAGAATGCTTTTAATGTTTTTTTTATTTTAGTGCCAATCAATCGGTTTAAAGAAAATTACTTATAAAGCAGTAGAAAAAACAACCATGCCGCCGGTGGGAACCAAACCCACGACCTCCGAATATCGCGTCCGGTGCTCTTACCAACTGAGCTACCGCGACGGATGTCCAATCTGCTGCTTTCGTGGGTATTTACGTTTACTGGGTGTAAGCGAACCGTTAGAGTGTTCACCAGCGCCACCCTCGACCACAGCGGTGGACGTAGCACGTCCAGTAATACCGCGAGTGTGACGTAGAACGTCCTCTAACAGCGAGGGCGGAAACTGTGCGAGAGCCCTCTTATGCTATCTATGGCAACAACACTGCCAGAACCGAGACCCCCGTTTAGCTATTAGCAGACAAGGTAACGAAAATGAGGGGCTCGTTTGACAAACATATTAAGAAAGCCGACAGTCACCGAAACCAAGGTGCATAGGGGAATGCTTTAATTTTTTTTTTCAATTTTTAGTGCAAATCAATCGTTTTAAAGAAAATTACTTATAAAGCAGCGGAAAAAAACAACAATGCCGCCGGTGGGATCCGAACCCACGTCCTCCGGATATCGCATCCGGTGCTCTTACCAACTGAGCTACTGCGACGGATGTCCAATCTGCTGCTTTCGTGGGTATTTATGTTTTCTGGGTGTAAGCGAACCTTGGGAGTGTTCACCAGCGCCACCCTCGACCACAGCGGTGGACGTAGCACGTCCTGTAATACCGCGAGTGTGACGTAGAATGTCATCTAACAAAGAGGGCGTAACCTGTGCGTGAGCCCTCTTATGCTACCTATGGCAACAAGACTGCCAGAACCGAGACCCCCGTTAAGCTATTAGCAGACAAGATAAAGGAAATGAGGGGCTTGTTTGACAAACATATTAAGGAAGCCAACCGTCACCGAAACCAAGGTACATAGGGGAATACTTTTATTTTCTTTTTAAATTTTTAGTGCCAATCAATCGGTTTAAGGAAAATTACTTATAAAGAAGCAGAAAAACAATCATGCCGCCGGTGGGATCCGAACGCACGACCTCCGAATATCGCGTCCGGTGCTCTTACCAACTGAGCTACGGCGACGGATGTCCAATCTGCTGCTTTCGTGGGTATTTATGTTTACTGGGTGTAAGCGAACCTTGAGAGTGTTCACCAGTGCCACCCTCGACCACAGCGGTGGACGTAGCACGTCCTGTAATACCGCGAGTGTGACGTAGAACGTCATCTAACGGCGAGGGCGGAAACTGTGCGAGAGCCCCCTTATGCTGCCTATGGCAACAAGACTGCCAGAACCGAGACCACCGTTAAGCTATTAGCAGACAAGGTAAAGGAAATGAGGGGCTCGTTTGACAAACATATTAAGGAAGCCAACAGTCACCGAAACCAAGGTGCATAGGAGAATGCTTTTATTTTCTTTTTAATTTTTAATGCCAATCAATCGGTGTAAAGAAAATTACTTATAAAGCCGCAGAAAAAACAACCATGCCGCCAGTGGGATCTGAACCCACGAGCTCCAGATATCGCGTACGGTGCCCTTCCCAACTTAGCTACTGCGATGGATGTCCAATCTGCTGCTTTTGGTGGATATTTAAGTTCACTAGGTGTAAGCGAACCTTGAGTGTTCACCAGCGCCACCCTCGACCACAGCGGTGGATCGTAGCCCGTCCTGTAATACCGCGAGTGTGACGTAGAACGTCATCTAACGGCGAGGGCGGAAACTGTTCGAGAGCCCTCTTATGCTACCTATGGCAACAAGACTGCCAGAACCGAGACTCCCGTTAAGCTATTAGCAGACAAGGTAAAGGAAATGAGGGGCTCGTTTGACAAACATATTAAGGAAGCCAACAGTCGCCGAAACCAAGGTGCATAGAGGAATGCTTTTAATTTTTTTAAATTTTTGTGCCAAACAATCGGTTTAAAGAAAATTACTTTTAAACCAGCAGAAAAAACAACCATGCCGCCGGTGGGTCCGAACCCACGACCTCCGAATATCGCGTCCGGTGCTCTTACCAACTGAGCTATGGCGACGGATGTCCAATCTGCTGCTTTCGTGGGTATTTAAGTTTACTGGATGTAAGCGAACCTTGAGAGTGTTCACCAGCGCCACCCTCGACCACAGCGGTGGATCGTAGATCGTCCTGTAATACCGAGAGTGTGACGTAGAACGTCGTCTAACGGTGAGGGCGGAAACTGTGCGAGAGCCCTCTTATGCTATATACGGCAACATGACTGCCAGAACCAAGACCCCCGTTAAGCTATTAGCACACATGGTAAAGGAAATGAGGCGCTTGTTTGACAAACATATTAAGGAAGCCAACCGACACCGAAACCAAGATACATAGGGGAATGCTTTTAATTTCTTTTTAAACTTTTAGTGCCAATCAATCGGTTTAAGGAAAATACTTATAAAGCAGCAGAAAAACAACCATGCCGCCGGTGGGATCCGAACCCACGACCTCCGAATATCGCGTCCGGTGCTCTTACCAACTGAGCTACGGCGGCGGATGTCCAATCTGCTGCTTTCGTGGGAATATATGTTTACTGGGTGTAAGCGAACGTTGAGAGTGTTCACCAGTGCCACCCTCGACCACAGCGGTGGACGTTGCACGTCCTGTAATACCGCCAGTGTGACGTAGAACGTCATCTAACGGTGAGGGAGGAAACTGTGCGAGAGCCCCCTTATGCTGCCTATGGCAACAAGACTGCCAGAACCGAGACCCCCGTTAAGCTATTAGCAGACAAGGTAAAGGAAATGAGGGGCTCGTTTGACAAACATATTAAGGAAGCCAACAGTCGCTGAAACCAAGGTGCGTAGGGGAATGTTTTTAATGTTTTTGTAATTTTAGTGCCAATCAATCGGTTTAAAGAAATTTACTTATGAAGCAGCAGAAAAAACAACAATGCCGCCGGTGGGATCCGAACCTACGACCTCCGAATATCGCGTCCGGTGCTCTTACCTACTGAGCTACGGCGACGGATGTCCAATCTGCTGCTTTCCTGGGTATTTATGTGTACTGGGTGTAAGCGAACCTTGAGAGCGTTGACCAGCGCCACCCTCGACTACAGCGGAGGACGTAGCACGTCCTGTAATACCGCGGCCGTGACGTAGAACGTCATCTAACGGCGAGGGCGTAAACTGTGCGAGAGCCGTCTTATGCTATCTATGGCAACAAGACTGCCAGAACCGAGACCCCCGTTAAGCTATTAGCAGACAAGGCAAAGGAAACGAGGGGCGCGTTTGACAAACATATTAAGGAAGCCAACAGTCACCGAAACCAAGGTGCATAGAAAAATGCTTTTAATGTTTTTTTTAATTTAATGCCAATCAATCGGTTTAAAGAAAATTACTTATAAAGCAGCAGAAAAAACAACCATGCCGCCGGTGGGAACCAAACCCACAACCTCCGAATATCGCGTCCGGTGCTCTTACCAACTGAGCTATGGCGACGGATGTCCAATCTGCTGCTTTCGTTGGTATTTATGTTTACTAGGTGTAAGCGAACCTTGAGAGTGTTCACCAGCGCCACCCTCGACCACAGCGGTGGACGTAGCACGTCCTGTAATACCGCGAGTGTGACGTAGAACGTCATCTAACGGCGAGGGCGGAAACTGTGCGAGAGCCGTCTTATGCTATCTATGGCAACAAGACTGCCAGAACAGAGACCCCCGTTAAGCTATTAGCAGACAACGCAAAGGAAACGAGGGGCGCGTTTGACAAACATATTAAGGAAGCCAACAGTCACCGAAACCAAGGTGCATAGGGGAATGCTTTTAATTTTTTTTTAAATTTTTAGTGCCAATCAATCGGTTTAAAGAAAAATACTTATAAAGCAGCAGAAAAAACAACCATGCCGCCGGTGGGATCCGAACCCACGACCTCCGGATATCGCGTCCGGTGCTCTTCCCAACTTAGCTACGGCGACGGATGTCAAATCTCCTGCTTTTGGTGGGTATTTAAGTTTACTGAATGTAAGCGAACCTTGAGAGTGTTCACCAGCGCCACCCTCGACCACAGCGGTGGATCGTAGATCGTCCTGTAATACCGCGAGTGTGACGTAGAACGTCGTCTAACGGTGAGGGCGGAAACTGTGCGAGAGCCCCCTAATGCTGCCTATGGCAACTATACTGCCAGAACCGAGACCCCCGTTAAGCTATTAGCAGACAAGGTAAAGGAAATGAGGGGCTCGTTTGACAAACATATTAAGGAAGCCAACAGTCGCTGAAACCAAGGTGCATAGGGGAATGCTTTTAATGTTTTTTTTTAATTTTATTGCCAATCAATCGGTTTAAGGAAAATTACTTATAAAGCAGCAGAAAAACAACCATGCCGCCGGTGGGATCCGAACCCACGACCTCCGAATATCGCGTCCGGTGCTCTTACCAACTGAGCTACGGCTACGGATGTCCAATCTGCTGCTTTCGTGGGTATTTATGTTTACTGGGTGTAAGCGAACCTTGAGAGTGTTCACCAGCGTCACCCTCGACCACAGCGGTGGACGTAGCACGTCCTGTAATACCGCGAGTGTGACGTAGAACGTCATCTAACAAAGAGGGCGTAACCTGTGCGTGAGCCCTCTTATGCTACCTATGGCAACAAGACTGCCAGAACCGAGACCCCCGTTAAGCTATTAGCAGACAAGGTAAAGGAAATGAGGGGCTTGTTTGACAAACATATTAAGGAAGCCAACCGTCACCGAAACCAAGGTACATAGGGGAATACTTTTATTTTCTTTTTAAATTTTTAGTGCCAATCAATCGGTTTAAGGAAAATTACTTATAAAGAAGCAGAAAAACAAACATGCCGCCAGTGGGATCTGAACCCACGAGCTCCAGATATCGCGTCCGGTGCTCTTACCAACTGAGCTATGGCGACGGATGTCCAATCTGCTGCTTTCGTGGGTATTTATGTTTACTGGGTGTAAGCGAACCTTGAGAGTGTTCACCAGCGTCACCCTCTACCACAGCGGTTTACGTAGCACGTCCTGTAATACCCCGAGTGTGACGTAGAACGAAATCTAACGGCGAGGGTGGAAACTGTGCGAGAGCCCTCTTATGCCACCTATGGCAACAAGACAAACAGAACCGAGACCCCCGTTAAGCTATTAGCAGACATGGTAAAGTAAATGAGGGGCTCGTTTGACAATCATATTAAGGAAGCCAACAGTCACCGAATCCAAGGTGCATAGGGGAATGCTTATAATTTTTTTAAATTTTCAGTGCCAATCAATCGGTTTAAAGAAAATTACTTATAAAGCAGCAGAAAAAACAACAATGCCGCCGGTGGGATCCGAACCTACGACCTCGGAATATCGCGTCCGGTGCTCTTACCAACTGAGCTACGGCGACGGATGTCCAATCTGCTGCTTTCGTGGGAATTTATGTTTACTGGGTGTAAGCGAACGTTGAGAGTGTTCACCAGTGCCACCCTCGACCACAGCGGTGGACGTAGCACGTGCTGTAATACCGCCAGTGTGACGTAGAACGTCATCTAACGGTGAGGGCGGAAACTGTGCGAGAGCCCCCTTATGCTGCCTATGGCACCAAGGCTGCCAGAACCGAGACCCCCGTTAAGCTATTAGCAGACAAGGTAAAGGAAATGAGGGGCTCGTTTGACAAACATATTAAGGAAGCCAACAGTCACCGAAACCAAGGTGCATAGAAGAATGCTTTTAATGTTTTTTTTTAATTTTAGTGCCAATCAATCGGTTTAAAGAAAATTACTTATAAAGCAGTAGAAAAAACAACCATGCCGCCGGTGGGAACCAAACCCACGACCTCCGAATATCGCGTCCGGTGCTCTTACCAACTGAGCTACCGCGACGGATGTCCAATCTGCTGCTTTCGTGGGTATTTACGTTTACTGGGTGTAAGCGAACCGTTAGAGTGTTCACCAGCGCCACCCTCGACCACAGCGGTGGACGTAGCACGTCCAGTAATACCGCGAGTGTGACGTAGAACGTCCTCTAACAGCGAGGGCGGAAACTGTGCGAGAGCCCTCTTATGCTATCTATGGCAACAACACTGCCAGAACCGAGACCCCCGTTTAGCTATTAGCAGACAAGGTAACGAAAATGAGGGGCTCGTTTGAAAAACATATTAAGAAAGCCGACAGTCACCGAAACCAAGGTGCATAGGGGAATGCTTTAATTTTTTTTTCAATTTTTAGTGCAAATCAATCGTTTTAAAGAAAATTACTTATAAAGCAGCGGAAAAAAACAACAATGCCGCCGGTGGGATCCGAACCCACGTCCTCCGGATATCGCATCCGGTGCTCTTACCAACTGAGCTACTGCGACGGATGTCCAATCTGCTGCTTTCGTGGGTATTTATGTTTTCTGGGTGTAAGCGAACCTTGGGAGTGTTCACCAGCGCCACCCTCGACCACAGCGGTGGACGTAGCACGTCCTGTAATACCGCGAGTGTGACGTAGAATGTCATCTAACAAAGAGGGCGTAACCTGTGCGTGAGCCCTCTTATGCTACCTATGGCAACAAGACTGCCAGAACCGAGACCCCCGTTAAGCTATTAGCAGACAAGGTAAAGGAAATGAGGGGCTTGTTTGACAAACATATTAAGGAAGCCAACCGTCACCGAAACCAAGGTACATAGGGGAATACTTTTATTTTCTTTTTAAATTTTTAGTGCCAATCAATCGGTTTAAGGAAAATTACTTATAAAGAAGCAGAAAAACAATCATGCCGCCGGTGGGATCCGAACGCACGACCTCCGAATATCGCGTCCGGTGCTCTTACCAACTGAGCTACGGCGACGGATGTCCAATCTGCTGCTTTCGTGGGTATTTATGTTTACTGGGTGTAAGCGAACCTTGAGAGTGTTCACCAGTGCCACCCTCGACCACAGCGGTGGACGTAGCACGTCCTGTAATACCGCGAGTGTGACGTAGAACGTCATCTAACGGCGAGGGCGGAAACTGTGCGAGAGCCCCCTTATGCTGCCTATGGCAACAAGACTGCCAGAACCGAGACCACCGTTAAGCTATTAGCAGACAAGGTAAAGGAAATGAGGGGCTCGTTTGACAAACATATTAAGGAAGCCAACAGTCACCGAAACCAAGGTGCATAGGAGAATGCTTTTATTTTCTTTTTAATTTTTAATGCCAATCAATCGGTGTAAAGAAAATTACTTATAAAGCCGCAGAAAAAACAACCATGCCGCCAGTGGGATCTGAACCCACGAGCTCCAGATATCGCGTACGGTGCCCTTCCCAACTTAGCTACTGCGATGGATGTCCAATCTGCTGCTTTTGGTGGATATTTAAGTTCACTAGGTGTAAGCGAACCTTGAGTGTTCACCAGCGCCACCCTCGACCACAGCGGTGGATCGTAGCCCGTCCTGTAATACCGCGAGTGTGACGTAGAACGTCATCTAACAGCGAGGGCGGAAACTGTTCGACAGCCCTCTTATGCTACCTATGGCAACAAGACTGCCAGAACCGAGACTCCCGTTAAGCTATTAGCAGACAAGGTAAAGGAAATGAGGGGCTCGTTTGACAAACATATTAAGGAAGCCAACAGTCGCCGAAACCAAGGTGCATAGAGGAATGCATTTAATTTTTTTAAATTTTTGTGCCAAACAATCGGTTTAAAGAAAATTACTTTTAAACCAGCAGAAAAAACAACCATGCCGCCGGTGGGTCCGAACCCACGACCTCCGAATATCGCGTCCGGTGCTCTTACCAACTGAGCTATGGCGACGGATGTCCAATCTGCTGCTTTCGTGGGTATTTAAGTTTACTGGATGTAAGCGAACCTTGAGAGTGTTCACCAGCGCCACCCTCGACCACAGCGGTGGATCGTAGATCGTCCTGTAATACCGAGAGTGTGACGTAGAACGTCGTCTAACGGTGAGGGCGGAAACTGTGCGAGAGCCCTCTTATGCTATATACGGCAACAAGACTGCCAGAACCAAGACCCCCGTTAAGCTATTAGCACACATGGTAAAGGAAATGAGGCGCTTGTTTGACAAACATATTAAGGAAGCCAACCGACACCGAAACCAAGATACATAGGGGAATGCTTTTAATTTCTTTTTAAACTTTTAGTGCCAATCAATCGGTTTAAGGAAAATACTTATAAAGCAGCAGAAAAACAACCATGCCGCCGGTGGGATCCGAACCCACGACCTCCGAATATCGCGTCCGGTGCTCTTACCAACTGAGCTACGGCGGCGGATGTCCAATCTGCTGCTTTCGTGGGAATATATGTTTACTGGGTGTAAGCGAACGTTGAGAGTGTTCACCAGTGCCACCCTCGACCACAGCGGTGGACGTTGCACGTCCTGTAATACCGCCAGTGTGACGTAGAACGTCATCTAACGGTGAGGGAGGAAACTGTGCGAGAGCCCCTTTATGCTGCCTATGGCAACAAGACTGCCAGAACCGAGACCCCCGTTAAGCTATTAGCAGACAAGGTAAAGGAAATGAGGGGCTCGTTTGACAAACATATTAAGGAAGCCAACAGTCGCTGAAACCAAGGTGCGTAGGGGAATGTTTTTAATGTTTTTGTAATTTTAGTGCCAATCAATCGGTTTAAAGAAATTTACTTATGAAGCAGCAGAAAAAACAACAATGCCGCCGGTGGGATCCGAACCTACGACCTCCGAATATCGCGTCCGGTGCTCTTACCTACTGAGCTACGGCGACGGATGTCCAATCTGCTGCTTTCCTGGGTATTTATGTGTACTGGGTGTAAGCGAACCTTGAGAGCGTTGACCAGCGCCACCCTCGACTACAGCGGAGGACGTAGCACGTCCTGTAATACCGCGGCCGTGACGTAGAACGTCATCTAACGGCGAGGGCGTAAACTGTGCGAGAGCCGTCTTATGCTATCTATGGCAACAAGACTGCCAGAACCGAGACCCCCGTTAAGCTATTAGCAGACAAGGCAAAGGAAACGAGGGGCGCGTTTGACAAACATATTAAGGAAGCCAACAGTCACCGAAACCAAGGTGCATAGAAAAATGCTTTTAATGTTTTTTTTAATTTAATGCCAATCAATCGGTTTAAAGAAAATTACTTATAAAGCAGCAGAAAAAACAACCATGCCGCCGGTGGGAACCAAACCCACAACCTCCGAATATCGCGTCCGGTGCTCTTACCAACTGAGCTATGGCGACGGATGTCCAATCTGCTGCTTTCGTTGGTATTTATGTTTACTAGGTGTAAGCGAACCTTGAGAGTGTTCACCAGCGCCACCCTCGACCACAGCGGTGGACGTAGCACGTCCTGTAATACCGCGAGTGTGACGTAGAACGTCATCTAACGGCGAGGGCGGAAACTGTGCGAGAGCCGTCTTATGCTATCTATGGCAACAAGACTGCCAGAACAGAGACCCCCGTTAAGCTATTAGCAGACAACGCAAAGGAAACGAGGGGCGCGTTTGACAAACATATTAAGGAAGCCAACAGTCACCGAAACCAAGGTGCATAGGGGAATGCTTTTAATTTTTTTTTAAATTTTTAGTGCCAATCAATCGGTTTAAAGAAAAATACTTATAAAGCAGAAGAAAAAACAACCATGCCGCCGGTGGGATCCGAACCCACGACCTCCGGATATCGCGTCCGGTGCTCTTCCCAACTTAGCTACGGCGACGGATGTCAAATCTCCTGCTTTTGGTGGGTATTTAAGTTTACTGAATGTAAGCGAACCTTGAGAGTGTTCACCAGCGCCACCCTCGACCACAGCGGTGGATCGTAGATCGTCCTGTAATACCGCGAGTGTGACGTAGAACGTCGTCTAACGGTGAGGGCGGAAACTGTGCGAGAGCCCCCTAATGCTGCCTATGGCAACTAGACTGCCAGAACCGAGACCCCCGTTAAGCTATTAGCAGACAAGGTAAAGGAAATGAGGGGCTCGTTTGACAAACATATTAAGGAAGCCAACAGTCGCTGAAACCAAGGTGCATAGGGGAATGCTTTTAATGTTTTTTTTTAATTTTATTGCCAATCAATCGGTTTAAGGAAAATTACTTATAAAGCAGCAGAAAAACAACCATGCCGCCGGTGGGATCCGAACCCACGACCTCCGAATATCGCGTCCGGTGCTCTTACCAACTGAGCTACGGCTACGGATGTCCAATCTGCTGCTTTCGTGGGTATTTATGTTTACTGGGTGTAAGCGAACCTTGAGAGTGTTCACCAGCGTCACCCTCGACCACAGCGGTGGACGTAGCACGTCCTGTAATACCGCGAGTGTGACGTAGAACGTCATCTAACAAAGAGGGCGTAACCTGTGCGTGAGCCCTCTTATGCTACCTATGGCAACAAGACTGCCAGAACCGAGACCCCCGTTAAGCTATTAGCAGACAAGGTAAAGGAAATGAGGGGCTTGTTTGACAAACATATTAAGGAAGCCAACCGTCACCGAAACCAAGGTACATAGGGGAATACTTTTATTTTCTTTTTAAATTTTTAGTGCCAATCAATCGGTTTAAGGAAAATTACTTATAAAGAAGCAGAAAAACAAACATGCCGCCAGTGGGATCTGAACCCACGAGCTCCAGATATCGCGTCCGGTGCTCTTACCAACTGAGCTATGGCGACGGATGTCCAATCTGCTGCTTTCGTGGGTATTTATGTTTACTGGGTGTAAGCGAACCTTGAGAGTGTTCACCAGCGTCACCCTCTACCACAGCGGTTTACGTAGCACGTCCTGTAATACCCCGAGTGTGACGTAGAACGAAATCTAACGGCGAGGGCGGAAACTGTGCGAGAGCCCTCTTATGCCACCTATGGCAACAAGACAAACAGAACCGAGACCCCCGTTAAGCTATTAGCAGACATGGTAAAGTAAATGAGGGGCTCGTTTGACAATCATATTAAGGAAGCCAACAGTCACCGAATCCAAGGTGCATAGGGGAATGCTTATAATTTTTTTAAATTTTCAGTGCCAATCAATCGGTTTAAAGAAAATTACTTATAAAGCAGCAGAAAAAACAACAATGCCGCCGGTGGGATCCGAACCTACGACCTCGGAATATCGCGTCCGGTGCTCTTACCAACTGAGCTACGGCGACGGATGTCCAATCTGCTGCTTTCGTGGGAATTTATGTTTACTGGGTGTAAGCGAACGTTGAGAGTGTTCACCAGTGCCACCCTCGACCACAGCGGTGGACGTAGCACGTGCTGTAATACCGCCAGTGTGACGTAGAACGTCATCTAACGGCGAGGGCGGAAACTTTGCGAGAGCCCCCTTATGCTGCATATGGCAACAAGACTGCCAGAACCGAGACCCCCGTTAAGCTATTAGCAGACAAGGTAAAGGAAATGAGGGGTTCGTTTGACAAACATATTAAGGAAGCCAACTGTCGCTGAAATCGAGGTGCATAGGGGAATGCTTTTAATGTTTTTTTTAATTATAGTGCCAATCAATCGGTTTAAAGAAAATTACTTATAGAGCAGCAGAAAAAACAACAATGCCGCCGGTGGGATCCGAACCTACGACCTCCGAATATCGCGTCCGGTGCTCTTACCTACTGAGATACGGCGACGGATGTCCAATCTGCTGCTTTCCTGGGTATTTATGTGTACTGGGTGTAAGCGAACCTTGAGAGTGTTCACCAGCGCCACCCTCGACCACAGCGGTGGACGTAGCACGTCCTGTAATACCGCGAGTGTGACGTAGAACGTCATCTAACGGCGAGGGCGGAAACTGTGCGAGAGCCCTCTTATGCTATCTATGGCAACAAGACTGCCAGAACCGAGACCCCCGTTTAGCTATTAGCAGACAAGGTAAGGGAAATGAGGGGCTCGTTTGACAAACATATTAAGAAAGCCAACAGTCACCGAAACCAAGGTGCATAGGAGAATGCTTTTAATTTTTAGTACCAATCAATCGGTTTAATGAAATTTACTTATAAAGCAGCAGAAAAAACAACCATGCTGCCGTTGGGATTCGAACCCACGACCTCCGAATATCGCGTCCGGTGCTCTTACCAACTGAGCTACGGCGACGGTTGTCCCATCTGCTGCTTTCGTGGGTATTTATGTTTACTGGGTGTAAGCGAACCTTGAGAGTGTTCACCAGCGCCACCCTCGACCACAGCGGTGGACGTAGCACGTCCTGTAATACCGCGAGTGTGACGTAGAACGTCATCTAACAGCGAGGGCGGAAACTGTGCGAGAGCCCTCTTATGCTATCTATGGCAACAACACTGCCAGAACCGAGACCCCCGTTAAGCTATTAGCAGACAAGGTAACGAAAATGAGGGGCTCGTTTGACAAACATATTAAGGAAGCCAACAGTCACCGAAACCAAGGTGCATAGAAGAATGCTTTTAATGTTTTTTTTAATTTTAGTGCCAATCAATCGGTTTAAAGAAAATTACTTATAAAGCAGTAGAAAAAACAACCATGCCGCCGGTGGGAACCAAACCCACGACCTCCGAATATCGCGTCCGGTGCTCTTACCAACTGAGCTACCGCGACGGATGTCCAATCTGCTGCTTTCGTGGGTATTTACGTTTACTGGGTGTAAGCGAACCGTTAGAGTGTTCACCAGCGCCACCCTCGACCACAGCGGTGGACGCAGCACGTCCAGTAATACCGCGAGTGTGACGTAGAACGTCCTCTAACAGCGAGGGCGGAAACTGTGCGAGAGCCCTCTTATGCTATCTATGGCAACAACACTGCCAGAACCGAGACCCCCGTTTAGCTATTAGCAGACAAGGTAACGAAAATGAGGGGCTCGTTTGACAAACATATTAAGAAAGCCGACAGTCACCGAAACCAAGGTGCATAGGGGAATGCTTTAATTTTTTTTTCAATTTTTAGTGCAAATCAATCGTTTTAAAGAAAATTACTTATAAAGCAGCGGAAAAAAACAACAATGCCGCCGGTGGGATCCGAACCCACGTCCTCCGGATATCGCATCCGGTGCTCTTACCAACTGAGCTACTGCGACGGATGTCCAATCTGCTGCTTTCGTGGGTATTTATGTTTTCTGGGTGTAAGCGAACCTTGGGAGTGTTCACCAGCGCCACCCTCGACCACAGCGGTGGACGTAGCACGTCCTGTAATACCGCGAGTGTGACGTAGAATGTCATCTAACAAAGAGGGCGTAACCTGTGCGTGAGCCCTCTTATGCTACCTATGGCAACAAGACTGCCAGAACCGAGACCCCCGTTAAGCTATTAGCAGACAAGGTAAAGGAAATGAGGGGCTTGTTTGACAAACATATTAAGGAAGCCAACCGTCACCGAAACCAAGGTACATAGGGGAATACTTTTATTTTCTTTTTAAATTTTTAGTGCCAATCAATCGGTTTAAGGAAAATTACTTATAAAGAAGCAGAAAAACAATCATGCCGCCGGTGGGATCCGAACGCACGACCTCCGAATATCGCGTCCGGTGCTCTTACCAACTGAGCTACGGCGACGGATGTCCAATCTGCTGCTTTCGTGGGAATTTATGTTTACTGGGTGTAAGCGAACCTTGAGAGTGTTCACCAGTGCCACCCTCGACCACAGCGGTGGACGTAGCACGTCCTGTAATACCGCGAGTGTGACGTAGAACGTCATCTAACGGCGAGGGCGGAAACTGTGCGAGAGCCCCCTTATGCTGCCTATGGCAACAAGACTGCCAGAACCGAGACCACCGTTAAGCTATTAGCAGACAAGGTAAAGGAAATGAGGGGCTCGTTTGACAAACATATTAAGGAAGCCAACAGTCACCGAAACCAAGGTGCATAGGAGAATGCTTTTATTTTCTTTTTAATTTTTAATGCCAATCAATCGGTGTAAAGAAAATTACTTATAAAGCCGCAGAAAAAACAACCATGCCGCCAGTGGGATCTGAACCCACGAGCTCCAGATATCGCGTACGGTGCCCTTCCCAACTTAGCTACTGCGATGGATGTCCAATCTGCTGCTTTTGGTGGATATTTAAGTTCACTAGGTGTAAGCGAACCTTGAGTGTTCACCAGCGCCACCCTCGACCACAGCGGTGGATCGTAGCCCGTCCTGTAATACCGCGAGTGTGACGTAGAACGTCATCTAACGGCGAGGGCGGAAACTGTTCGAGAGCCCTCTTATGCTACCTATGGCAACAAGACTGCCAGAACCGAGACTCCCGTTAAGCTATTAGCAGACAAGGTAAAGGAAATGAGGGGCTCGTTTGACAAACATATTAAGGAAGCCAACAGTCGCCGAAACCAAGGTGCATAGAGGAATGCTTTTAATTTTTTTAAATTTTTGTGCCAAACAATCGGTTTAAAGAAAATTACTTTTAAACCAGCAGAAAAAACAACCATGCCGCCGGTGGGTCCGAACCCACGACCTCCGAATATCGCGTCCGGTGCTCTTACCAACTGAGCTATGGCGACGGATGTCCAATCTGCTGCTTTCGTGGGTATTTAAGTTTACTGGATGTAAGCGAACCTTGAGAGTGTTCACCAGCGCCACCCTCGACCACAGCGGTGGATCGTAGATCGTCCTGTAATACCGAGAGTGTGACGTAGAACGTCGTCTAACGGTGAGGGCGGAAACTGTGCGAGAGCCCTCTTATGCTATATACGGCAACAAGACTGCCAGAACCAAGACCCCCGTTAAGCTATTAGCACACATGGTAAAGGAAATGAGGCGCTTGTTTGACAAACATATTAAGGAAGCCAACCGACACCGAAACCAAGATACATAGGGGAATGCTTTTAATTTCTTTTTAAACTTTTAGTGCCAATCAATCGGTTTAAGGAAAATACTTATAAAGCAGCAGAAAAACAACCATGCCGCCGGTGGGATCCGAACCCACGACCTCCGAATATCGCGTCCGGTGCTCTTACCAACTGAGCTACGGCGGCGGATGTCCAATCTGCTGCTTTCGTGGGAATATATGTTTACTGGGTGTAAGCGAACGTTGAGAGTGTTCACCAGTGCCACCCTCGACCACAGCGGTGGACGTTGCACGTCCTGTAATACCGCCAGTGTGACGTAGAACGTCATCTAACGGTGAGGGAGGAAACTGTGCGAGAGCCCCCTTATGCTGCCTATGGCAACAAGACTGCCAGAACCGAGACCCCCGTTAAGCTATTAGCAGACAAGGTAAAGGAAATGAGGGGCTCGTTTGACAAACATATTAAGGAAGCCAACAGTCGCTGAAACCAAGGTGCGTAGGGGAATGTTTTTAATGTTTTTGTAATTTTAGTGCCAATCAATCGGTTTAAAGAAATTTACTTATGAAGCAGCAGAAAAAACAACAATGCCGCCGGTGGGATCCGAACCTACGACCTCCGAATATCGCGTCCGGTGCTCTTACCTACTGAGCTACGGCGACGGATGTCCAATCTGCTGCTTTCCTGGGTATTTATGTGTACTGGGTGTAAGCGAACCTTGAGAGCGTTGACCAGCGCCACCCTCGACCACAGCGGAGGACGTAGCACGTCCTGTAATACCGCGGCCGTGACGTAGAACGTCATCTAACGGCGAGGGCGTAAACTGTGCGAGAGCCGTCTTATGCTATCTATGGCAACAAGACTGCCAGAACCGAGACCCCCGTTAAGCTATTAGCAGACAAGGCAAAGGAAACGAGGGGCGCGTTTGACAAACATATTAAGGAAGCCAACAGTCACCGAAACCAAGGTGCATAGAAAAATGCTTTTAATGTTTTTTTTTAATTTAATGCCAATCAATCGGTTTAAAGAAAATTACTTATAAAGCAGCAGAAAAAACAACCATGCCGCCTGTGGGAACCAAACCCACAACCTCCGAATATCGCGTCCGGTGCTCTTACCAACTGAGCTATGGCGACGGATGTCCAATCTGCTGCTTTCGTTGGTATTTATGTTTACTAGGTGTAAGCGAACCTTGAGAGTGTTCACCAGCGCCACCCTCGACCACAGCGGTGGACGTAGCACGTCCTGTAATACCGCGAGTGTGACGTAGAACGTCATCTAACGGCGAGGGCGGAAACTGTGCGAGAGCCGTCTTATGCTATCTATGGCAACAAGACTGCCAGAACAGAGACCCCCGTTAAGCTATTAGCAGACAACGCAAAGGAAACGAGGGGCGCGTTTGACAAACATATTAAGGAAGCCAACAGTCACCGAAACCAAGGTGCATAGGGGAATGCTTTTAATTTTTTTTTAAATTTTTAGTGCCAATCAATCGGTTTAAAGAAAAATACTTATAAAGCAGCAGAAAAAACAACCATGCCGCCGGTGGGATCCGAACCCACGACCTCCGGATATCGCGTCCGGTGCTCTTCCCAACTTAGCTACGGCGACGGATGTCAAATCTCCTGCTTTTGGTGGGTATTTAAGTTTACTGAATGTAAGCGAACCTTGAGAGTGTTCACCAGCGCCACCCTCGACCACAGCGGTGGATCGTAGATCGTCCTGTAATACCGCGAGTGTGACGTAGAACGTCGTCTAACGGTGAGGGCGGAAACTGTGCGAGAGCCCCCTAATGCTGCCTATGGCAACTAGACTGCCAGAACCGAGACCCCCGTTAAGCTATTAGCAGACAAGGTAAAGGAAATGAGGGGCTCGTTTGACAAACATATTAAGGAAGCCAACAGTCGCTGAAACCAAGGTGCATAGGGGAATGCTTTTAATGTTTTTTTTTAATTTTATTGCCCATCAATCGGTTTAAGGAAAATTACTTATAAAGCAGCAGAAAAACAACCATGCCGCCGGTGGGATCCGAACCCACGACCTCCGAATATCGCGTCCGGTGCTCTTACCAACTGAGCTACTGCGACGGATGTCCAATCTGCTGCTTTCGTGGGTATTTATGTTTTCTGGGTGTAAGCGAACCTTGGGAGTGTTCACCAGCGCCACCCTCGACCACAGCGGTGGACGTAGCACGTCCTGTAATACCGCGAGTGTGACGTAGAACGTCATCTAACAAAGAGGGCGTAACCTGTGCGTGAGCCCTCTTATGCTACCTATGGCAACAAGACTGCCAGAACCGAGACCCCCGTTAAGCTATTAGCAGACAAGGTAAAGGAAATGAGGGGCTTGTTTGACAAACATATTAAGGAAGCCAACCGTCACCGAAACCAAGGTACATAGGGGAATACTTTTATTTTCTTTTTAAATTTTTAGTGCCAATCAATCGGTTTAAGGAAAATTACTTATAAAGAAGCAGAAAAACAAACATGCCGCCAGTGGGATCTGAACCCACGAGCTCCAGATATCGCGTCCGGTGCTCTTACCAACTGAGCTATGGCGACGGATGTCCAATCTGCTGCTTTCGTGGGTATTTATGTTTACTGGGTGTAAGCGAACCTTGAGAGTGTTCACCAGCGTCACCCTCTACCACAGCGGTTTACGTAGCACGTCCTGTAATACCCCGAGTGTGACGTAGAACGAAATCTAACGGCGAGGGCGGAAACTGTGCGAGAGCCCTCTTATGCCACCTATGGCAACAAGACAAACAGAACCGAGACCCCCGTTAAGCTATTAGCAGACATGGTAAAGTAAATGAGGGGCTCGTTTGACAATCATATTATCGAAGCCAACCGTCACCGAAACCAAGGTACATAGGGGAATACTTTTATTTTCTTTTTAAATTTTTAGTGCCAATCAATCGGTTTAAGGAAAATTACTTATAAAGAAGCAGAAAAACAACCACACGCCGGTGGGATCCGAACGCACGACCTCCGAATATCGCGTCCGGTGCTCTTACCAACTGAGCTACGGCGACGGATGTCCAATCTGCTGCTTTCGTGGGTATTTATGTTTACTGGGTGTAAGCGAACCTTGAGTGTTCACCAGCGCCACCCTCGACCACAGCGGTGGATCGTAGCCCGTCCTGTAATACCGCGAGTGTGACGTAGAACGTCATCTAACGGCGAGGGCGGAAACTGTGCGAGAGCCCTCTTATGCTACCTATGGCAACAAGACTGCCAGAACCGAGACTCCCGTTAAGCTATTAGCAGACAAGGTAAAGGAAATGAGGGGCTCGTTTGACAAACATATTAAGGAAGCCAACAGTCGCCGAAACCAAGGTGCATAGAGGAATGCTTTTAATTTTTTTAAATTTTTGTGCCAAACAATCGGTTTAAAGAAAATTACTTTGAAACCAGCAGAAAATACAACCATGCCGCCGGTGGGTCCGAACCCACGACCTCCGAATATCGCGTCCGGTGCTCTTACCAACTGAGCTATGGCGACGGATGTCCAATCTGCTGCTTTCGTGGGTATTTATGTTTACTGGGTGTAAGCGAACCTTGAGAGTGTTCACCAGCGTCACCCTCTACCACAGCGGTGGACGTAGCACGTCCTGTAATACCCCGAGTGTGACGTAGAACGAAATCTAACGGCGAGGGCGGAAACTGTGCGAGAGCCCTCTTATGCCACCTATGGCAACAAGACTAACAGAACCGATACCCCCGTTAAGCTATTAGCAGACATGGTAAAGTAAATGAGGGGCTCGTTTGACAACCATATTAAGGAAGCCAACAGTCACCGAATCCAAGGTGCATAGGGGAATGCTTATAATTTTTTAAAATTTTCAGTGCCAATCAATCGGTTTAAAGAAAATTACTTATAAAGCAGCAGAAAAAACAACAATGCCGCCGGTGGGATCCGAACCTACGACCTCCGAATATCGCGTCCGGTGCTCTTACCAACTGAGCAACGGCGACGGATGTCCAATCTGCTGCTTTCCTGGGTATTTATGTTTGCTGGGTGTAAGCGAACCTTGAGAGTGTTCACCAGTGCCACTCTCGACCACAGCGGTGGACGTAGCACGTCCTGTAATACCGCGAGTGTGACGTAGAACGTCATCTAACGGCGAGGGCGGAAACTGTGCGAGAGCCCCTTTATGCTGCCTTTTGTAAGAAGACTGCCTGAACCGAGACCACCGTTAAGCTATTAGCAGACAAGGTAAAGGAAATGAGGGGCTCGTTTGACAAACATATTAAGGAAGCCAACAGTCACCGAAACCAAGGTACATAGGGGAATGATTTTAATTTCTTTTTATATTTTTAGTGCCAATCAATCGGTTTAAGGAAAATTACTGAAAAATTAGCAGAAAAACAACAATGCCGCCGGTGGGATCCGAACCCACGACCTCCGAATATCGCGTCCGGTGCTCTTACCTACTGACCTACGGCGACGGATGTCCAATCTGCTGCTTTCCTGGGTATTTATGTGTACTGGGTGTAAGCGAACCTTGAGAGCGTTGACCAGCGCCACTCTCGACCACAGCGGAGGACATAGCACGTCCTGTAATACCGCGGCCGTGACGTAGAGCGTCATCTAACGGCGAGGGTGTAAACTGTGCGAGAGCCGTCTTATGCTATCTATGGCAACAAGACTGCCAGAACCGAGACCCCCGTTAAGCTATTAGCAGACAAGGCAAAGGAAATGAGGGGCTCGTTTGACAAACATATTAAGGAAGCCAACAGTCACCGAAACCAAGGTGCATAGGGGAATGCTTTTAGTTTTTTTTAATTATTAGTGCCAATCAATCGGTTTAAAGAAAAATACTTATAAAGCAGAAGAAAAAACAACCATGCCGCCGGTGGGATCCGAACCCACGACCTCCGGATATCGCGTCCGGTGCTCTTCCCATCTTAGCTACGGCGACGGATGTCAAATCTCCTGCTTTTGGTGGGTATTTACGTTTACTGGATGTAAGCGAACCTTGAGAGTGTTCACCAGCGCCACCCTCAACCACAGCGGTGGATCGTAGATCGTCCTGTAATACCGCGAGTGTGACGTAGATCGTCGTCTAACGGTGAGGGCGGAAACTGTGCGAGAGCCCTCATATGCTATATATGGCAACAAGACTGCCAGAACAAAGACCCCCGTTAAGCTATTAGCAGACATGGTAAAGGAAATGAGGGGCTTGTTTGACAAACATGTTAAGGAAGCCAACCGTCACCAAAACCAAGATACATAGGGGAATGCTTTTAATTTCTTTTTAAACTTTTAGTGCCAATCAATCGGTTTAATGAAAATTACTTAAAAAGCAGCAGAAAAACAACCATGCCGCCGGTGGGATCCGAACCCACGACCTCCGAATATCGCGTCCGGTATCTTACCAACTGAGCTACGGCGACGGATGTCCAATCTGCTGCTTTCGTGGGAATTTATGTTTACTGGGTGTAAGCGAACGTTGAAAGCGTTCACCAGCGCCACCCTCGACCACAGCGGTGGACGTAGCACGTCCTGTAATACCGCGAGTGTGACGTAGAACGTCATCTAACGGCGAGGGCGGAAACTGTGCGAGAGCCCCCTTATGCTGCCTAAGGCAACAAGACTGCCAGAACCGAGACCCCCGTTAAGGTATTAGTAGACAAGGTAACGAAAATGAGGGGCTCGTTTGACAAACATATTAAGAAAGCCAACAGTCACCGAAACCAAGGTGCATAGGGGAATGCTTTAAATTTTTTTTTCAATTTTTAGTGCAAATCAATCGTTTTAAAGAAAATTATTTATAAAGCAGCAGAAAAAAACATCAATGCCGCTGGTGGGATCCGAACCCACGTCCTCCGGATATCGCATCCGGTGCTCTTACCAACTGAGCTACTGCGACGGATGTCCGATCTGCTGCTTTCGTGGGTATTTATGTTTTCTGGGTGTAAGCGAACCTTGGGAGTGTTCACCAGCGCCACCCTCGACCACAGCGGTGGACGTAGCACGTCCTGTAATACCCCGAGTGTGACGTAGAACGAAATCTAACGGCGAGGGCGGAAACTGTGCGAGAGCCCTCTTATGCCACCTATGGCAACAAGACTAACAGAACCGATACCCCCGTTAAGCTATTAGCAGACATGGTAAAGTAAATGAGGGGCTCGTTTGACAACCATATTAAGGAAGCCAACAGTCACCGAATCCAAGGTGCATAGGGGAATGCTTATAATTTTTTAAAAATTTCAGTGCCAATCAATCGGTTTAAAGAAAATTACTTATAAAGCAGCAGAAAAAACAACAATGCCGCCGGTGGGATCCGAACCTACGACCTCCGAATATCGCGTCCGGTGCTCTTACCAACTGAGCAACGGCGACGGATGTCCAATCTGCTGCTTTCCTGGGTATTTATGTTTGCTGGGTGTAAGCGAACCTTGAGAGTGTTCACCAGTGCCACCCTCGACCACAGCGGTGGACGTAGCACGTACTGTAATACCGCGAGTGTGACGTAAAACGTCATCTAACGGCGAGGGCGGAAACTGTGCGAGAGCCCCTTTATGCTGCCTATTGTAAGAAGACTGCCTGAACCGAGACCACCGTTAAGCTATTAGCAGACAAGGTAAAGGAAATGAGGGGCTCGTTTGACAAACATATTAAGGAAGCCAACAGTCACCGAAACCAAGGTACATAGGGGAATGATTTTAATTTCTTTTTATATTTTTAGTGCCAATCAATCGGTTTAAGGAAAATTACTGAAAAATTAGCAGAAAAACAACAATGCCGCCGGTGGGATCGAACCCACGACCTCCGAATATCGCGTCCGGTGCTCTTACCTACTGACCTACGGCGACGGATGTCCAATCTGCTGCTTTCCTGGGTATTTATGTGTACTGGGTGTAAGCGAACCTTGAGAGCGTTGACCAGCGCCACTCTCGACCACAGCGGAGGACATAGCACGTCCTGTAATACCGCGGCCGTGACGTAGAGCGTCATCTAACGGCGAGGGCGTAAACTGTGCGAGAGCCGTCTTATGCTATCTATGGCAACAAGACTGCCAGAACCGAGACCCCCGTTAAGCTATTAGCAGACAAGGCAAAGGAAATGAGGGGCTCGATTGACAAACATATTAAGGAAGCCAACAGTCACCGAAACCAAGGTGCATAGGGGAATGCTTTTAGTTTTTTTTTAATTATTAGTGCCAATCAATCGGTTTAAAGAAAAATACTTATAAAGCAGAAGAAAAAACAACCATGCCGCCGGTGGGATCCGAACCCACGACCTCCGGATATCGCGTCCGGTGCTCTTCCCATCTTAGCTACGGCGACGGATGTCAAATCTCCTGCTTTTGGTGGGTATTTACGTTTACTGGATGTAAGCGAACCTTGAGAGTGTTCACCAGCGCCACCCTCAACCACAGCGGTGGATCGTAGATCGTCCTGTAATACCGCGAGTGTGACGTAGAACGTCGTCTAACGGTGAGGGCGGAAACTGTGCGAGAGCCCTCATATGCTATATATGGCAACAAGACTGCCAGAACCAAGACCCCCGTTAAGCTATTAGCAGACATGGTAAAGGAAATGAGGGGCTTGTTTGACAAACATGTTAAGGAAGCCAACCGTCACCAAAACCAAGATACATAGGGGAATGCTTTTAATTTCTTTTTAAACTTTTAGTGCCAATCCATCGGTTTAAAGAAAATTACTTATAAAGCAGCAGAAAAAACAACAATGCCGCCGGTGGGATCCGAACCTACGACCTCCGAATATCGCGTCCGGTGCTCTTACGAACTGAGCTACGGCGACGGATGTCCAATCTGCTGCTTTCCTGGGTATTAATGTGTACTGGGTGTAAGCGAACCTTGAGAGTGTTCACCAGCGCCACCCTCGACCACAGCGGTGGACGTAGCACGTCCTGTAATACCGCGAGTGTGACGTAGAACGTCATCTAACGGCGAGGGCGGAAACTGTGCGAGAGCCCTCTTATGCTATCTATGGCTACAAGACTGCCAGAACCGAGACCCCCGTTAAGCTATTAGCAGACAAGGTAAAGGCAATGAGGGGCTCGTTTGACAAACATATTAAGGAAGCCACAAGTCACCGAAACCAAGGTGCATAGGGGAATGCTTTTATTTTTTTTATTTTTAATGCCAATCAATCGGTGAAAAAGAAAATTACTTATCAAGCCGCAGAAAAAACAACCATGCCGCCAGTGGGATCTGAACCTACGACCTCCACATATCGCGTCCGGTGCTCTTCCCAACTTAGCTACGGCGATGGATGTCCAATCTGCTGCTTTTGGTGGATATTTAAGTTCACTAGGTGTAAGCGAACCTTGAGTGTTCACCAGCGGCACTCTCGACCACAGCGGTGGATCGTAGCCCATCCTGTAATACCGCGAGTGTGACGTAGAACGTCATCTAACGGCGAGGGCGGAAACTGTGTGAGAGCCCTCTTATGCTACCTATGGCAACAAGACTAACAGAACCGAGACCCCCGTTAAGCTATTAGCAGACATGGTAAAGTAAATGAGGGGCTCGTTTGACAACCATATTAAGGAAGCCAACAGTCACCGAATCCAAGGTGCATAGGGGAATGCTTATAATTTTTTTAAATTTTCAGTGCCAATCCATCGGTTTAAAGAAAATTACTTATAAAGCAGCAGAAAAAACTACAATGCCGCCGGTGGGATCCGAACCTACGACCTCCGAATATCGCGTCCGGTGCTCTTACCAACAGAGCTACGGCGACGGATGTCCAATCTGCTGCTTTCCTGGGTATTTATGTTTACTGGGTGTAAGCGAACGTTGAAAGCGTTCACCAGTGCCACCCTCGACCACAGCGGTGGACGTAGCACGTCCTGTAATACCGCGAGTGTGATGTAGAACGTCATCTAACGGCGATGGCGGAAACTGTGCGAGAGCCCTCTTATACTATCTATGGCAACAATACTGCCAGAACCGAGACCCCCGTTAAGCTATTAGCAGCCAAGGTAAAGGAAATGAGGGGCTCGTTTGACAAACATAATAAAGAAGCCAACAGTCACCGAAACCAAGGTGCATAGGGGAATGCTTTTAATTTCTTTTTAAACTTTTAGTGCCAATCAATCGGTTTAAGGAAAACTACTTATAAAGCAGCAGAAAAACAACCATGCCGCCGGTGTGATCTGAACCCACGACCTCCGAATATCGCGTCCGGAGCTCTTACCAACTGAGCTACGGCGACGGATGTCCAATCTGCTGCTTTCGTGGGTATTTATGTTTACTGGGTGTAAGCGAACCTTGAGAGTGTTCACCAGTGCCACCCTCGACCACAGCGCTGGACGTAGCACGTCCTGTAATACCGAGTGTGACGTGGAACGTCATCTAACGGCGAGGGCGGAAACTGCGAGAGCCCCCTTATGCAACGAAGTGAAGTAGCAGTCACTGACCATAGTCGAAAAAAGAAAGACGTTTCGAAACCCGTACGGGTTTCTTGTTCACAGTGAGCTGGACAAGAGCGGTGGCGAATTTATATCCGGAGAATGTGACGTAAAGATCGGGCGTAGATGCCTGGCATGGGGCCAGCGTTCTTGTTTAATGTTGCTTGTGATGTTTGGATGAATAGCGATTCCAGCAGAAGGCGCGTCGTCAGGTTTCTTTCCTTAGATAAGATGGAGGCATTGCCCCAGTCAATCTGGTGGCCAGTGTCGAGCGGAGGGACAATCGCCTTTCGTTCTCAGTGTACAGAAAGCCTACGCACACAGGCCAGTTCTTAAATTTTCATTCCAATCATCCAGTTGCGCACAAAGCCTCCGTCGTCACATCACTGACCAAACGTGCGACACGTGTCTGCAAAAGCCGAGAAGATCAAGAAAAGGAGTTAAATAGAGTGCACGAAGAACTGTCAGCCAACTGTTATCCGAGCCGCTTCATATCAAAGCTACAAGAACGAGCTGCACATCCAGCTACCACTGATTGTAGGACGTATCGAACACGAGCAGGCATTCCATACATGCCTGGTATCAGCGAAGCGTTGTCTCGTGTGTTCTCAAAATACGACTTACGCGTGGCCCACATGCCTGTCAGCAAGCTGCGGAATCAGCTAATGAATGCGAAAGACCGACTACCAAATGAGCAGTTTCCAGGAGTCGTCTACAAAATACCATGCCTGAACTGCAATCATGCCTACATCGGTGAGACAGGGAAGTTCTCAAGACGCATAAAGGACCACCAACGTGATGTAAAAAACAAAAAGCATGCCACAAATGCGCTGGCGGGTCATGCACACGACACTGGCCACCAGATTGACTGGGGCAATGCCTCCATCTTATCTAAGGAAAGAAACCTGACGACGCGCCTTCTGCTGGAATCGCTATTCGTCCAAACATCACAAGCAACATTAAATAAGAACGCTGGCCCCATGCCAGGCATCTACGCCCGATCTTTACGTCACATTCTCCGGATATAAATTCGCCACCGCTCTTGTCCTGCTCACTGTGACAAGAAACCCGTACGGGTTTCGAGACGTCTTTCTTTTTTCGACTATGGTCAGTGACTGCTACTTCACTTCATTGCATAACCATGCCTGACCAGACGGATTTCCGTCGAATTCTTGACTACAGCCCCCTTATGCTGCCTATGACAACAAGACTGCCAGAACCGAGACCCCCGTTAAGCTATTAGCAGTCAAGGTAAAGCAAATGAGGGGCTCATTTGACAAACATATTAAGGAAGCCAACAGTCGCTGAAACCAAGGTGCATAGGGAAATGCTTTTAATTTTTTTTTTAATTTTAGTGTCAATCAATCGGTTTAAGGAAAATTACTTATAAAGCAGCAGAAAAACAACCATGCCGCCGGTGGGATCCGAACCCACGACCTCCGAATATCGCGTCCGGTGCTCTTACCAACTGAGCTACGGCGACGGATGTCCAATCTGCTGCTTTCGTGGGTATTTATGTTTACTGGGTGTAAGCGAACGTTGAGAGTGTTCACCAGTGCCACCCTCGACCACAGCGGTGGACGTAGCACGTCCTGTAATGCCGCCAGTGTGACGTAGAACGTCATCTAACGGCGAGGGCGGAAACTGTGCGAGAGCCCCCTTATGCTGCCTAAGGCAACAAGACTGCCAGAACCGAGACCCCCGTTAAGCTATTAGCAGACAAGGGAAAGGAAATGAGGGGCTCGTTTGACAAACATATTAAGAAAGCCAACAGTCACCGAAACCAAGGTGCATAGGAGAATGCTTTTAATTTTTAGTACCAATCAATCGGTTTAATGAAAATTACTTATAAAGCAGCAGAAAAAACAACCATGCTGCCGGTGGGATTCGAACCCACGACCTCTGAATATCGCGTCCGGTGCTCTTACCAACTGAGCTACGGCGACGGATGTCCCATCTGCTGCTTTCGTGGGTATTTATGTTTACTGGGTGTAAGCGAACCTTGAGAGCGTTTACCAGCGCCACCCTCGACCACAGCGGTGGACGTAACACGTCCTGTAATACCGTGAGTGTGACGTAGAACGTCATCTAACGGCGAGGGCGGAAACTGTGCGAGAGCCCTCTTATGCTATCTATGGCAACAAGACTGCCAGAACCGAGACCCCCGTTAAGCTATTAGCAGACAAGGTAAAGGCAATGAGGGGCTCGTTTGACAAACATATTAAGGAAGCCAACAGTCACCGAAACCAAGTTGCGTAGGGGAATGCTTTTATTTTTTTTTAATGCCAATCAATCGGCGTAAAAAAAATTACTTATAAAGCCGCAGAAAAAACAACCACGCCGCCAGTGGGATCTGAACCCACGACCTCCAGATATCGCGTCCGGTGCTCTTCCCGACTTAGCTACGGCGATGGATGTCCAATCTGCTGCTTTTGGTGGATATTTAAGTTCACTAGGTGTAAGCGAACCTTGAGTGTTCACCAGCGCAACCCTCGACCACAGCGGTGGATCGTAGCCCGTCCTGTAATACCGCGAGTGTGACGTAGAACGTCATCTAACGGTGAGGGCGGAAACTGTGCGAGAGCCCTCTTATGCTACCTATGGCAACAAGACTGCCAGAACCGAGACTCCCGTTAAGCTATTAGCAGACAAGGTAAAGGAAATGAGGGGCTCGTTTGACAAACATATTAAGGAAGCCAACAGTCGCCGAAACCAAGGTGCATAGGGGAATGCTTTTAGTTTTTTTTAAATTTTTGTGCCAATCAATCGGTTTAAAGAAAATTACTTTTAAAGCAGCAGAAAAAACAACCATGCCGCCGGTGGGTCCGAACCCACGACCTCCGAATATCGCGGCCGGTGCTCTTACCAACTGAGCTATGGCGACGGATGTCCAATCTGCTGCTTTCGTGGGTATTTATGTTTACTGGGTGTAATCGAACCTTGAGAGTGTTCACCAGCGTCACCCTCGACCACAGCGGTAGACGTAGCACGTCCTGTAATACCGCGAGTGTGACGTAGAACGTCATCTAACGGCGAGGGCGGAAACTGTGCGAGAGCCCTCTTATGCTACCTATGGCAACAAGACTAACAGAACCGAGACCCCCGTTAAGCTATTAGCAGACAAGGGAAAGGAAATGAGGGGCTCGTTTTACAAACATATTAAGAAAGCCAACAGTCACCGAAACCAAGGTGCATAGGAGAATGCTTTTAATTTTTAGTACCAATCAATCGGTTTAATAAAAATTACTTATAAAGCAGCAGAAAAAACAACCATGCTGCCGGTGGGATTCGAACCCACGACCTCTGAATATCGCGTCCGGTGCTCTTACCAACTGAGGTACGGCGACGGATGTCCCATCTGCTGCTTTCGTGGGTATTTATGTTTACTGGGTGTAAGCGAACCTTGAGAGCGTTTACCAGCGCCACCCTCGACCACAGCGGTGGACGTAACACGTCCTGTAATACCGTGAGTGTGACGTAGAACGTCATCTAACGGCGAGGGCGGAAACTGTGCGAGAGCCCTCTTATGCTATCTATGGCAACAAGACTGCCAGAACCGAGACCCCCGTTAAGCTATTAGCAGACAAGGTAAAGGCAATGAGGGGCTCGTTTGACAAACATATTAAGGAAGCCAACAGTCACCGAAACCAAGTTGCGTAGGGGAATGCTTTTATTTTTTTTTAATGCCAATCAATCGGTGTAAAAAAAATTACTTATAAAGCCGCAGAAAAAACAACCACGCCGCCAGTGGGATCTGAACCCACGACCTCCAGATATCGCGTCCGGTGCTCTTCCCGACTTAGCTACGGCGATGGATGTCCAATCTGCTGCTTTTGGTGGATATTTAAGTTCACTAGGTGTAAGCGAACCTTGAGTGTTCACCAGCGCAACCCTCGACCACAGCGGTGGATCGTAGCCCGTCCTGTAATACCGCGAGTGTGACGTAGAACGTCATCTAACGGTGAGGGCGGAAACTGTGCGAGAGCCCTCTTATGCTACCTATGGCAACAAGACTGCCAGAACCGAGACTCCCGTTAAGCTATTAGCAGACAAGGTAAAGGAAATGAGGGGCTCGTTTGACAAACATATTAAGGAAGCCAACAGTCGCCGAAACCAAGGTGCATAGGGGAATGCTTTTAGTTTTTTTTAAATTTTTGTGCCAATCAATCGGTTTAAAGAAAATTACTTTTAAAGCAGCAGAAAAAACAACCATGCCGCCGGTGGGTCCGAACCCACGACCTCCGAATATCGCGGCCGGTACTCTTACCAACTGAGCTATGGCGACGGATGTCCAATCTGCTGCTTTCGTGGGTATTTATGTTTACTGGGTGTAATCGAACCTTGAGAGTGTTCACCAGCGTCACCCTCGACCACAGCGGTAGACGTAGCACGTCCTGTAATACCGCGAGTGTGACGTAGAACGTCATCTAACGGCGAGGGCCGAAACTGTGCGAGAGCCCTCTTATGCTACCTATGGCAACAAGACTAACAGAACCGAGACCCCCGTTAAGCTGTTAGCAGACATGGTAAAGTAAATGAGGGGCTCGTTTTACAAACATATTAAGAAAGCCAACAGTCACCGAAACCAAGGTGCATAGAAGAATGCTTTTAATTTTTAGTACCAATCAATCGGTTTAATGAAAATTACTTATAAAGCAGCAGAAAAAACAACCATGCTGCCGGTGGGATTCGAACCCACGACCTCTGAATATCGCGTCCGGTGCTCTTACCAACTGCGCTACGGCGACGGATGTCCCATCTGCTGCTTTCGTGGGTATTTATGTTTACTGGGTGTAAGCGAACCTTGAGAGCGTTTACCAGCGCCACCCTCGACCACAGCGGTGGACGTAACACGTCCTGTAATACCGTGAGTGTGACGTAGAACGTCATCTAACGGCGAGGGCGGAAACTGTGCGAGAGCCCTCTTATGCTATCTATGGCAACAAGACTGCCAGAACCGAGACCCCCGTTAAGCTATTAGCAGACAAGGTAAAGGCAATGAGGGGCTCGTTTGACAAACATATTAAGGAAGCCAACAGTCACCGAAACCAAGTTGCGTAGGGGAATGCTTTTATTTTTTTTTAATGCCAATCAATCGGTGTAAAAAAAATTACTTATAAAGCCGCAGAAAAAACAACCATGCCGCCAGTGGGATCTGAACCCACGACCTCCAGATATCGCGTCCGGTGCTCTTCCCGACTTAGCTACGGCGATGGATGTCCAATCTGCTGCTTTTGGTGGGTATTTAAGTTCACTAGGTGTAAGCGAACCTTGAGTGTTCACCAGCGCAACCCTCGACCACAGCGGTGGATCGTAGCCCGTCCTGTAATACCGCGAGTGTGACGTAGAACGTCATCTAACGGTGAGGGCGGAAACTGTGCGAGAGCCCTCTTATGCTACCTATGGCAACAAGACTGCCAGAACCGAGACTCCCGTTAAGCTATTAGCAGACAAGGTAAAGGAAATGAGGGGCTCGTTTGACAAACATATTAAGGAAGCCAACAGTCGCCGAAACCAAGGTGCATAGGGGAATGCTTTTAGTTTTTTTTAAATTTTTGTGCCAATCAATCGGTTTAAAGAAAATTACTTTTAAAGCAGCAGAAAAAACAACCATGCCGCCGGTGGGTCCGAACCCACGACCTCCGAATATCGCGGCCGGTGCTCTTACCAACTGAGCTATGGCGACGGATGTCCAATCTGCTGCTTTCGTGGGTATTTATGTTTACTGGGTGTAATCGAACCTTGAGAGTGTTCACCAGCGTCACCCTCGACCACAGCGGTAGACGTAGCACGTCCTGTAATACCGCGAGTGTGACGTAGAACGTCATCTAACGGCGAGGGCGGAAACTGTGCGAGAGCCCTCTTATGCTACCTATGGCAACAAGACTAACAGAACCGAGACCCCCGTTAAGCTGTTAGCAGACATGGTAAAGTAAATGAGGGGCTCGTTTTACAACCATATTAAGGAAGCCAACAGTCACCGAATCCAAGGTGCATAGGGGAATGCTTATAATTTTTTTAAATTTTCAGTGCCAATCAATCGGTTTAAAGAAAATTACTTATAAAGCAGCAGAAAAAACAACAATGCCGCCGGTGGGATCCGAACCTACGACCTCCGAATATCGCGTCCGGTGCTCTTACCAACTGAGCTACGGCGACGGATGTCCAATCTGCTGCTTTCCAGGGTATTTATGTTTACTGGGTGTAAGCGAACGTTTAAAGCGTTCACCAGTGCCACCCTCGACCACAGCGGTGGACGTAGCACGTCCTGTAATACCGCGAGTGTGACGTAGAACGTCATCTAACGGCGATGGCGGAAACTGTGCGAGAGCCCTCTTATGCTATCAATGGCAACAAGACTGCCAGAACCGAGACCCCCGTTAAGCTATTAGCAGACATGGTAAAGGAAATGAGGGGCTTGTTTGAAAAAGATATTAAGGAAGCCAACCGTCACCGATACCAAGATACATAGGGGAATGCTTTTAATTTCTTTTTAAACTTTTAGTGCCAATCAATCGGTTTAAGGAAAATTATTTATAAAGCAGCAGTAAAACAACCATGCCGCCGGTGTGATCTGAACCCACGACCTCCGAATATCGCGTCCGGTGCTCTTACCAACTGAGCTACGGCGACGGATGTCCAATCTGCTGCTTTCGTGGGTATTTATGTTTACTGGGTGTAAGCGAACCTTGAGAGTGTTCACCAGTGCCACCCTCGACCACAGCGGTGGACGTAGCACGTCCTGTAATACCGCGAGTGTGACGTAGAACGTCATCTAACGGCGAGGGCGGAAACTGCGAGAGCCCCCTTATGCAACGAAGTGAAGTAGCAGTCACTGAACATAGTCGAAAAAAAAAAGACGTTTCGAAACCCGTACGGGTTTCTTGTTCACAGTGAGCAGGACAAGAGCGGTGGCGAATTTATATCCGGAGAATGTGACGTAAAGATCGGGCGTAGATGCCTGGCATGGGGCCAGCGTTCTTGTTTAATGTTGCTTGTGATGTTTGGATTAATAGCGATTCCAGCAGAAGGCGTGTCGTCAGGTTTCTTTCCTCAGATAAGATGGAGGCATTGCCCCAGTCAATCTGATGGCCAGTGTCGAGCGGAGGGGCAATCGCCTTTCGTTCTCTGTGTACAGAAAGCCTACGCACACAGCCCAGTACTTAAATTTTCATTCCAATCATCCAGTTGCGCACAAAGCCTCCGTCGTCACATCACTGACCAAACGTGCGACACGAGCCTGCAAAAGCCAAGAAGATCAAGAAAAGGAGTTAAAAAGAGTGCACGAAGAACTGTCAGCCAACGGTTATCCGAGCCGCTTCATATCAAAGCTACAAGAACGAGCTGCACATCCAGCAACCACTGATTGTAGGACGTATCGAACACGAGCAGGCATTCCATACATGCCTGGTATCAGCGAAGCGTTGTCTCGTGTGTTCTCAAAATACGACTTACGCGTGGACCACATGCCTGTCAGCAAGCTGCGGAATCAGCTAATGAATCTGAAAGACCGACTACCAAATGAGCAGTTTCCAGGAGTCGTCTACAAAATACCATGCCTGAACTGCAATCATGCCTACATCGGCGAGACAGGGAAGTTCTCAAGACGCATAAAGGACCACCAACGTGATGTAAAAAACAAAAAGCCTGCCACAAATGCGCTGGCGGGTCATGCACACGACACTGGCCACCAGATTGACTGGGGCAATGCCTCCATCTTATCTAAGGAAAGAAACCTGACGACGCGGCTCCTGCTGGAATCGCTATTCATCCAAACATCACAAGCAACATTAAACAAGAACGCTGGCCCCATGCCAGGCATCTACGCCCGATCTTTACGTCACATTCTCCGGATATAAATTCGCCACCGCTCTTGTCCTGCTCACTGTGAACAAGAAACCCGTACGGGTTTGGAAACGTCTTTCTTTTTTCGACTATGCTCAGTGACTGCTACTTCACTTCATTGCATCACCATGCCTGACCAGACGGATTTCCGTCGAATTCTTGACTACAGCCACCTTATGCTGCCTATGGCAACAAGACTGCCAGAACCGAGACCCCCGTTAAGCTATTAGCAGTCAAGGTAAATGAAATGAGGGGCTCGTTTGACAAACATATTAAGGAAGCCAACAGTCGCTGAAACCAAGGTGCATAGGGAAATGCTTTTAATTTTTTTTTTAATTTTAGTGCCAATCAATCGGTTTAAAGAAAATTACTTATAAAGCAGCAGAAAAAACAACCATGCCGCCGGTGGGAACCAAACCCACGACCTCCGAATATCGCGTCCGGTGCTCTTCCCAACTTAGCTACGGCGACGGATGTCAAATCTCCTGCTTTTGGTGGGTATTTAAGTTTACTGGATGTAAGCGAACCTTGAGAGTGTTCACCAGCGCCACCCTCGACCACAGCGGTGGATCGTAGATCGTCCTGTAATACCGCCAGTGTGACGTAGAACGTCGTCTAACGGTGAGGGCGGAAACTGTGCGAGAGCCCTCTTATGGTATATATGGCAACAAGACTGCCAGAAGCGAGACCCCCGTTAAGCTATTAGCAGACATGGTAAAGTAAAAGAGGGGCTTGTTTGACAAACATATTAAGGAAGCCAACCGTCACCGAAACCAAGATACATAGGGGAATGCTTTTAATTTCTTTTTAAACCTTTAGTGCCAATCAATCGGTTTAAGGAAAATTACTTATAAAGCAGCAGAAAAACAACCATGCCGCCGGTGGGATCCGAACCCACGACCTCCGAATATCGCGTCCGGTGCTCTTACCAACTGAGCTACGGCGACGGATGTCCAATCTGCTGCTTTCGTGGGTATTTATGTTTACTGGGTGTAAGCGAACGTTGAGAGTGTTCACCAGTGCCACCCTCGACCACAGCGGTGGACGTAGCACGTCCTGTAATGCCGCCTGTGTGACGTAGACCGTCATCTAACGGCGAGGGCGGAAACTGTGCGAGAGCCCCCTTATGCTGCCTAAGGCAACAAGACTGCCAGAACCGAGACCCCCGTTAAGCTATTAGCAGACAAGGTAAAGGAAATGAGGGGCTCGTTTGACAAACATATTAAGGAAGCCAACAGTCGCTGAAACCAAGGTGCATAGGGGAATGCTTTTAATGTTTTTTTTTTAATTTTAGTGCCAATCAATCGGTTTAAATAAAATTACTTATAAGGCAGCAGAAAAAACAACCATGCTGCCGGTGGGAACCAAACCCACGACCTCCGAATATCGCGTCCGGTGCTCTTACCAACTGAGCTACGGCGACGGATGTCCAATCTGCTGCTTTCGTGGGTATTTATGTTTACTGGGTGTAAGCGAACCTTGAGAGTGTTCACCAGCGCCACCCTCGACCACAGCGGTGGACGTAGCACGTCCTGCAATACCGCGAGTGTGACGTAGAACTTCATCTAACGGCGAGGGCGGAAACTGTGCGAGAGCCCTCTTATGCTATCTATGGCAACAAGACTGCCAGAACCGAGACCCCCGTTTAGCTATTAGCAGACAAGGGAAAGGAAATGAGGGGCTCGTTTGACAAACATATTAAGAAAGCCAACAGTCACCGAAACCAAGGTGCATAGGAGAATGCTTTTATTTTTAGTACCAATCAATCGGTTTAATGAAAAATACTTATAAAGCAGCAGAAAAAACAACCATGCTGCCGGTGGGATTCGAACCCACGACCTCCGAATATCGCGTCCGGTGCTCTTACCAACTGAGCTACAGCGACGGATGTCCCATCTGCTGCTTTCGTGGGTATTTATGTTTACTGGGTGTAAGCGAACCTTGAGAGCGTTTACAGTCGCATTATGATACATCGTTCTGGCGCACGAAAAACACGGACGAAGGAAGAACAGACACACAATCGCCGGACATCAACTGAAGTTTATTCACAGAAACCAGTCCTATATGTACACATGTGACCACCAGGTAACTGATATCAAAAGCACAAAATCGGGAAAACCAAAAGGCAATCAACCAGAGCCACAGGTTCCATATCGCACACGTGCCTTCATGCAAATCGCCCACAATTTCTGTGCCTAGCTGACACGATCAACACCGTTAGCCTTCAGATAATCTAGTTCCTTTCTTCTAGGCACAATAGAGGGAGTACTGACGCAGTGATCTTTATCATTGGCAATACAGAGGGCTTCAAAAATTTCCCGGCTTTTCTGAGTCCTGAAACTTTCTTAACACACTTGTTTCTTCCAAAAACGCCTTGCATGCTGGCTTATACGAACAACGGCGAATGTGGTCAGCTAAATGACCTCCGCCACTAATCGAAGTTACTGTCCTGCGATGCTCTAGCAAGCGTTCGTTGATACAGCGCCCGGTTTGTCCAATGTAGCGTTTGCCACAGGCGAGAGGGATGTTATACACCACGCCAACCTTGCAGTCGACGAGGGCTTTGGTGTGCCTAATTTTGCAGGCAGACCTCTTTTTGGGTTCGTTTACTAGGCGGCACAGGCGTCCCAGCTTCTCCGGAGCTGAAAACACTACACGGACGCCGCACTTGTCCCCGACCTTCTTGAGGCGGTGCGAGACCTTGTGCCAGTAAGGCACAACGACAGGTCGCTGTTGCGGGCGTGTGTTATCCACCTGCCTCTGCCGTCCACCAGATTTTACTTCGCTAATCTGGCTTTCGACCACTGAGGCCACGATTTCTCTCTGGAATCCTGCCTTCTCCAGACGCCTTAGTTGGGCATGGACACTCTCCCGGACTCGATGCTCACACGACTTGGCTAGAGCAGAGCGGATGCAGTTTTTTGCAATAGCTCTCTTCACGAGCTTAGAATGAGCCGATTTGTAGTTAATAATTTGTTTTCTCGACCGTGGCTTGTACTGCCAGCACACGCGCGTTTCCTCAAAAATAAAGCACACATCTAGATACTGGATGTGCCCTTCCTGCGGCAGTTCGTGCGTGAACTTCATGCCAAAGGCGTTGCAAACTAAAATGTCAATAATGTCGTCCACGGCAATAACCCTATCCCGAGCCTCAGTCGCGTTCATTACTACAAGGTAGTCGTCTACGTATCTAAAAACTTTCAGCACGCTGGCGTTGTAAAGGGACGCCTGAATGCGCTTGTCAAGGGTGGATAAAAATATATCGCTTAAAAGCGGTGCTAGGCAAGAGCCTATGCACACTCCTTCTTTTTGGATGAGGTCACGATCATTGAAGGTGACAATGGTGGATGAAAGATAAAATCTTAAAAGCTCTAGAAAATTGTCGGTAGATAACCCTGTCATATGTGAAAAGCCACAGGCCCGGCGTCTTCAATGAAAGTTCTGACCGCGCAAAACAGCTCGGGATGAGGTATTGAGTAGAATAAATCTTCAACATCAATTGAAAAGGCAAATCTTTTTGGGCATGAAGCTTCTACGCCAGAAAAATATGCAATGACTTGAGTGGAATTTTTTACCAGAAAAGGGTCGTCTAAAGAAATGGCACTAAGGTGCTTCTGCAGGAACCTTGACAAGGAGCCCTGCCAGGATCCGTTTTCCGTAACGATAGCGCGGAAAGGCGCAGATTCTTTGTGGGTTTTTACCGTGAAGAAAACACTAAGGGAGTTTACATCAGAACTCACGTTTGCACTCGACCATCGCCTTGTCCTGCCGGGTGTTCATGCCTTGTTTTCGCCGTGCTTCCCGTCTGCGCGTCATGCCAGGAGAATGATGAAGATCATGCGCTCCGAGCTGTGGAGACAGATTCGGCATCTGCAAAACTACCTGCACGCCTTCTCAGCTTCTCTAGTGCCTGGACAGAGTGGTGAACACCTTTACCGGACGTTCACTCGTGAAGCTGCAAAAACCACCGCGTTCCTGTGGAACATGTGTCTTGCAAACCTATGTACGTTAAAGAAAGCGCCAGTGCACCAGCAACTGGCAACGAACCAAGTAACCTGTATTGGTGAGTGTAATTTGCCCGAAAGGGTTGAAGCTGCACTATCTCGTGGTCCTAAGTTCTGTATTGAGCCAAAAGAAGAACCTGTACATTTACTGTCCATGGTCAGGAACGTGGCGGCGGCAGCAAGCTCAGATGAACAGGACCGCTGTATTGCTGAAGGTGTAGAGTGTTTGAGGTATAGTGGTGCACCTTTTGCCCCCAAAATACCAGTTAGATCAACTGTCAACTTTCTGAAGAGCAACGATCTTGCCCTGTTAGTGTCGGACAAAGAGGGAGGCTTCGTGGTGATGCCAAATTCTACGTACCGTCAGAAGGCAAACGAGGCCTTGACAAAAAACTTTGCTGATAGGAAGGTGTCTTTAGCCAAGGTGAAGAAAAAGGCCATCGCTTTATGTGAAGAAATGAACTTGGAAAGATTAAGAAAGAGTATCTCCGCTTCTGATGTAAACTCCCTTAGTGTTTTCTTCACGGTAAAAACCCACAAAGAATCTGCGCCTTTCCGCGCTATCGTTACGGAAAAGGGATCCTGGCAGGGCTCCTTGTCAAGGTTCCTGCAGAAGCACCTTAGTGCCATTTCTTTAGACGACCCTTTTCTGGTAAAAAATTCCACTCAAGTCATTGCATATTTTTCTGGCGTAGAAGCTTCATGCCCAAAAAGATTTGCCTTTTCAATTGATGTTGAAGATTTATTCTACTCAATACCTCATCCCGAGCTGTTTTGCGCGGTCAGAACTTTCATTGAAGACGCCGGGCCTGTGGCTTTTCAGAATATGACAGGGTTATCTACCGACAATTTTCTAGAGCTTTTAAGATTTTATCTTTCATCCACCATTGTCACCTTCAATGATCGTGGCCTCATCCAAAAAGAATGAGTGTGCATAGGCTCTTGCCTAGCACCGCTTTTAAGCGATATATTTTTATCCACCCTTGACAAGCGCATTCAGGCGTCCCTTTACAACGCCAGCGTGCTGAAAGTTTTTAGATACGTAGACGACTACCTTGTAGTAATGAACGCGACTGAGGCTCGGGATAGGGGTATTGCCGTGGACGACATTATTGACATTTTTGTTTGCAACGCCTTTGGCATGAAGTTCACGCACGAACTGCCGCAGGAAGGGCACATCCAGTATCTAGATGTGTGCTTTATTTTTGAGGAAACGCGCGTGTGCTGGCAGTACAAGCCACGGTCGAGAAAACAAATTATTAACTACAAATCGGCTCATTCTAAGCTCGTGAAGAGAGCTATTGCAAAAAACTGCATCCGCTCTGCTCTAGCCAAGTCGTGTGAGCATCGAGTCCGGGAGAGTGTCCATGCCCAACTAAGGCGTCTGGAGAAGGCAGGTTTCCAGAGAGAAATCGTGGCCTCAGTGGTCGAAAGCCAGATTAGCGAAGTAAAATCTGGTGGACGGCAGAGGCAGGTGGATAACACACGCCCGCAACAGCGACCTGTCGTTGTGCCTTACTGGCACAAGGTCTCGCACCGCCTCAAGAAGGTCGGGGACAAGTGCGGCGTCCGTGTAGTGTTTTCAGCTCCGGAGAAGCTGGGACGCCTGTGCCGCCTAGTAAACGAACCCAAAAAGAGGTCTGCCTGCAAAATTAGGCACACCAAAGCCCTCGTCGACTGCAAGGTTGGCGTGGTGTATAACATCCCTCTCGCCTGTGGCAAACGCTACATTGGACAAACCGGGCGCTGTATCAACGAACGCTTGCTAGAGCATCGCAGGACAGTAACTTCGATTAGTGGCGGAGGTCATTTAGCTGACCACATTCGCCGTTGTTCGTATAAGCCAGCATGCAAGGCGTTTTTGGAAGAAACAAGTGTGTTAAGAAAGTTTCAGGACTCAGAAAAGCCGGGAAAGTTTTGAAGCCCTCTGTATTGCCAATGATAAAGATCACTGCGTCAGTACTCCCTCTATTGTGCTTAGAAGAAAGGAACTAGATTATCTGAAGGCTAACGGTGTTGATCGTGTCAGCTAGGCACAGAAATTGTGGGCGATTTGCATGAAGGCACGTGTGCGATATGGAACCTGTGGCTCTGGTTGATTGCCTTTTGGTTTTCCCGATTTTGTGCTTTTGATATCAGTTACCTGGTGGTCACATGTGTACATATAGGACTGGTTTCTGTGAATAAACTTCAGTTGATGTCCGGCGATTGTGTGTCTGTTCTTCCTTCGTCCGTGTTTTTCGTGCGCCAGAACGATGTATCATAATGCGACTGTGAACCAACTAGCCCAGGTGTCTACGCTTAGAGCGTTTACCAGCGCCACCCTCGACCACAGCGGTGGACGTAGCACGTCCTGTAATACCGTGAGTGTGACGTAGAACGTCATCTAACGGCGAGGGCGGAAACTATGCAAGAGCCCTATTATGCTATCTATGACAACAAGACTGCCAGAACCGAGACCCCCGTTAAGCTATTAGCAGACAAGGTAAAGGCAATGAGGGGCTCGTTTGACAAACATATTAAGGAAGCCAACAGTCACCGAAACCAAGGTGCATAGGGGAATGCTTTTATTTTTTTTTATTTTTAATGCCAATCAATCGGTGTAAAGAAAATTACTTATAAAGCAGCAGAAAAAACAACCATGCCGCCGGTGGGATCCGTACCCACGACCTCCAAATATCGCGTCCGGTGCTCTTACCAACTGAGCTACGGCGACGGATGTCCAATCTGCTGCTTTCGGGGGTATTTATGTTTACTGGGTGTAAGCGAACCTTGAGAGTGTTCACCAGCGCCACCCTCGACCACAGCGGTGGACGTAGCACGTCCTGTAATACCGCGAGTGTGACGTAGAACGTCATCTAACGGCGAGGGCGGAAACTGTGCGAGAGCCCTCTTATGCTATCTATGGCAACAATACTGCCAGAACCGAGACCCCCGTTTAGCTATTAGCAGACAAGGTAAAGGAAATGAGGGGCTCGTTTGACAAACATATTAAGAAAGCCAACAGTCACCGAAACCTAGGTGCATAGGAGAATGCTTTTAATTTTTAGTACCAATCAGTCGGTTTAATGAAAATTACTTATAAAGCAGCAGAAAAAACAACCATGCTGCCGGTGGGATTCGATCCCACGACCTAAGAATATCGTGTCCGGTGCTCTTACCAACTGAGCTACGGCGACGGATGTCCCATCTGCTGCTTTCGTGGGTATTTATGTTTATTGGGTGTAAGCGAACCTTGAGAGCGTTTACCAGCGCCACCCTCGACCACAGCGGTGGACGTAGCACGTCCTGTAATCCGTGAGTGTGACGTAGAACGTCATCTAACGGCGAGGGCGGAAACTGTGCGAGAGCCTTCTTATCCTAACTATGGCAACAAGACTGCCAGAACCGAGACTCCCGTTAAGCTATTAGCAGACAAGCTAAAGGAAAAGAGGGGCTCGTTTGACAAACATATTAAGGAAGCCAACAGTCGCCGAAACCAAGGTGCATAGGGGAATGCTCTTAATTGTTTTAAATTTTTGTGCCAATCAATCGGTATAAAGAAAATTACCTTTAAAGCGGCAGAAAAAACAACCATGCCGCCGGTGGGTCCGAACCAACGACCTCCGAATATCTTGTCCGGTGCTCTTACCAACTGAGCTACGGCGAAGGATGTCCAATCTGCTGCTTTCCTGGGTATTTATGTTTACTGGGTGCAAGCGAACCTTGAGAGTGTTCACCAGTGCCACCCTCGACCACAGCGGTGGACGTAGCACGTCCTGTAATACCGCGAGTGTGACGTAGAACGTCATCTAACGACGAGGGCGGAAACTGTGCGAGAGCCCTCTTATGCTGCCTATGGCAACAAGACTGCCAGAACCGAGACCCCCGTTAAGCTATTAGCAGTCAAGGTAAAGGAAACGAGGGGCTCGTTTGACAAACATATTAAGGAAGCCAACAGTCACCGAAACCAAGGTGCATAGGGGAATGCTTTTAATTTCTTTTTAAACTTTTAGTGCCAATCAATCGGTTTAAGGAAAATTACTTATAAAGCAGAAGAAAAACAATCATGCCACCGGTGTGATCTGAACCCACGACCTCCGAATATCGCGTCCGGTGCTCTTACCAACTGAGCTACAGCGACGGATGTCCAATCTGCTGCTTTCGTGGGTATTTATGTTTACTGGGTGTAAGCGAACCTTGAGAGTGTTCACCAGTGCCACCCTCGACCACAGCGGTGGACGTAGCACGTCCTGTAATACCGCGAGTGTGACGTAGAACGTCATCTAACGACGAGGGCGGAAACTGTGCGAGAGCCCTCTTATGCTGCCTATGGCAACAAGACTGCCAGAACCGAGACCCCCGTTAAGCTATTAGCAGTCAAGGTAAAGGAAACGAGGGGCTCGTTTGACAAACATATTAAGGAAGCCAACAGTCGCTGAAACCAAGGTGCATAGGGAAATGCTTTTAATTTAATTTTAATTTTAATTTAATTTTAGTGCCAATCAATCGGTTTAAAGAAAATTACTTATAAAGCAGCAGAAAAAACAACAATGGCGCTGGTGGGATCCGAACCCACGAACTCCAGATATCGCGTCCGGTGCTCTTACCAACTGAGCTACGGCGACGGATGTCCAATCTGCTACTTTCGTGGGTATTTATGTTTTCTGGGTGTAAGCGTAACTTGAGAGTGTTTACCAGCGCCACCCTCGACAACAGCGGTGGACGTAGCACGTCCTGTAATACCGCGAGTGTGACGTAGAACATCATCTAACGGCGAGGGCGGAAACTGTGCGAGAGCCCTCTTATGCTACCTATGGCAACAAGACTGCCAGAACCGAGACCCCCGTTAAGCTATTAGCATACAAGGTAAAGGAAATGAGGGGCTCGTTTGACAAATATATTAAGGAAGCCAACAGTCACAGAAACCAAGGTGCATAGGGGAATGGTTTTAATTTTTTTTTAATTTTTAGTGCCAATCAATCGGTTTAAAGAAAATTACTTATAAAGCAGCAGAAAAACAACCATGCCGCCGGTGGGATCCGTACCCACGACCTCCAAATATCGCGTCCGGTGCTCTTACCAACTGAGCTACGGCGACGGATGTCCAATCTGCTGCTTTCGGGGGTATTTATGTTTACTGGGTGTAAGCGAACCTTGAGAGTGTTCACCAGCGCCACCCTCGACCACAGCGGTGGACGTAGCACGTCCTGTAATATCGCGAGTGTGACGTAGAACGTCATCTAACGGCGAGGGCGGAAACTGTGCGAGAGCCCTCTTATGCTATCTATGGCAACAATACTGCCAGAACCGAGACCCCCGTTTAGCTATTAGCAGACAAGGTAAAGGAAATGAGGGGCTCGTTTGACAAACATATTAAGAAAGCCAACAGTCACCGAAACCTAGGTGCATAGGAGAATGCTTTTAATTTTTAGTACCAATCAGTCGGTTTAATGAAAATTACTTATAAAGCAGCAGAAAAAACAACCATGCTGCCGGTGGGATTCGATCCCACGACCTAAGAATATCGTGTCCGGTGCTCTTACCAACTGAGCTACGGCGACGGATGTCCCATCTGCTGCTTTCGTGGGTATTTATGTTTATTGGGTGTAAGCGAACCTTGAGAGCGTTTACCAGCGCCACCCTCGACCACAGCGGTGGACGTAGCACGTCCTGTAATCCGTGAGTGTGACGTAGAACGTCATCTAACGGCGAGGGCGGAAACTGTGCGAGAGCCTTCTTATCCTAACTATGGCAACAAGACTGCCAGAACCGAGACTCCCGTTAAGCTATTAGCAGACAAGCTAAAGGAAAAGAGGGGCTCGTTTGACAAACATATTAAGGAAGCCAACAGTCACCGAAACCAAGGTGCATAGGGGAATGCTTTTAATTTCTTTTTAAACTTTTAGTGCCAATCAATCGGTTTAAGGAAAATTACTTATAAAGCAGAAGAAAAACAATCATGCCACCGGTGTGATCTGAACCCACGACCTCCGAATATCGCGTCCGGTGCTCTTACCAACTGAGCTACAGCGACGGATGTCCAATCTGCTGCTTTCGTGGGTATTTATGTTTACTGGGTGTAAGCGAACCTTGAGAGTGTTCACCAGTGCCACCCTCGACCACAGCGGTGGACGTAGCACGTCCTGTAATACCGCGAGTGTGACGTAGAACGTCATCTAACGACGAGGGCGGAAACTGTGCGAGAGCCCTCTTATGCTGCCTATGGCAACAAGACTGCCAGAACCGAGACCCCCGTTAAGCTATTAGCAGTCAAGGTAAAGGAAACGAGGGGCTCGTTTGACAAACATATTAAGGAAGCCAACAGTCGCTGAAACCAAGGTGCATAGGGAAATGCTTTTAATTTAATTTTAATTTTAATTTAATTTTAGTGCCAATCAATCGGTTTAAAGAAAATTACTTATAAAGCAGCAGAAAAAACAACAATGGCGCTGGTGGGATCCGAACCCACGAACTCCAGATATCGCGTCCGGTGCTCTTACCAACTGAGCTACGGCGACGGATGTCCAATCTGCTACTTTCGTGGGTATTTATGTTTTCTGGGTGTAAGCGTAACTTGAGAGTGTTTACCAGCGCCACCCTCGACAACAGCGGTGGACGTAGCACGTCCTGTAATACCGCGAGTGTGACGTAGAACATCATCTAACGGCGAGGGCGGAAACTGTGCGAGAGCCCTCTTATGCTACCTATGGCAACAAGACTGCCAGAACCGAGACCCCCGTTAAGCTATTAGCATACAAGGTAAAGGAAATGAGGGGCTCGTTTGACAAATATATTAAGGAAGCCAACAGTCACAGAAACCAAGGTGCATAGGGGAATGGTTTTAATTTTTTTTTAATTTTTAGTGCCAATCAATCGGTGTAAAGAAAATTACTTATAAAGCAGCAGAAAAAACAACCATGCCGCCGGTGGGATCCGTACCCACGACCTCCAAATATCGCGTCCGGTGCTCTTACCAACTGAGCTACGGCGACGGATGTCCAATCTGCTGCTTTCGGGGGTATTTATGTTTACTGGGTGTAAGCGAACCTTGAGAGTGTTCACCAGCGCCACCCTCGACCACAGCGGTGGACGTAGCACGTCCTGTAATACCGCGAGTGTGACGTAGAACGTCATCTAACGGCGAGGGCGGAAACTGTGCGAGAGCCCTCTTATGCTATCTATGGCAACAATACTGCCAGAACCGAGACCCCCGTTTAGCTATTAGCAGACAAGGTAAAGGAAATGAGGGGCTCGTTTGACAAACATATTAAGAAAGCCAACAGTCACCGAAACCTAGGTGCATAGGAGAATGCTTTTAATTTTTAGTACCAATCAGTCGGTTTAATGAAAATTACTTATAAAGCAGCAGAAAAAACAACCATGCTGCCGGTGGGATTCGATCCCACGACCTAAGAATATCGTGTCCGGTGCTCTTACCAACTGAGCTACGGCGACGGATGTCCCATCTGCTGCTTTCGTGGGTATTTATGTTTATTGGGTGTAAGCGAACCTTGAGAGCGTTTACCAGCGCCACCCTCGACCACAGCGGTGGACGTAGCACGTCCTGTAATCCGTGAGTGTGACGTAGAACGTCATCTAACGGCGAGGGCGGAAACTGTGCGAGAGCCTTCTTATCCTAACTATGGCAACAAGACTGCCAGAACCGAGACTCCCGTTAAGCTATTAGCAGACAAGCTAAAGGAAAAGAGGGGCTCGTTTGACAAACATATTAAGGAAGCCAACAGTCGCCGAAACCAAGGTGCATAGGGGAATGCTCTTAATTGTTTTAAATTTTTGTGCCAATCAATCGGTATAAAGAAAATTACCTTTAAAGCGGCAGAAAAAACAACCATGCCGCCGGTGGGTCCGAACCAACGACCTCCGAATATCTTGTCCGGTGCTCTTACCAACTGAGCTACGGCGAAGGATGTCCAATCTGCTGCTTTCCTGGGTATTTATGTTTACTGGGTGCAAGCGAACCTTGAGAGTGTTCACCAGTGCCACCCTCGACCACAGCGGTGGACGTAGCACGTCCTGTAATACCGCGAGTGTGACGTAGAACGTCATCTAACGACGAGGGCGGAAACTGTGCGAGAGCCCTCTTATGCTGCCTATGGCAACAAGACTGCCAGAACCGAGACCCCCGTTAAGCTATTAGCAGTCAAGGTAAAGGAAACGAGGGGCTCGTTTGACAAACATATTAAGGAAGCCAACAGTCACCGAAACCAAGGTGCATAGGGGAATGCTTTTAATTTCTTTTTAAACTTTTAGTGCCAATCAATCGGTTTAAGGAAAATTACTTATAAAGCAGAAGAAAAACAATCATGCCACCGGTGTGATCTGAACCCACGACCTCCGAATATCGCGTCCGGTGCTCTTACCAACTGAGCTACAGCGACGGATGTCCAATCTGCTGCTTTCGTGGGTATTTATGTTTACTGGGTGTAAGCGAACCTTGAGAGTGTTCACCAGTGCCACCCTCGACCACAGCGGTGGACGTAGCACGTCCTGTAATACCGCGAGTGTGACGTAGAACGTCATCTAACGACGAGGGCGGAAACTGTGCGAGAGCCCTCTTATGCTGCCTATGGCAACAAGACTGCCAGAACCGAGACCCCCGTTAAGCTATTAGCAGTCAAGGTAAAGGAAACGAGGGGCTCGTTTGACAAACATATTAAGGAAGCCAACAGTCGCTGAAACCAAGGTGCATAGGGAAATGCTTTTAATTTAATTTTAATTTTAATTTAATTTTAGTGCCAATCAATCGGTTTAAAGAAAATTACTTATAAAGCAGCAGAAAAAACAACAATGGCGCTGGTGGGATCCGAACCCACGAACTCCAGATATCGCGTCCGGTGCTCTTACCAACTGAGCTACGGCGACGGATGTCCAATCTGCTACTTTCGTGGGTATTTATGTTTTCTGGGTGTAAGCGTAACTTGAGAGTGTTTACCAGCGCCACCCTCGACAACAGCGGTGGACGTAGCACGTCCTGTAATACCGCGAGTGTGACGTAGAACATCATCTAACGGCGAGGGCGGAAACTGTGCGAGAGCCCTCTTATGCTACCTATGGCAACAAGACTGCCAGAACCGAGACCCCCGTTAAGCTATTAGCATACAAGGTAAAGGAAATGAGGGGCTCGTTTGACAAATATATTAAGGAAGCCAACAGTCACAGAAACCAAGGTGCATAGGGGAATGGTTTTAATTTTTTTTTAATTTTTAGTGCCAATCAATCGGTTTAAAGAAAATTACTTATAAAGCAGCAGAAAAACAACCATGCTGCCGGTGGGATCCGAACCCACGACCTCCGGATATCGCGTCCGGTGCTCTTCCGAACTTAGCTACGGCGACGGATGTCAAATCTGCTGCTTTTAGTGGGGATTTAAGTTTACTGTGTGTACGCGATCCTTGAGAGTGTTCACCAGCGCCATCCTCGACCACAGCTGTGGATCGTAGATCGTCCTGTAATACCGCGAGTGTGACCTAGAACGTCATCTAACGGTGAGGGCGGAAACTGTGCGAGAGCGCTCTTATGCTATCTATCGACACAAGACTGCCAGAACCGAGACCCCCGTTAAGCTATTAGCAGACATGGTAAAGGAAATGAGGGGCTCGTTTGACAAACATATTAAGGAAGCCAACAGTCACCGAAAGCAAGGTGCATAGGGGAATGCTTTTAATTTTTTTTTAATTTTTAGTGCCAAACAATCGGTTTAAAGAAAATTACTTATAAAGCAGCAGAAAAGCAACCATGCCGCCAGTGGGATCCGAACCCACGACCTCCGAATATCGCGTCCGGTGCTCTTACCAACTGAGCTATGGCGACGGATGTCCAATCTGCTGCTTTCATGGGTATTTATGTTTACTGGGTGTAAGCGAACCTTGAGAGTGTGCACCAGCGCCACGCTCGACCACAGCGGTGGACATTGCACGTCCTTTAATATCGCGAGTGCGACGTAGAACGTCATCTAACGGCGAGGACGGAAACTGTGCGAGAGCCCTCTTATGCTACCTATGGCAACAAGACTGCCACAACCGAGACCCCCGTTAAGCTATCAGCAGACAAGGTAAAGGAAATGAGGGGCTCGTTTGACAAACATATTAAGGAAGCCAACAGTCACCGAAACCAAGGTGCATAGGGGAATGCTTTTATTTTTTTTAATTTTTATTGGCAAACAAGCGGTTGAAAGAAAATTACTTATAATTGGTTTTTTGGGGAAACGAAATGGCGCAGTATCTGTCTCATATATCGTTGGACACCTGAACCGCGCCGTAAGGGAAGGGATAAAGGAGGGAGTGAAAGAGCAAAGGAAGAAAGGGGTGCCGTAGTGGAGGGCTCCGGAAAAATTTCGACCACCTGGGGATCTTTAACGTGCACTGACATCGCACAGCACACGGGCGCCTTAGCGTTTTTCGTTCATAAGGCAGCCGCCGCGGTTGGGTTCGAACCCGGGAACTCCAAATCAGTAGTCGAGCGCCCTAACCACTGAGCCACCGCGGCGGGTCAAGAAAATTACTTATAAAGCAGCAGAAAAAACAACCATGCCGCCGGTGGGATCCGTACCCACGACCTCCAAATGTAGTGTCCGGTGCTCTTACCAACTGAGCTACGGCGACGGATGTCCGATCTGCTGCTTACGTCGGTATTTAAGTTTACTGGGTGTAAGCGAACCTTGAGAGTGTTCTCCAGCGCCATCCTCGACCACAGCTGTGGATCGTAGATCGTCCTGTAATACCGCGAGTGTGACCTAGAACGTCATCTAACGGTGAGGGCGGAAACTGTGCGAGAGCCCTCTTATGCTATATATGGCAACAAGACTGCCAGAACCGAGACCCCCGTTAAGCTATTAGCAGACATGGTAAAGGAAATGAGGGGCTTGTTTGACAAACATATTAAGGAAGCCAACAGTCGCTGAAACCAAGATACATAGGGGAATGCTTTTAATTTCTTTTTAAACTTTTAGTGCCAATCAATCGGTTTAAGGAAAATTACTTATAAAGCAGAAGAAAAACAATCATGCCACCGGTGTGATCTGAACCCACGACCTCCGAATATCGCGTCCGGTGCTCTTACCAACTGAGCTACAGCGACGGATGTCCAATCTGCTGCTTTCGTGGGTATTTATGTTTACTGGGTGTAAGCGAACCTTGAGAGTGTTCACCAGTGCCACCCTCGACCACAGCGGTGGACGTAGCACGTCCTGTAATACCGCGAGTGTGACGTAGAACGTCATCTAACGACGAGGGCGGAAACTGTGCGAGAGCCCTCTTATGCTGCCTATGGCAACAAGACTGCCAGAACCGAGACCCCCGTTAAGCTATTAGCAGTCAAGGTAAAGGAAACGAGGGGCTCGTTTGACAAACATATTAAGGAAGCCAACAGTCGCTGAAACCAAGGTGCATAGGGAAATGCTTTTAATTTTTTTTTTAATTTTAGTGCCAATCAATCGGTTTAAAGAAAATTACTTATAAAGCAGCAGAAAAAACAACAATGGCGCTGGTGGGATCCGAACCCACGAACTCCAGATATCGCGTCCGGTGCTCTTACCAACTGAGCTACGGCGACGGATGTCCAATCTGCTACTTTCGTGGGTATTTATGTTTTCTGGGTGTAAGCGTAACTTGAGAGTGTTTACCAGCGCCACCCTCGACAACAGCGGTGGACGTAGCACGTCCTGTAATACCGCGAGTGTGACGTAGAACATCATCTAACGGCGAGGGCGGAAACTGTGCGAGAGCCCTCTTATGCTACCTATGGCAACAAGACTGCCAGAACCGAGACCCCCGTTAAGCTATTAGCATACAAGGTAAAGGAAATGAGGGGCTCGTTTGACAAATATATTAAGGAAGCCAACAGTCACAGAAACCAAGGTGCATAGGGGAATGGTTTTAATTTTTTTTTAATTTTTAGTGCCAATCAATCGGTTTAAAGAAAATTACTTATAAAGCAGCAGAAAAACAACCATGCTGCCGGTGGGATCCGAACCCACGACCTCCGGATATCGCGTCCGGTGCTCTTCCGAACTTAGCTACGGCGACGGATGTCAAATCTGCTGCTTTTAGTGGGGATTTAAGTTTACTGTGTGTACGCGATCCTTGAGAGTGTTCACCAGCGCCATCCTCGACCACAGCTGTGGATCGTAGATCGTCCTGTAATACCGCGAGTGTGACCTAGAACGTCATCTAACGGTGAGGGCGGAAACTGTGCGAGAGCGCTCTTATGCTATCTATCGACACAAGACTGCCAGAACCGAGACCCCCGTTAAGCTATTAGCAGACATGGTAAAGGAAATGAGGGGCTCGTTTGACAAACATATTAAGGAAGCCAACAGTCACCGAAAGCAAGGTGCATAGGGGAATGCTTTTAATTTTTTTTTAATTTTTAGTGCCAAACAATCGGTTTAAAGAAAATTACTTATAAAGCAGCAGAAAAGCAACCATGCCGCCAGTGGGATCCGAACCCACGACCTCCGAATATCGCGTCCGGTGCTCTTACCAACTGAGCTATGGCGACGGATGTCCAATCTGCTGCTTTCATGGGTATTTATGTTTACTGGGTGTAAGCGAACCTTGAGAGTGTGCACCAGCGCCACGCTCGACCACAGCGGTGGACATTGCACGTCCTTTAATATCGCGAGTGCGACGTAGAACGTCATCTAACGGCGAGGACGGAAACTGTGCGAGAGCCCTCTTATGCTACCTATGGCAACAAGACTGCCACAACCGAGACCCCCGTTAAGCTATCAGCAGACAAGGTAAAGGAAATGAGGGGCTCGTTTGACAAACATATTAAGGAAGCCAACAGTCACCGAAACCAAGGTGCATAGGGGAATGCTTTTATTTTTTTTTAATTTTTATTGGCAAACAAGCGGTTGAAAGAAAATTACTTATAATTGGTTTTTTGGGGAAACGAAATGGCGCAGTATCTGTCTCATATATCGTTGGACACCTGAACCGCGCCGTAAGGGAAGGGATAAAGGAGGGAGTGAAAGAGCAAAGGAAGAAAGGGGTGCCGTAGTGGAGGGCTCCGGAAAAATTTCGACCACCTGGGGATCTTTAACGTGCACTGACATCGCACAGCACACGGGCGCCTTAGCGTTTTTCGTTCATAAGGCAGCCGCCGCGGTTGGGTTCGAACCCGGGAACTCCAAATCAGTAGTCGAGCGCCCTAACCACTGAGCCACCGCGGCGGGTCAAGAAAATTACTTATAAAGCAGCAGAAAAAACAACCATGCCGCCGGTGGGATCCGTACCCACGACCTCCAAATGTAGTGTCCGGTGCTCTTACCAACTGAGCTACGGCGACGGATGTCCGATCTGCTGCTTACGTGGGTATTTAAGTTTACTGGGTGTAAGCGAACCTTGAGAGTGTTCTCCAGCGCCATCCTCGACCACAGCTGTGGATCGTAGATCGTCCTGTAATACCGCGAGTGTGACCTAGAACGTCATCTAACGGTGCGGGCGGAAACTGTGCGAGAGCCCTCTTATGCTATCTATCGCAACAAGACTGCCAGAACCGAGACCCCCGTTAAGCTATTAGCAGACATGGTAAAGAAAATGAGGGGCTTGTTTGACAAACATATTAAGGAAGCCAACAGTCACCCAAAACCAAGGTGCATAGGGGAATGCTTTTAATTTTTTTTTAATTTTTAGTGCCAATCAATCGGTTTAAAGAAAAATACTTATAAAGCAGAAGAAAAAACAACCATGCCGCCGGTGGGATCCGAGCCCACGACCTCCGAATATCGCGCCGGTGCTCTTACCAACTGAGCTACGGCGACGGATGTCCAATCTGCTGCTTTCATGGGTGTTTATGTTTACTGGGTGTAACGAACCTTGAGAGTGTTCACCAGCGCCACGCTCGACCACAGCGGTGGACGTAGCACGTCCTTTAATATCGCGAGTGTGACGTAGAACGTCATCTAACGGCGAGGACGGAAACTGTGCGAGAGCCCTCTTATGCTACCTATGGCAACAAGACTGCCAGAACCGAGACCCCCGTTAAGCTATCAGCGGACAAGGTAAAGGAAATTAGGGGCTCGTTTGACAAACATATTAAGGAAGCCAACAGTCACCGAAACCAAGGTGCATAGGGAATGCTTTTATTTTTTTAATTTTTATTGGCAAACAAGCGGTTGAAAGAAAATTATTTATAATTGGTTTTTTGGGGAAACGAAATGGCGCAGTATCTGTCTTATATATCGTTGGACACTTGAACCGCGCCGTAAGGGAAGGGATGAAGGAGGGAGTGAAAGAACAAAGGAAGAAAGGGGTGCCATAGAGGAGGGCTCCGGAAAAATTTCGACCACCTGGGCATCTTTAACGTGCACTGACATCGCACAGCACACGGGCGCCTTAGCGTTTTTCCGTCATAAAAACGCAGCCGCCGCGGTCGGGTTCGAACCCGGGAGCTCCGGATCAGTAGTCGAGCGCCTAACCACTGAGCCACCGCGGTGGGTCAAGAAAATTACTTATAAAGCAGCAGAAAAAACAATCATGCCGCCGGTGGGGTCGGAACCCACGACCTCCGAATATCGCGTCCTGTGCTCTTACCAACTGAGCTACGGCGACGGATGTCCAATCTGCTGCTTTCATGGGTATTTATGTTTACTGGGTGTAAGCGAACCTTGAGAGTGTTCACCAGCGCCACCCTCGACCACAGCGGTGGACCGTAGATCGTCCTGTAATACCGACAGTGTGATGTAGAACGTCATCTAACGGTGAGGGCGGAAACTGTGCGAGAGCCCTCTTATGCTATATATGGCAACAAGACTGCCAGAACCGAGACCCCCGTTAAGCTATTAGCAGACATGGTAAAGGAAATGAGGGGCTTGTTTGACAAACATATTAAGGAAGCCAACCGTCACCGAAACCAAGATACATAGGGGAATGCTTTTAATTTCTTTTTAAATCTTTAGTGCCAATCAATCGGTTTAAAGAAAATTACTTATAAAGCAGCAGAAAAAAACAACAATGCCGCCGGTGGGATCCGAACCCACGACCTCCGGATATCGCGTCCGGTGCTCTTCCGAACTTAGCCACGGCGACGGATGTCAAATCTGCTGCTTTTGGTGGGGATTTAAGTTTACTGTGTGTAAGCGAACCTTGAGAGTGTTCACCAGCGCCATCCTCGACCACAGCTGTGGATCGTAGATCGTCCTGTAATATCGCGAGTGTGACGTAGAACGTCATCTAACGGCGAGGACGGAAACTGTGCGAGAGCCCTCTTATGCTACCTATGGCAACAAGACTGCCAGAACCGAGACCCCCGTTAAGCTATCAGCAGACAAGGTAAAGGAAATGAGGGGCTCGTTTGACAAACATTAAGGAAGCCAACAGTCACCGAAAGTAAGGTGCATAGCGGAATGCTTTTAATTTTTTTTAAATTTTTATTGGCAAACAAGCGGTTGAAAGAAAATTACTTATAATTGGTTTTTTGGGGAAACAAAATGGCGCAGTATCTGTCTCATATATCTTTGGACACCTGAACCGCGCCGTAAGGGAAGGGATAAAGGAGGGAGTGAAAGAACAAAGGAAGAAAGGGGTGCCGTAGTGGAGGGCTCCGGAAAAATTTCGACCACCTGGGGATCTTTAACGTGCACTGACATCGCACAGCACACGGGCGCCTTAGCGTTTTTCCGTCATAAAAACGCAGCCGCCGCGGTCGGGTTCGAACCCGGGAACTCCGGATCAGTAGTCGAGCGCCCTAACCACTGAGCCACCGCGGCGGGTCAAGAAAAATACTTATAAAGCAGCAGAAAAAACAACCATGCCGCCGGTGGGATCCGTACCCACGACCTCCAAATATCGTGTCCGGTGCTCTTACCAACTGAGCTACGGCGACGGATGTCCAATCTGCTGCTTTCGTGGGTATTTATGTTTACTGGGTGTAAGCGAACCTTGAGAGTGTTCACCATCGCCACCCTCGACCACAGCGGTGGACGTAGCACGTCCTGAAATACCGCAAGTGTGACGTAGAACGTCATCTAACGGCGAGGACGGAAACTGTGCGAGAGCCCTCTTATGCTACCTATGGCAACAAGACTGCCAGAACAGAGACCCCCGTTAAGCTAATAGCAGACAATGTAAAGGAAATGAGGGGTTCGTTTGACAAACATATTAAGGAAGCCAACAGTCACCGAAACCAAGGTGCATAGTGGAATGCTTTTAATTTTTTTTTAATTTTTAGTGCCAATCAGTCGGTTTAAAGAAAATTACTTATAAAGCAGCAGAGAAGACAACCAAGCCGCCGGTGGGATCCGAACCCACGACTTCCGAATATCGCGTCCCGTGCTCTTACCAACTGAGCTACGGCGACGGATGTCCAATCTGCTGCTTTCGTGGGTATTTATGTTTAATGGGTGTAAGTGAACCTTGAGAGTGTTCACCAGCGTCACCCTCGACCACAGCGGTGGACGTAGCACGTCCTATAATACCGCGAGTGGGACGTAGAACGTCATCTAACGTCGAGGGCGGAAACTGTGCTAGAGCCCTCTTATGCTACCTATGGCAACAAGACTGCCAGAACCGAGACCCCCGTTAAGCTATCAGCAGACAAGGTAAAGGAAATGAGGGGCTCGTTTGACAAACATATTAAGGAAGCCAACAGTCACCGAAACCAAGGTGCATATGGGCATGCTTTTATTTTTTTTACTTTTTAATGCCAAACATTCGGTTTAAAGAAATCTACTTATAATTGGTTTTTTGGGGAAAGGAAATGGCGCAGTATCTCTCTCATATATCGTTGGACACCTGAACCGCGCCGTAAGGGAAGGGATAAAGGAGGGAGTGAAAGAAGAAAGGAAGAAAGGGGTGCCGTAGTGGAGGGCTTCGGAAAAATTTCGACCACCTGGGGATCTTTAACGTGCACTGACATCGCACAGCACACGGGCGATTTAGCGTTTTTCCTTCATAAAAACGCAGCCGCCGCGGTCGGGTTCGAACCCGTGGACTCCGGATCAGTAGCCGAGCGCCCTAACCACTGAGCCACTGCGGCGGGTCAAGAAAATTACTTATAAAGCAGCAGAAAAAAAAACCACGCCGCCGGTGGTGTCCGAACCCACGACCTCCGAATATCGTGTCCGGTGCTCTTACCAACTGAGCTACGGCGACGGATGTCCAATTTGCTGCTTTCGAGGGTATTTATGTTTACTGGGCGTAAGCGAACCAGCGCCACCTTCGACCACAGCGGTGGACGTAGCCCGTCCTGTAATACCGCGAGTGTGACGTAGAACGTCATCTAACTTTCATTATTACAGCGCAAAGACGGCACAGAATAAGAAGGGGACACAACAGCGCTGACTGTCAACTAAGTGTTATTCGAGACCAGTAGGGTTTTTTATACCACCTGGTGATCAAAACAGGAAAAAAAAACATACAAGAATAGCTGTAGGCATGCGCAAGGGTACAGGAACGGCGGTTATCCGGCACGTGTTAGATTTCACATTCTAGATATTTCATCTCTTTCTGGGACAATGCCACGGATGGTGCGCCTATGCACTCGTCCTGCAGTCTTATAATCATAGCAGCTTCTATTATTTCTCTTTTTAGTGTATCTCGGTGTATCCCTATGACACTGCATTGCCTGTACATCGGTTCACATTTAACCTCGCTGTCATCCTCTGCGCTGCAGTCCCTGCAATGTTTGGCTTCGTGGCCTGAAGTAGCCACACGTGCGACATTGTCACTGTGCTCTTTTAGCCTTTTGTTGAGACAGCGGCCAGTCTGCCCGATATATTTTTTCCCACAGGACATGTGCAGTGAATACACCACACCTTCTTTACAAGGGACAAAATGATCCCCGTGCTTAACTTTACACCTGCGCGTTTCGTTAGTCGTGCAGTTAACTTTTTTGCGCAAGCTGGAAAGCTTTTCCGGCGCTGAAAATACTACGTCAACGCCTGCCCTACTTCCAATTTTTCGGAGGTTGTGCGACACCTGATGGAGATAAGGCAAAACAACAACCTTTCTTCTTTCCCTTTGACTAACCGGTTCGCTAGTGTAGCGAGGTCTCAGGTTTTTTAGCTGCTTTTCTGCCACTGACACTAGTACATCGGACGGATAACCAGCCATCGTAAGGCGATCAACTTGTTTCGCAAAGCTTAGTTCCATACTCTGCTGACAACACTTCTTTAAAACATTATTAAACACAGAATGAATAATGGCCCTTTTTACAAGTTTCGAATGGGCTGATGCATATGGCAGGATGGGTTTTTTTGCCCGAGGCTCGTACTACCAACACACATGGGACGGAGTGAAATGAAGGGCGAGATCTAAGAACCTGATAGAATCATTAAGTGGGGTTTCATGTGTTAAAACCAGTGGTTTAAGACACTCTGTGAATACTGAATGAATATTTAAGAACTGCTGCTCAAAACTGAGGTTGTCATTCTGTACTAACACAAAGTTCTCGTCAACAAATCTAAAAATGCGGCACACACAAAACCCTTCCAAACGATCTTGCAGTATTTTGTCACGCAAGGCCAAAAACATATCGCTAAGAATCGGGGCTAGGCACGAACCAATACATATCCCGTCCTTCTGAATGTACATATCCCCATTCCATTCTACAAAAGTCGAACAAAGATAAAACGATAACAATTCTAGGAAGGCATCGGCGGAAATTCCGCACTCGTTTTGGAAGGCTATAACACCATTCTTTTCGATGTGCTTATTTACAGCTGACAAGATTTTCGCCTGGGGAATTGTGTAATATAAGTCTTTTATGTCGACTGAAAATACCTGCAGCTTTTTATCGTGATTCCATCCTTTTAGGAAGGTGATTACTTCGTCAGAATTTCTTATTCTAAAAGGGTCATCGATCGTTAAAAGGTTGAGTTTCTGTTGCAAGTATCTTGCGACGTGCTTCTGCCATGTCCCTGCTTCTGAAACTATTGCACGAAACGGCAAGTTGGGTTTATGGGTCTTTGCAGAGAAAAAAATCTCAAGGTTGCTCTTGTGGCAGTTCTCAAGCATACTCGACAACTTGTTTAAATTCAACGTGCTTCTGCCATGTCCCTGCTTCTGAAACTATTGCACGAAACGGCAAGTTGGGTTTATGGGTCTTTGCAGAGAAAAAAATCTCAAGGTTGCTCTTGTGGCAGTTCTCAAGCATACTTGACAACTTGTTTAAATTCAACTTGTTGGTTAGCTTTTTTGCTTGGCTCTTAATTTTCGACATTTTTACATCATTGCGCTTGTCAAACACAGCAAGGACGCTGTCTATTGCTTTTGACATGTACACATCTCTGGTTAAAACAACAAAACCTCCATCCTTGTGTGCAGGAAGAAGAGACAGCGAGTTATCTTTCAACCAATTAACTGTTTTGAACAAGGGAAGCTTCCTGCCTGCCTGTCTGTACTTTGCTAAAACGTCGACACCTTCAGAGGTGCAACGGTCTGCTTCGGTCTTCTCCGCGCGTCGGGAAACTTGTTTTACCATAGCCAAGAGCTCCGGTCTCGATGCTTTTGGCTCGACCGCAAACTTGGGCCCCCGGCCAAGGACTTGCCTGATGTTGTCGGGAAGGGAGATGCCCTCCATGACGTGAATTCGTTGCCCGGTAACTGGAGTCCTCTTAGGAAGAAGTGCACGAAGCGCTGGGAGGGTCTGTTGCCAAAGGAACTCGGTGGTGCGGTCAGTGGACCGTGATAAATGGTGCCACTGTGCATTCGAATGTTCTGGCCCAGCATGGAACTGTACCAAAACCTTCAAGCGCTCCTTGTGCGCTCGCACTTGCTGAAGCCATTCAGACCTGCGAATCTTGCAGTCTTCTCCCATGGCTAGCTGAAGGTTGTACGCGGCCAAATAAGGCTGATACATCAGGTGGCAGGATTCTCTTGCGAACGCAAAACCCGAGTGAACGTGCTCGGCAAGCCGCCGCGGCGACTACTGGTATCACTTGAAAGAGATCAGGAACAAATGTAAAAGAGCCCTTTGTACAAGAAATAAAGTTCCATAATACAACATTTTGGGCAAGTTGGTTACCTACATTCATTATTACAGCGCAAAGACGGCACAGAACAAGAAGGGGACACAACAGCGCTGACTGTCAACTAAGTTTTATTCGAGACCAGTAGGGTTTTTTATACCACCTGGTGATCAAAACAGGAAAAAAAACATACAAGCATAGCTGTAGGCATGCGCAAGGGTACAAGAACGGCGGTTTTCCGGCACGTGTTAGATTTCACATTCTAGATATTTCATCTCTTTCTGGGACAATGCCACGGATGGTGCGCTTATGCACTCGTCCTGCAGTCTTATAATCATAGCAGCTTCTATTATTTCTCTTGTTAGTGTGTCTCGGTGTTTCCCTATGACACTGCATTGCCTGTACATCGGGTCAAATTTATCCTCGCTGTCATCTTCTGCGCTGCAGTTCCTGAAATGTTTGGCTACGTGGCCTGAAGTAGCCACACGTGCGACATTGTCACTGTGCTCTTTTAGCCTTTTGTTGAGACAGCGGCCAGTCTGCCCGATATATTTTTTCCCACAGGACATGGGCAGTGAATACACCACACCTTCTTTAAAAGGGACAAAATGATCCCCGTGCTTAACTTTACACCTGCGCATTTCGTTAGTCGTGCAGTTAACTTTTTTGCACAAGCTGGAAAGCTTTTCCGGCACTGAAAATACTACGTCAATGCCTGCCCTACTTCCAATTTTTCGGAGGTTGTGCGACAGCTGATGGAGATAAGGCAAAACAACAACCTTTCTTCTTTCCCTTTGCCTAACCGGTTCGCTAGTGTGGCGAGGTCTCAGGTTTTTTAGCCGCTTTTCTGCCACTGACACTAGTACATCGGACGGATAACCAGCCATCGTAAGGCGATCAACTTGTTTCGCAAAGCTGAGTTCCATACTATGCTGGCAACACTACTTTAAAACATTATTAAAAACAGAATGAATAATGGCCCTTTTTACAAGTTACGAATGGGCTGATGCATATGGCAGGATGGGTTTTTTTGCCCGAGGCTCGTACGACCAACACACATGGGACGGAGTGAAATGAAGGGCGAGATCTAAGAACCTGATAGAATCATTAATTGGGGTTTCATGTGTTAAAACCAGTGGTTTAAGACACTCCGTGGATACTGAATGAATATTTAAGAACTGCTCCTCAAAACTGAGCGATCTTTAACGTGCACTGACATCGCACAGCACACGGGCGCCTTAACGTTTTTCCTTCATAAAAACGCAGCCGCCGCGGTCGGGTTGAACCCGGGAACTCCGGATCAGTAGTCGAGCGCCCTAACCACTGAGCAACCGTGGCGGGTCAAGAAAATTACCTATAAAGCAGCAGAAAAAACAACCATGCCGCCGGTGGGATCCGAGCCCACGACCTCCGGATATCGTGTGCGGTGCTCTTACCAACTGAGCTACGGCGACGGATGTCCAATCTGCTGCTTTCGTGGGTATTTATGTTTACTGGGTGTAAGCGAACCTTGAGAGTGTTCACCAGCGCCACCCTCGACCACAGCGGTGGACGTAGCACGTCCTGTAATACTGCCAGTGTGACGTAGAACGTCATCTAATGGCGAGGGCGGAAACTGTGCGAGAGCCCTCTTATGCTACCTATGGCAACAAGACTGCTAGAACCGAGACCCCCGTTAAGCTTTTAGCAGACAAGGTAAAGGAAATGAGGGGCTCGTTTCAAAAACATATTAAGAAAGCTAACAGTCACCGAAACCAAGGTGCATACGGGAATGCTTTTAATTTTTTTTTCAATTTTTAGTGCCAATCAATCGGTTTAAAGAAAATTACTTATAAAGCAGCAGAAAAAACAACAATGCCGCCGGTGGGTTCCGAACCCACGACCTCCGAATATCGCGTCCGGTGCTCTTACCAACTGAGCTACGGCGACGGATGTCCAATCTGCTGCTTTCGTGGGTATTTATGTTTACTGGTTGTAAGCGAACCTTCAGAGTGTTCACCAGCGCCACACTCGACCACAGCGGTGGACGTACCACGTCCTGTAATACCGCGAGTGTGACGTAGAACGTCTTCTATCGGCTAGGGCGGAAACTGTGCGAGAGCCCTCTTATGCTACCTATGGCAACAAGACTAGCAGAACCGAGACCCCCGTTAAGCTAATAGCAGACATGGTAAAGGAAATGAGGGGCTCGTTTGACAAACATATTAAGGAAGGCTACAGTCACCGAAGCCAAGGTGCATAGGGGAATTCTTTTATTTTTTTTAATTTTAGTGCCAATCAATCGGTTTAAAGAAAATTACTTATAAAGCAGCAGAAAAAACAACCATGCCGCCGGTGGGATCCGAACCCACGACCTCCGAATATCGCGTCCGGTGCTCTTACCAACTGAGCTACGGCGACGGATGTCCAATCTGCTGCTTTCATGGGTGTTTATGTTTACTGGGTGTAAGCGAACCTTGAGAGTGTTCACCAGCGCCACGCTCGACCACAGCGGTGGACGTAGCACGTCCTTTAATATCGCGAGTGTGACGTAGAACGTCATCTAACGGCGAGGACGGAAACTGTGCGAGAGCCCTCTTATGCTACCTATGGCAACAAGACTGCCAGAACCGAGACCCCCGTTAAGCTATCAGCGGACAAGGTAAAGGAAATTAGGGGCTCGTTTGACAAACATATTAAGGAAGCCATCAGTCACCGAAACCAAGGTGCATAGGGAATGCTTTTATTTTTTTTATTTTTATTGGCAAACAAGCGGTTGAAAGAAAATTATTTATAATTGGTTTTTTGGGGAAACGAAATGGCGCAGTATCTGTCTCATATATCGTTGGACACCTGAACCGCGCCGTAAGGGAAGGGATGAAGGAGGGAGTGAAAGAACAAAGGAAGAAAGGGGTGCCATAGAGGAGGGCTCCGGAAAAATTTCGACCACCTGGGCATCTTTAACGTGCACTGACATCGCACAGCACACGGGCGCCTTAGCGTTTTTCCGTCATAAAAACGCAGCCGCCGCGGTCGGGTTCGAACCCGGGAGCTCCGGATCAGTAGTCGAGCGCCTAACCACTGAGCCACCGCGGTGGGTCAAGAAAATTACTTATAAAGCAGCAGAAAAAACAATCATGCCGCCGGTGGGGTCGGAACCCACGACCTCCGAATATCGCGTCCGGTGCTCTTACCAACTGAGCTACGGCGACGGATGTCCAATCTGCTGCTTTCATGGGTATTTATGTTTACTGGGTGTAAGCGAACCTTGAGAGCGTTTACCAGCGCCACCCTCGACCACAGCGGTGGACGTAGCACGTCCTGTAATACCGTGAGTGTGACGTAGAACGTCATCTAACGGTGAGGGCGGAAACTGTGCGAGAGCCCCCTTATTCAACGAAGTGAAGTAGCAGTCACTGACCATAGTCGAAAAAAGAAAGACGTTTCGAAACCCGTACGGGTTTCTTGTTCACAGTGAGCAGGACAAGAGCGGTGGCGAATTTATATCCGGAGAATGTGACGTAAAGATCGGGCGTAGATGCCTGGCATGGGGCCAGCGTTCTTGTTTAATGTTGCTTGTGATGTTTGGATGAATAACGATTCCAGCAGAAGGCGCGTCGTCAGGTTTCTTTCCTTAGATAAGATGGAGGCATTGCCCCAGTCAATCTGGTGGCCAGTGTCGAGCGGAGGGACAATCGCCTTTCGTTCTCTGTGTACAGAAAGCCTACGCACACAGCCCAGTACTTAAATTTTCATTCCAATCATCCAGTTGCGCACAAAGCCTCCGTCGTCACATCACTGACCAAACGTGCGACACTTGTCTGCAAAAGCCGAGAAGATCAAGAAAAGGAGCTAAAAAGAGTGCACGAAGAACTGTCAGCCAACGGTTATCCGAGCCGCTTCATATCAAAGCTACAAGAACGAGCTGCACATCCAGCTACCACTGATTGTAGGACGTATCGAACACGAGCAGGCATTCCATACATGCCTGGTATCAGCGAAGCGTTGTCTCGTGTGTTCTCAAAATACGACTTACGCGTGGCCCACCTGCCTGTCAGCAAGCTGCGGAATCAGCTAATGAATGTGAAAGACCGACTACCAAATTAGCAGTTTCCAGGAGTCGTCTACAAAATACCATGCCTGAACTGCAATAATGCCTACATCGGTGAGACCGGGAAGTTCTCAAGACGCATAAAGGACCACCAACGTGATGTAAAAAACAAAAAGCATGCCACAAATGCGCTGGCGGGTCATGCACACGACACTGGCCACCAGATTGACTGGGGCAATGCCTCCATCTTATCTAAGGAAAGAAACCTGACGACGCGCCTTCTGCTGGAATCGCTATTCATCCAAACATCACAAGCAACATTAAACAAGAACGCTGGCCCCATGCCAGGCATCTACACCCGATCTTTACGTCACATTCTCCGGATATAAATTCGCCACCGCTCTTGTCCTGCTCACTGTGAACAAGAAACCCGTACGGGTTTCGAAACGTCTTTCTTTTTTCGACTATGGTCAGTGACTGCTACTTCACTTCATTGCATCACCATGCCTGACCAGACGGATTTCCGTCGAACTCTTGACTACAGCCCCCTTATGCTGCCTATGGCAACAAGACTGCCAGAACCGAGACCCCCGTTAAGCTATTAGCAGTCAGGTAAAGGAAATGAGGGGCTCGTTTGACAAACATATTAAGGAAGCCAACAGTCGCCGAAACCAAGGTGCATAGGGGAATGCTCTTAATTGTTTTAAATTTTTGTGCCAATCAATCGGTATAAAGAAAATTACCTTTAAAGAAGCAGAAAAAACAACCATGCCGCCGGTGGGTCCGAACCCACGACCTCCGAATATCTTGTCCGGTGCTCTTACCAACTGAGCTACGGCGACGGATGTCCAATCTGCTGCTTTCCTGGGTATTTATGTTTACTGGGTGTAAGCGAACGTTGAAAGCGTTCACCAGCGCCACCCTCGACCAAAGCGGTGGACGTAGCACGTCCTGTAATACAGCGAGTGTGACGTAGAACGTCATCTATCGGCGATGGCGGAAACTGTGCGAGAGCCCTCTTATGCTATCTATGGCAACAATACTGCCAGAACCGAGACCCCCGTTAAGCTATTAGCAGACAAGGTAAAGGAAATGAGGGGCTCGTTTGACAAACATATTAAGGAAGCCAACAGTCACCGAAACCAAGGTGCATAGGGGAATGCTTTTAATTTTTTTTTAATTTTTAGTGCCAATCAATCGGTTTAAAGAAAAATACTTATAAAGCAGAAGAAAAAACAACCATGCCGCCCGTGGGATCCGAACCCACGACCTCCGGATATCGCGTCCGGTGCTCTTCCCAACTTAGCTACGGCGACGGATGTCAAATCTCCTGATTTTGGTGGGTATTTAAGTTTACTGGATGTAAGCGAACCTTGAGAGTGTTCACCAGCGCCACCCTCGACCACAGCGGTGGACCGTAGATCGTCCTGTAATACCGACAGTGTGATGTAGAACGTCATCTAACGGTGAGGGCGGAAACTGTGCGAGAGCCCTCTTATGCTATATATGGCAACAAGACTGCCAGAACCGAGACCCCCGTTAAGCTATTAGCAGACATGATAAAGGAAATGAGGGGCTTGTTTGACAAACATATTAAGGAAGCCAACCGTCACCGAAACCAAGATACATAGGGGAATGCTTTTAATTTCTTTTTAAACTTTTAGTCCCAATCAATCGGTTTAAGGAAAATTACTTATAAAGCAGCAGAAAAACAATCATGCCACCGGTGTGATCTGAACCCACGACCTCCGAATACCGCATCCGGTGCTCTTACCAACTGAGCTACAGCGACGGATGTCCAATCTGCTGCTTTCGTGGGTATTTATGTTTACTGGGTGTAAGCGAACCTTGAGAGTGTTCACCAGTGCCACCCTCGACCACAGCGGTGGACGTAGCACGTCCTGTAATACCGCGAGTGTGACGTAGAACGTCATCTAACGGCGAGGGCGCAAACTGTGCGAGAGCCCCCTTATGCTGCCTATGGCAACAAGACTAACAGAACCGAGACCCCCGTTAAGCTATTAGCAGACATGGTAAAGTAAATGAGGGGCTCGTTTGACAACCATATTAAGGAAGCCAACAGTCACCGAATCCAAGGTGCATAGGGGAATGCTTATAATTTGTTTTTTAATTTTCAGTGCCAATCAATCGGTTTAAAGAAAATTACTTATAAAGCAGCAGAAAAAACAATCATGCCGCCGGTGGGGTCGGAACCCACGACCTCCGAATATCGCGTCCGGTGCTCTTACCAACTGAGCTACGGCGACGGATGTCCAATCTGCTGCTTTCATGGGTATTTATGTTTACTGGGTGTAAGCGAACCTTGAGAGCGTTTACCAGCGCCACCCTCGACCACAGCGGTGGACGTAGCACGTCCTGTAATACCGTGAGTGTGACGTAGAACGTCATCTAACGGTGAGGGCGGAAACTGTGCGAGAGCCCCCTTATGCAACGAAGTGAAGTAGCAGTCACTGACCATAGTCGAAAAAAGAAAGACGTTTCGAAACCCGTACGGGTTTCTTGTTCACAGTGAGCAGGACAAGAGCGGTGGCGAATTTATATCCGGAGAATGTGACGTAAAGATCGGGCGTAGATGCCTGGCATGGGGCCAGCGTTCTTGTTTAATGTTGCTTGTGATGTTTGGATGAATAGCGATTCCAGCAGAAGGCGCGTCGTTAGGTTTCTTTCCTTAGATAAGATGGAGGCATTGCCCCAGTCAATCTGGTGGCCAGTGTCGAGCGGAGGGACAATCGCCTTTCGTTCTCTGTGTACAGAAAGCCTACGCACACAGCCCAGTACTTAAATTTTCATTCCAATCATCCAGTTGCGCACAAAGCCTCCGTCGTCACATCACTGACCAAACGTGCGACACTTGTCTGCAAAAGCCGAGAAGATCAAGAAAAGGAGCTAAAAAGAGTGCACGAAGAACTGTCAGCCAACGGTTATCCGAGCCGCTTCATATCAAAGCTACAAGAACGAGCTGCACATCCAGCTACCACTGATTGTAGGACGTATCGAACACGAGCAGGCATTCCATACATGCCTGGTGTCAGCGAAGCGTTGTCTCGTGTGTTCTCAAAATACGACTTACGCGTGGCCCACCTGCCTGTCAGCAAGCTGCGGAATCAGCTAATGAATGTGAAAGACCGACTACCAAATTAGCAGTTTCCAGGAGTCGTCTACAAAATACCATGCCTGAACTGCAATCATGCCTACATCGGTGAGACCGGGAAGTTCTCAAGACGCATAAAGGACCACCAACGTGATGTAAAAAACAAAAAGCATGCCACAAATGCGCTGGCGGGTCATGCACACGACACTGGCCACCAGATTGACTGGGCCAATGCCTCCATCTTATCTAAGGAAAGAAACCTGACGACGCGCCTTCTGCTGGAATCGCTATTCATCCAAACATCACAAGCAACATTAAACAAGAACGCTGGCCCCATGCCAGGCATCTACACCCGATCTTTACGTCACATTCTAAGGATATAAATTCGCCACCGCTCTTGTCCTGCTCACTGTGAACAAGAAACCCGTACGGGTTTCGAAACGTCTTTCTTTTTTCGACTATGGTCAGTGACTGCTACTTCACTTCATTGCATCACCATGCCTGACCAGACGGATTTCCGTCGAACTCTTGACTACAGCCCCCTTATGCTGCCTATGGCAACAAGACTGCCAGAACCGAGACCCCCGTTAAGCTATTAGCAGTCAGGTAAAGGAAATGAGGGGCTCGTTTGACAAACATATTAAGGAAGCCAACAGTCGCCGAAACCAAGGTGCATAGGGGAATGCTCTTAATTGTTTTAAATTTTTGTGCCAATCAATCGGTATAAAGAAAATTACCTTTAAAGAAGCAGAAAAAACAACCATGCCGCCGGTGGGTCCGAACCCACGACCTCCGAATATCTTGTCCGGTGCTCTTACCAACTGAGCTACGGCGACGGATGTCCAATCTGCTGCTTTCCTGGGTATTTATGTTTACTGGGTGTAAGCGAACGTTGAAAGCGTTCACCAGCGCCACCCTCGACCAAAGCGGTGGACGTAGCACGTCCTGTAATACAGCGAGTGTGACGTAGAACGTCATCTATCGGCGATGGCGGAAACTGTGCGAGAGCCCTCTTATGCTATCTATGGCAACAATACTGCCAGAACCGAGACCCCCGTTAAGCTATTAGCAGACAAGGTAAAGGAAATGAGGGGCTCGTTTGACAAACATATTAAGGAAGCCAACAGTCACCGAAACCAAGGTGCATAGGGGAATGCTTTTAATTTTTTTTTAATTTTTAGTGCCAATCAATCGGTTTAAAGAAAAATACTTATAAAGCAGAAGAAAAAACAACCATGCCGCCGGTGGGATCCGAACCCACGACCTCCGGATATCGCGTCCGGTGCTCTTCCCGACTTAGCTACGGCGACGGATGTCAAATCTCCTGATTTTGGTGGGTATTTAAGTTTACTGGATGTAAGCGAACCTTGAGAGTGTTCACCAGCGCCACCCTCGACCACAGCGGTGGACCGTAGATCGTCCTGTAATACCGACAGTGTGATGTAGAACGTCATCTAACGGTGAGGGCGGAAACTGTGCGAGAGCCCTCTTATGCTATATATGGCAACAAGACTGCCAGAACCGAGACCCCCGTTAAGCTATTAGCAGACATGGTAAAGGAAATGAGGGGCTTGTTTGACAAACATATTAAGGAAGCCAACCGTCACCGAAACCAAGATACATAGGGGAATGCTTTTAATTTCTTTTTAAACTTTTAGTCCCAATCAATCGGTTTAAGGAAAATTACTTATAAAGCAGCAGAAAAACAATCATGCCACCGGTGTGATCTGAACCCACGACCTCCGAATACCGCGTCCGGTGCTCTTACCAACTGAGCTACAGCGACGGATGTCCAATCTGCTGCTTTCGTGGGTATTTATGTTTACTGGGTGTAAGCGAACCTTGAGAGTGTTCACCAGTGCCACCCTCGACCACAGCGGTGGACGTAGCACGTCCTGTAATACCGCGAGTGTGAAGTAGAGCGTCATCTAACGGCGAGGGCGCAAACTGTGCGAGAGCCCCCTTATGCTGCCTGTGGCAACAAGACTAACAGAACCGAGACCCCCGTTAAGCTATTAGCAGACATGGTAAAGTAAATGAGGGGCTCGTTTGACAACCATATTAAGGAAGCCAACAGTCACCGAATCCAAGGTGCATAGGGGAATGCTTATAATTTTTTTTTAATTTTCAGTGCCAATCAATCGGTTTAAAGAAAATTACTTATAAAGCAGCAGAAAAAACAACAATGCCGCCGGTGGGATCCGAACCTACGACCTCCGAATATCGCGTCCGGTGCTCTTACCAACTGAGCTACGGCGACGGATGTCCAACCTGCTGCTTTCCTGGGTATTTATGTTTACTTCGTGTAAGCTAACCTTGAGAGCGATCACCAGCGCCACCCTCGACCAGAGCGGTGGACGTAGCATGTCCTGTAATACCGCGAGTGTGAGGTAGAACGTCATCTAACGGCGAGGGCGGAAACTGTGCGAGAGCCCTCTTATGCTATCTATGGCAACAAGACTGCCAGAACCGGGACCCCCGTTAAGCTATTAGCAGACAAGGTAAAGGAAATGAGGGGCTCGTTTGACAAATATATTAAGAAAGCCAACAGTCACCGAAACCAAAATGCATACGGGAATGCTTTTAATTTCTTTTTAAATCTTTAGTGCCAATCAATCGGTTTAAAGAAAATTACTTATAAAGCAGTAGAAAAAAACAACAATGCCGCCGGTGGGATCCGAACCCACGACCTCCGGATATCGCGTCCGGTGCTCTTCCGAACTTAGCCACGGCGACGGATGTCAAATCTGCTGCTTTTGGTGGGGATTTAAGTTTACATTGTGTAAGCGAACCTTGAGAGTGTTCACCAGCGCCATCCTCGACCACAGCTGTGGATCGTAGATCGTCCTGTAATACCGCGAGTGTGACCTAGAACGTCATCTAACGGTGAGGGCGGAAACTGTGCGAGAGCGCTCTTACGCTATCTATCGCAACAAGACTGCCAGAACCGAGACCCCCGTTAAGCTATTAGCAGACATTGTAAATGAAATAAGGGGCTCGTTTGACAAACATATTAAGGAAGCCAACAGTCACCGAAAGGAAGGTGCATAGGGGAATGCTTTTAATTTTTTTTTTAATTTTTAGTGCCAATCAATCGGTTTAAAGAAAATTACTTATAAAGCAGCAGAAAAGCAACCATGCCGCCGGTGGGATCCGAACCCACGACCTCCGAATATCGCGTCCGGTGCTCTCACCAACTGAGCTATGGCGACGGATGTCCAATCTGCTACTTTCATGGGTATTTATGTTTACTGGGTGTAAGCGAACCTTGAGAGTGTTCACCAGCGCCACGCTCGACCACAGCGGTGGACATAGCACGTCCTTTAATATCGCAAGTGCGACGTAGAACGTCATCTAACGGCGAGGACGGAAACTGTGCGAGAGCCCTCTTATGCTACCTATGGCAACAAGACTGCCAGAACCGAGACCCCCGTTAAGCTATCAGCAGACAAGGTAAAGGAAATGAGGGGCTCGTTTGACAAACATATTAAGGAAGCCAACAGTCACCGAAACCAAGGTGCATATGGGCATGCTTTTATTTTTTTTACTTTTTAATGCCAAACATTCGGTTTAAAGAAATCTACTTATAATTGGTTTTTTGGGGAAAGGAAATGGCGCAGTATCTCTCTCATATATCTTTGGACACCTGAACCGCGCCGTAAGGGAAGGGATAAAGGAGGGAGTGAAAGAACAAAGGAAGAAAGGGGTGCCGTAGTGGAGGGCTCCGGAAAAATTTCGACCACCTGGGGATCTTTAACGTGCACTGACATCGCACAGCACACGGGCGCCTTAGCGTTTTTCCGTCATAAAAACGCAGCCGCCGCGGTCGGGTTCGAACCCGGGAACTCCGGATCAGTAGTCGAGCGCCCTAACCACTGAGCCACCGCGGCGGGTCAAGAAAAATACTTATAAAGCAGCAGAAAAAACAACCATGCCGCCGGTGGGATCCGTACCCACGACCTCCAAATATCGTGTCCGGTGCTCTTACCAACTGAGCTACGGCGACGGATGTCCAATCTGCTGCTTTCGTGGGTATTTATGTTTACTGGATGTAAGCGAACCTTGAGAGTGTTCACCATCGCCACCCTCGACCACAGCGGTGGACGTAGCACGTCCTGAAATACCGCAAGTGTGACGTAGAACGTCATCTAACGGCGAGGACGGAAACTGTGCGAGAGCCCTCTTATGCTACCTATGGCAACAAGACTGCCAGAACCGAGACCCCCGTTAAGCTATCAGCAGACAAGGTAAAGGAAATGAGGGGCTCGTTTGACAAACATATTAAGGAAGCCAACAGTCACCGAAACCAAGGTGCATATGGGCATGCTTTTATTTTTTTTACTTTTTAATGCCAAACATTCGGTTTAAAGAAATCTACTTATAATTGGTTTTTTGGGGAAAGGAAATGGCGCAGTATCTCTCTCATATATCGTTGGACACCTGAACCGCGCCGTAAGGGAAGGGATAAAGGAGGGAGTGAAAGAAGAAAGGAAGAAAGGGGTGCCGTAGTGGAGGGCTCCGGAAAAATTTCGACCACCTGGGGATCTTTAACGTGCACTGACATCGCACAGCACACGGGCGATTTAGCGTTTTTCCTTCATAAAAACGCAGCCGCCGCGGTCGGGTTCGAACCCGTGGACTCCGGATCAGTAGCCGAGCGCCCTAACCACTGAGCCACTGCGGCGGGTCAAGAAAATTACTTATAAAGCAGCAGAAAAAAAAACCACGCCGCCGGTGGTGTCCGAACCCACGACCTCCGAATATCGTGTCCGGTGCTCTTACCAACTGAGCTACGGCGACGGATGTCCAATTTGCTGCTTTCGAGGGTATTTATGTTTACTGGGCGTAAGCGAACCAGCGCCACCTTCGACCACAGCGGTGGACGTAGCACGTCCTGTAATACCGCGAGTGTGACGTAGAACGTCATCTAACTTTCATTATTACAGCGCAAAGACGGCACAGAATAAGAAGGGGACACAACAGCGCTGACTGTCAACTAAGTTTTATTCGAGACCAGTAGGGTTTTTTATACCACCTGGTGATCAAAACAGGAAAAAAACATAGAAGCATAGCTGTAGGCATGCGCAAGGGTACAAGAACGGCGGTTATCCGGCACGTGTTAGATTTCACATTCTAGATATTTCATCTCTTTCTGGGACAATGCCACGGATGGTGCGCCTATGCACTCGTCCTGCAGTCTTATAATCATAGCAGCTTCTATTATTTCTCTTTTTAGTGTATCTCGGTGTTTCCCTATGACACTGCATTGCCTGTACATCGGTTCACATTTATCCTCGCTGTCATCCTCTGCGCTGCAGTCCCTGCAATGTTTGGCTTCGTGGCCTGAAGTAGCCACACGTGCGACATTGTCACTGTGCTCTTTTAGCCTTTTGTTGAGACAGCGGCCAGTCTGCCCGATATATTTTTTCCCACAGGACATGGGCAGTGAATACACCACACCTTCTTTACAAGGGACAAAATGATCCCCGTGCTTAACTTTACACCTGCGCGTTTCGTTAGTCATGCAGTTAACTTTTTTGCGCAAGCTAGAAAGCTTTTCCGGCGCTGAAAATACTACGTCAACGCCTGCCCTACTTCCAATTTTTCGGAGGTTGTGCGACACCTGATGGAGATAAGGCAAAACAACAACCTTTCTTCTTTCCCTTTGCCTAACCGGTTCGCTAGTGTAGCGAGGTCTCAGGTTTTTTAGCTGCTTTTCTGCCACTGACACTAGTACATCGGACGGATAACCAGCCATCGTAAGGCGATCAACTTGTTTCGCAAAGCTTAGTTCCATACTATGCTGGCAACACTTCTTTAAAACATTATTAAACACAGAATGAATAATGGCCCTTTTTACAAGTTTCGAATGGGCTGATGCATATGGCAGGATGGGTTTTTTTGCCCGAGGCTCGTACTACCAACACACATGGGACGGAGTGAAATGATAGGCGAGATCTAAGAACCTGATAGAATCATTAAGTGGGGTTTCATGTGTTAAAACCAGTGGTTTAAGACACTCTGTGAATACTGAATGAATATTTAAGAACTGCTGCTCAAAACTGAGGTTGTCATTCTGTACTAACACAAAGTTCTCGTCAACAAATCTAAAAATGCGGCACACACAAAACCCTTCCAAACGATCTTGCAGTGTTTTGTCACGCAAGGCCAAAAACATATCGCTAAGAATCGGGGCTAGGCACGAACCAATACATATCCCGTCCTTCTGAATGTACATATCCCCATTCCATTCTACAAAAGTCGAACAAAGATAAAACGATAACAATTCTAGGAAGGCATCGGCGGAAATTCCGCACTCGTTTTGGAAGGCTATAACACCATTCTTTTCGATGTGCTTATTTACAGCTGACAAGATTTTCGCCTGGGGAATTGTGTAATATAAGTCTTTTACGTCGACTGAAAATACCTGCAGCTTTTTATCGTGATCCCATCCTTTTAGGAAGGTGATTACTTCGTCAGAATTTCTTATTCTAAAAGGGTCATCGATCGTTAAAACGTTGAGTTTCTGTTGCAAGTATCTTGCGACGTGCTTCTGCCATGTCCCTGCTTCTGAAACTATTGCACGAAACGGCAAGTTGGGTTTATGGGTCTTTGCAGAGAAAAAAATCTCAAGGTTGGTCTTGTGGCAGTTCTCAAGCATACTCGACAACTTGTTTAAATTCAACTTGTTGGTTAGCTTTTTTGCTTGGCTCTTAATTTTCGACATTTTTACATCATTGCGCTTGTCAAACACAGCAAGGACGCTGTCTATTGCTTTTGACATGTACACATCTCTGGTTAAAACAACAAAACCTCCATCCTTGTGTGCAGGAAGAAGAGACAGCGAGTTATCTTTCAACCAATTAACTGTTTTGAACAAGGGAAGCTTCCTGCCTGCCTGTCTGTGCTTTGCTAAAACGTCGACACCTTCAGAGGTGCAACGGTCTGCTTCGGTCTTCTCCGCGCGTCGGGAAACTTGTTTTACCATAGCCAAGAGCTCCGGTCTCGATGCTTTTGGCTCGACCGCAAACTTGGGCCCCCGGCCAAGGACTTGCCTGATGTTGTCGGGAAGGGAGATGCCCTCCATGACGTGAATTCGTTGCCCGGTAACTGGAGTCCTCTTAGGAAGAAGTGCACGAAGCGCTGGGAGGGTCTGTTGCCAAAGGAACTCGGTGGGGCGGTCAGTGGACCGTGATAAATGGTGCCACTGTGCATTCGAATGTTCTGGCCCAGCATGGAACTGTACCAAAACCTTCAAGCGCTCCTTGTGCGCTCGCACTTGCTGAAGCCATTCAGACCTGCGAATCTTGCAGTCTTCTCCCATGGCTAGCTGAAGGTTGTACGCGGCCAAATAAGGCTGATACATCAGGTGGCAGGATTCTCTTGCGAACGCAAAACCCGAGTGAACGTGCTCGGCAAGCCGCCGCGGCGACTACTGGTATCACTTGAAAGAGATCAGGAACAAATGTAAAAGAGCCCTTTGTACTAGAAATAAAGTTCCATAATACAACATTTTGGGCAAGTTGGTTACCTACATTCATTATTACAGCGCAAAGACGGCACAGAACAAGAAGGGGACACAACAGCGCTGACTGTCAACTAAGTTTTATTCGAGACCAGTAGGGTTTTTTATACCACCTGGTGATCAAAACAGGAAAAAAACATAGAAGCATAGCTGTAGGCATGCGCAAGGGTACAAGAACGGCGGTTTTCCGGCACGTGTTAGATTTCACATTCTAGATATTTCATCTCTTTCTGGGACAATGCCACGGATGGTGCGCTTATGCACTCGTCCTGCAGTCTTATAATCATAGCAGCTTCTATTATTTCTCTTGTTAGTGTGTCTCGGTGTTTCCCTATGACACTGCATTGCCTGTACATCGGGTCAAATTTATCCTCGCTGTCATCTTCTGCGCTGCAGTTCCTGAAATGTTTGGCTACGTGGCCTGAAGTAGCCACACGTGCGACATTGTCACTGTGCTCTTTTAGCCTTTTGTTGAGACAGCGGCCAGTCTGCCCGATATATTTTTTCCCACAGGACATGGGCAGTGAATACACCACACCTTCTTTAAAAGGGACAAAATGATCCCCGTGCTTAACTTTACACCTGCGCGTTTCGTTAGTCGTGCAGTTAACTTTTTTGCACAAGCTGGAAAGCTTTTCCGGCACTGAAAATACTACGTCAATGCCTGCCCTACTTCCAATTTTTCGGAGGTTGTGCGACAGCTGATGGAGATAAGGCAAAACAACAACCTTTCTTCTTTCCCTTTGCCTAACCGGTTCGCTAGTGTGGCGAGGTCTCAGGTTTTTTAGCTGCTTTTCTGCCACTGACACTAGTACATCGGACGGATAACCAGCCTTCGTAAGGCGATCAACTTGTTTCGCAAAGCTGAGTTCCATACTATGCTGGCAACACTACTTTAAAACATTATTAAAAACAGAATGAATAATGGCCCTTTTTACAAGTTACGAATGGGCTGATGCATATGGCAGGATGGGTTTTTTTGCCCGAGGCTCGTACGACCAACACACATGGGACGGAGTGAAATGAAGGGCGAGATCTAAGAACCTGATAGAATCATTAATTGGGGTTTCATGTGTTAAAACCAGTGGTTTAAGACACTCCGTGGATACTGAATGAATATTTAAGAACTGCTCCTCAAAACTGAGCGATCTTTAACGTGCACTGACATCGCACAGCACACGGGCGCCTTAACGTTTTTCCTTCATAAAAACGCAGCCGCCGCGGTCGGGTTGAACCCGGGAACTCCGGATCAGTAGTCGAGCGCCCTAACCACTGAGCCACCGTGGCGGGTCAAGAAAATTACCTATAAAGCAGCAGAAAAAACAACCATGCCGCCGGTGGGATCCGAGCCCACGACCTCCGGATATCGTGTGCGGTGCTCTTACCAACTGAGCTACGGCGACGGATGTCCAATCTGCTGCTTTCGTGGGTATTTATGTTTACTGGGTGTAAGCGAACCTTGAGAGTGTTCACCAGCGCCACCCTCGACCACAGCGGTGGACGTAGCACGTCCTGTAATACTGCCAGTGTGACGTAGAACGTCATCTAATGGCGAGGGCGGAAACTGTGCGAGAGCCCTCTTATGCTACCTATGGCAACAAGACTGCTAGAACCGAGACCCCCGTTAAGCTTTTAGCAGACAAGGTAAAGGAAATGAGGGGCTCGTTTCAAAAACATATTAAGAAAGCTAACAGTCACCGAAACCAAGGTGCATACGGGAATGCTTTTAATTTTTTTTTCAATTTTTAGTGCCAATCAATCGGTTTAAAGAAAATTGCTTATAAAGCAGCAGAAAAAACAACAATGCCGCCGGTGGGTTCCGAACCCACGACCTCCGAATATCGCGTCCGGTGCTCTTACCAACTGAGCTACGGCGACGGATGTCCAATCTGCTGCTTTCGTGGGTATTTATGTTTACTGGGTGTAAGCGAACGTTGAGAGTGTTCACCAGTGCCACCCTCGACCACAGCGGTGGACGTAGCACGTCCTGTAATACCGCCAGTGTGACGTAGAACGTCATCTAACGGCGAGGGCGGAAACTGTGCGAGAGCCCCCTTATGCTGCCTATGGCAACAAGACTGCCAGAACCGAGACCCCCGTTAAGCTATTAGCAGACAAGGTAAAGGAAATGAGGGGCTCGTTTGACAAACATTTTAAGGAAGCCAACAGTCACCGAAACCAAGGTGCATAGGAGAATGCTTTTAATTTTTAGTACCAATCAATCGATTTAAAGAAAATTACTTACAAAGCAGCAGAAAAAACAACCATGCCGCCGGTGGGATTTGGACCCACGACCTCCGAATATCGCGTCCGGTGCTCTTACCAACTGAGCTACCGCGACGGATGTCCAATCTGCTGCTTTCGTGGGTATTTATGTTTACTGGGTGTAAGCGAACCTTGAGAGTGTTCACCAGCGCCACCCTCGACCACAGCGGTGGACGTAGCACGTCCTGTAATACCGCGAGTATGACGGAGAACGTCATCTAACGGCGAGGGCGGAAACTGTGCGAGAGCCCTCTTATGATATCTATGGCAACAAGACTGCCAGAACCGAGACCCCGTTTAGCTATTAGCAGAGAAGTTAAAGGAAATGAGGGGCTCGTTTGACAACCATATTAAGGAAGCCAACAGTCACCGAAACCAAGGTGCACAGGGGAATGCTTATAATTTTTTTCAATTTTCAGTGAGAATCAATCGGTTTAAAGAAAATCACTCATAAAACAGCAGAAAAACAACAATGCCGCCGGTGGGATCCGAACCTACGACCTCTGATATCGCGTCCGGTGCTCTTACCTACTGAGCTACGGCGACGGATGTCCAATCTGCTGCTTTCCTGGGTATTTATGTGCACTGGGTGTAAGCGAACCTTGAGAGCGTTGACCAGCGCCCCCCTCGACCACAGCGGTGGACGTAGCACGTCCTGTAATACCGCGGCCGTGACGTAGAACGTCGTCTAACGGCGAGGGCGTAAACTGTGCGAGAGCCGTCTTATGCTATCTATGGCAACAAGACTGCCAGAACCGAGACCCCCGTTAAGCTATTAGCAGACAAGGCAAAGGAAATGAGGGGCTCGTTTGACAAACATAATAAGGAAGCCAACAGTCACCGAAACCAAGGTGCATAGAGAAATGCTTTTAATTTTTTTTTAATCTTTAGTGCCAATCAATCGGTTTAAAGAAAATTACTTATAAAACAGCAGAAAAAACAACAATGCCTCCGGTGGGATCCGAACCTACGACCTCCGAATATCGCGTCCGGTGCTCTTACCTACTGAGCTACGTCGACGGATGTCCAATCTGCTGCTTTCGTGGGTATTTATGTTTACTGGGTGTAAGCGAACCTTGAGAGTGTTCACCAGCGCCACCCTCGACCACAGCGGTGGACGTAGCACGTCCTGTAATACCGCGAGTGTGACGTAGAACGTCATCTAACGGCGAGGGCGGAAACTGTGCGAGAGCCCTCTTATGCTATCTATGGCAACAAGACTAACAGAACTGAGACCCCCGTTAATCTATTAGCAGACATGGTAAAGTAAATGAGGGGCTCGTTTGACAACCATATTAAGGAAGCCAACAGTCACCGAAACCAAGGTGCACAGGGGAATTCTTATAATTTTTTTTCAATTTTCAGTGCCAATCAATCGGTTTAAAGAAAATCACTTATAAAACAGCAGAAAAAACAAAAATGCCGCCGGTGGGATCCGAACCTACGACCTCCGAATATCGCGTCAGGTGCTCTTACCTACTGAGCTTCGGCGACGGATGTCCAATCTGCTGCTTTCGTGGGAATTTATGTTTACTGGGTGTAAGCGGACGTTGAGAGTGTTCACCAGTGCCACCCTCGACCACAGCGGTGGACGTAGCACGTCCTGTAATACCGCGAGTGTGACGTAGAACGTCATCTAGCGGCGAGGGCGGAAACTGTGCGAGAGCCCCCTTATGCTACCTATGGCAACAAGACTGCCAGAACCGAGACCCCCGTTAAGCTATTAGCAGACAAGGTAAAGGAAATGAGGGGCTCGTTTGACAACCATATTAAGGAAGCCAACAGTCGCTGAAACCAAGGTGCACTGGGGAATGCTTTTAATGTTTTTTTTTATTTTAGTGCCAATCAATCGGTTTAAAGAAATTTACTTATAAAGCAGCAGAAAAAACAACAATGCCGCCGGTGGGATCCGAACCTACGACCTCCGAATATCACGTCCGGTGCTCTTACCTACTGAGCTACGGCGACGGATGTCCAATCTGCTGCTTTTGTGGGTACTTATGTTTTCTGGGTGTAAGCGAACCTTGGGAGCGTTTAGCAGCGTCACCCTCGACCACAGCGGTGGACGTAGCACGTCCTGTAATACCGCGAGTGTGACGGAGAACGTCATCTAGCGGCGAGGGCGGAAACTGTGCGAGAGCCCTCTTATGCTACCTATGGCAACAAGACTAACAGAACTGAGACCCCCGTTAAGCTATTAGCAGACATGGTAAAGTAAATGAGGGGCTCGCTTGACAACCATATTAAGGAAGCCAACAGTCAACGAAACCAAGGTGCACAGGGGAATGCTTATAATTTTTTTTCAATTTTCAGTGCCAATCAATCGGTTTAAAGAAAATCACTTATAAAACAGCAGAAAAAACAACAATGCCGCCGGTGGGATCCGAACCTACGACCTCCGAATATCGCGTCCGGTGCTCTTACCTACTGAGCTACGGCGACGGATGTCCAATCTGCTGCTTTTGTGGGTACTTATGTTTTCTGGGTGTAAGCGAACCTTGGGAGCGTTTAGCAGCGTCACCCTCGACCACAGCGGTGGACGTAGCACGTCCTGTAATACCGCGAGTGTGACGGAGAACGTCATCTAGCGGCGAGGGCGGAAACTGTGCGAGAGCCCCCTTATGCTGCCTATGGCAACAAGATTGCCAGAACCGAGACCCCCGTTAAGCTATTAGCAGACAAGGTAAAGGAAATGAGGGGCTCGTTTGACAAACATATTAAGGAAGCCAACAGTCGCTGAAACCAAGGTGCACAGGGGAATGCTTTTAATGTTTTTTTTTATTTTAGTGCCAATCAATCGGTTTAAAGAAATTTACTTATAAAGCAGCAGAAAAAACAACAATGCCGCCGGTGGGATCCGAACCTACGACCTCCGAATATCGCGTCCGGTGCTCTTACCTACTGAGCTTCGGCGACGGATGTCCAATCTGCTGCTTTCGTGGGAATTTATGTTTACTGGGTGTAAGCGAACGTTGAGAGTGTTCACCAGTGCCACCCTCGACCACAGCGGTGGACGTAGCACGTCCTGTAATACCGCGAGTGTGACGTAGAACTTCATCTAACGGCGAGGGCGGAAACTGTGCGAGAGCCCTCTTATGCTACCTATGGCAACAAGACTAACAGAACTGAGACCCCCGTTAAGCTATTAGCAGACATGGTAAAGTAAATGAGGGGCTCGCTTGACAACCATATTAAGGAAGCCAACAGTCAACGAAACCAAGGTGCACAGGGGAATGCTTATAATTTTTTTTCAATTTTCAGTGCCAATCAATCGGTTTAAAGAAAATCACTTATAAAACAGCAGAAAAAACAACAATGCCGCCGGTGGGATCCGAACCTACGACCTCCGAATATCGCGTCCGGTGCTCTTACCTACTCAGCTACGGCGACGGATGTCCAATCTGCTGCTTTCCTGGGTATTTATGTGCACTGGGTGTAAGCGAACCTTGAGAGCGTTGACCAGCGCCACCCTCCACCACAGCGGAGGACGTAGCACGTCCTGTAATACCGCGGCCGTGACGTAGAACGTCATCTAACGGCGAGGGCGTAAACTGTGCGAGAGCCGTCTTATGCTATCTATGGCAACAAGACTGCCAGAACCGAGACCCCCGTTAAGCTATTAGCAGACAAGGCAAAGGAAACGAGGGGCTCGTTTGACAAACATATTAAGGGAGCCAACAGTCACCGAAACAAAGGTGCATAGGGGAATGCTTTTAATTTTTTTTTCATTGTTAGTGCCAATCAGTCGGTTTAAAGAAAAATACTTATAAAGCAGAAGAAAAAACAACCATGCCGCCGGTGGTATCCGAACCCACGACCTCCGGATATCGCGTCCGGTGCTCTTCGCAACTTAGCTACGGCGACGGATGTCAAATCTCCTGCTTTTTGTGGGTATTTAAGTTTACTGGATGTAAGCGAACCTTGAGAGTGTTCACCAGCGCCACCCTCGACCACAGCGGTGGATCGTAGATCGTCCTTTAATACCGCGAGTGTGACGTAGAACGTCGTCTAACGGTGAGGGCGGAAACTGTGCGAGAGCCCTCTTATGCTATATATGGCAACAAGACTGCCAGAACCGAGACCCCCGTTAAGCTATTAGCAGACATGGTAAAGTAAATGAGGGGCTTGTTTGACAAACATATTAAGGAAGCCAACCGTCACCGAAACCAAGATACATAGGGGAATGCTTTTAATTTCTTTTTAAACATTTAGTGCCAATCAATCGGTTTAAGGAAAATTACTTATAAAGCAGCAGAAAAACAACCATGCCGCCGGTGGGATCCGAACCCACGACCTCCGAATATCGCGTCCGGTGCTCTTACCAACTGAGCTACGGCGACGAATGTCCAATCTGCTGCTTTCGTGGGTATTTATGTTTACTGGGTGTAAGCGAATGTTGAGAGTGTTCACCAGTGCCACCCTCGACCACAGCGGTGGGCGTAGCACGTCCTGAAATACCGCCAGTGTGACGTAGAACGTCATCTAACGACGAGGGCGGAAACTGTGCGAGAGCCCCCTTATGCTGCCTATGGCAACAAGACTGCCAGAACCGAGACCCCCGTTAAGCTATTAGCAGACAAGGTAAAGGAAATGAGGGGCTCGTTTGACAGACATATTAGGGAAGCCAACAGTCGCTGAAACCAAGGTGCATAGGGGAATGCTTTTAATGTTTTTTTTTATTTTAGTGCCAATCAATCGGTTCAAAGAAAATAACTTATAAAGCAGCTGAAAAAACAACCATGCTGCCGGTGGGAACCAAACCCACGACCTCCGAATATCGCGTCCGGTGCTCTTACCAACTGAGCTACGGCGACGGATGTCCAATCTGCTGCTTTCGTGGGTATTTATGTTTACTGGGTGTAAACGAACCTTGAGAGTGTTCACCAGCGCCACCCTCGACCACAGCGGTGGACGTAGCACGTCCTGTAATACCGCGAGTGTGACGTAGAACGTCATCTAACGGCGAGGGCGGAAACTGTGCGAGAGCCCTCTTATGCTATCTATTTCAACAAGACTGCCAGAACCGAGACCCCGGTTAGCTATTAGCAGACAAGGTAAAGGAAATGAGGGGCTCGTTTGACAAACATATTAAGAAAGCCAACAGTCACCGAAACCAAGGTGCATAGGGGAATGCTTTTATTTTTTTTTCAATTTTTAGTGCAAATCAATCGGTTTAAGGAAAATTACTTATAAAGCAGCAGAAAAAAACAACAATGCCGCCGGTGGGATCCGAACCCACGACCTCCGGATATCGCATCCGGTGCTCTTACCAACTGAGCTACTGCGACGGATGTCCAATCTGCTGCTTTTGTGGGTATTTATGTTTTCTGGGTGTAAGCGAACCTTGGGAGCGTTTACCAGCGTCACCCTCGACCACAGCGGTGGACGTAGCACGTCCTGTAATACCGCGAGTGTGACGTAGAACTTCATCTAACGGCGAGGGCGGAAACTATGCGAGAGCCCTCTTATGCTACCTATGGCAACAAGACTAACAGAACTGAGACCCCCGTTAAGCTATTAGCAGACATGGTAAAGTAAATGAGGGGCTCGTTTGACAACCATATTAAGGAAGCCAACAGTCACCGAAACCAAGGTGCACAGGGGAATGCTTATATTTTTTTTTCAATTTTCAGTGCCAATCAATCGGTTTAAAGAAAATCACTTATGAAACAGCAGAAAAAAAAACAATGCCGCCGGTGGGATCCGAACCCACGACCTCCGGATATCGCATCCCGTGCTCTTACCAACTGAGCTACTGCGACGGATGTCCAATCTGCTGCTTTTGTGGGTATTTATGTTTTCTGGGTGTAAGCGAACCTTGGGAGCGTTTACCAGCGTCACCCTCGACCAGAGCGGTGGACGTAGCATGTCCTGTAATACCGCGAGTGTGACGTAGAACGTCATCTAACGGCGAGGGCGTAAACTGTGCGAGAGCCGTCTTATGCTATCTATGGCAACAAGACTGCCAGAACCGAGGCCCCCATTAAGCTATTAGCAGACAAGGCGAAGGAAACGAGGGGCTCCTTTGACAAACACATTAAGGGAGCCAACAGTCATCGAAACCAAGGTGCATAGGGGAATGCTTTTAATTTTTTTTAATTTTTAGTGCAATCAATCGGTTTAAAGAAAAATACTTATAAAGCAGAAGAAAAACAACCATGCCGACGGTGGGATCCGAACCCACGACCTCCGAATATCGCGTCCGGTGCTCTTACCAACTGAGCTACGGCGACGGATGTCAAATCTCCTGCTTTTGGTGGGTATTTAAGTTTACTGGATGTAAGCGAACCTTGAGAGTGTTCCCCAGCGCCACCCTCGACCACAGCGGTGGATCGTAGATCGTCCTGTAATACCGCGAGTGTGACGTAGAACGTCGTCTAACGGTGAGGGCGGAAACTGTGCGAGAGCCCTCTTATGCTATATATGGCAACAAGACTGCCAGAACCAAGACCCCCGTTAAGCTATTAGCAGACAAGGTAAAGGAAATCAGGGGCTCGTTTGACAAACATATTAAGGAAGCCAACAGTCCCTGAAACCAAGGTGCATAGGTGAATGCTTTTAATGTTTTTTTTTTAATTTTAGTGCCAATCAATCGGTTTAAAGAAAATTACCTATAAAGCAGCAGAAAAAACAACAATGCCGCCGGTGGGATCCGAAACTACGACCTCCGAATATCGCGTCCGGTGCTCTTACCTACTGAGCTACGGCGACGGATGTCCAATCTGCTGCTTTCCTGGGTATTTATGTGTACTGGGTGTAAGCGAACCTTGAGAGCGTTGACCAGCGCCACCCTCGACCACAGCGGAGGATCTAGCACGTCCTGTAATACCGCGGCCGTGACGTAGAACGTCATCTAACGGCGAGGGCGTAAACTGTGCGAGAGCCGTCTTATGCTATCTATGGCAACAAGACTGCCAGAACCGAGACCCCCGTTAAGCTATTAGCAGACAAGGCAAAGGAAACGAGGGGCTCGTTTGACAAACATATTAAAGGAGCCAACAGTCACCGAAACCAAGGTGCATAGGGGAATGCTTTTAATTTTTATTTAATTTTTAGTGCCAATCAATCGGTTTAAGGAAAATTACTTATAAAGCAGCAGAAAAACAACCATGCCTCCGGTGGGATCCGAACCCACGGCCTCCGAATATCACGTCCGGTGCTCTTACCAACTGAACTACGGAGACGGATGTCCAATCTGCTGCTTTCGTGGGTATTTATGTTTACTGGGTGTAAGCGAACGTTGAGAGTGTTCACCAGTGCCACCCTCGACCACAGCGGTGGACGTAGCACGTCCTGTAAAACCGCCAGTGTGACGTAGAACGTCATCTAACGGCGAGGGCGTAAACTGTGCGAAAGCCGTCTTATGCTATCTATGGCAACAAGACTGCCAGAACCGAGACCCCCGTTAAGCTATTAGCAGACAAGGCAAAGGAAACGAGGGGCTCGTTTGACAAACATATTAAGGGAGCCAAAAGTCACCGAAACCAAGGTGCATAGGGGAATGCTTTTAATTTTTTTTTAATTTTTAGTGCCAATCAATCGGTTTAAGAAAAATTACTTATAAAGCAGCAGAAAAACAACCATGCCGCCGGTGGGATCCGAACCCACGGCCTCCGAATATCACGTCCGGTGCTCTTACCAACTGAGCTACGGCGACGGATGTCCAATCTGCTGCTTTCGTGGGTATTTATGTTTACTGGGTGTAAGCGAACGTTGAGTGTTCACCAGTGCCACCCTCGACCACAGCGGTGGACGTAGCACGTCCTGTAATACCGCCAGTGTGACGTAGAACGTCATCTAACGGCGAGGGCGGAAACTGTGCGAGAGCCCCCTTATGCTGCCTATGGCAACAAGACTGCCAGAACCGAGACCCCCGTTAAGCTATTAGCAGACAAGTTAAAGGAAATGAGGGGCTCGTTTGACAAACATATTAAGGTAGCCAAAAGTCGCTGAAACCAAGGTGCATAGGGGAATGCTTTTAATGTTTTTTTTTAATTTTAGTGCCAATCAATCGGTTTAAAGAAAATTACTTATAAAGCAGCAGAAAAAACAACCATGCTGCCGGTGGGAACCAAACCCACGACCTCCGAATATCGCGTCCGGCGCTCTTACCAACTGAGCTACGGCGACGGATGTCCAATCTGCTGCTTTCGTGGGTATTTATGTTTACTGTATGTAAGCGAACCTTGAGAGTGTTCACCAGCGCCACCCTCGACCACAGCGGTGGACGTAGCACGTCCTGTAACACCGCGAGTGTGACGTAGAACGTCATCTAACGGCGAGGGCGGAAACTGTGCGAGAGCCCTCTTATGCTATCTATGGCAACAAGACTGCCAGAACCGAGACCCCCGTTTAGCTATTAGCAGACAAGGTAAAGGAAATGAGGGGCTCGTTCGACAAACATATTAAGAAAGTAAACAGTCACCGAAACCAAGGTGCATAGGGGAATGCTTTTATTTTTTTTTTCAATTTTTAGTGCAAATCAATTGGTTTAAGGAAAATTACTTATAAGGCAGCAGAAAAAAACAACAATGCCGCCGGTGGGATCCGAACCTACGACCTCCGAATATCGCGTCCGGTGCTCTTACCAACTGAGCTACGGCGACGGAAGTCCAATCTGCTGCTTTCCTGGGTATTTATGTTTACTGGGTGTAAGCGAACCTTGAGACTGTTCACCAGTGCCACCCTCGACCACAGCGGTGGACGTAGCACGTCCTGTAATACCGCGAGTGTGACGTAGAAAGTCATCCAACGGCGATGGCGGAAACTGTGCGAGAGCCCTCTTATGCTATCTATGGCAACAAGACTGCCAGAACCGAGACCCCCGTTAAGCTATTAGCAGACAAGGTAAAGGAAATGAGGGGCTCGTTTGACCAACATATTAAGGAAGCCAACAGTCACCGAAACCAAGGTGCATAGGGGAATGCTTTTAATTTTTTTTTAATTTTTAGTGCTAATCAATCGGTGTAAAGAAAAATACTTATAAAGCAGAAGAAAAAACAACCATGCCGCCGGTGGGATCCGAACCCACGACCACCGGATATCGCGTCCGGTGCTCTTCCCAACTTAGCTACGGCGACGGATGTCAAATCTCCTGCTTTTGGTGGGTATTTAAGTTTACTGGATGTTAGCGAACCTTGAGAGTGCTCACCAGCGCCACCCTCGACCACAGCGGTGGATCGTAGATCGTCCTGTAATACCGCGAGTGTGACGTAGAACGTCATCTAACGGTGAGGGCGGAAACTGTGCGAGAGCCCTCTTATGCTATATATGGCAACAAGACTGGCAGAACCGAGACCCCCGTTAAGCTATTAGCAGACATGGTAAAGGAAATGAGGGACTTGTTTGACAAACATATTAAGGAAGCCAACCGTCACCGAAACCAAGATACATAGGGGAATGCTTTTAATTTCTTTTTAAACTTTTAGTGCCAATCAATCGGTTTAAGCAAAATTACTTATAAAGCAGCAGAAAAACAACCATGCCGCCGGTGTGATCCGAACCCACGACCACCGGATATCGCGTCCGGTGCTCTTCCCAACTTAGCTACGGCGACGGATGTCAAATCTCCTGCTTTTGGTGGGCATTTAAGTTTACTGGATGTTAGCGAACCTTGAGAGTGCTCACCAGCGCCACCCTCGACCACAGCGGTGGATCGTAGATCGTCCTGTAATACCGCGAGTGTGACGTAGAACGTCATCTAACGGTGAGGGCGGAAACTGTGCGAGAGCCCTCTTATGCTATATATGGCAACAAGACTGGCAGAACCGAGACCCCCGTTAAGCTATTAGCAGACATGGTAAAGGAAATGAGGGACTTGTTTGACAAACATATTAAAGAAGCCAACCGTCACCGAAACCAAGATACATAGGGGAATGCTTTTAATTTCTTTTTAAACTTTTAGTGCCAATCAATCGGTTTAAGCAAAATTACTTATAAAGCAGCAGAAAAACAACCATGCCGCCGGTGTGATCTGAACCCACGACCTCCGAATATCGCGTCCGGTGCTCTTACCAACTGAGCTACGGCGACGGATGTCCAATCTGCTGCTTTCGTGGGTATTTATGTTTACTGGGTGTAAGCGAACCTTGAGACTGTTCACCAGTGCCACCCTCGACCACAGCGGTGGACGTAGCACGTCCTGTAATACCGCGAGTGTGACGTAGAACGTCATCTAACGGCGAGGGCGGAAACTGTGCGAGAGCCCCCTTATGCTGCCTATGGCAACAAGACTGCCAGAACCGAGACCCCCGTTAAGCTATTAGCAGTCAAGGTAAAGGAAATGAGGGGCTCGTTTGACAAACATATTAGGGAAGCCAACAGTCGCTGAAACCAAGGTGCATAGGGAAATGCTTTTAATTTCTTATTATATTTTTAGTGCCAATCAATCGGTTTAAGGAAAATTACTTATAAAGCAGCAGAAAAAACAACCATGCCGCCGGTGGGAACCAAACCCACGACCTCCGAATATCGCGTCTGGTGCTCTTACCAACTGAGGTACGGCGACGGATGTCCAATCTGCTGATTTCGTGGGTATTTATGTTTACTGGGTGTAAGCGAACCTTGACAGTGTTCACCAGCGCCACCCTCGACCACAGCGGTGGACGTAGCACGTCCTGTAATACCGCGAGTGTGACGTAGAACGTCATCTAACGGCGAGGGCGGAAACTGTGCGAGAGCCCTCTTATGCTATCTATGGCAACAATACTGCCAGAACCGAGACCCCCGTTAAGCTATTAGCAGACAAGGTAAATGAAATGAGGGGCTCGTTTGACAAACATATTAAGGAAGCCAACAGTCACCGAAACCAAGGTGCATAGGGGAATGCTTTTAATTTTTTTTAATTTTTAGTGCTAATCAATCGGTTTAAAGAAAAATACTTATAAAGCAGAAGAAAAAACAACCATGCCGCCGGTGGGATCCGAACCCACGACCACTGGATATCGCGTCCGGTGCTCTTCCCAACTTAGCTACGGCGACGGATGTCAAATCTCCTGCTTTTGGTGGGTATTTAAGTTTACTGGATGTAAGCGAACCTTGAGAGTGTTCACAAGCGCCACCCTCGACCACAGCGGTGGATCGTAGATCGTCCTGTAATACCGCGAGTGTGACGTAGAACGTCATCTAACGGTGAGGGCGGAAACTGTGCGAGAGCCCTCTTATGCTATATATGGCAACAAGACTGCCAGAACCGAGACCCCCCGTTAAGCTATTAGCAGACATGGTAAAGGAAATGAGGGACTTGTTTGACAAACATATTAAGGAAGCCAACCGTCACCGAAACCAAGATACATAGGGGAATGCTTTTAATTTCTTTTTAAACTTTTAGTGCCAATCAATCGGTTTAAGCAAAATTAGTTTTAAAGCAGCAGAAAAACAACCATGCCGCCGGTGTGATCTGAACCCACGACCTCCGAATATCGCGTCCGGTGCTCTTACCAACTGAGCTACGGCGACGGATGTCCAATCTGCTGCTTTCGTGGGTATTTATGTTTACTGGGTGTAAGCGCACCTTGAGACTGTTCACCAGGGCCACCCTCGACCACAGCGGTGGACGTAGCACGTCCTGTAATACCGCGAGTGTGACGTAGAACGTCATCTAACGGCGAGGGCGGAAACTGTGCGAGAGCCCCCTTATGCTGCCTATGGCAACAAGACTGCCAGAACCGAGACCCCCGTTAAGCTATTAGCAGTCAAGGTAAAGGAAATGAGGGGCTCGTTTGACAAACATATTAAGGAAGCCAACAGTCGCTGAAACCAAGGTGCATAGGGAAATGCTTTTAATTTCTTATTAAATTTTTAGTGCCAATCAATCGGTTTAAGGAAAATTACGTATATAGCAGCAGAAAAAACAACCATGCCGCCGGTGGGAACCAAACCCACGACCTCCGAATATCGCGTCCGGTGCTCTTACCAACTGAGCTACGGCGACGGATGTCCAATCTGCTGCTTTCGTGGGTATTTATGTTTACTGGGTGTAAGCGAACGTTGAGAGCGTTCACCAGCGCCACCCTCGACCACAGCGGTGGACGTAGCACGTCCTGTAATACCGCGAGTGTGACGTAGAACGTCATCTAACGGCGAGGGCGGAAACTGTGTGAGAGCCCTCTTATGCTATCTATGGCAACAAGACTGCCAGAACCGAGACCCCCGTTAAGCTATTAGCAGACAAGGTAAAGGAAATGAGGGGCTCGTTTGACAAACATATTAAGGAAGCCAACAGTCACCGAAACAAAGGAACATAGGGGAATGCTTTTAATTTCTTATTAAATTTTTAGTGCCAATCAATCGGTTTAAGGAAAATTACTTATAAAGCAGCAGAAAAAACAACCATGCCGCCGGTGGGAACCAAACCCACGACCTCCGAATATCGCGTCTGGTGCTCTTACCAACTTAGCTACGGCGACGGATGTCAAATCTCCTGCTTTTGGTGGGTATTTAAGTTTACTGGATGTAAGCGAACCTTGAGAGTGTTCACAAGCGCCACCCTCGACCACAGCGGTGGATCGTAAATCGTCCTGTAATACCGCGAGTGTGACGTAGAACGTCATCTAACGGTGAGGGCGGAAACTGTGCGAGAGCCCTCTTATGCTATATATGGCAACAAGACTGCCAGAACCGAGACCCCCCGTTAAGCTATTAGCAGACATGGTAAAGGAAATGAGGGACTTGTTTGACAAACATATTAAGGAAGCCAACCGTCACCGAAACCAAGATACATAGGGGAATGCTTTTAATTTCTTTTTAAACTTTTAGTGCCAATCAATCGGTTTAAGCAAAATTAAAGCAGAAGAAAAAACAACCATGCCGCCGGTGGGATCCGAACCCACGACCACCGGATATCGCGTCCGGTGCTCTTACCAACTGAGCTACGGCGACGGATGTCCAATCTGCTGCTTTCGTGGGTATTTATGTTTACTGGGTGTAAGCGAACGTTGAGAGCGTTCACCAGCGCCACCCTCGACCACAGCGGTGGACGTAGCACGTCCTGTAATACCGCGAGTGTGACGTAGAACGTCATCTAACGGCGAGGGCGGAAACTGTGTGAGAGCCCTCTTATGCTATCTATGGCAACAAGACTGCCAGAACCGAGACCCCCGTTAAGCTATTAGCAGTCAAGGTAAAGGAAATGAGGGGCTCGTTTGACAAACATATTAAGGAAGCCAACAGTCGCTGAAACCAAGGTGCATAGGGAAATGCTTTTAATTTCTTATTAAATTTTTAGTGCCAATCAATCGGTTTAAGGAAAATTACTTATAAAGCAGCAGAAAAAACAACCATGCCGCCGGTGGGAACCAAACCCACGACCTCCGAATATCAGGTCTGGTGCTCTTACCAACTGAGCTACGGCGACGGATGTCCAATCTGCTGATTTCGTGGGTATTTATGTTTACTGGGTGTAAGCGAACCTTGACAGTGTTCACCAGCGCCACCCTCGACCACAGCGGTGGACGTAGCACGTCCTGTAATACCGCGAGTGTGACGTAGAACGTCATCTAACGGCGAGGGCGGAAACTGTGCGAGAGCCCTCTTATGCTATCTATGGCAACAATACTGCCAGAACCGAGACCCCCGTTAAGCTATTAGCAGACAAGGTAAAGGAAATGAGGGGCTCGTTTGACAAACATATTAAGGAAGCCAACAGTCACCGAAACCAAGGTGCATAGGGGAATGCTTTTAATTTTTTTTAATTTTTAGTGCTAATCAATCGGTTTAAAGAAAAATACTTATAAAGCAGAAGAAAAAACAACCATGCCGCCGGTGGGATCCGAACCCACGACCACCGGATATCGCGTCCGGTGCTCTTCCCAACTTAGCTACGGCGACGGATGTCAAATCTCCTGCTTTTGGTGGGTATTTAAGTTTACTGGATGTAAGCGAACCTTGAGAGTGTTCACCAGCGCCACCCTCGACCACAGCGGTGGATCGTAGATCGTCCTGTAATACCGCGAGTGTGACGTAGAACGTCATCTAACGGTGAGGGCGGAAACTGTGCGAGAGCCCTCTTATGCTATATATGGCAACAAGACTGCCAGAACCGAGACCCCCCGTTAAGCTATTAGCAGACATGGTAAAGGAAATGAGGGACTTGTTTGACAAACATATTAAGGAAGCCAACCGTCACCGAAACCAAGATACATAGGGGAATGCTTTTAATTTCTTTTTAAACCTTTAGTGCCAATCAATCGGTTTAAGCAAAATTACTTATAAAGCAGCAGAAAAACAACCATGCCGCCGGTGTGATCTGAACCCACGACCTCCGAATATCGCGTCCGGTGCTCTTACCAACTGAGCTACGGCGACGGATGTCCAATCTGCTGCTTTCGTGGGTATTTATGTTTACTGGGTGTAAGCGCACCTTGAGACTGTTCACCAGGGCCACCCTCGACCACAGCGGTGGACGTAGCACGTCCTGTAATACCGCGAGTGTGACGTAGAACGTCATCTAACGGCGAGGGCGGAAACTGTGCGAGAGCCCCCTTATGCTGCCTATGGCAACAAGACTGCCAGAACCGAGACCCCCGTTAAGCTATTAGCAGTCAAGGTAAAGGAAATGAGGGGCTCGTTTGACAAACATATTAAGGAAGCCAACAGTCGCTGAAACCAAGGTGCATAGGGAAATGCTTTTAATTTCTTATTAAATTTTTAGTGCCAATCAATCGGTTTAAGGAAAATTACTTATATAGCAGCAGAAAAAACAACCATGCCGCCGGTGGGAACCAAACCCACGACCTCCGAATATCGCGTCCGGTGCTCTTACCAACTGAGCTACGGCGACGGATGTCCAATCTGCTGCTTTCGTGGGTATTTATGTTTACTGGGTGTAAGCGAACGTTGAGAGCGTTCACCAGCGCCACCCTCGACCACAGCGGTGGACGTAGCACGTCCTGTAATACCGCGAGTGTGACGTAGAACGTCATCTAACGGCGAGGGCGGAAACTGTGTGAGAGCCCTCTTATGCTATCTATGGCAACAAGACTGCCAGAACCGAGACCCCCGTTAAGCTATTAGCAGACAAGGTAAAGGAAATGAGGGGCTCGTTTGACAAACATATTAAGGAAGCCAACAGTCACCGAAACAAAGGAACATAGGGGAATGCTTTTAATTTCTTATTAAATTTTTAGTGCCAATCAATCGGTTTAAGGAAAACTACTTATAAAGCAGCAGAAAAACAACCATGCCGCCGGTGGGATCCGAACCCACGACCTCCGGATATCGCGTCCGGTGCTCTTCCCAACTTAGCTACGGCGACGGATGTCAAATCTCCTGCTTTTGGTGGGTATTTAAGTTTACTGGATGTAAGCGAACCTTGAGAGTGTTCACCAGCGCCACCCTCGACCACAGCGGTGGATCGTAGATCGTCCTGTAATACCGCGAGTGTGACGTAGAACGTCGTCTAACGGTGAGGGCGGAAACTGTGCGAGAGCCCTCTTATGCTATATATGGCAACAAGACTGCCAGAACCGAGACCCCCGTTAAGCTATTAGCAGACATGGTAAAGTAAATGAGGGGCTTGTTTGACAAACATATTAAGGAAGCCAACCGTCACCGAAACCAAGATACATAGGGGAATGCTTTTAATTTCTTTTTAAACTTTTAGTGCCAACCAATCGGTTTAAGGAAAATTACTTATAAAGCAGCAGAAAAACAACCATGCCGACGGTGGGATCCGAACCCACGACCTCCGAATATCGCGTCCGGTGCTCTTACCAACTGAGCTACGGCGACGGATCTCAAATCTCCTGCTTTTGGTGGGTATTTAAGTTTACTGGATGTAAGCGAACCTTGAGAGTGTTCCCCAGCGCCACCCTCGACCACAGCGGTGGATCGTAGATCGTCCTGTAATACCGCGAGTGTGACGTAGAACGTCGTCTAACGGTGAGGGCGGAAACTGTGCGAGAGCCCTCTTATGCTACCTATGGCAACAAGACTGCCAGAACCGAGACCCCCGTTAAGCTATTAGCAGGCATGGTAAAGGAAATGAGGGGCTTGTTTGACAACCATATTGTCACGTAGTGGTGACGGCAGTCGAAGCAGCGATGAAGACGGACGAAAGGGTCTTGTAAAAGAACTGTTTATTGGGCTGACTTGCACCCAAAATGGACTGAATCACTCGGCGGCCGCGAAGCGACAAGCGTGCTCGGCGGTCGTTGAACAGAATGCCCGCCGCTGTCGGCCGTGCTCAATTTAAAGCTGATAGCGAACATTCGAGATAAAGGGCGCCAAGTTACTAGAACATTCCGGAACAACGTAGAATCAACTTTGCCTGGCTGCGATCAATCGAGATAAATCTAGTCGCGTCTTGCATCGCAAACAAAGCGATAAAGTGGTGTCGCGGCAGATTTGGAAAACGAACAAACACTTCAAATATTCGCGGCATTACTCCCCTCTAAAAGAAGCATCGGCCCGATGCATTAAAAGAAATAATGCGACTAGTAAGAGAAAAAACGGATCTTGTGAAAATAGAGCATGGAAACGCAGCGGCCTTTAGCGCGCATAATACGGCTTCCGACGGACTACATGGACAACTTCTGGTCGTACGCGGCGTCGCTGGGATGCAGTCATTGCGTCAGGGATGACTTCATAATCCAGTTCACCCAGCCGACGAAGAACCTTGTACGGGCCGAAATAGCGGCGCAAAAGCTTTGCACTCAATCCACGGCGGCGAATGGGCGTCCACACCCAGACTTGGTCTCCTGGCTTGTATTCCGCGTTGCGTCTTCGTAGGTTGTAGCGTCTGGCGTCGGACCGCTGCTGATCTTTGATCCGTAATCGGGCAAGCCTTCGAGCTTCTTCTGCGCGTTGAAGGTAGGCGGCAACGTCGACGTTCTCTTCTTCTGTAACGTTGGGCAGCATGGCGTCTAGCGTGGTTGTGGCATCCCTGCCATGGACGAGCCTAAAAGGCGTCATCTGGGTGGTCTCCTGCACTGCGGTGTTGTAGGCGAAGACGACGTAAGGCAGGATGACATCCCAGGTTTTGTGTTCGGCATCGACATACATAGCGAGCATATCGGCGATGGTTTTGTTCAGGCGCTCGGTCAGTCCGTTGGTCTGCGGATGGTATGCAGTTGTCCTCCGGTGGCTGGTTTGGCTGTAGCGCAGGATGGCTTGCATGAGTTCCGCCGTAAATGCTGTTCCTCTGTCCGTGATGAGCACATCGGGGGCACCGTGTCGAAGAAGAATGCACTCCACGAAAAATTTGGCCACTTCTGATGATGTTCCGTTCGGTAGGGCTTTCGCCTCGGCGTAGCGGGTCAGGTAGTCGGTCGCTATGATGATCCACTTATTTCCAGATGTTGACGTTGGAAAAGGGCCAAGCAAGTCCATGCCAATCTGCTGAAAGGGCCTTGAGGGAGGTTCAATGGGGTTCAGAAATCCTGCTGGTCTTCTGGGAGGAGTCTTTCGTCGCTGACAATCTCGGCATGTTTTCACATAGTGTGCGACATCGGCAGACAGTCGGGGCCAGTAATACTTGTCTTGAATGCGGCGGAGGGTGCGAGTAAACCCGAGATGTCCAGCTGTCGGCTCGTCGTGTGAAGCCTGTAGAACTTCTTCGCGGAGACAAGTAGGTACAACAAGGAGGTAGGCTGTTTTGTTCGCTGTAAAGTTCTTCTTCACAAGGACCTCATTCTGCAAACAGAAGGAAGACAGTCCTCGCTTGAATGAAGCAGGGGGTGAAGAAACCTTGCCTTCCAGGTACTCGATGAGGCCTTTTAGTTTGGGGTCAGAGCGTTGCTGCTGAGCAAAAGAGCTTGCGCTGATGGGTCCCAGGAAGGCGTCCTCATTGTCGTCCAGCGGCGGTGCATCTACAGGGGCTCGTGAGAGGCAATCGGCGTCAGTGTGCTTGCGTCCGGACTTTTAAACGACGGTGACGTCAAACTCCTGGAGACGCAGACTCCATCGTGCGAGTCGGCCAGAGGGATCCTTCAAATTGGCAAGCCAGCAGAGCGCGTGGTGGTCGCTGACCACCTTGAACGGCCGTCCGTAGAGGTAGGGGCGGAATTTCGACGTAGCCCAGATGATGGCAAGGCACTCCTTCTCATTGGTCGAATAGTTAGCCTCGGCCTTGGAAAGGGAACGGCTAGCGTATGCGATGACCTTCTCCAGCCCGTCACTTTTTTGAACGAGAACGGCGCCTAGTCCCACGCTGCTTGCGTCGGTATGAACTTCAGTATCGGCGTTTTCATCAAAATGCGCAAGGATCGGTGGGGACTGTAAACGACGCTGAAGTTCCTTGAAGGCTTCTGCTTGCGGCGCTTCCCATTTAAACGGCACGTCTGCCTTCGTCAGTTGGGTCAGGGGCTCGGCGATGCGCGAAAAGTTTTTCACAAATCGTCGGTAATATGCGCATAGTCCGAGAAATCTGCGCACTGCTTTCTTATCGGCCGGCGGTTGAAACTGTTCAATAGCAGCTGTTTTCTGCGGGTCTGGGCGTACTCCTTCCTTGCTAACGATGTGGCCTAGAAACAGCAGCTCTTCGTAGGCAAAGTGGCATTTTTCATCTTTCAAGGTTAGGCCAGACGACTTGATTGCGTCTAGTACTGTTCGAAGTCTTCTGAGGTGCTCTTCAAAGTTCGAGGCGAAGACAACGACGTCATCTAAATATAAAAGACAAATTTTCCACTTCAGGCCTGCCAGCTCTGTATCCATTACTCGCTGAAACGTCGCTGGTGCGGAACAGAGACCAAATGGCATCACCTTGAACTCAAACAGCCCATCCGGAGTTATGAATGCTGTCTTCTCGCGATCTCTTTCGTCGACCTCAATTTGCCAGTAGCCGCTCTTGAGGTCCATCGATGAGAAATATTTGGCGTTGCAGAGGCGGTCCAGTGTGTCGTCGATGCGGGGGAGGGGGTAGACGTCCTTCTTTGTTATGTTGTTCAAGCGGCGGTAATCCACGCAGAATCGAAGTGCGCCGTCTTTCTTTCTCACTAGAACAACCGGTGCCGCCCATGGGCTGTTTGAAGGCTGGATGACGTCGTCGCGAAGCATTTCTTCGACTTGGTCCCGGATGGCTTGTCGTTCTCGCGGAGACACACGATAGGGGCTTTGACGGAGAGGTCGGACGTGTTGATCCGTTATAATGCGATGCTTGGCAATTGGCGTCTGTCGCACCATCGGCGATGTCGAAAAGCACTCACTGTAGTTTTGAAGCAGATTGCGGATCTGGTCTTGTCTGCTCCCGAGCAGGGCTGGGTTGATGTCGAAAGTGGGCGAGTTCTCTTGGTAAGGCGGATCTTCTGCGGAGGGGTCGGAGAGGGCGAAGGAGTCTCGTACGTCAGATATTTCGTCGTAGAAAGCAATCGTCGTTCCTCTGTTAATATGCCGGTATTCTTCGCTGAAGTTAGTCAGCAGTACTTCGGCCTGGCCATTGCGGAAATGTGCGATGCCTCTTGCGATGCTGATTCCTCGGTCTAGTAGCAACTGCATGTTCCCCTCGATGATGGCTTCAGTGTTTATGGCTTTCGTGGCGTCTACGGTCACGATAACGCTTGAACGGGGTGGAACGCTCACTTCTTCCTCCAGGACACTTAGGGCAACGTGATTTTCCCGAGTTTTCATTGAAGCGATGGCTTCGTCTGTCGAAAGCGTGATCAGCTTGGATCGCAGGTCGATGATCGCCTGATGCTCATGAAGGAAATCCATACCCAAGGTCACTTCGCGGGAACATTGCGGTAGCACAACAAAGGTCGCAGGATAGGTATGTCCTTTTACAGTCACTCGCGCTGTGCATCGTCCTGATGGCGTAATGAGGTGGCCCCCAGCGGTGCGAATTTGTGGGCCGTCCCAAGCCGTTGTGACTTTTCTGAGCTGCGCAGCGAATATTCCATTCATCACCGAGTAATCGGCTCCTGTGTCGACTAGAGCGGTGACTTTCCGGCCGTCGATAGTCACTTCTACGACGGAGGTCCTGGCTCTTGCATTGCATGTCGCTCTCGGCGTCGGGTCACGGCTTCGTAGCTTATGCGAGTCACGGGTTGGGCGTGTGGTCGAAGCTCCTCTGGGTGGCGGCGTCGATTTCAAGATAGCTTGCGTCGTGGTCGAGGTTCTCATTGTGTGCGGCGTCGGTGCAGCGAGTGTCGGTTCTTCATGCGGCGTCGCAGGTGCAGCGTCTTCATGGGGCGTGGTCGGTGGAGGATCTTCGGCGTTTAGCTCGTGAGCAACCTCACCTCCAGAGGTTGCTGCCTTTAGTTTCCGCTACGGGGGCTGGGCGACCTTCCTCGTACCGCGGCTGCGTAGCTGCGGCGTGGCGACGCAAAGCGCTAGTTTGACGGCGATGGTGAGCGCGAAAAGCGGTTCGGCGTGTACTCTTCTCGACGCAGGTACTCGTCGATTTAGTGCGGACGTTGTCCGAAGCGTGGTCGTGGGGCGTTAACGGCAAATCCTCAAAGACCGATACGTCGGTACGGGCAGTGACGAAGAATATGGCCGTCCTCACCGCAATGGAAGCACAACGGCCGGTTGTCGGAAGTCCTCCAGGCGTCGCATTTCCTGGGGCTTGAGCGTCGGTCATAGGCTGGGCGGGCGGGGTCTGGGAGGCGGCGTTGTGGAACGATTGGCTCATCTCGGGGAGGACGTGGGGATTGTCGTTGGGGCTGAGCAGTACTTACTGCAGCGGCGTAGGTCATGGCCTGGGGTTCTGTGGCCGTCGGGGTGCCAAGTGCCTGTTGCACTTCTTCCCCTACCACATCCATCAGAGTCGCTTCTTGTGGCTGCGGGGAAGATGGCAGTAATCGGCGTAGCTCCTCTCGGATGATTTCGCGGATAAGTTCCCGCAAGCTGTCGCTGGTGGTGGCCGGCGTGTCCGAACGGATTGCACAGGCAGAGGAAGGGCGATTGTACTGCCGAGCTCGAACGTCGAGGGTCTTCTCAATCGTGCAGGCTTCTTGCATAAACTCCTCGACTGTTTTTGGCGGCTGGCGGACGAGGCTTGCAAAGAGTTGTTCTTTTACGCCGCGCATTAAAAACTGAACTTTCTTTTCCTCGGTCATCCCGGGATCGGCGCGACGAAATAGGCGCTTCATCTCCTCGACGTAACTGCGGACGGGCTCATTCGGAAGCTGGATCCTGGACTCGAGGAGTCGTTCGGCTCTTTCTTTCCTCACGACACTGGTGAATACCTTCAATAGTTCTCTCTTGAATAGCTCCCATGTCGTAAGGGACGACTCGTAGTTTTCGTACCACGTGCGTGCGGAGCCATCCAATGAGAAAAAAACGTGTCCAATCTTAGCCGCATCATCCCACTTGTTGAATGACGCCACGCGCTCAAATTGGTCCAACCATTCTTCAGGGTCTTCGACTAGGGATCCACTGAAAGTTGGCGGCACCCGCGGCTGCTGCAGTATGATCGGTGTCGACATCTTCGGCGAGGTTGCGGTGCTCGTAGCAGCGTCTTTTCGCTGTCTGGTGCGGTCCGGCAGTTTCCCAAACTCAGGCTCCTCTCCCTGGAGACGTCGGCTGGGTCGCTGAGCTGCTGGTTTGTCCTCGGGTGCGAAGCGCTCAGGGCTGGCTTCACGACTTGAAGGGGGCGTCCGGAACATGGAAGGCTACCCAGCACCTCCACCAGATGTCACGTAGTGGTGACGGCAGTCGAAGCAGCGATGAAGACGGACGAAAGGGTCTTGTAAAAGAACTGTTTATTGGGCTGACTTGCACCCAAAATGGACTGAATCACTCGGCGGCCGCGAAGCGACAAGCGTGCTCGGCGGTCGTTGAACAGAATGCCCGCCGCTGTCGGCCGTGCTCAATTTAAAGCTGATAGCGAACATTCGAGATAAAGGGCGCAATGTTACTAGAACATTCCGGAACAACGTAGAATCAGCTTTGCCTGGCTGCGATCAATCGAGATAAATCTAGTCGCGTCTTGCGTCGCAAACAAAGCGATAAAGTTGTTTCGCGGCAGATTTGAAAAACGAACAAACACTGCAAATATTCGCGGCAATATTAAGGAAGCCAACAGTCACCGAATCAAAGGTGCATAGGGGAATGCTTATAGTTTTTTTTTATTTTCAGTGCCAATCAATCGGTTTAAAGAAAATTACTTATAAAGCAGCAGAAAAAACAACAATGCCGCCGGTGGGATCCGAACCTACGACCTCCGAATATCGCGTCCGGTGCTCTTACCAACTGAGCTATGGCGACGGATGTCCAATCTGCTGCTTTCATGGGTATTTATGTTTACTGCGTGTAAGCGAACCTTGAGAGCGTTCACCAGCGCCACCTTCGACCACAACGGTGGACGTAGCACGTCCTGTAATACCCCGAGTGTGACGTAGAACGTCATCTAACGGCGAGGGCGGAAACTGTGCGATAGACCTCTTATGCTACCTATGGCAACAAGACTGCCAGAACCGAGACCCCCGTCAAGCTATTAGCAGATAAAGTAAAGGAAATGAGGGGCTCGTTTGACAAACATATAAAGGAAGCCAACAGTCACCGAAAGCAAGGTGCATAGGGGAATGCTTTTAATTTTTTTTAATTTTTAGTGCCAATCAATAGGTTTAATGAAAATTACTTATAAAGCACCAGAAAAAACAACCATGCCGCCGGTGGGATCCGAACCCACGACCTCCGAATATCGCGTCCGGTGCTCTTACCAACTGAGCTATGGCGACGGATGTCCAATCTGCTGCTTTCATGGGTATTTATGTTTACTGGGTGTAAGCGAACCTTGAGAGTGTTCACCAGCGCCACGCTCGACCACAGCGGTGGACATAGCACGTCCTTTAATATCGCGAGTGTGACGTAGAACGTCATCTAACGGCGAGGACGGAAACTGTACGAGAGCCCTCTTATGCTACCTATGGCAACAAGACTGCCAGAACCGAGACCCCCGTTATGCTATCAGCAGACAAGGTAAAGGAAATGAGGGGCTCGTTTGACAAACATATTAAGGAAGCCAACAGTCACCGAAACCAAGGTGCATAGGGGAATGCTTTTATTTTTTTTTTAATTTTTATTGGCAAACAAGCGGTTGAAAAAAATTACTTATAATTGGTTTTTTGGGGAAACGAAACGGCGCAGTATCTGTCTCATATATCGTTGGACACCTGAACCGCGCCGTAAGGGAAGGGATAAAGGAGGGAGTGAAAGAAAAAAGGAAGAAAGGGGTGCCGCAGTGGAGGGCTCCGGAAAAATTTCGACCACCTGGGGATCTTTAACGTGCACTGACATCGCACAGCACACGGGCGCCTTAGCGTTTTTCCTTCATAAAAACGCAGCCGCCGCGGTCGGGTTCGAACCCGGGAAGTCCAGATCAGTAGTCGAGCGCCCTAACCACTGAGCCACCGCGGCGGGTCAAGAAAATTACTTATAAAGCAGCAGAAAAGACAACCATGCCGCCGGTGGGATCCGTACCCACGACCTCCAAATATCGTGTCCGGTGCTCTTACCAACTGAGCTACAGCGACGGATGTCGAATCTGCTGCTTACGTGGGTATTTATGTTTACTGGGTGTAAGCGAACCCTGAGAATGTTCAGCAGCGCCACCCTCGACCACAGCGGTGGACGTACCACGTCCTTTAATACCGCGAGTGTGACGTAGAACGTCATCTAACGGCGAGGGCGGAAACTGTGCGAGAGCCCTCTTATGCTACCTATGGCATCAAGACTGCCAGAACCGAGACCCCCGTTAAGCTATCAGCAGACAAGGTAAAGGAAATGAGGGCTCGTTTGACAAACATATTAAGGAAGCCAACAGTCACCGAAACCAAGGTGCATAGGGGAATGCTTTTATTTTTTTAAATTTTTAGTGCCAAACAATCGGTTTAATGAAAATTACTTATAATTGGTTTTTCTAGGAAACGAAATGGCGCAGTATCTGTATCATATATCGTTGGACACCTGAACCGCGCCGTAAGGGAAGGGATCAAGGAGGGTGTGAAAGAAGGAAGGGAGAAAGGGGTGCCGTAGTGGAGGGCTCCGGAAAAATTTCGACCACCTGGCGATTTTTAACGTGCACTGACATCACACAGCACACGGGCGCCTTAACGTTTTTCCTTCATAAAAACGCAGCCGCCGCGGTCGGGTTTGAACCCGGGAACTCCGGATCAGCAGTCGAGCGCCCTAACCACTGAGCCACCGCAGCGAAACAAGAAAATTACTTATAAAGCAGCAGGAAAAACAACCATGCCGCCGGTGGGATCCGAACCCACGACCTCCGGATATCGTGTGCGGTGCTCTTACCAACTGAGCTACGGCGACGGATGTCAAATCTGCTGCTTTCGTGGGTATTTATGTTTACTGGGTGTAAGCGAACCTTGAGAGTGTTCACCAGCGCCACCCTCGACCACAGCGGTGGACGTAGCACGTCCTGTAATACCGCGACTGTGACGTAGAACGTCATCTAACGGCGAGGGCGGAAACTGTGCGAGAGCCCTCTTATGCTACCTATGGCAACAAGACTGCCAGAACCGAGACCCCCATTAAGATTTTAGCAGACAAGGTAAAGGAAATGAGGGGCTCGTTTGACAAACATATTAAGAAAGCTAACAGTCACCGAAACCAAGGTGCATAGGGGATTGCTTTCAATTTTTTTTTCAATTTTTAATGCCAATCAATCGGTTTAAACAAAATTACTTATAAAGCAGTAGAAAAAACATCAATGGCGCTGGTGGGATCCGAACCCACGACCTCCGGATATCGTGTGCGGTGCTCTTACCAACTGAGCTACGGCGACGGATGTCCAATCTGCTGCTTTCGTGGGTATTTATGTTTACTGGGTGTAAGCGAACCTTGAGTGCGTTCAACAGCGCCACCCTCCACCGCAGCGGTGGACGTAGCACGTCCTGTAATACCGCGAGTGTGACGTAGAACGTCATCTAACGGCGAGGGCAGAAACTGTGCGAGAGCCCTCTTATGCTACCTATGGCAACAAGACTGCCAGAACCGAGACCCCCGTTAAGCTAATAGCAGACATGGTAAAGGAAATGAGGGGCTCGTTTGACAAACATACTAAGGAAGGCAACAGTCACCGAAACCAAGGTGCATAGGGGAATTCTTTTAATTTTTTTTAATTTTTAGTGCCAATCAATCGGTTTAAAGAAAATTACTTATAAAGCAGCAGAAAAAACAACCATGCCGCCGGTGGGATCCGAACCCACGACCTCCGAATATCGCGTCCGGTGCTCTTACCAACTGAGCTACGGCGACGGATGTCCAATCTGCTGCTTTCGTGGGTATTTATGTTTACTGGGTGTAAGTGAACCTTGAGAGTGTTCACCAGCGTCACCCTCGACCACAGCGGTGGACGTAGCACGTCCTATAATACCGCGAGTGGGACGTAGAACGTCATCTAACGGCGAGGGCGGAAACTGTGCTAGAGCCCTCTTATGCTACCTATGGCAACAAGACTGCCAGAACCGAGACCCCCGTTAAGCTATCAGCAGACAAGTTAAAGGAAATGAGGGGCTTGTTTGACAAACATATTAAGGAAGCCAACAGTCACCGAAACCAAGGTGCATAGAAGAATGCTTTGAATTTTTTTTAAATTTTAGTGCCAAACAATCGGTTTAAAGAAAATTACTTATAATTGGTTTTTTGGGGAAACGAAATGGCGCAGTATCTGTCTCATATATCGTTTGACACCTGAACCGCGCCGTAAGGGAAGGGATAAAGGAGGGTGTGAAAGAAGAAAGGGAGAAAGGGGTGCCGTAGTGGAGGGCTCCGGAAAAATTTCGACCACCTGGCGATCTTTAACGTGCACTGACATCGCACAGAACACGGGCGCCTGAACGTTTTTTCCTTCATAAAAACGCAGCCGCCGCGGTCGGGTTTGAACCCGGGAACTCCGGATCAGTAGTCGAGCGCCCTAACCACTGAGCCACCGTGGCGGGTCAAGAAAATTACCTATAAAGCAGCAGAAAAAACAACCATGCCGCCGGTGGGATCCGAGCCCACGACCTCCGGATATCGTGTGCGGTGCTCATACCAACTGAGCTACGGCGACGGATGTCCAATCTGCTGCTTTCGTGGGTATTTATGTTTACTGGGTGTAAGCGAACCTTGAGAGTGTTCACCAGCGCCACCCTCGACCACAGCGGTGGACGTAGCACGTCCTGTAATACCGCCAGTGTGACGTAGAACGTCATCTAACGGCGAGGGCGGAAACTGTGCGAGAGCCCTCTTATGCTACCTATGGCAACAAGACTGCCAGAACCGAGACCCCCGTTAAGCTTTTAGCAGACAAGGTAAAGGAAATGAGGGGCTCGTTTCACAAACAAATTAAGAAAGCTAACAGTCACCGAAACCAAGGTGCATAGGAGAATGCTTTTAATTTTTTTTTCAATTTTTAGTGCCAATCAATCGGTTTAAAGAAAATTACTTATAAAGCAGCAGAAAAAACAACAATGCCGCCGGTGGGTTCCGAACCCACGACCTCCGAATATCGCGTCCGGTGCTCTTACCAACTGAGCTATGGCGACGGATGTCCAATCTGCTGCTTTCATGGGTATTTATGTTTACTGGGTGTAAGCGAACCTTGAGAGTGTTCACCAGCGCCACGCTCGACCACAGCGGTGGACATAGCACGTCCTTTAATATCGCGAGTGTGACGTAGAACGTCATCTAACGGCGAGGACGGAAACTGTACGAGAGCCCTCTTATGCTACCTATGGCAACAAGACTGCCAGAACCGAGACCCCCGTTATGCTATCAGCAGACAAGGTAAAGGAAATGAGGGGCTCGTTTGACAAACATATTAAGGAAGCCAACAGTCACCGAAACCAAGGTGCATAGGGGAATGCTTTTATTTTTTTTTTAATTTTTATTGGCAAACAAGCGGTTGAAAAAAATTACTTATAATTGGTTTTTTGGGGAAACGAAACGGCGCAGTATCTGTCTCATATATCGTTGGACACCTGAACCGCGCCGTAAGGGAAGGGATAAAGGAGGGAGTGAAAGAAAAAAGGAAGAAAGGGGTGCCGCAGTGGAGGGCTCCGGAAAAATTTCGACCACCTGGGGATCTTTAACGTGCACTGACATCGCACAGCACACGGGCGCCTTAGCGTTTTTCCTTCATAAAAACGCAGCCGCCGCGGTCGGGTTCGAACCCGGGAAGTCCAGATCAGTAGTCGAGCGCCCTAACCACTGAGCCACCGCGGCGGGTCAAGAAAATTACTTATAAAGCAGCAGAAAAGACAACCATGCCGCCGGTGGGATCCGTACCCACGACCTCCAAATATCGTGTCCGGTGCTCTTACCAACTGAGCTACAGCGACGGATGTCGAATCTGCTGCTTACGTGGGTATTTATGTTTACTGGGTGTAAGCGAACCCTGAGAATGTTCAGCAGCGCCACCCTCGACCACAGCGGTGGACGTACCACGTCCTTTAATACCGCGAGTGTGACGTAGAACGTCATCTAACGGCGAGGGCGGAAACTGTGCGAGAGCCCTCTTATGCTACCTATGGCATCAAGACTGCCAGAACCGAGACCCCCGTTAAGCTATCAGCAGACAAGGTAAAGGAAATGAGGGCTCGTTTGACAAACATATTAAGGAAGCCAACAGTCACCGAAACCAAGGTGCATAGGGGAATGCTTTTATTTTTTTAAATTTTTAGTGCCAAACAATCGGTTTAATGAAAATTACTTATAATTGGTTTTTCTAGGAAACGAAATGGCGCAGTATCTGTATCATATATCGTTGGACACCTGAACCGCGCCGTAAGGGAAGGGATCAAGGAGGGTGTGAAAGAAGGAAGGGAGAAAGGGGTGCCGTAGTGGAGGGCTCCGGAAAAATTTCGACCACCTGGCGATTTTTAACGTGCACTGACATCACACAGCACACGGGCGCCTTAACGTTTTTCCTTCATAAAAACGCAGCCGCCGCGGTCGGGTTTGAACCCGGGAACTCCGGATCAGCAGTCGAGCGCCCTAACCACTGAGCCACCGCAGCGAAACAAGAAAATTACTTATAAAGCAGCAGGAAAAACAACCATGCCGCCGGTGGGATCCGAACCCACGACCTCCGGATATCGTGTGCGGTGCTCTTACCAACTGAGCTACGGCGACGGATGTCAAATCTGCTGCTTTCGTGGGTATTTATGTTTACTGGGTGTAAGCGAACCTTGAGAGTGTTCACCAGCGCCACCCTCGACCACAGCGGTGGACGTAGCACGTCCTGTAATACCGCGACTGTGACGTAGAACGTCATCTAACGGCGAGGGCGGAAACTGTGCGAGAGCCCTCTTATGCTACCTATGGCAACAAGACTGCCAGAACCGAGACCCCCATTAAGATTTTAGCAGACAAGGTAAAGGAAATGAGGGGCTCGTTTGACAAACATATTAAGAAAGCTAACAGTCACCGAAACCAAGGTGCATAGGGGATTGCTTTCAATTTTTTTTTCAATTTTTAATGCCAATCAATCGGTTTAAACAAAATTACTTATAAAGCAGTAGAAAAAACATCAATGGCGCTGGTGGGATCCGAACCCACGACCTCCGGATATCGTGTGCGGTGCTCTTACCAACTGAGCTACGGCGACGGATGTCCAATCTGCTGCTTTCGTGGGTATTTATGTTTACTGGGTGTAAGCGAACCTTGAGTGCGTTCAACAGCGCCACCCTCCACCGCAGCGGTGGACGTAGCACGTCCTGTAATACCGCGAGTGTGACGTAGAACGTCATCTAACGGCGAGGGCAGAAACTGTGCGAGAGCCCTCTTATGCTACCTATGGCAACAAGACTGCCAGAACCGAGACCCCCGTTAAGCTAATAGCAGACATGGTAAAGGAAATGAGGGGCTCGTTTGACAAACATACTAAGGAAGGCAACAGTCACCGAAACCAAGGTGCATAGGGGAATTCTTTTAATTTTTTTTAATTTTTAGTGCCAATCAATCGGTTTAAAGAAAATTACTTATAAAGCAGCAGAAAAAACAACCATGCCGCCGGTGGGATCCGAACCCACGACCTCCGAATATCGCGTCCGATGCTCTTACCAACTGAGCTACGGCGACGGATGTCCAATCTGCTGCTTTCGTGGGTATTTATGTTTACTGGGTGTAAGTGAACCTTGAGAGTGTTCACCAGCGTCACCCTCGACCACAGCGGTGGACGTACCACGTCCTATAATACCGCGAGTGGGACGTAGAACGTCATCTAACGGCGAGGGCGGAAACTGTGCTAGAGCCCTCTTATGCTACCTATGGCAACAAGACTGCCAGAACCGAGACCCCCGTTAAGCTATCAGCAGACAAGTTAAAGGAAATGAGGGGCTTGTTTGACAAACATATTAAGGAAGCCAACAGTCACCGAAACCAAGGTGCATAGAAGAATGCTTTGAATTTTTTTTAAATTTTAGTGCCAAACAATCGGTTTAAAGAAAATTACTTATAATTGGTTTTTTGGGGAAACGAAATGGCGCAGTATCTGTCTCATATATCGTTTGACACCTGAACCGCGCCGTAAGGGAAGGGATAAAGGAGGGTGTGAAAGAAGAAAGGGAGAAAGGGGTGCCGTAGTGGAGGGCTCCGGAAAAATTTCGACCACCTGGCGATCTTTAACGTGCACTGACATCGCACAGAACACGGGCGCCTTAACGTTTTTTCCTTCATAAAAACGCAGCCGCCGCGGTCGGGTTTGAACCCGGGAACTCCGGATCAGTAGTCGAGCGCCCTAACCACTGAGCCACCGTGGCGGGTCAAGAAAATTACCTATAAAGCAGCAGAAAAAACAACCATGCCGCCGGTGGGATCCGAGCCCACGACCTCCGGATATCGTGTGCGGTGCTCATACCAACTGAGCTACGGCGACGGATGTCCAATCTGCTGCTTTCGTGGGTATTTATGTTTACTGGGTGTAAGCGAACCTTGAGAGTGTTCACCAGCGCCACCCTCGACCACAGCGGTGGACGTAGCACGTCCTGTAATACCGCCAGTGTGACGTAGAACGTCATCTAACGGCGAGGGCGGAAACTGTGCGAGAGCCCTCTTATGCTACCTATGGCAACAAGACTGCCAGAACCGAGACCCCCGTTAAGCTTTTAGCAGACAAGGTAAAGGAAATGAGGGGCTCGTTTCACAAACAAATTAAGAAAGCTAACAGTCACCGAAACCAAGGTGCATAGGAGAATGCTTTTAATTTTTTTTTCAATTTTTAGTGCCAATCAATCGGTTTAAAGAAAATTACTTATAAAGCAGCAGAAAAAACAACAATGCCGCCGGTGGGTTCCGAACCCACGACCTCCGAATATCGCGTCCGGTGCTCTTACCAACTGAGCTACGGCGACGGATGTCCAATCTGCTGCTTTCGTGGGTATTTAGGTTTACTGGGTGAAAGCGAACCTTGAGAGTGTTCACCAGCGCCACCCTCGACCACAGCGGTGGACGTAGCACGCCCTGTAATGCCGCGAGTGTGACGTAGAACGCCATCTAACGGCAAAGGCGGAAACTGCGAGAGCCCTCTTATACTACCTATGGCAACAAGACTGCCAGAGCCGAGACCCCCGTTAAGCTATTAGCAGACAAGGTAAAGGAAATGAGGGGCTCTTTTGAGAAACATATTAAGGAAGCCAACAGTCACCAAAACCAAGGTGCATAGGGGAATGCTTTTAATTTCTTAAAAAATTTAGTGCCAATCAATCGGTTTAAAGAAAATTACTTATAATGCAGGAGAAAAAACAACCATGCCGCCGGTGGGATCCGAACCCACGACCTCCGAATATCGCGTCCCGTGCTCTTACCAACTGAGCTACGGCGACGGATGTCCAATATGCTGCTTTCGTGAGTATTTATGTTTACAGGGTGTAAGCGAACCTTGAGAGTGTTAACAAGCGCCACCCTCGACCGCAGCGGTGGACGTAGCACGTCCTGTAATACCACGAGTGTGACGTAGAACGTCATCTAACGGCGAGGGCCGAAACTGTGCGAGAGCCCTCTTATGCTACCTATGGAAACAAAAATGCCAGAACCGAGACCCCCCTTAAGCTATCAGCAGACAAGGTAAAGGAAATGAGGGGCTCGTTTGACAAACATATTAAGGTAGCCAATAGTCACCGAAACCAAGGTGCATAGGGGATAGCTATTATTTTTTTTTTAATCTTTAGTGCCAATCAATTGGTTTAAAGAAAATTACTTATAAAGCAGCAGAAAAACAACCATGCCGCCGGTGGGTTCCGAACAAACGACCTCCGAATATCGCGTCCGCTGCTGTTACCAACTGAGCTACGGCGACGAATGTCCAATCTGTTGCTTTCGTGGGTATTCATTTTAATGGGTGTAAGCGAGTCTTGAGAGTGTTCACCAGAGCCACCCTCGACCACAGCGCTGGACGTAGCACGTCCTGTAATACCGCGAGTGTGACGTAGAACGTCATCTAACGATTAGGGCGGAAACTGTGCGAGAGCCCTCTTATGCTACCTATGGCAACAAGACTGCCAGAACCGAGTCCCGCGTTAAGCTATTAGCAGACAAGGTAAAGGAAATGAGGGGCTCGTATGACAAACATATTAAAGAAGCCAACAGTCACCAAAACCAAGGTGCATATGGGAATGCTTTTAATTTTTTTTTATTTTCAGTGCCAATCAATCGGTTTAAGGAAAATTACTTATAAAGCAGCAGAAAAATAACCATGCCGCCGGTGGGATCCGAACCCACGACCTCCGAATATCGCGTCCGGTGCTCTTACCAACTGAGCTACGGCGACGGATGTCCAATCGGCTGCTTTCGTGGGTATTTATGTTTACTGGGTTTAAGCGAACCTTGAGAGTGTTCACCAGCGCCACCCTCGACCACAGCAGTGGACGTAGCACGTCCTGCAATACCGCGAGTGTGACGTAGAACGTCATCTAACGGCGAGGGCAGAAACTGTGCGAGAGCCCTCTTATGCTACCTATGGTAACAAGACTGCCAGAACCGAGACCCCTGTTAAGCTATTAGCCGACAAGGTAAAGGAAATCAGGGGCTCGTTTGACAAACATATTAAGGAAGCCAACAGTCACCAAAACCAAGGTGCCTAGAGGAATGCTTTTAATTTTTTTTTAATTTTTAGTGCCAATCAATCGGGTTCGGATCCCACCGACGGCATGGTTGTTTTTTCTGCTGCTTTAAAAGTAATTTTCTTTAAACCGATTGATTGGCACTAAAAATTAAAAAAAAAATTAAAAGCATTCCGCTATGCACCTTACTTTCGGTGACTGTTGGCTTCCTTAATGTTTGTCAAACGAGCCCATCATTTCCATTACCTTGTCTGCTAATAGCTTAACGGGGGTCTCGGTTCTGGCAGTCTTGTTGCCATAGGTAGCATAAGAAGGCTCTCGCACAGTTTCCGCCCTCGCCGTTAGATGACGTTCTACGTCACACTCGCGGTATTACAGGACGTGCTACGTCCACCGCTGTGGTCGAGGGTGGCGCTGGTGAACACTCTCAAGGTTCGCTTACACCCAATAAACATAAATACCCACGAAAGCAGCAGATTGGACATCCGTTGCCGTAGCTCAGTTGGTAAGACCACCGGACGCGATATTCGGAGGTCGTGGGTTCGGATCCCACCGGCGGCATGGTTGTTTTATCTGCTGCTTTATAAGTAATTTTGTTTAAACCGATTGATTGGCACTAAAAATAAAAAAAATTAAAAGCATTCTTCTATGCACCTTTGTTTCGGTGACTGTTGGCTTCCTTAATATGTTTGTCAAACGAGCCCCTCATTTTCTTTACCTTGTCTGCTAATAGCTTAACGGGGGTCCTCCTTCTGGCAGTCTTGTTGCCATAGGTAGCATAAGAGGGCTCTCGCACAGTTTCCGCCCTCGCCGTTAGATGACGTTCTACGTCACACTCGCGGTATTACAGGACGTGCTACGTCCACCGCTGTGGTGGAGGGTGGCGCTGGTGAACACTCTCAAGGTTCGCTTACACCCAGTAAACATAAATACCCACGAAAGCAGCAGATTGGACATCCGTTGCCGTAGCTCAGTTGGTAAGAGCACCGGACGCGATATTCGGAGGTCGTGGGTTCGGATCCCACAGCCGACATGGTTGTTTTTTCTGCTGCTTTATAAGTAATTTTCTTTAAACCGACTGATTGGCACTAAAAATTTAAAAAAAATTAAAAGCATTCCCCTATGCACCTTGGTTTCGGGGACTGCTGGCTTCCTCAATATGTTTGTCAAACGAGCCCCTCATTTCCTTTACCTTGTCTGCTAATAGCTTAACGGGGATCTCGGCTCTGGCAGTCTTGTTGCCATAGGTAGCATAAGAGGGCTCTCGCACAGTTTCCGCCCTCGCCGTTAGATGACGTTCTACGTCACACTCGCGGCATTACAGGACGGGCTACGTCCACCGCTGTTGTCGAGGGTGGCGCTGGTGAACACTCTCAAGGTTCGCTTACACCCAGTAAACAAGCAGATTGGACATCCGTCGCCGTAGCTAAGTTGGTAAGAGCACCGGACGCGATATTCGGAGGTCGTGCTGTCGGATCCCACCGGCGGCATTGTTGTTTTTCTGCTGCTTTATAAGCAATTTTCTTTAAACCGATTGCTTGGCACTAAAAGTTAAAAAAAAAATTAAAAGCATTCCTCTCTGCACCGTGGTTTCGGTGACTTTTGGCTTCCTTAATATGTTTTCTCAAACGAGCCCCTCATTTTCTTCACCTTGTCTGCTAATAGCTTAACGGGGGTCTCGGTTCTGGCAGTCTTGTTGCCATAGGTTGCATAAGAGGGCTCTCGCACAGTTTCCGCCATCGCCGTTAGATGACGTTCTACGTCACACTCGCGGTATTACAGGGCGTGCTACGTCCACCGCTGAGGTCGAGGGTGGCGCTGGTGAACACTCTCAATTTTCGCTTACACCCAGTATACATAAATGCCCACGAAAGCAGCAGATTGGACATCCGTTGCCGTAGCTCAGTTGGTAAGAGCACCGGACGCGATATTCGGAGGTCGTGGGTTCGGATCCCACCGGCGGCATTGTTATTTTTTCTGCTGCTTTATAAGTAATTTTCTTTAAACCGATTGATTGGCACTAAAAATGAAAAAAAAATTAAAGCATTCCCCTATGCATCTTGGTTTCGGTGGTATATATATATATATATATATATATATATATATATATATATATATATATATATATATATATATATATATATATACTTATGAAGGTAGCCAACAGTGACCGAAACCAAGGTACGTAGTGGGATGTTTGATTTTTATATGCCTTGTGCTTAACAGTTGGATAATAATACTTCGATTAATATATCGCTTTAAAAAGATTACTTACAAAGCAGCAGAAAAAACAGCCATGCCGCCGGTGGGATCTGAACCCACGACCTCCGAATATCGCGTTCGGTGCTCTACCAAGTGAGCTACGGCGACGGCTGTCCAATCTGCTGCTCTCGTGGGTATTTATGTTTGTTGGGTTTAAGCGAACCTTGGGAGTGTTCACCAGCACCACCCTCGTCCATTGCGGCGGACGTAGAACGTCCTGTAATACCGCGAGTGTGACGTGGAACGTCATCGAACGGCGAGGGCGGAAACTGTGCGAGAGCCCTCTTATGCTACCTGACACATCAAGGCTGCCAGAAGCGAGACCCTCGTTAAGCTATTAGCAGACAAGGTAAAGGAAATGAGGCGCTCGTTTGACAAATTTATGAAGGCAGCCAACAGTCACCGAAACCAAGGTGCATAGGGGAATGTTTTATTTTTTTATGTCTATTAACAAAAGTCATTCCAAATCTATCTAAAGCCCCACCGCTCAAAACCCGTCGCAAGGCCTATTCTACATGTTACTGAAAATCCACAAAAAGAATAATCCTGGCCGCCCTATAGTATCCGGCATGAGCACGATTACAGAACCAATTTCCAGATACGTTGACACGCTAATTAGACATATTCCAACAACGCACGCCTCCTACATACGCGACACAAACCATTTCCGTCGCGCAATAGGTCTCAATCTCCCGGAAGGAGCGTTCCTGGCTACACTAGATGTAGTCTCTCTCTACACGAACATTCCTTATTCCGATGGCATCAAATCTCTGATCGAAGCATATGAACAAAACAGAAAGGAGGAATCCCCTACCCTACGTGTTTCAGAAACACTGCCGAAAATCGTACTCTAATATAACAACTTCGAATTTAACAATGAACACTATTTGCAAATTAACGGCACAGCCATGGGCACAATGATGGCACCCACCTACGCCAATATCTTCATGCATAGTATTGAATACAAATTTCTGAAAGATCGCCCCATTAAGCACACCCTAAACAAACGCTACTTGGATGACATCTTTTTAATATGGACTGACACAGAGCAAGAACTCAAACGTTTTATTAAGGAATTCAACCTCGTCCACCTCAACATATCTTTCACTTACACGTACTACAACACCACAATTAACTTTCTAGATGTTGAGATTTCGGTAAACGAAGGCTCACTTACCACCGGTGTATATAGAAAACCGAAGGACCGCCAACAATGTCTACACTTCCAAAGCTGCCATCCTCGTCACTCTAAAACAAGCATCCCATTCTCTCAGGCACATCGATTTAAAAGAATATGCTCCCAAGACGAGGACTTCGTAAAAAATTCCAAACGCATGCGAGAAATCCTCATTAAGGAACGATACCCCCCGCCATTGTCGACGATGCCTTTGAAAAGGCATCTAAACTCAACCGAGAGCAAATACTGGAGCGACGCCGCTACAACGAGGAAACAGATCACCGGGGGAAACACGTACTTACCTTCACCAGTAACCTGCCTAACGTACACAAAATCCTCAGAAAACATTTCAACATTCTCGAACAAAGCGAGCGCCTCACCAAAATTTTTACTGCTCCCCCTCACGCGGTCTACAGACGACCAAGAAACATTCAAAACATTCTAGTACACTCAAAAACAAATAACCAGCCTGTTTTGGGACGCCGGTCTTGTGGAAAAAGTAGATGCCAGGTCTGCAAACACGTACAAACATCAAGCTGTGCTGTAAGCACAGCTTCAGGCTTCAAATGGAAAATTAATGGCAACTTTGATTATGATTCCTGCAACGTAATGTACCTCCTAGAATGCAGTGTGTGCAGTATGCAGTACATTGGACAGACCGTCAACCCTCTACGAATTCTCTTTAATAACCACCGCGCGCATATCTTATCCCTACCCAACCTTCCCTTGTCAAAAAACATTAATAAGAGACACCACCCATTTGATGCTATTAAGTTAACAGTCCTACAGGGTGGGTTCCACAACACCCGGGAAAGAGAACAACGCGAGTCGTACTTTATTTACAAATTTGGAACAATTCCTCACCGCATTAATGAAAGTCCAGGTGTATTGTCCTCCATCCGCCCCTTGCAGGGCCGTTGCTGACATTATGAGAGCCAGCTTGACATGCCTCGGTCGTTTCTTACCAGCGACATCTTTTTCAAGCTCACACAAATTTCTTCATCCCCCACCCCATCCCACCCCTATCTTCCCAGTTCGATTACCTTGCCGAGCGGGGTGCAATTGAAGAACACTTGCCTAAGTGCTACCGCCATTCACATTTACCTCCCACACGACACTTGTCCGAACTCGTATGTTTTGCCACCTTTTTCTTTTTGTTTTGTGTGTGTCTGGGTGTTTTCATGCACAGTGCACGTGTATCTTGTTAAGCTCACGGCGCCGCTGATTCCGCCTTGACTCTGGCTGCCGAAGAGGTTCCACATTATGGGTCTCCGACCCTGTCTGCATTTTATTCTGTTGATTTGTTTACTCTCTATGGCCGGGGCACGCGAGTGCACGCGTCTCTAATTTTTGTCTGTTGGGCGATCCCGCCACCGTCTGTTCCTGTGCACTTTACTCGCCGCCGCTTTGTTGCCTTGAGGGATGGACATTATCCCCTCCCGCTCCTCGTTTTTCTTCTGTCTTTTTTCTCGTCCCGGGTCGGCTCCCCGCGGCTGCGGGGTGGGCGGCGGGGGACAGCGCGTTTTTCTCTTTTATTTGTCCCCTTTCTTTCCTTTCTTTCTCTCTCTTTCCTAGTATTCTTTCCTTTGTTCCCATTTTCTTTCCAGCCTCCGTTTGTTTCTTTTGTTCATGTGTCGTACATGTGTGCCAATGCCAACTCCTTGAAAAGAAGAAGAGGATCCCTGTAACTGCAGTCTTGAGAAAGGACAGGCTCTGTCCGAAACGTCGACTCAAAATAAATCTATGGCTAGCTGAAGCATTTCACAACTTTGCATTTTGCCTTTAGCAACCAAATACGTTTATCTTTCCATACTGTACATATATATATATATATATATATATATATATATATATATATATATATATATATATACTCCTCGAGGCGACACCTCCTCTCACTCTACCCCAGCGGAGCACATCTGGTGGAGCGAGCGGCGACGGCAGCGGCATCGACGGCGGCGCCAACTGTTGGAGCGCGGCTGCGGTGTTGCTAGGCAACGGCGGCTCAAGGTCGTTCGTCGACCGCGGCATACGGCATACGGCTGAAGTGCGACCACGCGATGAGCGGAGCTGGCTGGCTGGCTGGCGTAGTGTTGCTTTCGCAACAAAATGCCTACTACAGTGTGTGTGCCAGTATGGCACGCTATGGAAACCACCAGTCGCTCGACCACAAACGTAGGCAGGGAGATGCAGCTTTTCGCTTTAGACCAGGGTTAAGTAGAGCTAAACGACCAGCAATTTTTTTAAGCATGGCATTTATTACATTGAAAATATATTCTTGTTACATTAACTAAATTACTTACAAAGTTTCTAGGAAATGCCACTAAACAAATCGCAAAATATTGCTGGTGGTTTAACTCTGGTTAACCTTGGTCGAAAGCGAAAAGCTGCACGTCCCTGGCTACGTCTGCGGTCGAGCGATGGCGGTTTCCACATATAGCAATATTGACACGTACAGAGTAGTAGGCATTTTTTTATTTGTTAAACATCATCGCTTTCTTCTTCCAAACGACATTAAAGGCGCTCACACAAGACAGCTATATATTTAACATAGCTTCGGTGATATTTACAACTGTATTATTGCTCGTTGTATGCGGAGATATGGAACCAAACCCGGTTCCAAACGATGCGCAAACCTTGCAGATAATTTCAGAAAGACAAATTGAAAAAGAAGTTGGTTTCTGGGGAAAGAAAACGGCGCAATGTGAGACAGGCGTCATTTCCTTTTCTTAAAACCAGCATTCATTTTTCTTAAGGCGCGGTTCGGGTGTCTACCGAGATATGTGAGACAGGCGTAGTGGTGGTGAACATATTTTAATGAAATTGTTTGGGAGGTTGCAGCGGTGGTTGGAGCTCTCAGTCCGGAACCCCATTGGCATAGGCTGCAGTCCGCGCTCTTTCGATGAGTTCTATTTGACTCGTTTAATCCGAGCTGGTCAGAGCTGCCTCCCACCGCTCTAGTGTTGGCTGGTTATTTACTTATTTATTTATTCAAATAACCTAAAGGCCCCAGGGGGCATTAGATGGGGGGGAACAACAGTAAAAACAAAGCAACAAAAATTTGCGCTAAGTACAAAATTTGTTGGGCGGGAACACCACGTTGAAAAGCATCAAACACTCAAAATATAAAGACACGTGGCACCAAACATTCAAGTTTTCTTCGAAAGCTGCGCTTCAACAAGAATGCAAAAAAATGGAGGGATGAAGGCTACAGCTCGAAGTGACGTTTTAGGGAGGTTACAAACGCTTCGTAATCATTGGCAGACGCAATGGTGCCAGAGAATAGATTCCATTGACGGATATCGAGGCGAAAAGGCGAATGAAAAGACGTGTGTTCTAGCAAAAACTGGTTCGACTTTCAGTTGGTGATCAATGAGTGGGAATATCTTTTGAGCCGGCTTGATATGGTACAAAGCAAACGAAGAATGACTGTGATATGATTTATAGAAAATTGACAATATGCAAAGCGTTTTCCGTTTTTCGAGGAGAGGTATTTTGAGCTTTTTTTTATTTCAGTTACACTTGCTGATCGCGAGTAGTTCTTAGATATTGACACGGTGCATTCCGCTAGCACGCGCCGCCTCAAGAAAAAGAAGAGCGATCTGGAGCTGTGGTCAAGACATGCTTCTGCGCCCAATGTTGTTTGCACCAGTCGTGCCAAATGATAATGCCTCACAAGTAAATCTATCAGAGCTTTCACAAGTTGTCCAGCGATTGCCAGCTGCTGCTCCTGGTCCTGATGGTGTTACTACAAAGATGCTCAAGATTCTCTTTGAAGAGCCTCCCAACTCCTTATAGCCCCTAATAAACTATTCTCTCAAACACGCTTGGACACCTTCTGAGTGGAAGCTGTCCAAGGTGATTCCTTTACTTAAAAATCAGGGTGGAGGCTATGAATTGGATAATATTAGGCCGATTTCTTTAACATCAAACGTGGTAAAGTTGATAGAAAGGGTGTTACTAATTCTGGTTTCAGCCATTGTGGACCGCAAAACTATACTCAGCCCGTGCCAACTCGGGTCCGGCCACGGTGTTCGATATGGAATGTACATGCTGGTCTTGAGAGCAGAATTCTCCTTGCTCGTCGTCAACGCCTGGTCGCGGCTTTGGTTACGTTAGACTTCGCCAAAGCTTACGACAGTGTAGAACACTCCATCCTGATACATAGGCTACAGTCCCTTCAATTTCCAGATTATACATTTGCATGGATATCTGCATTTCTTTATAACAGGGAATTCTATTGCGTTCATAATGGTGTTCATTCAGAGAGGTGCAGACAAACGCGAGGTGTATCGCAAGGAGCTGTTCTTTCTCCTGTTCTCTTTGAAATTCTGTTGAGCTCAATTCCCCTCCACCGCCATGTACGCACTTATGTCTATGCGGACGACATTGCGTTTCTTGCTGCTGCGCCGGATATACATTCCCTGTATGGTTTGTTGCAGTCATATTTGAATACACTTGAGCACTGGTTGAGCGCATTACACCGCAAGTTAAATGTTGGCAAGTGCGCCACCTTTGTTTTCCCTCTATACACTCCTGTAGTGGTCTCTCTCACTCGCCAGTTAAAAATAATACCACAGATTCAATCCCTAAAATACCTAGGGGTCATTTATGACAACAAACTCACCTGGCGACCTCATATTGATCATGTCGCGGCGAAAGGGGCTCGTGCCGTGGTCATGTTACGTAGATTATGTCATCACCGGTACGGCATGCGCAGAGATGCGCTATTAATGATCTACATAATGTATGTCAGGCCAATCATAGCATTTGGATCAGTGTTGTTTTCAGGCTCGGCTACATATAAACTTCGTCCTCTCGTCCATTTAGAGAGGGAAGCACTTCGGATGTGCCTCGGCGTTCCAAAATTTGTGGCTACCAATGTGCTGTACCTTGAAGCCCGAATTCCGCCTCTCTTATTACGACTTCAATTTTTAACTGTGCAAACTTACCTCAGGATTTATGAATCCCATTTCCACCGTTTCCAAAGCATTTTCTGTTGCCAGCCGACCTTCTTTTTTGGTGTCCTCTGGTCTCGTTTCAATTCCCCTCAGGTAGTGTTTGTGCAAAGTTTACTTCAGCCTTTAGATGTAAACATTTATGATATCCTCCCTGTGCTTCGCAATGGGCCCGCTATTCACATTGTTTTCGACGACATATTCCCAAAAAATGTAAAACTTTTGCCACCGAGTATTCTAAATGGTCTACTAAAAGATCATCTGAGGTACCTACAGGTACCTCTCTGAGGTACCTACCTACAGATATAGCAATTGCCACTGACGCATCGCAATGCAATGAAAAAGCAGGTGTGGGAATATTTTGCTCGCATTTAGACTGGTCCTTTTCACTGGGCCTTCCAGATTTTACCCATATTTTTCAAGCAGAGTTTCTAGCAGTTGTACTTGCTCTACGCAAGCTAGACCCCTCTATTACAGCAGTTGCAGTAATTACTGATTCTTTATCTTTGTGTTCGTCCCTCGCTGCACATGTTGACGGTCCCATTTTAACAACTTCCTTATCCCTACATCCTCCGCATTTTAGCCTTGTTCATTTAGTATGGGTTCCCGGTCATAGCAGTGTGACAGTAAATGAGATTGCTGACAATCTAGCAAAGGCTTCCCTCAGCGGCCCCGTGTTGCCAATCAACCCGGCTACAGCCTATATTACAGCATCTGGATTTCGGCTACGTGCGTTTTTAAGCACGCAAGACACAACACTTTTAACATCGGCGGATTATGAGCACCTTGAATATTATTGGAACAGGAAATTTTGTTGCTCTCGGCAGCTTGAAGTATCACTGACGAGGCTGCGCTGCCGCATCCCCCCTTTAAATTTCTATTTACACAAGCCGGGTTCGGAGCTCTGTCCCCTTTGTGCATTTTGCCGTGAGCCTGAATCTATAGAACATTTTTGCCTGTATTATCGCCGATTCAACTCTCTGAGAGAAAGGTTGCTGGAGGAGCCCTTGCAGGATCTCGGCGTTAGTTTGAGCAGCCCTCTGTTGTTATCATTTGGCGCCACCACATTTGGGTTCAGCCACAGATCTGTTTGTACCGCTGTTCTAAATTTCCAGATAGAATCTCACCGACTGCCTTGCTAAGTGTTCCAAAATTTACTTTTCTATCAATTATTACATTTTCACTTAATCATTATTATTTGATTCCTGTCTTTATTATTATTCTTATAATTTTGAAATCAAAACTCTCATCCCTTTTCTGTTCATGAGGAAGAATTCACCGGTGTGGTGCTCCCACGTGCTTTTCCTTTTTTTTAACTGCGTTCAGGTCAATAGCCACCCGATTCTTGGCCGATCACCCAGTGTGGGTATGTGCCATCTTTTGATAGGCTAACAACAACAACATTCTCGAATCCCGCCGTTGTCTCTTATGATCAGTGATTCCCCGCATCCGCGCATGACATCTTGGTGGAGGTGGTGTGTATGGGGTGCGCTGGGTTGCGCTGAGTGGTGAATAGCCTCAAAAAATAAGCGATTACATGGCCGCGGCACCCGAACAACCACACTACTATGCTCGGTCGCCGTCTCCACGTCGTTTCTTGTCTCCGCAACGTTCTTCCGCCGACATTTCGCGCGGAAGTTCTCCTAGTCCCCATCGGGAAAACTAGAAGTGGCAACCTTGGGGGAAGGTTGCTCACCGGCGAAACGTCCAAGATCCTCCACCACTGTACAGACATGGCCGACCGCTTCTACGACGCACCGACGATCACCAGCCCGATAAAACGCCTCGCCGCATCAATTCTCCACCGCCGCAACGAAACCGCCTGGCGCCGCCACACCGCAGCTGTGAGCGGACTCCGCGACGTTCCCGTACACCTACGACCACAACTGCTGATCTGAAAATTTCAATCGACAGTACCGACGTCACCGCACTTGTGGACACCGGCGCCGACTACTTGCTAATCAGTAGAACTTTTGCCGTGACTCTGAAAAAGGTGACCACACCTTGAACGGGTCCGAAGCTTCGTACTGCCGGGGTCCATTTGATCACCCAGCTGTCAAGTGCACGTCACGAGTGCCCATCGAAGAGGACACGTTCCTGGCCGCCTTCGTCGTACTCGACCAGTGTTCCAGGGACGAAATCCTCGGAATGAATTTTTTTTGACAGAAACTGACCCGGTATTTGACCTTAAATCAAAGTCAGTGACGTTCTCCACCCAGAACGCAATCCACAGTGCTTCCGAACGTCCCGCAGCTCTTTAGATTCTTGATGACGTCACCATTCCACCCCGTTCGAGTGTTGTGGTATCTCTCGGCGCGAAGTCGCTGCGGAAGATTGAAGGTGTCGTGGAAAGCAAACAAATTATGCTTTACGACCGCTGCCTTGCTGTCGCCAGAGGGGCCGGTTGCCTCGAAAACGGAGAAACCGAAGTACTGCTTACGAATTATGGAGGTGAACAGCAACATCTCAGCCTTTGGACCATTGTGGCTCACATTCATGGTATCGCCGACATTCGACGAGCGCTCAGCCTTGCCATGGTGTCGTCGACGACAGAAGTTCACACCGGTGTTCCCGACTTCCAGTACGACATTAACCCCGCGCTTTCGCCGCAGCAGCGAGGCCAAGTGGAAAATCTCCTCCACCGCTACGGCGATACCATCTCGAGTTCTTTCCGCGTCGGAAGAACACACTTGGCCAAGCATCGGATAATTACGGATGACGCCGTGCACCCTCTCCGACAGTCACCTTACCGTGTGTCTTCCACTGAACGCGCCGCAATCAGCCGTCAAATTAAGAAGATGCTTCGAGACGACGTCATTAAGCCCCATAGTCCCTGGGCGGCACCTGCCGTCCTCGTGAAGAAAAAAGCTGGCACACTGCGGTTTTGTGTCGACCACCGTCGCCTAAACAAAGTAACTAAAAAGATGTTTATCCCCTTCCTTTAATGGACGATGCTCTCAATCGCCTCTGCTATGCAAAATATTTCTCATCCGTTGACCTCACATTAGGATATTGGCAAATCGAGGTTGATGAACGGTACCGAGAAAAACCGCATTTATTACTCCGGACAGGCTCTATGCCATTTGGTTTGCGCTCTTCATCCGCAACGTTCCAACGGCTGATGGACACAGTTCTGGCAGACCTGAAGTGGCAGACATGCCTCGTCTACCTTGACGACGTTGTTGTGTTCGTCCCAACGTTCGAGGAGCACCTTCGTCGCCTCGTAGTTGTGCTGCAAGCGGTAAAGTCTTCTGGGCTAACGTTAAAAAATAAGAAATTACACTTCGCTTACACTGAACTAGAGTTCTTGGGTCACGTCTTCAGTTACTAGGGAGTTCGGCCGGACCCAGGCGAAACGAAAGCTTTTGCCAATTTCCCTTCACCGCAGGACCAAAAGGCAGTCCGCCGCTTTCTAGGATTATGTGCCTACTACCGTCGCTTTGTGAAAGATTTCACTCGAATCGCTGAGCCCCTGACACATTTGAAGAGGACAGACACGCCTTTCACGTGGGACGCCCCTCAAGCACAAACATTTAAAACTCATCAACGCCACCTGCAGGTACCTCCAGTACGGGCTCACTTCGACGAAAACGCAGATACGGAGCTTCATGCTGACGCAAGCAACGTCGGCCTGGGCGCCGTTTTGGTTCAAATCCACAGCAATCGAGAACGAGTCATCGCTTACGCCAGCCGCTCTTTGTCTCACGCTGAAGCTAACTACTCAGCAGCTGAGAAAGAGTGTCTAGCGATAGTGTGGGCGACGTCGAAATTGTGACCCTACCTTTATGGAAAACGTTTTACTGTACTTACGAACCATTATACCTTGTGTTGTCCCGCGACCCTCAAAGATCCGTCAGCCCGCCTTGTCAGACGGAGTATGCGCCTCCAAGAATACGACATAACAGTGGTGTACAAGTCCGGCCGGAAGCAGTCGGACGCCGATTGCCCCTCGCGCGCCCCTGTCGAATCCCCAACGGAGGACGGTGACTACGACGACGACATCACCTTAATTCCGATCAGTGCAACGAGCCTCGCTTAAAAACAATATGCCGACCCGGAACTTTGGCACCTCATGGAGTTTCTTAACGGTTCCCGCCCCACTGCCCCGAAGGCTTTCAAGAGCTCGGTAGCGTCACTCAGCGTTCGCCATGGTGTCTTCGTGAAGAAAAATTTCGCCGCAAACAATCAGCAATACCTTCTTGTCATACCGACGAGCCTACGTGACGAAATGTTTCAAGCTTCACACGATGAACCGACTTCTGGACATTTGGGTGTAGCCCGCACGCTTGCAAGGATCAAAGAGAAATATTACTGGCCCCGCCTTCAGTCGGAAGTTGCGCACTACGTCAGAACGTGCCGAGGCTGTCAGCGTCGCAAAGTGCCCTCAACAAAACCAGCTGGATTCTTGAAGCCTATAGCACCACCACTGCTGCCTTTCCAGCAGATCGGGATGCACATGCCGGGCCCATTCCCTCTTTCTCATTCGGGAAACAAGTGGGTCATCGTGGCAACTGACTACTTGACACGATACGCGGAAACATCAACTCCGCCAAGCGCCATAACCCTTGACGTGGCAAAATGTTTCATCCATCAGATCGTTTTGCGTCACGGTGCACCGGAGATCCTGATCACCGACAGGGGTACAGTATTCATGGCTGACCTCCTGCAGCAGATTTTACGCAACAGTCATACAGACCACCGAAAGACGACATCCTACCACCCTCAGACGAACGGTTTAACGGAACGATTAAACAAAACGCTAGCTGACATGCTCTCAATGTATGTCAACGTTCAGCACAGAACTTGAGACGAAGTGCTCTCATAGGCCACCTTCGCATACAATACAGCCGTGCAGGAAATGACAAACGTGCCACCGTTCTGTCTCGTTTACGGTCGCGACGTGACCACGATGCTGGACGCCATGTTACCGCATGTGAACGACATCGACCCGAATATCAGATCTTCACACCTTCCTACACCTCGTCAGCTGGCCAGAGTGCGGACTCTCGACCAACAATGCCGAGATGCCCAACACAATAACCTCTGACGCCGTGATGCTCGGTACACATCAGGAGACCGTCTGTGGGTCTGGTTTCCGATTCGCCAACGCGGACTTAGCGAAAAGCTCCTCTGCCGGTAATTTGGAGCCTACACAGTGATCAGGCCAATTGGAGACCTCAACTATGAGGTCGTACCTGACGGCTTTCAGAAGTCTCGGCGATCCCTGCACCCTGAGGTGGTGCACGTTGTCCGTCTCAAGCCTTACTACGAGCGATAGCGGTAGAGCTGGACTTTCGCGCGCACATAATGCTTTCCCTAGTGAACTTTTCTTTAAACACACTGGCTACGCCTCGGGACGATGCTCTTACTTTCCGGGGGGCCAGTGACACGGTGCATTTCGCTAGCACACACCGCCTGAAGAAGAAGAAGTGATCTGGAGCTGTGGTCAAGACGTTCGTCTAAGCCCGCCGCTGTCTCTTGTGATCAGTGATCTCCCACATTCACGCGTGACAATATGAACCGAGCAGCGTTATTTTGCAGAGACCCCAATTTTGTTACTAGGTATTCTTGATGGGGCTTCCAGATCGAAGAGGCGGAATCTAATTTCGAGCGCATTAGTGAAGCGTATGATAATAGCTTTGTTTTTAGATTAGCTAAACGTAGGTTACGAGTGTTTTGGAAACTTTTAATAACCGTATCGATGTGACTGTTCTATGAGGGATCTGCTGGTAAATGTAACCCTAGATATTTTATTTATTCAGCAGTGACGGCCTGATTTTGTTGTAAGGTCTATACCATATGGTACAGGTCCGCCTTCTCCCCGCAGAATTTCCTGTGTGAGTCAAATGACTCCGGGTATATTGAGTGTAGTCTTCGTGGTTTGTTGTAAGTGTTGGTCTGTAGATCTCAGACGTGTAGTTCATCCCATTTGTCTAGTGTCTTAGCCGGCGGTGGGCAGACCCGACGGGATAACCTTAAGTGCTGAAGTATGTTGGTGTAAGGTAGTAGCGGGATAGGAGGCTCCAAGACATCCGTACTAAGTGCCCGGAGGAGAAATGCTCGGGCTGAGGCATGTGCGCTCTCGTTCCGTGGGATGCCTGGTACCCATGGTGGCCTGGTACCCATATTAAGTGCAAGTGTGGGGGGTTGGTAGCCACAGGTGTGGCTGTCTCGCAGGATTTTAGCTGTTAGCGGCGCGATCCTGCCCCTAAGGAAATTTCGATACGCTGTCTCTGAATCTGTAAGAATGTATTCCTAGGTAGTGTGTGTTCCAGCTAGAGCAATCGCCACTTCTGCAGCCAGTATATTCTGGCTAGCCAGTGCTAGCCCATCAATTGTTTTATTTTGGTGCACTACGGTGACGGCCATCACTCCCTGCTCGAGAGCCGCAGGATTGACGTAGAACACGCCCCGCGCCCACTGTTTTGCCTTTTTATAGCTTCGGCTCATGCTTGTATTAACTGGTGAAAATCGGGGTGCATATTCCTGGCTAGTGGAGCCGCCGTGAATTGTCTTCTTCATAAGGCTGTCCAGCTGTTGGGGGCAATTGATGTTAAATCATTGATGACTAGTCGGCCAGACAGTGTAGTGGAGAGCGGTACCACTTTCGCCGTCAGGTGTGCCTCTATCAGCTCGTCTATCATGTTGTGGACGCCCAGTCATGACAGCCGGTCCGTTGATTGTCGCAAGAGGGAGACCCAGGGCCTACGGGTAGTCTGTTCTGATTATGACGTCGAGTTATTTGATGTCAAGCTTCCTGAGGCTGAGGTAGAGTGCTGCGTAGCCGACGCGGCTTACGACGAAAGCCTGCATCAATCGCTGAGTATATTCTTCTCGCATCGCTGATGTCCGCGTCGTTTCCCTTTCCTTAAACTCAACTTTCATTTGACTTTCCTTCCCTTACAGAGCGATTCGTGTGTCCCACGAGATATGCGAGATAGGCGTCATTTCCTTGTTTGACCTCTATCTACATTCCAGGTCAAATTTTCGGCCACACTGACGGCTCAAAAAGATGGCGTTGTGAAGCGTTTCGCTAAAAAAAAGCTGTGGCGATGGCGTAGTAGTCTGATGGAGAGGCCAACTGAACTCATTTCTTAGCGCCTCCGCGGGTTCGGTTCCCTCTCACCCAGCTATGTAGTTTTGTAGGGATAGCTACATTACGGTAGCGTTTCGAGCCTTCAGTGTGCCGGCGCGCCACCCTGTGGCTGCTCTGCCACGCTGTCACGTGGTGAGGAGCAACCGCCAGTGGCGCGGCGCCGTGGCTGACCATGTGGTTCGTCACTTGGTTGGTCACGTGACCAAGTTCCACTCGGCCAGCGGTAGCTATCGCGTCAATCCAGGTTTAACCAGAGCTAAACCACCGCCATTTAATTTCTTTAGTGTATTCTGACGGTGTGATGCTGGCTTTCCGCTGCAGTGAGGCTCTTATGCTGTAGCTTAAAATAAAACATTATTCAGGCCACATGGAAATTATACGTCACTGAAATGCAGCATTTGAGCTGTATAAGGGTTATCACAAGCTCCAACGATTCTTGTGGTCGCCATTTTAGTGCCCTGCGGTTTCCACTACGCCGAAAAGCGGTTTCCTGTCTGTCCGAAGCCTGTTTCTAGCAGGTGGCCCAACTTCATCACGTGAAGTTGTCACGTCATCACTAGCTGACCACGGGATTGTAAGCAAACTACCCACAATGGCAGTGCAATTAATGATTAGTCGCTGGACAGAGAGAGAAAAACTTGTAATTACAAAGGATCCTGGTGGTAGGGGCCCCTAGTCCAGGGCTTCGCTGGCGGCAGCTTACCTCCGGGCTAGCTTGATGATCCAGGCTTGCTGTTCCAGGTTGTCGCTGCTCAGGGCCTCCTCCGACTGCCCGTGTGCCGGGTACGGCACGGCACTATTAACTTTTTCTCTGGTTTGTCCTGGCATTCGCAAAATGTATGATAGAGGGTGGAACTTGCTCCGCACCAAAGGACAGGATCTTGGGTATTGTGTGGGTCTGATCTTGAGTAAAATGTGGACTTAGATATGTTTTTGTATCCTCTTCCCCTCAATGGCACCCGAGAAGGACAGTTGTTTGTGTGGCGGTGCGAAATGTCTTCTTTCTAGCCTAAGGTGTTCCAGCCTGTCACAATACGGTCCTAGGGGGGTTAGGGACGGGGATCCGCCCGGTTTGTGACAGCTGGGGCTAGATCATTCGCTACGTCGTTTCCAGCTAGGCATTCGTGACTAGGTATCCTTGTTATTCTGTGTGAGTGAGAGTGTACTTAATTGTGTGCTTGCCCCTCCGTGACGTTTTCCAGCAAGGTAGTCCCTGCAAGCTTGTTGGGAGTCGGTCAATACGTGCATTGACTTCCCCTGTTGGTCTTGAGTCGTAATGGTGATGGCTATGGCCAGCGGTTCCGCTTCCGCAAAATCCTTCGGATACATGGAAGCCCTGATGATGTCCTCTTCTTGTTTTCGACCGCAGCAATAGCAAACCTGCTTGGCTCGGCATAGGCCCCGATCTCCGCGTATACCGCTTCCAGCTTTTTTGATAGTTTCTTTGCCAGTGCTTTGACTCTGGCTCTCCTGATGCCCTTCTGCCGCTCGTGATGCATGTGTCTGGATATCGGGTTTACATGGATCTTTCGTATTGCAGGTGGTGTCGGAATTTGGGACTTTTTTTAAGCGATGTTTATTGCCTCAGGGCCTAAAAACTATGAAGTGAGAGATGAGTAAGATGCCTAAATAAATGAAAATGATGGGCTGATTTGATGAAATCAAGAAGTGAACGATGCTATGGACCCTGTGTCCAGGCAATATAGCAATCCGGATTGTCCGGTGAGAGTCCCACTGCCGCCAGGTGCCGAATTCTCGTCGGCTTCAGCGCCGGGCAGTCCCACAACAGGTGGTGGATATCCGCCTCACAGTCTCTGATCTTGCAGACTGGATACCTGGGGCGGGGATATAAATCTTTTAAATGCGGCCACTTGCGTGTCACAGCTGGAGTTAGGGCAACCCCGACTCGTATCCTCTGAAGCGCAACCTCTTCTGCACGGGTAAGACTACGGGGGAGGGTTACCGCACACGGAGGGATTTGAGCACGTGTGCGGCGCCGGAGGTGTTCCTTTCTTGTTAAAAGGAAGGTGGTGTTATTTAGAGTGGGGACACGAGGCAAAGATGAGGTTGGGGTCGAAAGGCGGGTCGCAGAATCTGCGCGGCTTTGTGCGGCCAGGAGGTCACGCGGGACCCACTAAATACGGATTTGCTGCGGGATGCGTGTCGCTAGACGATGGATGTCTTGGCAGATTTTTGGGGTGCGACTGACTCGTCGTAGAAGGCGTGTGACGTGAAGGGCGTCGGTGCGAATGACAATGCGGGCCGTGGGTAGCATGGGAACGGTGGCAAAAAACAAAGTGCCTCTTGAACCGCAAGCATCTCCGCACAGAAGAAGGAAGGAGGTTCTGAGAGGCGAAACTTTGACGTTTTGTTCAGAGCAGGCTTGCAAGGACAGTAAACTGCCGTTGTTGTTTCGCAGGCCTAGATGCTTGCGTCAACGTACATAAAAATGGAGCCATGTGGCAGATTGGCGTCTTCCTCTGTAATCCGGTCGAGAAACGACGATGCCGCGCGGGTAGATGATGGCCGACGTAGATCAGTTGGTTTGTTGTCGCTTAGCTGCACAAAACGCCAAGGAGGAAGAACTGCCGGGGGCGGCTGTAGAATGGAGTGCGCTGAAGCATATGCCTTGAGTGCACACGTTGTGTGTGTAAGGCTTGACTTTAGGCGGCGAGCATCACGTCGTTGCTGCACCAGCTCATCTAGTGTATTCAGCTGCGCATGTTCTTGGAGCGCCACGATTGGGGTAATGCGGGGAAGGCAAGTGATCACCCTCATTGCCTCCCGATTAACAGCTTCTAGATGATCCCATTGAGCCCTCGTCAAATGCTAGAATTGGGCTTGGTAAACGAGGCGCGGTTGCACAACCGCCCCCACCAACTGTCGGGCAACATGAGAGCGGGCTCCGCCTGTTTTGGGAGCAATGCGTCTAATCAGACCCAACGCCTGAATTGCTTGCTTTTTAGCCCGAGAAAGTTAAACAGTACCTGTTCCTTACTCGTGTATTGTCAAGCCAAAGATTTTTACGGTCGTACTTTCTTGAATTGGAGCTCCGGATAGATGGAGACGAATTGGTGTTGCAGCCAGTTTACGGCGCCCCCAGCGGTTGCCGACTGACACGAACGTGGTTTTGCTCACTGAAAGCTGCAAACCCATTGAAGAAGCAAAAGTCGACGTAATATCTATGGCTGATTGTAGGCCTGCTGCTTGAGTCATCAGGTCGTTGTGAGTGCTCCACACCGCTATATCATCAGCATACAATAAGAACTTAATCTCAGAGACATCATGTAAGCGCCAAGCAAGGCGGATAAAAGCAATATTAAATAATGTTGGCGATAACACCGATCCCTGGAGAACGCCGCGAAGTGGCACAAATGATCCGACGGCCTCACCACCAAGGAGTATGGCAAAGTGTCGGCCTTCAAGGTAGGATTTAACAAAATGGCGCACTCTGATGGGGAAATGCAGCATGTCAAGCGATTTCAGGATGGCAGCACGACTGATATTATCGTACGCCTTTTCAGCGTTCATGGCCAATACAGTACGTACATTGTGGCTGCGAGTTTACGCCAGAACTGCTGACGCCAAGACAGGCAGTCCATCTTCTGTACCTACGGACGTACGAAAGCCAATGTGGGTGGGATGGTAGAAACCATAGTGCTCAAGCCACCACGATAGTCGTGTGGCAAGCATGTTTTCGGTAAACTTGCATAATGTTGGCGTAAGCGATAAAGGCCGGAAATTTCCGAGGTCTGTCGGCGGCTTCCCCGGCTTTGGTATGGGGATCACAATAGCCGATTTCCAGGTTTTTGGTACGACGCCTTCTATCCATACCTTGTTAATGGTGGCGAGGAGTTGAGGCTGTACCGCGGCACTTAAGTTCTTGTAAACCTCGTACGGAATGGAGTCCGAACCGGGCGCAGTCTTCCGAAGGGCCTCGTCTATTGCTGCAACTCGGGCATTGAAAATGGCCTCGCAATTCCCTCGGCGTCGGCTGTAGATGGGAGCTTATTGACATATGCTGGAATGGCAGCCAAGGAAGTTCCTATGATCCTTGGAGGCAACACATCATACTTGGGGAAAAACTTCCGCGCTGGCTCTCTGGCGAAATCATCCGGATCTAAGTTAGCTGCGAAGCATGCTGTGGCCGCTGCGTCAGGACGACGGGAACCACGTTCCATTGCTCGAAACGTTCGCGAGAGAACAGCATTCGATGACATTGTCGAGAACTGCTCACACCACGCATGCCACTGCCGTTGCGAGAAATCGCGTTCATATCTGCGAGCCTTGGCAGTAAGGTAATTCAGCCTTGTCCGTGCTTGCGCAGAAGTCGGGTCTCGGGAAGCTGCCATCTCAGCTTGTCGGCGAGCAGCCCACAGGTTAAGCAGACCCACATCCGGCGCCGGGCGATTCACGTCTGTCCAGGTAACAGCAGTAGCCTTATTCAGAGCAGTTTGTATGCAGTCCACAAGTAGTGTAGATGATTGCAGAGAGAGATCTTCGACGCTGGTGCGAAACGTGTCCCAATTGACCACAGAACACCTACGGCGCAATCGGCGGGCCCTTGATGGATGGAGACCGATGATGATAGGATGGTGGTCACTACCCCAGCAGTCTGGTTCCAGGTGCCACGATGGAGTCCCGGATCCTGACCACCACGTAAGGTCCGGAGCATACGTTGGAATGCGAGCATGGCGCACAGTCCGCGTTGCTGAATCTGGATGGTTGAGTAAAACAAACAGCGCATCCGCGAATGCGTCCCGCACACGCCTACCACGGGGGCTTGAAGTGGGGTACCCCCAGTCCGGATGAGGGGCGCTAAAGTCACCACCGACTAACACAGGCCACCCTGGGTGCTGTCGTCGTAGAGTTAATAACCATCCCAGATTAATGCGGGAGGGATCACCACCGCCGGGTCTTACATAGTATGATACGACCACAACAGTTGCCTTGGGAAGCTTCACAGCCACTGCGACTACCTCTCGGCGGCACTACTAGCATGCGGTGCGCTAATCCTTTCGTCTTCATTGTGCAGGTGAGCAGGCGTTTTGGCAAATGCTTCCGCTCTAGCGACCGTTTCTTGGTAGTGCTGCCGTGCCCGCAGCTGTCTTGAAGTGTTTGATGTTGCTGTATTCCTGTGCAAACTCCTCCTGTTATCAGGGGACGTCGAAACAAATCCCGGCCCTGAAATGGCACAAATCGCTAAACAACTGAAGGATATTGCGGAAGATATTAAAGAAATAAAGGAAAAACGGCTGACAGACATCGAAAACAAGTTAGATGCCATAACACTTCTAGAAACTAAAGTGCAGTCTTATCAAACTGAGATCTCTCGCATGAATCACGTAATAGAATCACTGGAAAAAAAGATAGATGATGTTGAGAACAGAAGCAGGAGATCAAACTTAATTGTTTATGGACTACCAGAAGATGCAGAAGAAACAACCGAAACTCTGGAGCAGGCTGTCAACAAAAGTATCATTCAAGATATCCTAAAGCTCGAGCCAGTTGCCTTTGAACGTATTCACCGGTTAGGCAGGCCGCAAGCTAATAAGAATAGGCCGGTAATTTTTAAACTCCTGGATGCCCGTAACAAGACAGCAATACTGAAGCAAGGTTTTAAACTTAAAGACACGAAATATGCCATTGGGGAAGATTTCTCTCCGAGAATTCGATAAATCAGAAAAAAACTGTGGAACAGTGCCAAAGAAAATCGACAAAAAGGGGACAAAGTTTCGCTTGCCTTCGACAAATTATTTATAAACAGCTGCGCCTTTGTTTGGGATCATGAAACGAACGACAAAGTTCCGCTGAAAAAAAAACGAAGAGCAGGAGGAGACAGTCGAAAAAAGGAGCCCACCAACGACACGGGGAAGAGCACGATTAAAGCACTGACCATCATAAATGTAAACGCAAGGAGCATAGTAAACAAAGTAGAATCTTTAGAAAACTTATTAATTGATCGAGAACCTGATATCGTCGCCGTCACGGAGACTTGGCTTTCACCAGAAATTTCGAGTCATGAAATCGCACCACCCAACTACTCAGTCGTTTGGAAAGACCGAGACTCCCGTGGCGGTGGTGTGGCTCTCTTGATAAAGAAAACCCTGCTGTTTGTTATGCTCCCAGATGTGTCGGGTGCTGAAAGCGTATTCTGAAGACTTCTCTGCAACAATACTACTGTCTGTGTAGGCTGTTTGTATAGGAGTCCCTCTTCAGGAGATGAGTGCATTTCTGTCATTCATGACTTCCTTCAACAATATGCTTGCAGCACTAGAATCATTCTCATGGGTGACTTTAACCTTCCGGACGTGGACTGGATAACTATGCAACACACATCATCATCTTCAGAAGCTCTTTTTGACTTAATGCTCTCCTTTAATCTCCACCAAATTATCCTAGAACCAATGCGCAAGGAAGGATCAGCAAACAATATACTCGATCTTATACTAATCAGTGATCACTTTCCAGTACACCAAGCGCAGACAGAAATCATCGAAGGCATCTCTGATCACAACATACCATTATGTTTGTTACCTCTAGACTGCTCAATACAAAAACGATCCGATGTAAAGACAACACTGAACTTCGATAAGGCTGATAATGCCAGCATATTAACCTACCTCGCACATGAATTTGAAGCATTCAGTGAAATGGTCTCCGACCCCTCAATCAATATTAACAGGGTTTGGCTTCATTTCAAGACTATGGTTTCACACTGCATAACTAATCATGTTCCACTAAAAACTAAGCGTCCACAAAGAAACAGTCCATGGGTAACAAGGGATGTTATCCACGCTAAACGTCATGTGAAAAGGTTGCGTATTTCTATCAAAAATCATGGTTCATGTCCTTCTAAAACTACAAAACTAGCGTGCGCAATCGCGAAGTTAAGAGAGATAGGCAAACGGGCCAAGAAACACTACTTTAATGTAACACTGCCTAACTTTCTGACAAACAACCCGCATAGATTTTGGAACCATTTCCGTCCAACTAAGAACCCGTTATCCGACTTGTCTCCAGAAGATAGAGGTAACAATGCTAATGCGTAGAACACGTTTTTTCACTCAAGTTTCACAAAAAATGACGATAATCTCCCGGTCATTTACGGCAATCAAACATCACGCATTGACCCTTTAATCATATCAGATGCCGGCATTTTTAATCTATTACTCACGCTTGACCCTAAAAAATCACCCGGACCAGACAATATCCCAAACGATTTCTTGAAACGATACGGAGAATGGTGCAGCAGATACTTGGGTCTAATATTTCGTAAATCTCTCGAGTCATCAACTTTACCGGACGACTGGAAGAAGGCAAAGATTATACCAATACACAAAACAGGAGACACCACATTACCATCGAACTATAGACCAATATCTCTCACCAGCACGGCTTGCAAGATGCTCGAGCATATCATCCTTCAACACCTAACAAACTTCCTTGATACACACAATCTGTTATCTCCAAACCAACATGGATTCCGTCATGGGCTATCAACCGTCACACAGCTTACAGAGGTTGTGCATGACCTTGCATTCGCCATCAATAACTGTAGCCAGACTGACATTATATTATTGGACTTTTCTAAAGCATTGGATCGCGTCTGCCACAACAAATTAATAGCAAAGTTACGGGGTGCCATCGGGGATGGGGAAATTTTAGATTAGATTTCAGATTACTTATCAAACCGGACACAATTCGTACTGTTTCAGAACATGGAATCTGCGACAGTACCTGTCATATCAGGTGTACCTCAAGGATCCGTGTTGGGGCCACTGTTATTTTTAATTTTCATCAACGACATAACCAACAATATCGATTCTAACATCACACTCTTCGCCGATGACTGCATTATCTATAAAACAATTAACAGCTACGAAGACCACATCTCACTCAGCGATTCATTGAACAAAATAACCGAATGGTGCAAAACATGGCAAATGACGGTAAACACGACTAAATCTGTTTGCATGACGGTAACAAGAAAAAGGCAACCTTATGATTTTCCGTACTTTGTTAATGGCAGAATACTGACGAAAGTTCACCAGCATAATAAGTACTTAGGCGTCACACTAACTTCTGACCTCAGATGGGACGCGCACATTGCTAGCATAACCTCGAAAGCATTACGCAAACTATTTTTTCTTCGAAGATGTCTGCGCCTTGCACCCACATCGACAAAGCTTCTCGCATATACTACTTTCGTTCGACCAGTTTTAGAATACGCTAACACAGTTTGGTTCCCCCATTCAGTGACTAATGTAACAAAACTAGAAAAAGTACAGCGTAAAGCATTGCGGTTTATACACAACAAATAAAAGCGCACAGATTCACCAACTAACCTCGCGGCTATTTCGGGTTTAGAGACGCTATCATCAAGAGCGCAACAAGCACGACTAAAATTTTTATTTCACCTGATGCACAACTACTACAAGATAGATGTATCAAAATACATATCTTTCTCGCAATCACGCCCGTCGAGGCATAAACACGCAGCCGCGATAACAGAATACTCATGCCATAACAACACGTTCATGTATTCGTACTTTCCCCTCGTGATCAGAGAATAGAATCGCCTTGATCCCTCAATCATAACTGCAACCACATTATCTCAGTTCACGTCACGGATAGAATCATTATCAATTAACGAATAAAGCAGTTTCACTGACATACTCAACCGCCTCTCATCACTTCATTAGATTGTTAATTAATTGTGAAGAAAGTCTTATTTTTTCCGCTGCTGTGTTCCCATGTGCTCTAATTGAATTCCTTATGGCAATGCTCTACCCGACTCCTAGACATGTATTTTTCTTTTTCCTTGCTAATGTTTACCTTTTCTTGTATTTTTCTTGTTCCTTTCTGTTCACGTGTGTTTGATTTGTATTCCAAAGTGCACGGCTCAAATTTTTATCATGTTTGTCATTTTTGTTCGCCCACCTGCTATGGTCCCTGATGGGACTGGCAGTATTGTAAATAAATAAATAAATATGAGGTGCACTAGTTTTCTAAAGAGAGGCGAACTTGAGGAAAACGCCGCCTTTCCCAGATGGGCAACAGTGTGCACACGACGGTCGTTCATCGAAGGAGACATGTATCCATTAAAGCCCGGAATAGATGGCAAGGCATTGGTCTCCTGCAGTAGCAGGGCCCACACCTGGAGCTTGTTTATGCGAAGTCGAGATTGGAGCTCTCCCAGCTTTGTGGAGAGACCTCTGCAGTTACATTGGAGCACACCAGAACTACGTGTACTCGCCATTCTCGATTAGGCTTCTAAGCGTTGTAATAAAAGTGATGTTAGGTTAGATAACTGGTTTACCATAAAACGGAGGAGGGATATTGTTGAGTTATCCTGGATGATTAGGGTAGTTTTATAGAGCCCCCTTATGATCTTATCAATGGTCTTTATACCAAGTCTAGTCTCTTGATATGGGAGCCAGTAGGCAATTCTGCTCACGACTAGGGCTTCGACTAGGTGGAGGGTGTCTTTCTCCATCATTCGTTTCCGACGCCAGGTTATCCTTCTAATCTGGTTACCTTTTTTCTCCAGGCAGAATTAAATTGCTCGCAGGGACTTGCATTTTTTTCTGTGCAGCCGGATAAGTTCGGATTTCTCCGGGGAGCATTGAAGACCGCTCTCTTCGGCAAATTCTTCCACTATGCCTACAGCTGCTGCGGAGTTCCTTCCTTCATCGCTAAGGATCCTTTTGTAGCCCATATGGTGATATCATACGCGTGGAAGGTGAAGCCGATATCATCGCAGGCTAAGAGCTTATTGGTTAAGTTTAGCATTCCTATGTAGAACAGCAGTCGGCAGAGATTCTTCAGGAACAACATGGGTCTCACAGGCCCTACTGATGGCAGCACCTGGCATCGCACGGCAGTGGCGCGCAGCTTTACCGCTGCACCTCTGCGCCAGGAGCGTAATCATGACTCGCAGGGATCTGTGAATGCAGATAATGAACAAATCTACCGCAGTACAGCTCTAAAATGATGCAATATCACACAAGCTTACATCATATGATACATAAAGCAATGTAAGCCAGTTAAGGTGAAACAAAAGCATAGAAAGTCAAGATAAACCATGTAAAACCAGGGATAAAGGTGTTAGCGCACGATAACTTGTGGTTGACCCCAAGATTATCGGTATGTGAATTTTTTGCTTGCACGTCTACGGATTGCGGCACCGCTTTCCTATACAGCAATTCCACCGAGAATAGAAATCATAAAGATGTGACTCTACTGAACTATTCACGGTGTGATTGAAAAAACTGCACACGACGCCGCCAGCAGCTTTGTTTTGACAAAAGGAATTTCATAGAAGCATTTTTTGCACTGCAGCCAATTCTTTGAAACTTCACAGAGCTTAAATCGGACTTCGTTCCGGGAAACAAAGCTTAGAACTTGAGATTTCAACAGCTTTACGAAGTATAATTTCGACATGTTGTACTCTACACTCTCATCATCTGACAGACTCGGGGCAGATAATGAAAATGTTGACTGTAGTACCACGGTTCCCATTGGACCGGCAGTCACACGCGCTGCCCAGCCAATGCCCCCTGTTAACTTACTATTTTATTTTTTATTCATCTACAACATACCGCATGCTGAGAACCCAAGCTGGAGAGGCATTCAGGTATATAGGATACAAAAAGCAGGAAGTACAATGTAAAAAACACACCAACACATCCGGTAGGCCAGCGGAAGCGGTTATCACTATACATGAAATGCTTGTATGACCAAGTATACAGGACTTTCCACCTAACACTTTACACAGCTATTAAAAATAGTTAAAAGAGCGCTTTTTTTCGGCATAGCATTGACAGCGGTGCAGTGCATCACGGCGATGGAGAAGTCGTGCGGCTAACCACCTTTCGTGTTCGCCTCGTGTACCTCCAGACTGCAGAAACTGCGTCTTCTCCGAAAACCTTCACCCTAAGAACTAACGCTTTAAAACGGGAATTCTTAACGAGCTGCATCGACAAAAATTGGCGGTGGCTTAGCTCTGGTTAAACCTGGAGTGACGCGATAGCTACAGCTGTCTGAGTGGAAATTGGTCACGTGGCCAACCACGTGACGAACAACGTGATCAGCCACGGCGCCGTGCCGCCAGCAGCTTCTCCGCCCCACGTGACCAACCACGCTGAATGCTCGAAATGCTACCGTAATGTAGCTATAGCTACAAAAACATTAGCCCAGAGTACGGCTCGGGCCACCACCCTCGCCCTCAGACAGCGCATCTTGCCCTTTTTCACCCTCACCCCATCATGTATTCTCTCCCTCTCCTGGCCATGCCTTTCCTGCCTTGCCCTCGTCCTCACTATTTTTCATGCGCCCGTCCTCCTTCACCCTCACCTGACCGAGTGAAATCCTCGTGAGGTGAGTGTAAGCACACTCTCATGAGGGCTCGCCCTCCTCAGAATGTCCACCTCTACTGATGAGTAGACGCACCTAGATGACAACATCGCAAGGCTATATCATCGGCGTACGCAAGCACGCGGATGAAGGGGTGGTCTGTAGGGCTCGAACAAGAGGAAAAGCCACATTAAATAATGTGGGGCAACAACGGAGCCCTGGCACACTCCTCTGTTGCAAGTTATGTTACCAAAGGGCTTTCCGTGGACACACACACTGAAGGTTCGATTTGATAAAAAGACATGTTTGGAGAGGAGAAGCCAGTGAGGGACAGCAAGAGTTTGAAGCGAGGCAAGAATGGCAGAGGGAAAGATGTTATGTGCCTTTGTTATCTCTGTAACGATCCCGATTCGAACGAGGTGACTGCAGAAAGGAGAGAAGCACGTCAGCAGCCAAAGTAGCAACACCGTCCTCCATTCTAATCTGAGGACGTAAACAGATTTGGGAGGCTGGGTAACGTTCATAGGATTTCAACCACCACGACAAACAACCGTTTTGTACCAACGTGCGTTTCGCCTCCATTGAAACGCAGCCGCCGCGGTCGGCTTCGAACCCATGAACTGCCGAGCGCCCTACCCACTGAGCCACCGCGGCGGGTATCGTCGTGTGGCTGAAACGCGCTTTGAGTTTTCCGCACCTCGCCCAGCCATTAGCAGCCGATCGAAACTGCCTATAGGGAGAGAGAAAGGATAAAGAGCAGAAGGTGGTGGCAGAGAATGGAGGAATGTTGTCAATGAGCAAAAAATAAACATGACGCCTCTTGTCAAATACTCTAGGCCGGAGCTCACTTTAGCCAATATTTTTTATCATACGTATTTTTCCTGAACCGTGCAGTGCCCTCTATTCTATAAACCCCTGGTGTTAAAAGAGTGGAGCGATTGCATTAGCCATTCACATTCCACGCAGTGAGGCTCTTGACGTTCGGATGACCACGAACTTCCTGATTGTGGCTACATGCGACACAGGCCAGTGCGGTTGTCAGCCAGTCGAGGAGAAAATGAAGAAGGAATATAATCACTGTGTGCACTACCTTTTCACCAATCACGTCCCCTAGAAACTGTAATATTTCCGCGATAACACCAAAATCGATTTGTTTTTAAGAAATGACCAGCAACCTGCAGTCCCCGGTGGTTTTGTCTGAAACAAAGCAATATGTCAAAAGTTGTATCTGAATGAGAATCCAGATTTCCTTGCCAAACCCTCAACCAACAGAGCGATAGCTTTCAACGGCGTGCCGACAGCTGCGCCAATATCCCCAACCTTGAAAAACACGATCGCCTTATGCGAAAAGCTTCCGGGGATCGTAAATCGTACAGGGCGACTTCCTGGTTCTTTCCATCCTTTCACAGCAGAGTTCAAGTACAGAGTTTCGCGCATGCTTTGCCGTTCTTTGGCATAGAAAATGACAGCGATTTTTTCTTTTTTACATAAAAGCTTGCCTTGTAGACCTGGAACAGAAACAATTGGCAACCTCTTCGAATGGAACTTCATTAATCTCTTACAGTCAGCATCTTCTACACGACACAGTCTTCCTGGCGTGATCAGTAGGAAGGCCGGCTTTTACACAGAAATTATTTTGTATTGTTTGCACTACTGCTTGAAGTTTTTTCAAGCTCGCACACTTCGAAATGCTAATCGCCGAATGAAGTGGAGAATCCTTTCTGCTGAGTACTCCAGTAGATTTTTTATTTACATGCACTCTGTGTCACAGGTTAACGATGTCAACCACTACGATGCAAATATCAGAGAGTGCACAATTTCTCGGGATAAAAGTCCCTAAACGCATTCCAACTCCTAGCAAAAAAACGTTTCTTAATTGTACGTGCGCTGTCTCCACACTTTTTTCGCTGTTAACGAGGTTTATTTAGTTGCGCTAATATATTTCTGGAAGCAGTTGCTGCTGAGTGACAGCGCATTACATGGGACAATGCTCGTATGCATAACTTACTTTTCTGACAGCGATCAGTTGCGTTAAATGTACGCAACAATGGTGGCTAGCCAGCTGAAAATCATTTTGTTAGGGGAGAAGATAGACGGGCCATTGGTGAAAGGGAAGCTTTGTCTAGAGAAGGAAGTAAGGAACTAAGAAACATTTATTGAGAGGGAAGAAGACGGTGCTTGAAGGAAAGCAGGTCGAGTCTTCAGTGGCTCTAGGCGCAGGTCAGCAACACCTCCCACTGCTCCAAGGATGCATCGGGCGGCTTCTGGTGGCGAGGTTTATGGGTGCATGTCCACGTGATACGAAGAAATGTAGGGGTGGCACCACACCATGAGGGTGCAGTCATTCAGGAGGTAAGGAAATACGTTTACTTAGTGCAGGTAGTGGCCACTGATCCGAATCCTGAGAGGGGAATAACTAGAAGAAAAAGAATGAAGGGGAGCGCATACGGCAGATTCTCTCAGATCATGAATGGGAGTTTACCAATGTCCCTCGAGAGGAAAGTACCACACCCAGCAATTCTGGACAAACGCATATTTTAGCGGGAAACAATTTATGAACGAAATTTTTTCCTATAATGTTATATTTCGCTATAACAATCGACATATCTGCAGATCACCCGACGGCAGTTTAGAATTTTTGCTCCGTTTAGGTTTTTGCTATCATTGAAAGCGCCCTCCATTGTTTTCTACCGGAGTCTTAACTCGCCAATGCGACCGATGGAAACACTTTCAAAGAAAGATTTTGCTACATATCAGAAAAATGGGCCATTACCTTCAATGTTGCCGTAAAAATATCTTACAGTTTTCTACTTTTCAAAATTTTTGTCGAAAACAGCTGCACATGTTACCGATACTCACCTATGGGGCAGAAACGTGGAGGTTACTAAAAGGGTTCAGATTAAGTTAACGACAACACAAAGAGCTATGGAAAGAAAAAAAATTGGAGGACGCTTAAGCTTCGTCTTTAAGAATGGAACACGGCAGCGTGCTGCAGCGCTGCCAGGGAGTCCACAGGACACCATCGCCCGTTCGGCGTGACACCTTGCCACTTGGACAAATCGCTCGGAATCTCTAGGTGGCCTCTCAAAACAGCCCATCTGTCGCCCGAAGAGATCCCGAGCGGGCTGTAGTGACGCTGCTCCCTGAATAGGCCATTGTGCGTCTCCGTTGTGATTGTGATTTTAGAGGAAAGGAAAGACGCAGTAACTTCCTCGCATATCGATGGACACCTCAACCACGCCATGAGGGAAGGGAGGAAGCTTGTACGGGAAGACAAAAGACAGAAAGAGAGGCCTTAATAGTGGTCGGCATCTCCGTTGACTTCGCCTTTATTGACCACAACAGCACAGAGACACCTACATAACAGCTGCTCGGGCGAGAGAGAGAGAGAAATTTATTGCTATATAATATCTGGATTTAGGGCATGCGGACTTCGTGTGGCCCCCACGTGGTGGCGACTTCCTGAGCCCACGAAACGAGTCCCAGTTGGAGGGTCTTATCCATGTTAAAACAGCGCGGAAAAAACACAAGGACGGAACAAACACGACGACACGAGCGCTGACTTTCAACTGGTGATTTCTTACGCACGTGTGTACATATACTATTCCCGCCAAACACTACACAGAACAAAAATATTCAAGAAACACTGCGTCATCACTGAACACATTAAATCTACCTTGCTGCAAATGCATGCTCCAAACAGGTGATTTCGTCGTTAGCCAATGATAATGAGGGCTTGCTAATGCATGCTGCACCCTTGTCAATATGATATGCCTCTACTAGTTCCCTTACTATCTGATCTTTATGTTTGAAGATGACGGGTGTCTGATGAAGCAATGGGGCGCACGTGTGCTTAGGTTGCCTGCAGTGCAGCGCCAAATTCGAACTGGCTGCCCTGTCCAAAGAATTGTAATGCTCCATCGGCCGTTCGTTAAGACATCGCCCAGTCTGGCCAACATGCCACCCACCGCATGAAAGAGGGATCTTGTATACTACACCTTCGACGCACTTAACCCTCCTCTCTGTGTGTGCTGTGGTACAACCACCACCAATCGTCCTTCCTAGTAGGGACTCTCGCTTCCGCTGCACAGCTCGGCAAATATTGCTTAATTTTCTGCGAGACGAAAATACATCAACTAGAAATTTTCAGCCCACTTTCTTCAGACGGTGTGATAATGCATGGACATAAGGGATGACAGCAATCTTCCGGCGATTCGTGACCTCATCTTCCTGAAAAGCACGCTTATGCTCCGATTTGATTTTGGCCAACAGCCTTTCGCATAACCTTCCGATAGTTGCCTCAGGAAAACCAGCGTCATTAAGCCTAGAAATCTGGCCTTGCACACCTTCCTCAATGATATGGACACACGACTTGTTGAGGGCGGCGCGAACACAAGACAGGGCGATGCCATCCTTTACCAGCTTAGAGTGCCCAGACTGGAAGCTGAGTAGGGGCTTGACGGAACGAGGCGAATACAGCCAGCAAACATGTCCGGGCTCAAGCCCCAGCTCCACATCCAAGAATTGTATCCTACGTTGGTTAACGGTCTCCGTGGTGAAAGCAAGCCCTTGACCATTTCTGACAAATGTGTTCACGACATCTTGCGTGCATCCTTCGTTTTCAACAAAAACGAGGTAATCGTCCACGTATCTGTGTAGTTTCAGTACACCGCCCGGTAACTCTCCTGCAATTGCTTTGTCAATTCTGCTAAGGAACAAGTCACTTAGAAGCGGAGCCACGCGAGACCCAATGCATATCCCGGAACGCTGTATAAACACAGTCATCCCATGTAACAATGGTGGACCGGAGGTACATACACAGCACTTCAAGGAAAGCATCAACAGATACACCGCAAACATTTCGGAAGCGCACTTCGTCATTGTCCTCACTTATACATTCCCTAACAAAGCACAGCAAACACTCATGAGGAATTGAATAGTATAAATCCTCGACGTCCATGCTGAACACATGACAGTCACCAGGATTATTGTTCTGAAGGTACTCCAAAACGACGTCGGAGTTTCGCGTTCGGAAAGGGTCTTCAAAAGCAAGGGAAGCAAGCGCCTTCTGTAAGTAGCTGGAAACAACAAGCTGCCAAATTTCCTTCTCCGAAATTATGGACCGAAACGAATAGCCTATTTTGTGGGTTTTAACCGTAAAAAATATTTCAAGCGTGCTGCGTTCCGATTTCTTAACGGACTCGCGCAAACGGTCGAGATTGGCCTTTTTAAGAAGGACGACGGCACGTCTCTTAACTTTTGCGGCATTCTCTTCCACTTGTCGAAAATTCTTGGAGATGGCAGCAAGCGCTTTGTCCGAGAACACACTCTCCTTCATAACAACAAAGCACCCCTCCTTGTCTGCTATCAGCGGTCTCAGGTCGTTCGCGGCCAGGTGGTTCACTAATGCGCCAAACCCTTTTTGAGACTTACGCTTGCCATGGGAACCTTCAAAAGCTGAGAAGCACTCGGAGACGCACTGCTGGCGCTGCACTTCAGGTACCTGCCTAGCGATTGTCCTTGCCAGGCCCAACTCTTCAGCTGGTAATAGCCGTGGCTCAAAACAGTATTTTGGTCCCAGCTCCAGTGTCTTGTGATGGCGTTCTTCCACAACAGCGTCATCCAAAACCACTACCCTACCGCGAGCACCGGCAGACATGCGTTCCTTGCTCGCAGACAATGAGCGGCGGACCCTGTTCCACAAGAAATTAGTGTTCTGGTCAGCTGTCTTCCCGGGTGTATCATCTTTCTGAAGTGAACTTCATATCTTATTCAGGTGTCTTTTCTATGTTATTAAACTTAAAAACGAAAACGTCATGTGGTCCTGATAATATTCCAAATGTATTCCTTCGTCGTTATGCTGAAAAACTGGCGAAATTCCTCGTGATCATATTTCGTGCTTCTTTGCTGACAAGCAAATTACCTGATGACTGGAGGACAGCCCGAATTGTCCCCGTTTACAAAGAAAAGAAATCGTCTTTTGCTGCAAAACTATCGTCCCATATCGTTGACTTCATCGTGCTGCAAGCTACTAGAGCATATAGTTGCACACTGTGTGAATGAATTTCTAGAAACAAAATTTGGTGATAAACGAATTCCAACACGAGTTCAGAAGGGGTTTCTCGACAGTAACACAACTGATTACGGTAATTAACTCATTCGCATCCTGTATAGATAGTAAGGGCCAAATTGATGCAATTTTTTTAGATTTCAGCAAGGCGTTCGACAAAGTTCCTCATGATAAATTAATTCTAAAAATGAAACATATTGGCATTCCTGAGATTTTCATAACTTGGATAACCGCATACTTAAAGGACTGCAGGCAGTTTGTTGAAGTTGGTGGACAATGTTCGGGCTCTCTTCCAGTTTCATCCGGTGTACCACAGGGAAGTGTCTTGGGCCCTCTGCTTTTTCTTTTATATATTAATGACATTGTTCAAGTAATTAGCCCATCAGTGCATATTAGATTGCTCGCAGACGATTGTATATTATTCAAAGAAATTACTAATAGGGATGACCAGAATGTTTTCAACAATGCTGTGAACAATGTTTTGAAATAGTGCGACCAATGGGGCATGGTTCTCAATGCTGACAAAAGTGTGTATCTTCCGATAACAAGAAAAAACATACCACATAGTTACACATACAAATTAATTTCGTCCCCTCTTGAACAAGTATCTAACTACAAATACTTAGGCATAACTATAACTAGCAAATTAACGTGGAACTTGCATATCAATAACACTTGCTCTTCCGCATTTCGCAAATTGTGCTGCTTAAGACATAAACTGAAGTTCGCGCCTCCTAACATCAAGCTACTTTGTTATTCTTCTATAATCAGACCAAAACTCGAATACGCATGCGTAGTGTGGGACCCGTATACTAAATCTAACATAGCCAATTTGGAACGAATACAGAGAAAGGCTGTTAGATTCATCTTTAATAAATATGCAAATACTGACTCCCCCACCACTTTGATGGAAATTAACCAAATCGAACGACTTGGACTCCGAAGAAAAAAGTTCAGGTTAGAGTTTCTTGCGCTTTTATTAGAGAACAAATTTCGTCTGGACCCCTCATTATACTTAAAACCGTTATCTGCCAGACAAACTCGACATTACCACCCTAGTTTTCTAACCCCTATATTCGCCAAAACAGACACCTACAAGTTTTCATTTTTCCCACGAACTATAATAGATTGGAATCAAATAAACCAACCATTGCCCCATGAGGTCTAACCAATTAGTGCTATTTCTGTCTATTTTCCAGTGTTATTTATTTCTTATTTCGCTCACTTGTACGCCCACCCTGCTTGGGCTTAGTGTCCGCAGTATTTCATAATTAAAAAAAAAATAAAACGAGGGAGCTTGTCCTTCACGTTCACCAGATCTGTTCGCACCTTGCCAGCGGGGACGTGTGCGATGCGGACGCCATGCTTGCGGAAAATACGTGCGAACCCTTCGCTAATTCCTGCTACGTATGGAACAGGAGCTCGTTTTTTTTTTCCGTGCTCTCGCTTTCTTCGGAGGCAGGCTGATTCTTTGGCATTCTCCTTTTGATTTGATTTGATTTGATTTGATTTGGTGTTCCTGATGAAGGAAAGAGGGCAGCCGTTTCTTCGCAGATCGGACCGTATTATTTTCATTTCTCTCTTTAGATCGGCGTCTTCACTGCAGATCTGTCTGGCACGGTTGATCACGGAGACAACCACAGACCGTTTGTGAGCTTCTGGGTGAGCAGAACTGAAAGGTAAGTATCTTCCAGAGTGCGTAGGTTTGCGGTAAACAATAAATATAAGGGCAGTTGGAGTACGGGTTACCGTTGTGTCCAGGAATGGGAGGCAGCCGTCGGTTTCTTCCTCAACAGCGAACTTGATTGAGGGTTCAATGGCGTTCAGGTGGTCAAGAAAAAGAACAATTTTGCTACACATCAGAATAATGGGCCATTACCCTCAATATTTCCATAACAGTATCTTACAATTTTCCAATTTTGAAACGTTTTCTCAAGAAAACTCAACACATTACGTACATACAGCCGCGCAGTTATTCACGACATTCAGTACTGTAAACATGCTAAATCTTTATATTTACAGGTTAATTAAACACTACATAACTGCACAAAAAGCCCACCTAAACATACTTTCTCAATTAGCCTCGCTTCAGCATTCCGAGACTCCATACCCACAACGTCACAAGGCTCACTGCTGTGCAAACTTATTTATTTAACTATCGTACCCCTGAGGGCCAGAGGCATTGCGGAGGGGGAGTGGAAAAACAAGAATAAAATTAAGAATGTACAACAGAGAGACAAATTTAAAGCACCTGAGGTACGCGGGAAGAATGAATGAGAAAAATATATGGTATTACAAGAAGCAAAACCGACTTTATGAGGATGATCAGTACGATGGGATACATACAATGGTTGTGGGATAAGGCGACCGCGCAGTATGGGGTGATGGTACAATTTCTGATACAAAGTGATACGAGACACTTTGCGACAAAGTGACAGCAATGGAAGAGAAAGACTAGATTTACTTGTAGTTATGCTTGCAGTGCGGTTGTAATTAGTGAGAATGAAATGCAGAGTTATTTTGAACCATCTCAGGAGCAAAAGTTTCAAAGAAGAAGGAACGTTGAAAAAATTTGACGTAAGTAATGTTGATTACGTGTTCGATATGAAGAGACAAGCTTAGTTATTAGTGATGTGAATGCCAAGGTATCTTTATGATGTTACAGACTGTAAATAAATGTTACTATCTAACACGAAGGCGGGGCGGTACATTTTCTTGAAACACGCATGACTTTGTGCTTGTTAATATTTAGATGCATTGAGTATTTCTTGTACTAGTTAGCTAGAGCGGTAAGGTCAGACTGAAGTAGACATCATCCGCAAAAAGAAGGATATGAGAGTTAAAGGAGACCCGAAACACATTTTCAGGTCATTGTTTTGTCTGTTGGTTGCATAGAATGAGTTATAGTGATGCTATTAGCATCGGTCGTACCGCGGATACTGTGGTTTTTAATATTTTAATTAGCTCGCAAAAACACGCATGACTTTGTGCTTGTTAATATTTAGATGCATTGACTATTTCTTGTACTAGTTAGCTAGAGCGGTAAGGTCAGACTGAAGTAGACATCATCCGCAAAAAGAAGGATATGAGAGTTAAAGGGGACCCGAAACACATTTTCAGCTCATTGTTTTGTCTGTTGGTTGCATAGAATGAGTTATAGTGATGCTATTAGCATCGGTCGTACCGCGTATACTGTGGTTTTTAATGTTTTAATTAGCTCGCAAAAACAAATTCGTGGCGCTGACGGTGTCACCATACAGTGGCGGTTTTTAGCAGCGGATATGACATCACTTTGAGCAAGCTTGATGATTGGACAAAGAGTAAATATACTGCAAATTGGTTTAATAAAAATATATACGTTTTGTGAAGTTTTTGTGTTTTATATTACATTAACAAAATCAGCTTGTTTGCCCAAGATAAAAGCACTGTTCATCAAGTAAAAGAAAAACACGCCACCAGAGGCACTGGCTACTTTTTGCATCGAAAGACTTTGCTCCTCTCTGTAAACATCATACGACCTAGCACTTAAACACTTATGGCTACTCTCTACGTATCTGAGAGCGGCTTTGCAGAATCGAGCCTATCGAGCCATTGCACTCTATAAACGTTAGTTTCGGTCCCAAGGAAGGATGCGCTCGTTTCACATTTAGCAGGCGCGCATCGTCAGTTTGTGGAGAATCACCGGGAGGTGGCGCTAGACGGCGCCACGTTCCCGCCAACAGCGCGCGCTCCTTGCTCGCCGTGGTCAACCAGCACGCTAGGAGCGACGGGCGATGATTGGCGGTAAGCAGTAGCGGTACGCGCTATGCTAAATGTGTCTGATATCTTGCGCAGGCTGTCACACCGTCGCAGTATCTCGCGCGCGAGTTCGGATCCATAAGGAAGGGAACGTCACTGATCAGTGTTCCCTTCTGCGCCGTCGACGTGACGGTGAAGCATCGCTGGGTCAGCTGGGCGTTCACATGGTTCTGGTAACCATGCAAACGGCGCTGCCAGCCTTGGCATGAACGAGTTACAGAGAACAGGCAACCATGGAGTGCAAACATCTGCCACGTGGTAAGATAGGCTGTTTTGATTAGTCGCCCTCAGTGTCGTCATTGGGAGAGTGAAATGGGAATGGGAAGCTGCGCGAAAATAGAGTTGAGGGCCGCAGTTTGTTTGCTTGTATTTTGAAATTTCTTCATTTAATTACTCCCGTTCCTATGCATCTATTCTCGTAATTGTTATTGAGTCAGCATTAGTGTGACAAAAATAATCCGTTTGAAGCGTAACCGGCATCCGTTCAAGCTGTGTTTCGCAGCCCCTTTAAGAGCAGACGGAAGATATTGGCGCAGATTAAGAAGAAAAGAGGGCCAAGGACTCAGCCTTGAGAAACACCTGCATGCACTTCAGTAAAACCAGAATTAAAATCTACAGCGGTAACAAACTGTGAGCGGTTAAGGAGAAAACGCCCAATCCATTTAAGTAGATTAGGGTCAATATTAAGGTTATTTAGTTTCAATAAGAGAAGTCTGTGATATACCTTATCGAAAGCTTTACTAAGATCTAGGAATGTACAGTCAGCTAGTGATAACTGGTCAACGATACGGTGTAATGCATGTGTAAAACTTTAGTTGAGTTTCGCATGAGCAACATTTTCGAAAACCGTGTTGTGTCAATGAGAAGAAAGCGTTTGATTCAAGAAAATTAACAACATCGGTAAATATTGTTACGGGGAAACACTATTTACATTTATTTGCAAGTGTTGAGGGTTAGAATAAAGAGTTCCTAGCAGGGAACACCAACACGAACAGGGAGCTGCATTAACCTCCTCTTCTTCGTTTGTCCTTTCACGTTGGAAGCCACTTCGTCTTCCACTACCACTTCGTCGTAACATGACTCCCGACGGCACGAGCGCCGTCTCGGCGCTAGGCCTGTGGTCGAGAAGCGACGTGGTAGGGCTTGAGTCGCATGACGTGAACAATATCGGTGGGTGGTCTACTTGACGAGGATGCAGGCGCATGAGGAGCAACTTCATACGTGACGTCGGTGACCTTAGGCACCGCACGATAGGGGCCATGGTAGGGGCACAAAAGTTTCTCGGAGAGACCGACGCGGCGGGAAGGAGACCACAGAAGAACGAGCGACCCCGGTTCGTAGGTGACGTGGCTATGGCGATAGTCGTCCAGAGACTTCTGTGCTTGCTGGGACGCTTGGAGCCGACTGCGGGCGATTTGCGATCGTCTGCAGCTTGAGCAATGGCGTCACGTGCGTAGGCGGTGATGGGACGGTCAGCGGATGGGACAAGTGTGGAAAACGCATTTTGTTGATCAGGACCCCACGTAAATTCGGTGTCGGTCTTCAATAGGTCAGTGAGGGGGCGAGCGATAAAGGCGAAATCATGAATAAAACGGCGAAAGTAGGAACACAGCCCAAGAAAACTGCACACGTCCTTCTTTGACTGTGGGCGAGGAAAGTGTTGCACTCCTTGAATTTTAGCGGGATCAGGACGTACACCGGAGGCGTCGACAAGATGTCCAAGAATGGTGAGTGGCCGGCGGCTGAATTGGCATTTGGACGAGTTGAGCTGTAGCCCGGCCGTACGAAGCACCGTCAGGATACTCCTGAGACGTTCAAGGTGCGAGGCAAAGGTGGGCGAGAAGACAACATCGTCGAGGTAGCACATACACGTAGTCCACTTAAATCCGCGAAGGAGCGAGTCCATCATCCTTTCGAAGGCGGCTGCATGGTGCATTACAAAATCCGAACGTAATGACGTTGAACTGGTGTAAACCGTCAGGTGTGCCAAAAGCTGTTTTTTCGCGGTCCGGCTGATCAACGGCGATCTGCCAATAACCGGAACGAAGATCAATGGAAGAAAAGTATTGAGAACTGTGGAGGCAGTCGAGAGCGTCATCCATACTTGGTTCAGGGTACACATCTCTTCTTGTGATGCAATTCAGGTGACGGTAATCGACGCAGAAACGCCAACTGCCGTCTTTATTTTTACCAAGGACTACGGGAGAGGCCCAAGGACTGGACGACGGTTGGATGATGTCCTTAGCGAGCATCTTTTCGATTTCCTTCTGTATCACTTGGTGTTCGGAACGGGACACCCTGTAAGGCCGGCAGTGCAGAGGAGCGGCGTCACCAGTGTTGATACGATGCTGCATAACAGTCGTACGAACTAAAGGGCGGTCATTGAAATCAAATATGTCCTAAATGGACGCCAGAAGATAGGTAGGCGCCTGTGCTTGGTCTGCGGGGAGATCGGAAGCGATCATATTGTCATAGTGGTTAGGTCTCGAAATAGGTGGTTCTAATAGGAACGGTAGGTCTAACTCAACAGCACTTGTAGCACAGTCAATAAGGGTTGCGTGCTCACTAAGGAAATCAAAGCCGAATATGATTTCATGAGGGCAGTGGTGGAGAATGGTATAGAGCACGGTGGTTTTGCCATCAGAATTCGTCACACGAGCAGCAAATTGGCAGAGGACTGGGGACGTTGTGCCGTCGGCAACTCGAACAACGCTGTAGGAGCAGGTGTCTGTACTTTGCGGAGGTGGCGTCGTAGTCGGAACTCATCACAGAAATGTGGGTTCTCGTGTCAACAAGAGCAGAAACGGCAACTCCTTCGACTTGTATGGTCAGTAAATTCCGTGAGGCACGAAAAACTAAACAAGCATTTTGGGGCCAGGTCGTCACTGACGCATCACCTCTAGACGCTGCGGAAGCTAGTTTTCCGCCTGTGATTGTCCGTAGGGGCTAGGAGAGGGAACGCATTGTCGTTTGGCGAGCGGGACTGGCGGCGCTTTGGGGATGGTGAGCGGCTGAAGTGGGCCGGCGAGACGTCGGTGGTGGGGCTTGATGGGTCCAAGGTTGGCGAGAAAGAGCTTGAGCGGGCAGCTTCTGGGCGATAAGGGGTTGTCGAGGAACGGGTCCGCTGGGAGGAGTACAATCGACTACGGCAATGACGGGTGATGTGGCCTACACGGGAACAATTGAAACATATGGGCCGGTCGTCAGGTGCACGCCACTCGGAGGGGTTGCGCGGCCGAGGAGTGGCGTAAACAGGCCAGACAGAATAAAGAGGAGAGACTTCGGGTACTTGGGGTGGGGTGGGGGGTGAATAGCGGCGACTGAGTTGAAACCAAAGTTAGCAATTTCCTTTCACACGACGGCTTGAATAAGTGTAAGGGTCAACGGCTGGTCAGCCACAGGATTTGCTAAGGAAGCCGGACCAATTGCTTCAAGCTCACGGTGCACAATACGGGTCACGTCCTCAGGTGAGGTCGGCTGGTTCCGAGAAAAAAGATCCTGGCAGGAGGAAGACGCAGCCCTGTTGGGCAGGCGTGCGATATGCTGGGTGATACGTCGGCTTTTGGCGTCCTCGAAGCGCGGCATTCTTTCATGATGTCGGCAATCTTGTCGCCGTTTTATGTAGATGAGCATATTGAAGGCGTCGTCTGCGATGCTCTTGAGCACATGTACAACTTTGTCAGCCTCGCTCATCTCTGTATCCACTGTGCAGCACAGATACAACACATCTTGAATATAAGAGATGTAGGACTTCGTGGATGACTGGGCGCGATTGGAAAGATCTCTTTTAGCGGCAGGCTGCCGACCGAGTGCCGAAAATGTCGATAAGCTTCTGCTTACAGTCAGCCCAACTGGTCAGTGTCCCTTCGTTGGTATAATTCCACTTGAACGCCGTGCCCTTAAGGTAAAGAACTGTGTTCGCAAGCATGAAAGTTTGGGCCCAGAAGTTGTTAGCGTTGCACCGTTAATACCTGCGAAGCCAAGTCTCAACGTCGGTGTCATTGCACCCATAGAAGGGTCCTGGATCACCAGGATGAGTGAGGACGACGGAGGACACCGATGCTGTCGAATCTCGGGGGGATGCTTCCGTCATTGGCGGCCGTGGTACGTCATCTCGTGGCCGTGGTAGGTATCGGCCGCTACGTAGTTCCGTCTTGCCGCCGCACCTCCACCATGGATGCTGCGGGAAAATACTATTTAAATTTATTTACAAGTGTTGGGGGTTAGAATGGTGAGTTCCTAGCAGGGATCACCAACAAGAACAGGGAGCCACATTAACCTCCTCTTCTTCGTTCGTCCTTTTACGCGAGAGGCCACTTCGTCTTTACTGCCACTTGGTCGTAACAATAATATATGTTTAAGCATCATGCAACATGTGCTAGTTAGAGAGATGGAACGATAGTTGGGAGATGTTCTGCTACTCGACTTGTAGGCTGGAATAACCTTCCCAATTTTCCCCTCTTTCGGTAGGATACACTGGTGACAAGAGTGGTGGAGACTGGCGGCGACCTCTTCGGCTCTCGTCACCACCTGTACTTGGGTTTCCAGGTCGGAGCTGAGCAAAAAGGTCTCCCACGGGTCCGGGAGCGCGAGCCTCTTGAGCGATATTGGTGGGGGATCTCTCGGACAGTCCCAGAAGATGTAGTCTACGGTGGCTTGGCCGCAGCGTTTGCTGCACTCCGGCTTAAATCTATCCGGGTACACATGACTTAGGATTAGGGAGAGTTTTTGTTTGAGGTTGTCTCCACAGTACCTCCTGTTCTTTGCTTATGCTTTTATGCGGAGCAGGGAAGGTTAGCATCTCTAGCCTATAATACTGAGTAATCTCATGCTAGGTATTAAGGCCGTCTCTAGTCATTTCGACGTCCGAGTTAGCGTCCACAGCTCGGCCGATAGATCCTCGAGCTTTATCGTGGCCTGCCTCGTTCCTCGGGTTTGACGAGTGAGCCGGTACCCAAACCAATTCCTGTCTTTCGGGTAATTCCTTAGAATTCCCAAGGAGATGGGAGATATTCTGACCTTGGCGAAATTGCCAATGGCTGCTTTTGAATCGCTGACAATCACTTCTGCTCGCGGGTTTGTCAACGCCAAGGCGATTGCCGCTTCTTCGGCTATTTCTGAAGAGTTGGTGCGTACTGTCACGTTCGCTATGAGTTGGCCTTCCTCAGTCACCGCGGCTATCGTGAATGCTTTCTCGGGTTTTGGGTAAGCTGCCGCGTCTACGTAGACTACGTCCTGTCGGCCCTCAAGTTACTTAGCTAGGGCTTTTGCTCTGGCCTTGCGTCTTCTTTCGTGATGGACGGGGTGCATATTTTTTGGTTATGAGTTTACCGTGATTGTCCTTCGGGGGTTGGACGGGATTTTTCGAGTATCCGCGTTGAGCGGTTCCGCGTTTATTCCGAGCCTTTCTAGGATTGCTCTACCCGCATTGGTTCTAGTGAGCCTGAGCTCTTGCATTCTACGATGAGCCTCAGTCAATTCGTCTAGCGTGTTGTGTAGGACGAGTTGCAGTAAATTCTCAGTGGAGGTGTTGACTGGTAGACCTAGGGCTGCCTTGTAGGCCTGCCTGATGAGTCCTTCAATTTTGAGTTTCTCAGAGTTGTATAACTATAGATAGGGGAGGGCGTAATTCATCCTGCTGATGACAAAGGGACAAAGGCTTGCACCAACTGACATAGATCTTTTTCCTTAACTCCTGTTCTTCTGTTCGCTATGCATCGGATCAGTCTAATGGTTTGGTGAACTGAGGCGTTTAATTTTTCTATTTCAGTATTTTGGCGGTTCTCTTGGATTATCATTCCTAGGATTCGGATGGAACTCACTTGTCTAATTACTTTTCCTTGAACTTGTATGTTTATATTGGCGGGCGGGAGGCTGGATTTCTATCCTCTCGGAATGTCTCTTTTAATTAGGAGCTCCGATTTGGAATGAGAACATTCTAGTCCTACTATTTTAACGTAGGCTTCTATGGAATCGACGGCCCTTTGTAGGGTCTCTTCTATCTCCCCATCATTTGCTTTCGTAATCCAGAGGGTAATATCGTCGGCATAGAGAGTGTGTCTGAGATTAGGGATGGCCTCGAGGTGTTTCGGTAGTTCTACGAGGGCCAGGTTAAATAAGAACGGCGAGAGTACCGAGCCCAGCGGGGTCCCCCGACAGCCCATGCGTATAGGATCAGAGATCACCCCACCGAGCGATATCTCTGCCGTGCTTTGTTGGTCCAGAAACGATCTTATGTAATTGAAGGTTCTGAATCCTGGATTTAGCCTCGATAGGTTAGTGAGGATGGCCTCGTATGACATGTTGTCAAAGACCTTGTATAAGTCTGATCCGAAGATAGCTCTCGTGTTCTTGTTTTTGGGGATTACATCTTCACTAAGTTGACTCATAACGTCCTGCGTGGAAAGTTGGGCTCTAAAGCCTAGCATGGAGGGGGTAGGAAATCGTTATCCTCCGCGTATCCCTGGAGTCTGTTTAGAACCACGTGTTTCATTAGTTTCCCTAAACAAGATGTAAGGGAGATGGGTCTTAGGTTTTCGGCTGCTAGCTTTTGCCTGGTTTAGGTATAAAGATGATTCTGGCGTGTTTCCATTCTTGAGGGATTTCACACTCCTGACAGAGTTTGTTGATTAGGTAAGTTAGGGCAGTCACTGACGTAAGGTCTAGATTTCTCAACATTTTATTGGTGACGCCGTCGGGTCCTGCGGCTGATGTCGTTTTTAGTTGGCTCATGACTTGCCATACTTCCGCCGTGCTGAATTCCTGGTCTAATTCTGGGTTCGGCTCGCCCTTATACCAGGGAAGGGGGTGGGTGGATTGCGTGGTGTTTAGGTATCTATCCTTGAGTTCTTTGATCAATTCTTCTGTGTTACCTGCATATTTGTGTGCTACTTGAGCAAGTATATTGCGTTGAGCCGATTTGGTCTGTGTGGGGTCGAGTAAGTGTCGCAGCAGAAGCCACGTGTTTTTCTTACCCAGGTTGCCATTCATGCTGTCGCATACCTGTCCCCACTGCTGTCTTTCCAGCTCGAACGCGCACGCTTCTATCTTACTTTGCAGCTGGGTTATCCTCTTTCTGAGGGCGCGATTGTGTTTTTTGTTTTTTCCACCTCAGCAGTAAGCTCAGGTGCGCTTCCCACGTGTTTCAATATGGGGTCGGTCGTGTGTTGCGAGGTTATCGCATTTGTGTCTTCTGTGGTGACTTTTACACCTTCCTTCAAGGCGCGGGTCCACTCGTTCAGGTTGCCGATTTCTTTCGGAGCGGTTTTGTCCCTAACTTTGCGGATGCGGTCCCAATCTGCGAGTCTCGTTATTAACGGCGGAGGTTTGTATGGGGCCGTCTCGAAGGTTGTTTCCACTCTGTAGTGGTCGTTTCCTAAAAGTGAGGCCTGTATTTGTCCATATGGCTGAGTTAATATTTTTACTAAGGGCAAGATCGGGGGTTGTGTCCATGCTGACGCTGTTACCAATCCGAGTAGGCGCTTTGACGTCGTTAAGGATCTTCATACCCTCGTCGTGTATGGACTGCCATAGCGCCGTTCCTTTTAAGTGCGTTATCCGGTATCCCCAGGCCGGGTGTTGCGCGTTGAAATCGCCTACCACTACAAGTTGGGATTTCCCTGCTAGTTTTACGGCCTTACGGATAATGTCGGAGGTTGTTTTAGTTCTGTCCTTGGGTGAACTACAGATGTTAAGAATGTAGACGTTTCCATCCCCTTTTCTGCGCGGAGAGATTTCCACTAGCGTGTGCTGGACCTTTGTGTCTTCGATTTCGTGTTGTATGGCTGCGATGTTGCGTTGAACGAAAGTCGCGGTGACCGAGATACGTTTTTTCGGATGCGTGTTTTGGGGAATGTAAGGCGTGTAAACCGTTAATTTGATCGGGTAACTGGCTTCTTGTAGCGCTATGACATCCGGTTTTTCGGATAGCTGCTGAATATGGAGCTGCAGGTTGCCGCGTTTGTTTTTGTAGCCCCTGCAGTTCCACGGCCAGATCTTAATTTTCTGAGGTCGAGGGACCATACTGAGTTGTTTGAGGGGGGCTTCGTGGCAGTTGCTGCACGAGCATTTGCACGGTAGCTTCTAGGGCCGCGAGGCGGTCTAGTGCTGTTAGGCGTTGTAGGATTTGTTGGAGGGTCTGTCCGACTAGTGAGATTGTCTTTGGTTTCCTGGTTGTCTTTTTCAAGTTTGTCTAACCTCTCGTTTATGCGCGCGGTGCCTTTAGAGGTGACGGTGGCTTTTGGTTTGGGCTGCGGCTCACCCTCTGGAGATGCCTCAGCTACTCTCTTCGCGTTAGCATCTATGTCTGTCGACGCCTGTCTCTTTAGCGTTCCGCGGTTAGCGTCCGTATCCATCGCATCCTCGGTTACAATTTGGGTAGGAGTAGGTTGAGCCGGTCGCGCGGCTACCGGTTTGTTGAGGGGGATATAATTGGGACCTGTTTTGACGAGTTTTTCAAGGTCATCTAGACGGCTAGGGAGTGCAGCATTCTCTTCTTTTAGCTTTCTATTTTGATCCAGAGACGCGCGCGCCCTAGTGTCCGCTTGGGAGACAATGTCCGCCCAGCTTACCTGCTTGTCGGCGTTCTGGGTGGTGCTGCCGCTTCCTGAGAGGGGAGGTTTCTTGCGCTAGTTGCTCTTGCTTCTCGGGATGATTGATCCGCTGTCGTCCAGAGGCGGGCAGGAGGTAGAACTGTCCCTCGACTGACTTTTGCTGCGGCGTCGGCTCTACGACTGTTGTCTGGATCTCGAGCGTCGTCCAGGGTTGCCGTCGGCTTCCGACGAGAGCAGGGGGTACCGATTTCCAGTCGGCGGCTTCTTGGCCTGGAGTTTCTTCGGTTTCTCGGCGAAATGGTGCTTGCAGTTGCGGCTTCCCGTAGCGTGCGCACCCTCGCAAATGATGCATTTGGCCTCGCAGCTGGGGGACTCGCCTTCCTACGGTGGCGGGTCCTCCTCCCTGCAGCGACGGCAACGTTGGCTTTTCGGTCTGTAGCACACATCGGCTCGGTGCCCGACCCTGCGACAGTATAGACATGCTTCTACCCGTTCTTTGTACGGATAGCAGGTGAAAATGCCTGCTTGAAAAATAATTTCCTTCGGCGGTTTGATGCCCTCGAAGGTGATGACGGCCGCTCTGGAGCGTCCCATGCGGCGTGCATTGACGATGGGGAGTTGTGGGTTTTCATTGATGCAGTAATGAAGAATTTTATCCGGCGTCTCGTTGCCGAGGGCTCCGTAAATCACTGCTCTTACGGATCGCTCTGGCGTGGGGAAGTACGCCATTACTGGGTAGTCTTCGTTGTTCATCGTGAATCCTGGCATGCTCCGGTAGGTGTCTGCTCGTTCTTTCACGGGGGTGCTGATCGTGAAGGTGTTGTTGTATGGGTTGATCCGCAACCTGTCGCTCGTGAAGATTTCTTGAGGGGGGAGGTTGAGCTGCTGGCAGATCGCTTTGAGCAACTGCCCGGGGTAGTTGTGCGAAGGTTTAAGTTCTTCGGCCTGACTACGACCTTGCGGTCATATTCCGGTAGGCGTGGGAGTGGTGGCCTCCTACGTCTCGTTGACGACTTTTTATGATCGGTAACTACTGAATACTTGCCTGTGTTTCGGGCGCGTCCGGCGTTGGTCGATCAGGCGTGCTGCTGCGTTAGGCCAAGCTGCTCTGCTCTTTCCCAGATCCTGGTTTGGCGGGCTCCTTCATATTTTCCGCTGATGGTACTGCATCCTTCCTCGGGGAGGGCTGCGGGGATAATCGTCTCGCCTTCCACGGCGTATACCTCCATGGCAGCAGTTGTGGGGGCCCACGAGCACAACGGCGGGCCTGCGGCGTCCGACGTCGGGGTTACGCTTAACCCGTTCTCGCAAGCGTTGAATTCAGAACTGCCCGAAATTCGGCCAGATGGTGGCCCACCCGGGCAAATTTCGCGTCTGTCGATGCGGCTCACCTTGCCGAATCTGGCGATGTAGCACACGAGTCAATCGCGGTGGCGCGTAGCGCCGAAAACGGCTGCAAAGCCGGAGCGTTCGTGAACACATCCGCACCGCTCAGTGGCTTGGAAAGAAAACGGGAGTCAAGAATGTTGGAAAATTTTTGTTATCATATTGGAAGCTTATGCTAAAGTGTTTTTAAAAAACTATCACTAATAAGATCACAAACCGGAATGGAATAAAGACTGAGGTTATCAATAGATTTAATGAGACCAAAAGTATCAAATAATATTGTCGACATAGTTGCGTAGTGGTGATTATGAGTTGTAGGCATGTGTGCAGCAGATATGACAGAAAAGTTCCCAGCAAATGAATGGTTAAGAAATCTGGCAAGAAGGTCTGTAGGAATGTGGTCACCGGTAGAGTCGGTCAGGACAATATCTTCATCAGTCGTGAGATTAATCACGTGCCAAAATTTTATAATTGTTCTGAGCATAGACAGAAGAATCTGCCAGTGAAAGTGTTTCTTTGCGTCTTTAATTGCCTGCACGTATGCCTCGGATGCAGCCGAGTACGAAGCTCAAAGTTGTCTAGTAGCGGAAAGCTTAGCAATAGGATAAAGAAGCTTAGTTTTATTAGATAAGCGCATGATATGATTGCTATACCACGGAGCATTAGTGTGGTTGATGATGGTGCGATGAGGAATGAACCGTTCAGTGAGCTGGGCTATTTTGGACGAAAACCTTTTCCAGTTTGAACAGTATGATTGTCGAAACAATCAAGAAAAGTATCAGTAAAAGAAAAGTGTTCAGTGTTTATTGCCTGAAAATTGGCTCCCTTATAATCGCGTATCACTGTTACCTTATTGTTAGATTCTGGACACGCTAACTTAATGGCCAAGTTAAGGAGAGTGTGATCGCTAAGGCCAGGCAGATAAATTATAGGTGAAACTATTGCAGGTCGACCAGTTAGGATTAAGTCTAGTGTATTGGCGCCATCAGCTGTTAGTCTTGTCGCTTGGGTGCAAATTTGCTGTGATGAGAAAACTGAGCATACATCCAAAATATCCCTAGCTAGAGACGAGAATGGCGACACATTGGGAATGTCGGAGCTCCAAGTGATGTTGGGAAAATTAAAATCACCTAGTGGAAACATCGGAGAGGCGGGAAAACTTGTAGTAACAGAATAAATGACATCGTGAAGTTCCTTGCAGAAGGTCGGGGAGGAAGTCGTGGGCGATAGCAGACTCCTGTTACGGCTTCTCGGTGATTAAGCATTATTGCTGCCCATACCATTTCTAAGTCAGTCTGAACGTGTACACATGATGAAGTGACATCGTTTGAAATTGGCAGCAGCACGCCTCCGCCTCTCTGTGTCGGACGATCACAACAAAAGAATGCAAAACGATGAGGGTTAAAAAATATATCAGAATCACGGACATGCGCAATTAGCCAGGTTTCCTTTAGAGCAATAACTTTTGCAGAAGACGTGACGATGGCTGATGATAACCGGTTATATTTGTGACGAACAATTCTGATGTTTGTGAAAAGAACTGATACAAAGGCTTTAGATGCCCGGCCAGTACCGCTCATGTGTGCCTAGGATGTGCTGGGTTCGCAATAGGCTGCGGGGGAACCAGAACTTGTCCTTCTTGTCGCAATATTCACGATAGCGTCCTCGGCCGAGTCATACATGTAGCAGCTGTCACTAATATGCAACTTGTTGTAGTGCAATTTGTGTTTTGGGGCACCGGGTTGGCTTTTAGCAAATACAAGAAGCTTTTTATGAGCGATTATTGTTGCAGCAGAAAAGTCTTCAGTAAGGGTGATTTTAGTGTCCTTCAGACTGTTACGTTTAGCGAGACTGTCGTTTTTTGTTTTACGATTTGAAAATTTACCTACGACGGGGCGACATTTATTCGGCTTGAAAACTCCCGAGCGATGCACTCGCTCGACTGCATCGCTGACAGAAGCACGGGATCAGTCAGCCGTTTGTTAAGAACAGAAGTTAGTTTCACTTAGGTCTCCTGCCACGTGTCATCAGAATCTGGAGTGCCGTAGAATATGTAGTTGTTACGTCGAGACCTTTCGTCATAGTCTGTTGGCGTTCGCAAAGCGCTTACTATCTCAGGAAGGTCTTTAGTTTGGGTTCGTATGCTGGAAACTTCATGAATCACTTCTTCTAGCTTTTTCCAGGTTCCTTCTAGCACATCTAGACAATTTCTATGGAGGCGAAATTCTAGAGGCCCATGATTCGCGCAGTGTCAGCGCACGTTAAAGAACCCTAGTGGTCGAAATTTCCGGAGCCCTTCACTATGGCGTCCCTAACAGCCTGGGTCGCTATGGGTCGTAAATCTCCCATGATCTATAAACCTATTTATTTTTTTCTTTCCATAGAAAGGGGGAGCTGATGCAAAAGGCTGACTTGCTGACGAAGGCCTTAGCACCCATGTTCATTTTGCAAAACAGTAGCAAAAAACATTTAGAGATCTTTTTTAGGCGAAAGTGGACATATATGAAATTTTTGCTGGGAATAACAGCGCTGAGACGACGGACAAAGAAAGAAGACAACAAGACCGGCGATGTTTTTTTCTCTTCTTCTTGTTGTCTTGTTTCTTTGTCCCTCGTCTCGGCGCTGTTATTCCCAGCAGTATGTACCAACTAGCTCAACCCTCCGTTTTTTTTATATATGCAGTATTTAACACAATAATGCACCAAAAAATTTGCAACACTCACTTTTCTACATAAAGTTCACAGAACGTACAAAACAACCAAGATTTACTTGTCACCATACATAATCATTTAACAAAGCAGCATGGTTCATAGAGCACCTACAGGAACTGTAAGGAAATCTCGAGTGAAATATAAAAGAAGTGGGCGCAAAACTTGGACAACGACCGAGAAGAAACACAAACGACGACTGACAAGAGCTTGTCAGCTTGTCAGTCGTCGTTTGTGTTTCTTCTCAGTCCTTGATCAAGTTTTGCGCCCACTTCTTTTATATCTCGCAAAGCCAACTTGCCCGACAACACGCTCTCCGAGTTAAATGTTATGAGAATTGGATATTACTACTTATCAAGTATTGTTTAAGGTCCTCATTGGACACGTTGTGAAAGAATTGAAATTGAAGTGAAGAGGTGCAGTTAAATTATTAATTGCTTAATGAACTTGGCAAAACAGCGTCTTTTGCCATATATAGGTCGGATTTTAGAAAATAGCTTTTTTGTTGCGTTCTGAAGAGGTTCGTGCTGGAAGAATTGTGAGGAATGGACGCGTATAGTTGGTTTTTGTGAACATGCTGAGATAACTGGAACGAATATATCTGATATGTCTTAAAGATATTGTGTTTGCAATTGTTCAAGGTTCTGTGGTCGTCCGCGATAACCCTCCTCAAGCAACACAGGTAATCGGCCGAATATTGGAAACGTATTGGAAAAGACCGCTTCTGCAATGGACCAGAGTGAAACCATTCATTTGCGATATTGTGCCGATTTCCTGTGCTGCTTGCGTCAATTGCTCTCAGTGCCTTCCTTTGCATAGTAATTAGTTTCTCTTAATTACCGGAAGTCGTAGTTCCCCAGGTAAAAATGCAATGACAGATTTTAGAGCAATAAACTGCGTAATACAATGATATCTTTAGCTATGTAGGTGAAATGCCAATCAGTCAGAAAAGGCAGCCAACTGCTCTGCTCAGACTGGAAGACAATGTGTCGCTGAACCAAACACCAAGGAACTTGTGACTGGCAACTCTTTCAATCGCAGTGTTAGCATAATGAGCGTTAAGCGCATGTTCAGTAGTATTAATAGGCTTGAAAATTATGCAGTGCGTCTCAAAGGGCATTCCAATGGCCGAGAGTGAACATCCGCGAGTGCCTATAAGTGCACGCCTATAGCTGCGATAGCGACAAACATTGCTAGGTATGTGACGAGTGCCCTAAAAAAATATCTGTAGCACTGAATGATTTATAGTATAGGTTGAGGGGCGCATGGTTTCGTTAAATGAAAGAGGCCAAACAGGCAGCACACGAGGAAGAGAGACGCATGCTGTCTGCTTTGCGCTTTTTAATGAAGGGTAGGCCAGAAAGTGGGCTGGCTGCGTAGGATCTTCGATACGAAACGGCTCGAAGAGGAAACGGCCACGAAAAGGGATCAACGTGACGAGAGAAGTCATGGGTGGCGTTGGTGTTGCGCGCGAGGCTCTTCCTCAACAACGAGCTTCTGAGAAGGACCGACTAGATGGACCGTGATGGTTTACAAAAGGAGCTTCGCTTCACAGGAGGGCCTTTCGTCGTGACGGCAAAAGGGGACTCAAATAACCCCACTCACGACGAACAAAAGCTTTACACCCGCAGTTGCACAGAGCGTCGTACTGGAACGCGTAGCATATGCTATCCGTCGGTGCAAAGCCCGCTCGTTACGCAAGTTCTTCACTGTTAAGCCTCATAAAATCAATTGTTATGGGAAGTAACGGTGTTTACAATAGACAGTTATAGCATATCGTTACCGTGTTTGCGTTACCGTTTACCGTGTCACCGGACGCCGGACTTTCCGGTTGGCGCGGCACACGCCAGAACACGTTTTAGCATACCGTCTATCCTGTAAGGCGGGGGCTACATGGGGCGTTTTTTTCCTGCGATTATCACATGCGAAGAAAAAGAAACGCGCTGGCGGGACGCCGGCCAGGCTACATGAAGCGTACGAGCGGCGAACGCCGCCGCAGTGTGGCCAGACAAGGCAAAAATGTTTTGGCTACCACTAAATGAACGAACAATGCTTATATGTTGTTTGCTTGTGTTATAATTAATAAATTATGCAATAAATGCCCTACTAATATGTCTATACACATTACCAGATATGTTTAGTATTGTATCGATATTTTTGTGGATGTTCAGCGGAGAGAGTTGGCCGGAAATGTTTCGTCTGGCGACCTTGTGCAACTGAAACGGTGGACCGTTGCGGATTGCGCAGAGTTTCTATCTCAGCTTCGTTCTGTACATTGCTTGTGGCTCTCGCTGCTGAAAACTAATTTTAAAAAGAGTTTTCATTTACTTCGCGCGGACGGCAAGCAGGAAGCGTTACTGCGAGGGAGAACGCGCCGCTTCTATTCTTGTGACCAAACCCAGTGTCCATGGGGGTACATCGGCGTCTTTTGTTGTTAAAGAAAAGATTATTGCTCATGAAGATGAGGGACCTAGAAGAAAAGAAGAAAAGAAACAGGAAATTCTGGGTGCACCCCATCTGGCAAGTAAGAAAGGAGGAGGAATACCACACCGCGGTAAGTAACTTGTCGGTCTGCAGCGATCGATCTCCTGTTGTGCGTTCGGGAACTTTAACTACCCTAACTCTTCGTTTTGTCTTACCTGCTTCCTTCCTTTTTCTTGTGTTTGTCATTTTTTTGCTATGTTTCACATGATGTATCTGTACCAACTCGCCCAGCTGAATGTTTTGCGGCTTGTGCTTGCCATAATCAAATTTTGTGCCAGTCGGAGGTCGTAATTCATAACTAGCATATTTTCCTTTTTTTTCCATGCTTAAGATGCCAGCTGAATGCCACCCACGTTATGTATTTATCACTTTTAAAGGTGCACGAATGGCTTCATACGAGCTGTATTAATTGCGATGCATCCAGGAACTCCGTGGTGTGTCATTGTAAGCGGCTGCATTCTCTACCGTTGCTTTTCCGCATATGCATGAGAAACTGGTTGCCGCGTGGGCAGCATAGGCCAACGTACCCTTGACCAGTTTTGCTTCAGCACCTGCGGCGTTTTCGCATTGATTAATATTCGCATCCGAGAGCTCAGAATGCACTCGGAAGACACATTGTTACGCTCGGCGTGTACCACTCCCGATTTTGCGTTAATGTCAACACACGCTGTTAAGAAACAGTACTTGGAATAGAGGCTGGCGGTGTGACTTTATAAAACGGGACGATGTAAACTGTGGTCCGCGTCGCTAGAAAAATGCCCACTCAAATATTAATAATCACAAAATAAGCTCCACATCTCTGTACGTCACCTACCATTTGTGTAATGATGAAGGGTGGAGTAAATATTTGGTGTCAGTTGGTAATTTTTGTTTCACTGTTGTCATTGCAGTTTCAAGTCATGAAGACAGATGAAGACATGTTCTTCCGATACTATCGGATGAGTCCGAAGCAATTTGACGAACTGCACAGCATTTTCCGCAGTGACCTGAGGAGGAATTTTGTTTGCCGGGAGCCTCTTTGCTCTGAAGAGAGACTTGCTATAACCCTCAGGTACTGTAGCACTTGTGACTGCAGTGACGCTCTCACACAACTTTTCAACTACTTTCTTATCGTACACAGGTACCTATCCTCGGGAATGGCAATCAAGCAGATAGCACTGACATTTCGAGTTGCACCAGCAACATGTCGGCTTGTGATTCACAATGCCTGCAGAGTGATCTGGAAGCACTTGGAGCCGCTCTATCTGCCTGTATGTATTTCTTGCCTAATTCTGTTCCTGACTCTGGTTGTGGAACTTTAATAGGCGATGTAGCAATCTTAAATTTGCATGAAAGAGCCAAAAGGGCTAACGTGAAGAGCATTGTAGTGGCTTAAGTGAAATAATTCAGAAAGCAAGACCATTTTTAGCATCTCTCACTTCCAAAACATCCGCCCAGATATTCACGTTTGCTCTTTTTTTTTCATTTAGGATCCAGGGCCTGCGCAATGGGAGGAATCTGCACAAGAATTCAGCAGGCGTTGGAACTTTCCTCATTGTGTAGGAGCAGTAGACGGAAAGCACGTCCAGATTACTGCACCACCAAATTCTGGAAGCTGCTTTTTCAACTATAAGGTACTGTTCACTCCATAAGCTGAACCAGATGTCATACATATACAAGGGGTGCTCATGCATGTCTAATGTTCTTCTTTTATTAGGGGACATTCTCTATTGTTTTGATGGCCATCGTGGATGCAAAGTACAAGTTCATGATGGTAGATGTCGGTGCACCAGGCCGACACAGCGACGGCGGAGTCTTCAAATCGTGCACATTTGGAAAAAAGCTCAATGATGGCGTCGTGGCCCTACCAGCAGCAGCACGCCTTCCAAAAAGCCAGAAGGTTGCGCCGCATGTTTTTGTCGGGGACGAAGCATTCCAATTGAGGACAGATTTTTTGCGTCCATTCCCGGGCAAAGGCATGCTGCCAATCCAGAAGGTGTTCAACTACCCGCTGCGCAGAGCAAGGTATCGAATGCCATTGTAAAAATATGGCATTGTTTTATTTGTGTTGATGGAAAACAAAGGACAAACTCAAGTGTTCTTGCACTGCTTTTCATGCCCAGCGATGGCTCAGTACAGTATCTTATGCTGTGATTGAGTGACAAGGAAGCAAGAGAAAATTGTTTTCTGCAGTACATACTTCTCGTTCCTGCCTGTAAAAAACTAAGTTTTAAACACCTTTTCTTGATAGTGTGTTTTCTTCTTTGTAATTATTCATGAGGCATTATAAACATAAATCACCACATTGTATTTGTCTACGACCAATGCATAGTTTAAAAATGAATCCCTTTGGTCACGCTGTTCCGGCATAAATAGCCAAATGGTGGCTTCGATACTACAGTTATACACAGGTCGCATGAGGCACAAGAGAGCTGCAATATGGTCTCCGTTTTTTTCATTCATTGTCACACTTTCTTTCGAGGCAGCATTATTTAGTCTTATGGTGAATTAAGGCAATGAAGTAGTGAATATAGCACTAAAGTTTGGTGTGTATGCACCTTTGAAACAAGATTTAGCAAATGTTCTCTTATGTGATATTCTTTCAATTACTAATAGATGAAGTGCACTCAGAGAAACTTCTTTGAAGTAAAATAACTTGTGTAATGCTATAGCACAGCTGCAAATAATCATGTTTTTACAAAATGTGGTGCAGGCGCATCGTGGAAAATGCCTTTGGCATTTTGACAGCTCGTTGGAGAATCTTGCTTGGGCCCATGAACCTTCTACCCAAAAATGCAACCTTTGCTGTCCTGGCTTGCTGCGCTCTTCATAACTTCATCCCTTCTGCCTGGGAAATAACCTACTGTCCACCTGGCTATGTGGATTCCGAGGATGATTATGGGAATATCGTCCCAGGCCAGTGGAGAAGTGATGCTGTGTCAAGTAGCCTGCTTGACCTTGAAACAACGCAGTCCAGAAACTACAGAGCAAGTGCTGCGGACACAAGAAATCTTTTCGCCCAGTACTTTTTTAAGGAAGGTGCCGTTTCGTGGCAGTGGGCTCACACTGGACTTGCAGTGCCACAGAATCCATAGTGGATTTAAAGCACCCATTGTCACTATACGAGCTCTGTTAGAAAACTATCTGATGTGCATTTATTCAGGGTTATCATGAAATGTATACTTCGCTATGAATTGCAGCAAATCCATTTCCATGTCCCGTTTCGCATGCTTCGGGCATGCACGCAGCTTGTGGGCAACTAGCTGCCCATAGACTGACGCTTGGTCCTTGTCCTCAGTTATCAAGGCGTCAACTTTATCAATGTCGTACTGCCACTGAGACCTCTCTTTCCTTTTCGTTCCTGTGCCAGACCGAGGGGCTGCCAGGGTTCTTGCAGCGGTGGTGGCTTGTGAGCTCCCGTTTGGTGTGTGTGGCTCTGGACTGGTACTTCTTGAGGGCACAAGTGGAGAGAAAGCACCATCTTCAGGAGGTTCTGCTCCATCTTGAATAAAGAAAAGAATTGCAAACCTTAAGCACTCAGAAAGGTTTTTGGATCGTTTTAAAGAGTGGAAAAGTAAAGAAATGATTTGTAAACTTCCCATGCTGCTTCTTCATAAATGAAAGCATGAATTTCAGAACAGAGCCCACACGTAGGACCGAGCTCACACAGGACAAGATGGTGTTCAGCATAAGTTGAATGCAGTGCATACAATGATCGCTTCCTGCTTTAACTAAACCACCTTGCAGTGTTTCAGCATCAGAAGTAAATAAATTATTTTCACATCTGAGAGACATCACTGCTGGCTCATTATATTGCAAGTGTGGGTACTTGTGAACGACAGTGTTTGCAGGTGCATAGCAGCATAACTGGAATGTAAATTTGCACCTTCTGTTTCACTGTAGATCGATTCCAGCACCGAGTCTGCAGTTTCACCGTCCTGCACATGGCTGTTTGAGAAGGTGCTGAAAGAAACATTAAGCGTCAGATGACACGGAACACCACACGGTTTAGATTTCACAATTTGGTTTCTCGAATGTTTTATTGATTTCCTTGTTTGGAAGCACACGCCTCGTATTGAAATGCAATTGATTGGCCTAGTGGTGGGCCCAAAAAATCTGTGTGCTTAACAAGACAGAAATTTCAACATCTACTGTACAACAGTTCCTATGCCATTTGGTCTTACTGAGAATATGCTTTTACCTGCCCAGCATCCTTATGTTGCTACATAAGGCTTTCTTCAGCTCCTTTTGCAAGTAAGTTATTTCGAAAAGTAACCCACGAAGCATTGGGGACATACCTGCCAATCTCCACCTGATCTTTTAGAAACATCATGTGGAAATACGGCCACTTCACGTGCAGTGCATCAGCAGCTCCCGAGCCACTTGGCGCACCAGTCTTCCACGCGCGGTGCTTCTTCGTGAATGTATCACGAAGGCTCTTCCACCGCCCCTGTAGATTATTGTCTGCAAGTAGAATCACACAGATTAACCTCGGTTTACTATCACACATTACCATCAAATAAAACAGTTAAATATAATATTTTTGTAATATCAATGACAGCTGCTTATTGCACAAGCATGCGAGTTTTTTATCTTGGCTTCCATTGACGTGGTTGGTTATTTAAGCAAGTCGGCGCGGATATACCGCGCGTCCCTTTTTATCTGACCTGGTTGTAAAACAAAGTTATTGCACTGTGTCTTGCTAGAAATACTAGTAGCAATGCAACCATACCTTCCGGGTCACATCCAACTTCGGTGGCCACTTCGGCCCACGCCGCCATCCTCTTCCTCTGCTCCTTGAAATCCTTCCTTGTGCTGTCCCACAATATGGGACGCTTCTGTATCGCGCCTATAAGTTTGTCGTTAAACTCCACGCGTGATGCTTTCCCCGACGTAGCCATGGTGCTGACCAGCGCACGCGCGCGAAGTGTTCAAGGGACGGCAAGGAACGGTGAGACGGCTGGCGCTCCCGCCGAAAACAGACGGAAGTGACTCCGACAGGCACTTCCGGTAGCGTCAGACGCGTGCGCGCCGCGTCAAAATCTAGCCGGTCCTGATCGGCGGCGGCGGGCGTTTTTGTCGACGCCGGGCGTCAAATCGGCGCCGTCAGGCGAAAATCGCCTCAAAAACGCTCCATGTATTCCGGGCTCAACAGGTTTCCGTAAGGCTAAAACGAGTGATGATGATGGCAGATGGCCCAGCATTTATTGCAAACAAAAATACGGATGCATTGCAGTCATTTCTATGAAGTGAGATGCTACATGAACTTTAATAATCTTTTTCTCTGCATATAAAGACGTACCGACTACACTTCAGCTAACAGCCGACTCAGCGGCTTTTCAAATCTGCCCGTGAAGCTAGACACCTTTGCTTACCCTGGCCAGTAGACAATTTCACTACGTAGACCTCAGTAAGATTGCATACGCAGCGCATGTTGCGTTGCGAGCTCTGTAAAAAAGCGCAACTACGACACCTGTTTGCCGTGCCACATCATGGCTTCTTTGTGTGTTTGGATGTAAACACAGTGCCGCCATCTAGTAACAGTAAGTCAAAGCGCGCTAACTCCGGTCTGGAGAATCTTCTGTATTTTCTGCACTTACTGATGAATACAGTAAAAGAATTGCCGGTATTTTTTTTCAAGAAAAAAAATCATGAAAATATACAAAAATGTTAAACAGGCACAAAACTGAAGAGCTGCAGTGCAGTGGTTGCTATTTGGCTATGTACACTACATGTAGCTAGGCTTAACTGCTCAACAATAGGTAGATTATCTCCAAAACGTGGCCTAGTTGTTACTCAAACCTCGACGTATGAGTGAGAGTGAAAATTAAAAGCGAATGCCGTCATTTATAACGAGAAATGGCGCCGAAGAACGCGGCGACGGTGGTGTATTTGGTCCGAAGTGGCCATGCAGTGCGCCGCCATGTTTCTTTACGAGTGAACGCTAACTCTCCTCAAAGCTAAATGAAATTCCGTAAAGTGCTAGCGGACCGGTAAGTACCGGCGCATGCAGAGATGTCGCTAGCCGGGCCCGGTAAACGGTATGCATCCGTATTTTTTACATCACTAAAAGCTGGGCATCTGCCATCATCATCACTCGTTTTAACCCTACGGTAAATTGTTATGGGAGAGACGGTACGCTAAAACGTCTTCTGGCGTGCGCCGCGCCAACCGGAAAGTCCGGCGTCCGGTAACACGGTAAACGGTAACGTAAACACGGTAACGAGGTACGGGGCGAAAGTTGTTTTCACCGCGAAGAACAAACTCGGTGGTGTGTGCAGTGCTGTGCGCAAAAAGATTGAGCATGGTGGTAACCGCGCAGTGAATGATTGCACGATAGCCCACAGAAAGAGACTCACAGATTGCGACACATGTGTTGTGTGTCGCGTTCCACTTTCCTGTGGTAAGAATTACATCGGCCAGACTGGTCGATGTATCAATGAGCGTCTAGCGGAACACCGCAGATCTCTAAAAGGTGCTGTGTCCTCCAACCTCGCTTTGCACTGCAGGGATTGCAAAGATTGCTTTCCTCGCCTTGACAGGACAAGTATCTTGTTCAGGCACAAAGATAGGGTATGCCGGGAGTTGATAGAAGCTTACTTGATTAAGAAAGAGAGTGAAGCGTGTGCCGCATCACCGTCGGTCAGCCTGCAGGATAAGGAAGTTCCTTTTCTGCGCAGTTTCTTGGGGGCAAGTAGACAGTACGGGGAGTTGGCCTGATGTGATTGAATTTGGTTTTCCTGTTGCTGTGGTGTTCCTTATCACGCAGGAATGAAATGTCATTGATTTCTTTGTACATCGGTTGTGGCGGTTCCTTTTGTTGTTTTTTGTGTTTTATCACGCCTATAAAGCTCCCTTTCAGTGAATAAAAGTTCAGTTGATAGTCTGCGCTTGTGTTGTGTCTCCTCGTTCGCTTTTGTCCTCGTTTTTTTGCGCTGTCAAGTATGAATCCACACCAACTAGCCCAACTTTCTGTTCTTATTAACGGTAACGATATGATATAACTCTCTAATGACTAGAGACCTTAAGAAAGGCAAAGAAAAACTGAAATGTGTCCTTTAATGGAACAATCCAGAGGACGCTGCCTTGTCTGGATCTTTCCGTTTGGAACTGAAACTTCGTGGAGCGCGCCACTATGCCTTCACGGCGGAGAAAAACCGGGGCAAAATGGAAAACAAGTTAGCTCTGGTCTGCTTTGTTCATTCCGCATACGGTCATGGTCGTCGCATTGTTCTGCTTTGCATGGATTTGGTTATACGCGGTCTACAAGCAAGGTCTGTGGGTCATGTCACCTGAGTGTCGTCTCGTCGTGGTTCGGTCAGCTGGCCACGCAGCTTGCAGTGCTTAAAAGAGACCGGCAGCTGACAGGTGCTTTCGCAGCGTTCTGACACGGCGCAAGCAATTGATGCGCTTAAAACTCGTTTATTATTGCCTTGAAATCCTGCTGGTAGACTTGAACTTCTCGAGCCGCTTGTAGCTGCGTTGTTGGTCACAGTCCTCCCTGTCGTAGTCCACGCGAGTCACGGCGAAGCCCAAGTGGTGGGGCGCAGTCTTGCCAAGGATCTTGGAAAGCTGCGGCAGAGAGAATCACATTTCTCTGAAGCACACAGAAAGTAGTCAATGAACGCTTTGCAGCGTCGGTAACAACTGACGATTAAGTGACAGCGACCTTCGTATTTTATCCGTAACTCTTGTTAAGTGCAACGACGTAATTTTCATAAGAACCTAATTCTCACATTTTCCGGGAACGGCTTACAGCTCGGGAAGTAGTAGTCACGCAAAAATTTATGTGGTAGCTATACGCAAAAAAAACCCCGACTTTCCCCGCAGAAGAACAGAAAAACCACGAAAGTTTCTGACGGCTTTTGCGAGTGAGATTCAGTGTTCTGAATTGTGCGTTTACGCTGAAAAGCCCCGGGTGAAGCTGCGGAATGGGAAAAGCGCTTAAACGACCACAGGAAGGTCCTTTTCTTTAAGGACAGGCAGCCGTTAACACTTTTCTTTAGGCTACTACTGCTTTTCCCAGTAGTGTCTTGCGTGTGCGCCGGGCCTTCCGCCGAAAATAGCACATAAGTTTGCTGCACGTGTTTTTAGGTCAACGCGTTTGTGCGACCAACCGCGCGACAAAGGGAAGGAGAATAATCTAGCGCAGCGTTACCGTCTCCTAGGCCCACGCTCATGCGCGCATAATGCTCACATGCACCGGCCTAAAGCAAGAAAATGCGGCCTTGTTCGCCTGCATCTTTGAGTCTGTCATTAAAGGGATTAGGTGCAGAGCTGACAAGGTACAAAACGGCGAATGCTTTCACGGATGAGTCACGCCTGCCGCCTCTGGTTAGGAGAAGCCAGCATTGCTCTTAACTACAGCCTCAACTAAACCCAATGCGCCTATGTGAGCGGGTTTTCGCAGAAAAAGAAATGGCAAGGAGCGTAGCGGGTGTGGTCGGCGCGATTAGTTCGGCCGGCGTTTGCTGGGTATTGTTCTCATCGTCATGAGAGTGAGGCACAGCGTTGCTGTCAGCTACGTTCCTGCGTTTGCAGCGTCCAAAAGCTTCCTCGCCGCCAGCAGCAATAATGGCGAACCTGATCTTCCTTCGCGAAAGGTAGCGCCCGCGAAATATTCTCGCACTTTAACTCAAGCTGAATTCGCGACATTTTGAGCTCGCTAAAGAAAAGCTGTTCACAGTAGATACTTTACAGAAAATCCATGTTCAAGTTTCTTATTTTTGCTTCATTTTGTGACCTAGCATTAAGCACGACAGTCAGTAAGAAAACATGGGCATAAAATTTCAGGTAGCACGTTAAAGAAAAAAAGACTTATTTTCGAAGCAAGCAATGCGGACACTGGCAACTCAAATTCAAGCTGAGACAATATTGTGCTATAGCACACAAAACACCGCATAATTCTGAAATACGTCTTTCGGATAGAACATGCCAAATAGCTGTAAATTCGGACGGACGGACAGACGGACGGATAGATGGGTGTATGGATGGATGGATGGATGGATGGATGGATGGATGGATGGATGGATGGATGGATGGATGGATGGATGGACGGACGGACGGACGGACGGACGGACGGACGGACGGACGGACGGACGGACGGACGGACGGACGGATGGATGGATGGATGGATGGATGGATGGATGGATGGATGGATGGATGGATGGATGGATGGATGGATGGATGGAAGGATGGATGGATGGATGGATGGATGGATGGATGGATGGATGGATGGATGGATGGATGGATGGATGGATGGATGGATGGATGGATGGATGGATGGATGGATGGATAGGTGGGTGGGTGAATGGATGAATGGATGGAAAGGAGGATGAATGGATTATTTATACTAGGTACGTGCACCACCCCAAATGAGATTATTGCATGCAGACGGTTAATTACATCAAAAATGAGATGGAAAGAATTCAATAAAGCAGATTAAATTATAAAAAGAAAACGTTGCAACACCTCCAGTGGTACATAAGTCCAGTGAAGCAATCAACCTGAGGACGTAGGTGTCATTAAGAGAGACGTTAACAAACGATGTACAGACGGCGCCTTTAGATATGCTACTGAAAGACGCAGACAACATCGACAAAAACCAATATTATATCAGTAAATTTGCTAAAACAGCCTGGAACTTCCGGTGTTGCATATTTCATTAGGCAATAATTACAATCATTTATCGTGTTGGAAAAAAATTTCTGGTGGTTTAGCTCTGGTTAAACCTCGTCGAAAGCAAAAAGCTACATCTCCCTGGCTACGCTTGTGGTCGAGCGACTGGCTGTTTCCATAGATAGCCATACTAACACACACACTGTAGTAGGCCTTTTTTTATTTGATAAACATCTTGCTTTCTTCGAAACGACATTAAAGGCCCTCACACTAGACTGTATATATTTAATATATTGTAGCTTCGGTGATATTTACAACTGTAAGATTGAAAACTAAACATTTTGACAGATTTGCCTGTCTGGTTGGGTTGAAGACTTATAATAAACTGTAAACCTTTAACCAAAGATTTTAATTTTAACCCAACGTTTCGAAGCCGTCTCAGCTCCTTTATCAGGGGTGACTTAGGGAGTACAAGTAGGCTAGCGTCTTTTAGAGGGGAGGTGCGGGTCAAAGGAACGGCAGCTGTGATGCGAAAGAGGAAATGGGGGGGGGGGGGGGTTTAAGGCTGTTAGTCACGTTGTCGCAATGCAGGGAGGTGGTGAATGACGACTTTTTTTCGTTGAGTTGAAGTGCGCAGTCCCTGGGCATATACTGGGGGCAGGTTTCCATTTGTGCGGTTGATGTTGTTCGAGGTGGTTTGGATGTGCCAGGATTCCAGAAGGAGCCTTTTGTGGTAATTTTTTTTTTTGGTTCCGAGGATGCGGGTTTCTTCGAATTTGATTATATGGTTGGAGACCTCGGAATGTTCGGCTACTGGACTGCGCTCTCTTGCGAATTTGCGGACGTCGTTTTTATAGTGCCGAATTCATTCTTTGAGATTTTTTGGATTCCCCAATTTAGCTTGCGTCGCAGTCGGCGCAAGGAATTTTGTCGACAATACCATGGGCTCTTTCTCTCCGCGGCCGATCTTTGGGAACAGGTAGGCAAATCCTGGCACGTCCCAAGCACCCCGAACAACATCAACCGCACAAAAGGAAACCTGTCCCCAGTATATGTCCAGGGACTTCGCTATTCAACGCAACAAAATGAAGTCGCCACTGACCACCTTCCTGCAGTGCGACGACGTAACTAACGGCCTCCACCCCCCTCCCCTCCCCCACTCCTTTTGGCATCACAGCTGTTGTTCCTTTGACCCCCTCCTCCACTCCATACTTATACCCCGGTCACACGGCCAGTTTCAATGGCTATCGAGTCGAGGGCCTTCGAAATTCTCAATCGCCATAGAACTCGAAGGAGTTGCGTCGCTGGTACACGGCAAATCTCAATGGCCATTAAAATGGTTCTCGTGTCTTAAACCAAGCTTGCGTGGCGGCACAATCGTTACTTTGGATTTTGCAAAAATAACAAGAATATTTGATAAAGGTGTGCTAAATGCTGAAACACACGCATAAGCGCATGTCGTTCAAAACCCTTTTAATTGCACGTACACGATGGACAGATGCAGACATTGCTTCAGCCACTTTAATACAAGACGAGCCAAAACTAAACCAGTCCAACTGCGTCGGAGCGGTGCTTCGTCAGGCATAAGACCTGGGAAATCGCCTTGATATCTGAAAAACAAGAGCTATTTGTCTCTTGAAACTTCATGCGAGGGTAAGAATGGGCAAATCGAAGGCGAATACAACAGCTCAGAACACGATATTGCTTTGAGGGATTAGCGACGAAGCGGTTATCGCTGTGAAGCACGCGGGTAGGCGCCACCATGTTGTCAACGCAAAGTACGCAAGAAACGCGAAGACCAAAACGCAAAATTAGGGCGCTTAATACGCTTAAAACCAGACTGAGACAATTTTATAATTCTTTTACAGGCTGCTTTCATTAAAGTTTAGGCGAATAATGTTTTCATGCTTTTGTACCATGAGTGTATCGCGTTCGAAAGTGCGCTTGGCGCCGCTCGAACCAACGCTAGCAACCTTGGGCAGCGCTCGAAGGCCCTCGAAATCTCGATGAAGTTCCGCGCTCCTCCGTTGACTCGATAGACTGACTCGATGGCCATTGAAACTGCCCGTGTAGCAGCGCTCGATCGCCCTTGAGTAGATAGGCTATCGGTTCGAAGGCCTTTGAAATGCCCGTATGACAAGGGTATTAAGAGACGCTAGCTACTGCCCTCAGTCACCCCCTATCGGTTCGAGGGCCTTTGAAATGCCCGTATGACAGGGGTATTAAGAGACGCTAGCTACTGCCCTCAGTCACCCCTGATGAAGGAGCCGAGTCGGCTTCGAGACGCCGGGTTAAAATTAAAATTTTTGGTTGGAGATATACAGTTTATTATAACTGTAATATTGTTCGTTGTATGGGGATATATGGAACAAAATCCGTTCCAAAACGATGCCCTACAAACCCTGCAGATAATTTCAAAAAGCCGAATTGAAAAAGAAATTAGTTTTTGTTGAAAAGAAATGGCGCAATGCGAGACAGGCTTGATTTTCTTTTCTTAAAACCAATTAACTTTTATTTTCCTTCGCTTAAGGCGCGGTTCGGGTGTCCACCGAGATATGTGAGACAGGAGTCATTTCCTTTCCTTACAACCAACTTTGTTTCCCTTTCCTTCCCTTACGGCGCGATTCGGGTGCCCACAGAGATATTTGAGACAGGCATTATTTCCTTGCTTGACCCCTAGCTAAATTCAAGGTCGAACGTGCGGCCCCGCTGAAGGCTCGAAAAGCTGGCGTAGCTTTTCGCTTCAAAATGTGTATTCGAGTGTATTAAACTGGCAGTAATACCGTCTAGTATGCATGACATGGTTCCTTCTACTGGAAGCTTAATTGTGCTCTTTTAAATAGCTCTTGCATTTAATTTCCGTTCTAGTATTGTAGATATCGTTCAAGAACATTAATCTCAAAACTCTTCCTCCGTGGGATAGCAGTTTCCATTCAGGTGCTTCTCGAACTTCAAAGCTTCTAACACAAGAATATACTTCGCAGTCAGAAACCTTGCTGCTTACCTATTAAAATATCCGAGAACTGGCCTATCATTCGTGATGCAAAATGTCTCATTTCAGGATGCAGTGATATCTTTAAGGTTTCTTTAAATGATAGAGAAGGCGGGATGCTTTGGAAGTTATTGCGTCGACGTGTACATTCTAGTCACTATCGCAGTAAACGTGACACCGAGATCCTTGACGCAGTCCTTCGTGAGGACAAGAGTTTGAGAGCCCCATGTCCTTTTAGTTTTTTTTTTTCTGAACTGCTCATTGTCACGAAGACGACGGAGCTGGCAGTGGCCACGTAAAATTTGTTGTGAGGTGCGGAGTATTATTCCCATCCTGGCTTTGGAGCTTCGGCGTCCTCCGTCAGCCGTGGTCGTCAGCCGTGAGTTCTTATCCACGCCGCCCGGCCGTGCCCCAGCCGGCCAAGCCCGAACCGACCTCGCCGCTCACCCCAGCCCCGTCCCCCCCCATTGACCAGAAGACACGACGACATGACGCTGCCGCGACTCGACCCCATGACCCGGCCGACCCGAGACGCTGCCGACACGTGAGGACACAGCCCCCTGCCCCTGCCGCTCAGTGCGTGCAAGGGCTTCGGCCGTCGGCTTCTGGCGACCTGCGGCCCGGAATCTTCATAGACAAGGGTTCATTCGGCCATATCTTTCATCGTGGCGGCCAGCACTCATTCCCCCCCCCCCCCCCCCCCTTCCCATGCTATTTCCGTTGTACCGTCCTCTGAACCCATCACCAGCGAGCTCATCTCTTCGTCGGTGCCTTCTGCTATTCACGATCGGGACGATCGCTCGACAGCCCCGGGTAGTGGCACAAAGACAATGCTGGCAGTGGCGCGGGACGGAGCGCTCGCGCGAGGCCAGCAGCCATTAAAAGTCATCTCACTTTCATCGTTCATCTCTCCTTATTCTTTGGCTGGTCGCCATGGAAGAATTTGGTAGCTGGCACGGCAGCAGATTCGGAGATACATACGTCTTCGCTAATATCATCGCTTGCCAAACATGAAAGTACCGGAGCATCAGAATCAAAAATACAACTTTACTCCATCCTGCACTTCAATGATACTCGATTCTCAAAAAAAAAATGGCTGTGGTTTAGCTCTGGTTAAACCTGGATTGACGGGATAGCTACATCTGGCCGAGTGGAACTCGCTCAGTCCAATTGAAAAGTCAGTCTTTCGCCGCTCCGTTTCAGTGGGCGTTCCTTCTTCATCTTCGTCCCGGAACGTAGATTCACTATCTCCTCCTCTCCACCCCCCCCCCCCTTGACACGGCGCATGCGCACAGCTGTTGCAGATCGGTTCCGCCGGCGCGCCGCGCCGCCGGCAGCAGCAGCTGTTCTCCACCACGTGGGCAACCACGTGACCAACCACGTGACCAGCCACGGCGCCGCCACGGAGCTCAAGGGGTGCCACGCTGAAGGCTAGAAAAGCTGGCGTAGTGTAGCGCTCGCTACAAAACAAAACTTGCCGCAGAATTTGAGGCTGCTGCGCTCAGATTTCGGGCTGGCGGCGCTCGCTCAGCAGCCGGGAAAAATTACAAGAACAGTCACAGTGACGATGCAAACACTTCTTCACTGTGAGTGAAATAAACAAGCTGAGAGTGCTAGAGGCTAGTGTGGCTAATGCACGTCAAAGAGCCCCAGGTGTTCGAAATGACCTGGAGCCCTCTCCTACGGCATTCCTCCGTAATAGCCTGAGCCGCTTCGGGACGTTAAGCTCAAACGAAAAAAAATCGTAGTTGCGGTGGTTGCCAACAGAAATAGAAGAATTTCGGTCTTACAGAACAATTGTTTGCTTTATAAAGGTCACGCTCTCTTCTACACGAGAGTCAATGGGGTCATCCAGTGCATCAGCAGGTCCACTCTTTTCATTTGGAGCAGCGCTACAACGAACGGCAGTTCTCAAGATGCGCGAAGAAAAATTTACGTCGAGGATCCTCGAGTCTAGGCGGTTGTGTTTCACTGTTTAGGGGGGACATCTAAGCTCAGCCTTAAGGGTATGAAGTGATAGCGTCAACTGGTCCTTTCAATGGCCGGGGGTGCCTTTTGCAGAGGCGGGCACCGCTCATTATTGTATTTAATTACTTTATTGCTTAAAAAAAATTCATTCTTATAAAACACCTTTTGAAGCGAAAAGCTTCACTGCACCAGCTTTTCGAGCCGTGAGCGGGGGCCGCAAGTATGTTCTTTAATATAGGTAGAGGTCAAGATATGAGCATAATTGGTGGTAGTCAGGTTCGACGCCGGCGCTGTTAAACCAACTATCTGGACTTTGACCTTTGACCTTGACTTTTGGCCAAGTGGGAAAGCGTCTGTCGGCATCGCATGCGCAGGGCATCAAAGTGGGTTCTGCATAAAACGCCGGTGCACTTTGATGCGTTCAACCTAGCGCTAGGTGTGTTGGGTGCGACGCCTTCTGTGGAGAGCGGCAGATCTGCGCTCCGTCACCGCGTTGCGGACAGGAGGAAAGGAGGCATCCCAGGTGCGCTCAGTCAGTCAGTCGATCAACTTTATTTAGCCAAAGAGTGGTAGCTCGCTCCCCCGTGAGCGTCAGCCCAAGCCGAGGGCCTGGGGGTTGGGATGCCGGGCAGGGGACGGCGCCGTTGGTCGGTCACAGCCTCGGCCGCCAAGCTGAGGAGTTTTTTCTGCGTAGCGGGATCCTCGCTTCGTAGCAAATCTTCCCGGGCTGTTTCATGATTAAACTCCGCAGCCCCTGGAGAGCTGCCGCATTCTATAGTTACGTGTGCCAAGGTACCTTTAGCTATACGGTATTTACATACCCTGTCCTCAATCTTGTGCTGATTGTATATACCTAAGATTTCTGGCGAAAAGTATAGGTCTCCGTTTGTATCTTCCTCCAGGCCATTGTTTCCTTTAGTGAAAGCGATTTGTCTGGGGGTGGTAATTTTCTTCTACTGAGTCCTTCCGTGATATCTCGGTACATGACCGGTGCTTCTCTTAGGTTTTTGCATGCTGGTTGCTCCATCGTTGCCCGGAGGTGAGGTGCTCAGGAAAGGATGTGCGCTGCTTCGTTCTCCCTGACGTTTTGATGGGCCGGTGCCCATATTAATAACCTCTTCATATACAGACCTCTCAGGATGCGTTCAGCCTCCTTCCGCCGCCTCCTTCTGCTGAAATCGCATGCGCATGGCATCAAAGCGGGTTCTGCATAAAACGCCGGTCCACTTTGATGCTAGGTGTGTTCTATGCTACGCCTGCCGTGGAAACCGCCAGTCGCTCGACCACAAAAGTAGCCAAGGAGAGAGAGAGAGAGAGAGAAAACTTTTATTTCTTTCCAAGAGGTTCGCGGGGATGAAGACTTCCTGGTCGTCTTGCTTGGGCGCTGGCGACTTGAGTCTTCAAGCAAGAGTGGGCCCTCAGTCCAGGGCTCCACTGAGTTGTGCCGCTTCAGTTGCGTGCTTTACCAAGGCCCTCTGGACCTCAAGCTCGCTGCTGAAGAGACAGCTCTCCCATTGCTCCGCACTCGGTGTTTGTTGATTGTGGAATGCTATGTTTCTCTTGCATTCCCAGGTGATGTGATAGAGTGTGGGCGTACTGCCGCACCAGGGGCAGTCTGGTCTGAATTGCGTTGGTGATATAAGGAGAGGCAGCTTTTCGCTTTCGAGCACGGTTAACCAGAGTTAAACCACCACCAATTTTTACCTATTTTGAACGAACATTTAACAATCTATTATGTGATGGACAGAGACTGCAATTATGATTTTTTTGGCGTTCAGGAATTTGTAGCAACTCAATAAGAGGGAATGTTCCCTGCTAGCTTAGAGTGTCTTAATACTGCACTGTATTCCGACGCCTTGGAAGGCAACAAAGAAGAAAAAGTTCCTCAGTAGTCGAGAGGCAGCGCACCCGGCTCAGTGGGGAGCGGTTCGAGACCCAGCCAGACCGTTTTCAGCGCAATTGATTTTCTTTCTTTAGAGGCACAACGTAATGGTGGTGGAATGACGTCACTACCCTGCAGACCAATGCGAGATTCCGTAGTGGTGTCATCATTGTTGCAATGTGGGATGGTTGGGGTGTGTTTTAATTACCAGCGCGCGGTCATGTGGCTTTGACGTGGCGAGCCTTTCGACCAGTCACGATTTTCTCGACAAGCTAGCTCCGACTACGGCGGTTTCTCCGCTGAACGGTACCCGTATTGCTGGCTCTGTTATACTCCGACGTTCTCGGCGCGCGCGAGCGCGGTGGTTGTGATCGGAACCGTCAAGTACGCGACACTGCGCCGGGCTGAAATTCGCCCCCCCTATACTTCAGCCGCGCCGACGCGAGACAGCGCTGAGCTACGAGCGGCGCGCATGGGCAGAAATCCATTCGTCCGGCCTGCTGCCTCCAAGTAGCGGCTGCGCTCTCTCCAGCCGACACGCGCGGTGCATTCTGGGTTCGCGGCTTCGATGCGCCCGGCGCAGAATAGGCCAGAATAGGCACGTGGTCCATTGCGACGCCAGCACCGTCAGAGCGCGCCGAATCCGCGGAACACGTAGGTGGTCAAGCGGCGTCGGAGTATAGAGGATCTCGCTTTGGCCAACGTGACGTGACGGTGTCGCGCGCCCGTTACGTTGGAGTATAACATAGCCCTTAATTCTGTCGCTTTAAAAGCGACCTCCATAAAATGCGACCACGACAGCGTGCTCGTGTGCTCCTGTGTACAGATCATTTTTTTCATTTCCTTCGGTTAAAGCACGGCCACATCGAGAGGCTGCTTCGAGCCGACAATTTAAGGAAATGCTGCCACTGCCGGTAAAAGGAAGCTGAAGCAGTTTTCGAAAAAAAAAAAAGAGTTCTATACGTAATTTATAGCTTTTAGTCCCCTGAAAAAGAATATCTCATTCAAAAAGACCGGAAATATACGCAAAAGGCTGTTTTTTAGAAGAAAACGCACCCCATCGCCTCAGGGCGCCGGGCGACCGCCCCTTTTGCCCGCGATTGGCCGGGACTGCCGTGACGTCATCCACGGGGATTATCGGCCGGCACCGACGGCGTTGCTGCGTAGTGCGTTGCTTCAGCTGGCTTTTAAGGACTACTTTTTGGAAATTACAGATGATTCATGCGGTGTTGAATAGTTCGGACTTTCACCATGCATGTTCGAGCCATGAGCAGCTTCAGAAAACGGCGGAACCAACGACGCCGCGAAGTGCGCCGGAAGCGCAAGTCAAGTCGCGACATTTTCGCGTGTTGGAAATCTCGACTGTGTGGATGACAGCTTTTATTTCCACCGGAAATGGAGATCCTTTACTACTCACCGCCCCCGACACGCAGGACTGGAGGGCGGGGGCCGGAGCCTCCGTGACTAAAGGCTAACAGATTTTATCTCTTCGAGGCCTCAGCCGCCAGGCGGATTGGCTTGTTTCTGCCGAGCGGGTTCTTCGCTGCGCAGCAGGGCTACTCGGGGGTATTTATTTATTTATTTGTAACATTCTTTCAGACACAGACGGTCTAGGATGACAGATCAAAAGGCAAATGCTCTCTGCCTGACGAGGGCCCTGTCACCCGTACAGTGCACAGAATTGTACAAATGATTACAACATTACACAAGTGTTAGTGCAATAGCAAAAAATAACATCCAACATAAAGTTTAGGTGGTTTTCAAAACATGTATGTTTAAAGCTTTGAGTTGGACAGTATGTACGTTTTGAAGGCATTTTTGAAAGTTTTGAGTACTCTACATTGTTGTAATATGTCAAGAAGAGGTGGGTGTGTATTTATAAATTTTGGGAATTAAATACGACAGTGTTTGTGTACCATACCTCGTTCTTAGGCGGGTAATCTCAAGAAGTTCTTTCGAAGGTTATACCGTGTAGTACTGAGCTGGCTTAAGTTAGTTAACACTGAAGGATTTCGCATGATTTCGTTCCTAATATGAATAGCAAGTTTCAGCTCATATAACTGGTTTATTGTTAGGACGTTATGTTTTAGGAACACCGGGGCCGTGTGTTCCAGCCGCTCAAGGTTTTCGATGCATCGCATCGCTCGTTTTTGAAGAAGCATCAATTTGTCAAGGTTAGACTTTGTAGTAGAGCCCCGGATTAGTAAGCAGTAATTGAAATGTGATTGAACAAGGGCGTAGTATACCCGGTGCTTAAGCCAGGCAGGAAGCAGGTACCTAATTTTTTACAGCATGCCAACACATCTGCATGTACTCGCATGCATCTTGTCTACTTGAGGCGTCCAGCTCAAGTGCTCTTCAAAATAAACGCACAAGAATTTAAAACTAGAAACCCTGTCTATTACAGAGTCATTATATTTAACAATGATGTTTTCGTAATCAGGTTTATTTCTTGGTTTGAATATGACGTATTTTGTTCTACTAACATTTAATTGCAGTTGATTAACCATCAGCCAAGTGTACAATTCATTAAACCATGTGTTAGTTTGGCATGCAACATGGCCCAAGTAATTCCCATGGAAAAACAAGGTAGTGTCATCAGCGTTGATAATTTTGTGAGGGTTATGTGGAATGCGTGTAAAGTCGTTAATGTAGATAGTAAACAACAAAGGTCCCAGTATAGAACACCGCGGAACACCATATGTTATCTCTTTTAACTCAGAACAAAAACCATTAAGGTGTATGTACTGCAATCTTCCAGATAAATACGTTCGAATCAATCTGAGCGCTACTCCTCGAATGCCGTAGAACGGGAATTTTCGGTACAGAATATTAGGCTTTATTGAGTCGAAAGCCTTCCTGAAATCTAAGAAGTATACAATAGTAAATAGTTTATTCTCGAAATTACTCAACAGTTTTTCTTTAGCATTCAGTAATGACATTTCTGTAGACTTATTTTCACGAAAACCGTATTGCTCATCGGCGAAGGCTTTCTTCTCTTCAAAAAAGCTCGTTAAACGAATTTCCAGGAGACGCTCTAAAATTTTCGAGAACACAGGCAACAATAAAATATGGTGGTAATTATATCACCATGCCGACCTCCTTTGTGTATAACTACGACTCTGGCTATCTTCATGTTAACAGGGAAAACACCGCTAGTTAAAGCTTCATTACAAATTTTATTTATTTATTTATTTCAATACCCTAAAGGCCCAATGCGGGCATTACATAGGGGGGGATTCATCAAGGAAAACTTAAATATACAACACAAAACATAAACGGCTGAACACAGAAATAAACAAGTTAAGAAGTAGGGTACAAGTTAATAGGAAAAAGTGGCTATGAACAGGTGCTTGGAAAAATGCACATGTAACAAATCCCACAAATCAAAATAACAAAATTTACACCTTCAGAAGTTACAAAGGATGGCATCTAACATTTCGAGGAACGTTTGGGCCGACACGCACACACTGAAGTAAACGAAAAAAAAAACGCACATCATTCTACATTGGAATTTTCTAAGTATGACCAAAGAGCTGTTTGAAATGATGATGTTCCATTGATATTCGCAATGCTAGACGGAAGCGAATTCCACTCTTCAATAGCCAGGACCAAAGGTGAGTACTTGTATTGTTCTGTCCGAGCGAAAATGGGTTTAGTCTTCTTGATATGGTCTACACGAGCCGATGTGTGCGGTGCCGGGAGAAGATGTGAACTTGCAAATGGTGTGTTGCTGTGGTAAAGAGTGTGGAAAAAAGATAAGCGGCTGAATTTTCTGCGCATGACCAGAGGCGGGAGATGTAGCGATGTTTTCAGTGCTGTTACACTTTGGTATCTAGAGTAACGGGAAAGGATGAATCGAGCTGCCTTATTTTGTATGGATTCCAACATGTTAATAAGATAGGTATGATAAAGGTTCCAGATCACTGACGCGTATTCGATCGCAGGCCTGATTAGCATGTTGAATGCATTCAGTTTTGTGTCCTGGTTGCCTAGGTGTAGTCGGCGTTTAAGAAGACCAAGTTTTTTTAAGGCTTTGGCAGTGATCAGTTCAATATGAGTGTTCCAGGATAAATTAGAGTTAAAATTTACACCGAGGTATTTTACCGACGCTGCAGTTTCAATGATAGTATTATTAACTGTGTAGGCATTAGGACTCGGGCTAGCAGTGGAAGTAAACTTAATATGTTTAGTTTTATCTGCGTTAATTACCATTTGCCACCTGTCGCACCAATGAGTTAGCTCGTCAAGATCAGTCTGGAGAGCAACGATGTCGCAAGGGCTCGATATTGCTCGGCAAATCACACAGTCGTCTGCAAATAATCGTATTGTGGATGTTATGTTCGACGTGATGTCATTAATATATATTAAGAAAAGCAGTGGACCCAGCACCGTACCCTGGGGAACTCCTGAATCAACACCTGTACGTCTTGATGAGAAGCTCCCTAACTTAACTGACTGAAAGCGATTTGTTAGAAATGCGTTAATCCACTGCGTGGTATGTTGGTCCAGCTGCAGGTTTCGTATTTTTATCATCAGGCGGTTATGAGGCACGCGATCAAAGGCTTTAGAGAAGTCAATGAAGATGGAGTCAATGTAGAGGGAAGAGTCGATTGCTTGATGAAGGTCCGTTATTAACTCAAAGAACTGTGTCTGACACGATAAATGTTTGCGGAAGCCATTCTGGTTGTTATGAAGCAAGTTGTTCTGGTTAAGATGAGTCATAATGTTAGTGTATATTATGTGTTCGAGTACCTTGCAACATATCGAGGTTAGTGAAATCGGCCTGTAATTATTAGGAACGGACCTGTCTCCAGATTTAAATACCGGGATTACATAAGCGGACCTCCAATCTTCTGGCACACATGTCGTATCGAGTGACTGCTGGAAAATGAGAGATAGCAGGAAAGCTGTGTGCTGGCAGGTTATCTTTAACAGTTTCGCGTTGATACCATCGGGTCCTGGGCTAGTGTGGTGAGGAAGGCGTTCAATTGCACGAGCCACGCCAAGCGCAGATATGTGAATGGGTGACGTAAATATGACGTAAAGGAGCGCATAAAATATCAGCAACGGCTATGATCGGCTCGACTTTGACGTCATCAACCCCAAGTGCCGTGTTTCTTTTTAAGGACGTAAGGAAGGAGAAAATTTCAGTTTCCGTGCAGGGGTTCAGAAAAATATTATTCGAGCTTTCAGCACAGATATAGTTTTCTGTTCCCCCTTCAGTGCTCTAGGGTGTGAGTATGCACCAGCGTTCATAAAATTGTCATTAAGTACTACAGTATTCAGTACCATTAAGCATTAGTGTGCTAGGTATCGTATTATTGGGGCTTCCCATTGTTGTGATCGCGCTTCCTTCCTGCTGTGGAATTCGGCGAAGAGACGTGACTGCAGGACTGCCAGAGGGAACGACAACAATAGTGTCCCCACGTGTTCGAACAGAAATGCCGGAAGCAGAGACGATAGCGTCCCCATAGCAACGATAGTGTTCAACAGGAATGCCAGCGACGACCATAAGCGTATTCGTTCCGGTCACTAGTGCAGGATCTTTCGACACCTGCGGGGAGACAGCCAGCATTCCTCTGTCATGCAGCTGCCCTCCGGACGCACGTGCGCGGCCACCTGGAAGTCGCGGGGACGACAACGTGGCCGGGTCCTGTTCCCTTTCCCTCGACCGAGCTGCGAAGAAGCATCAGGACCTGCCGTGGGTGGTACCATCAGTGCCATCGTGGGATTGGACATCATTCTTCGAACTGTTTTCCCCAGCTAGGGATCTGGGGAATACGAAGATTATTTAAGGAGCTGCTGGTTTGATGCCAAGAGAGCCCCCTTCTTGAGATGTATCAGAGACTCCCGACTCCTAAGAATCTCTCTTTACTGAGAAGCCCACTCAGTTGCCCGTACTAGTACATACTGTAAATAGTCCTTGTATAAAGTTTTCCAAGTTTTCTTCCTCCGGTCGTCCTCGTCTCTTCTCCGGCACAGTCACGCTACCTGAATCCCAACAACTGGATGGCAGCGGTAGGACGTCCACGTGACGTTACCGGCTCCAATGGACCTCGGCAGCTACGGGACTGACAGGCGTCAGCTATACCTTGGCAGGGTGAGTACCCAATGTTTTCCGTTCATTTCGCCCGACCGTACTAGCACAGGCAGATGCTAGGTACGGATTCCTGTTGTCTGGGAAACTGATTTAGGGAAATTGCTTTGTCCACTTCAAGCTAGGGCTTTTGTGTTAGTGGGCTTGCTAACGCATGGTGGAACACCCGATGGAGAAGTTAAAAGTGCTGGACCTGCTCGAAATTTGCCAGGAGCTGGGGATTTCGCTACGTTCTGCGAAAAGAAAAAAGAAATTCTCGAGGCCATGCGGCAGGAGGAGGTGACTACTGAGGAGGGCGATGAGGTTTTGGAAACGATTGTTGGGCGCAAGAAAGAAAAAGAAGAGCATCGGTTGGCTCAAGAGAGACGGGAATTGTGCGAGCAGAAAGAAAAAAAAGAGTTTCGGTTGGCTCAAGAGAGACGGGAGGTCCGTGAGGCAGAGGAAAAATGGAGGCGCTCGAAATCGCGTCCAACAGAGGGAATATGGCGCGTCCTAGCCCTGTAGCTTCGGTAGAGGAGCAAGGGAGGCAGAGATTGCAGGATCCCGTCTCACCGTACCGCGTGAGAGGCGATATTGCACTCTTTTTGGTAAATTTCGAACGTGCATGCGGGAAGGTGCACATCGACAAGAGTGCTTGGTCTGAGAAGTTACATCCTCTCCTTCCGTGCGAAGCGGCCGAAGTGGTGGCTCGCCTCTCACGGGAAGAGTGTGATGACTACGAGAAGGTAAAGAGTGCACTGCTTAGAAAGTACCGGCTTTCTGCTGAAGCCTTTAGGCAGCGATTCAGGCAGTCAAAGAAAGGCGGAGAGTCACATACTGACTTCGCGTACCGGCTTAAAGTCAACCTAAACGAGTGGCTTAAGACCGCTGAGGTGCACGGAAGTCATGACAAGGTACTGGAGCGCATCGCACTAGAGCAGTGCTATAGCACGATTCCAGAAGATCTGAGGATATGGCTGCAAGATAGGCTAAGAGATATAGACCTAGACAAAGCAGCACAGCTCGCAGACGAGTATTACGTTCGCCGAAACCTCCAAAGCAAGGCAGGGTACGATAACAAGTTAGGAAAGGGGAAACCTATTTAAAGAGAATTCCCGACCGAAGGGTGCCACCAGCACGCCGAGATCACCGGACAGAGGAAGCGGGATCAAAAGGAGGTAGCGAAAACAAGATGGAGACACCCAAATCTGCCGATTCGCCGAAACAGCAGGTACCTGGAGCTCGCGCGTTTGAAGCGCGAAAGCCCATTGTCTGCTATAATTGCAGCAGGGAGGGTCACATCTAAGTGAACTGCAAACATCAAAAGACGGCGTTCGCATGCATGCTCGAGTCGGAGGAAAACGTTAAATTGCTGGAGCCATACATGCGGGCCGTGGTTTTAAATGGCAAGAAATTCAGGGCACTGCGTGATTCAGCGGCTACCATAGATGTTGCTCACCCGTCCTGTGTTTCTTCCACGGACTATACCGGCGAATGCGCCTGGATTAGGCAGGTCGCCGAGGAACAGAGTGCATGCTTGCCTATAGCGAAGGTGACCCTAGAGGGGACTTTTGTCAGGCTAAACACAGAAGCGGCAGTTAGCGCAAACTTGCTGACACACTTGCCCTACCTGTTTTCGAACAAATCCGAGCAGCTGCTGAAAGAGAAAGGTCTCTCTTTCACCTCGGGCTTGGCTTGCATGGCGCTAACACGTTCTCGAGCGCGAAAGCTCGCAAAGAAACTCGACTGCGCGCCGATAAATGAGCAGGCACCGAACCACTCTCCCGACCAGCCGGGGATGCGTGCAGAAAAACTGATCCGTCTAAACCGCATGAGCATGACCATGAAGGTGTTCCCGAACGAGCGGTAGCTCATGAAATCCAAGGAGCTGCCGATTCCGTAGAGAATGGGACAACAGGAACCAACACGAAGGGTCCGATATTAACATCTGCTTCGACTTGTTGGGAGGAGTTGACTAAGGTTGACAGGAAAGCACTTATTGCAGAGCAGAAAAACGACCCATCGTTAAGAGCTCTAAGCTATAGGGTGAGCGAGGGAGTCGCCAGAAAGAACATCAGATTTGATGAGAAATCCGGCCTTCAGTACCGGAAATACTGCGACTCAAAGGGACGGGCATATGAGCAACTCCTAGTGCCTGAGAAGTACCGGCGGTAGCTTCTAGAGCTCGCACACGGAAATGCATGGGCGGGCCACCTGGGCATAAAGAAAACGAAAGCAAGATTAGCCCTCGAATATTACTGGCCTCGCTGTTGGAAAGATGTGGAACAGCTTGTTAGATCTTGCGACACCTGCCAGCGGGGCGGCAAGTCGGCAGATGAATGGAAAGCACCCATGACACTAGTTCCCATAATTACAGAGCCCTTTCGGCGTCTTGTAATAGATACTGTCGGCCCACGGCCAGGGTGCAACTCTGGCTGTCGCTACATTCTGACCTCACTGTGCGTGGCAACCAAATTTCCCGAGGCCATTCCCTTGAAGGAGCTTAGTTCCGCATGTGTTGTAGACGCCCTTTTATCAATTTTCTCTCGCGTGGGGTTCCCTGCAGAGATACAAAGTGATAACGGGAGCATGTTCACAAGCTGCTTGACAACAACGTTCTTTGAACGGTGTGGGAATAAAATAATCCGCAGTTCCATTCACCACCCTCAGTCAAATCCAGTCGAGAGTATGCACTCAGTGCTAAAGCGGATACTTAGGGCTCTGTGTTTTGAGCATAAGGGAGATTAGGAAGGCTGCATTCCAGCAGCACTCTTTGTAATGAGATCCGTCCCCCACGAAAGCACAGGATTTAGCCCCGCTGAACTAGTCTACGGGCGTGACTTGAGGACCCCACTGCGCATGCTAAGGGAGTCATGGGAGGGTTACGGAGAGGATCCCTGTGTAGTGGAATACGTCCTGAAACTACTGTAAAGACTTGCGAAAACCAGAGACCTCGTGGAAGCAAATGTCAGATCAGCGCAGTCACTGTCTAAAGTGTACTACGACAAATCAGCACGCAAGCGCACCTTTCAACCTAGTGACCAGGTGATGTTGCTGCGTCCGTCAAAAAAGAACAAGCTTGAGGTGCAATGGGAAGGGCCAGCTAAGGTGGTGTCCAAGCTTTCGGACACCAACTATGAGGTCAAATTTAAGAACAAACATAATCGGATAATCCACAGTGATTTGATGAAGCCTTATGTGCAGCGTCAGGCCATGGTTAACATGGCGCTGAACATGCCAGATGAAGAGATCTCAGACATACCTTATGTCACACATGAGGACGAGCAGGCAGCGAATGAGCTGCTAAATTCAACCGACAAAGAGCCACGTTTGTCGGAAAATTAACGAGGAGACATAAAAAACGTCGTCCGCGACTTTGAGTCGATGTTTTCAAACAAGCCAGGAAAAACAACCCTAGTCGAACACGACATTAAGCTGTCCAGCGAGCAGCCAATCAGGAGCAAACCATACCGTGTCTCTCCAAGACAAAAAGAAATCATTGAGACGGAGATCCGCCGTATGTGCGAACTTGGCGTCATAGTGCCCTGTGAAAGTGACTATACGTCACTAAATCATTATTGTAGAGGTTCCAGGCAAGGACCCGAGACCTTGCGTGGACTACCGGAGACTGAATTCAATCACAGTGGACCAGACCTACCCCATTCCGAACATCGAGGAGAGGGTTGAACCAGTCGCTAAATCACAATATATATCCTCACTGGATTTAGTTCGTGGTTACTGGCAGGTGCCACTCACTGAGCGCGCCAGCAGGTGCGCAGCATTCGTGTCCCCCGCGGGCACGTTTCGCCCTGTAATGTTGAGCTTCGGCTTGAAAAATGCTCCGTACTGTTTTCAAAGTTAATGGACCAGGTGCTGCGGGAACTTGCAGATTTCGCTCTCCCCTACCTTGACGACGTGGCCATTTTTTCACAAAACTGGGAGGAGCACATTGAACACCTGCGTATTGTGTTGAGCCGACTGCTTGAGGATGGTTTAACGGTAAGGGTGGGAAAATGCCACCTGGGGTGCACCGAAGTGAACTCTTTTGGGCACGTGGTTGGACGAGGCCAACACAGACCTGCAGAACTTAAAGTGGCTGCCGTGGTGCAGTACCAACCGCAAAATCGGAACTCAGAGCTTTTCTTGGCCTAGCAGGCTATTATCAGCATTATCAACAACCAAGCAATTATTAACAACCAAGAAAAACCAAATAAAAATTCTAATTGTTCAAAAACGAGCAATTAGATTAATAGCTAATGTACCGTTGTGTACTCATACGGGTCCCTACTTTGCAAAGTTTAATATCATGACAATCTCAGATTAATTCCCATTCAAGCTAATCTCCATGTATAAAAATGCAGTTTCCACTAATAATGATTTCCATTTATGAAGTCTCAATCTAACTCGTTCGATCCCATCCTACAATACACGGAACACAATGTAATGGTGTGTACCTTTCTGCCGCACCACATACGGTAAGCAGTTATTGACATATAGTTTATCACATTACCTAAACATTCTGCAAAATAACAACATTATACTTGAAGAGACTTCACGGTGTAAATTAGTCACACTTATTGCCATATTTGAATGTACATAGTTCATGATTAGAAGATGTATATATTTATATATATATATATATATATATATATATATATATATATATATATATATATATATATATATATATATATATATATCGAAGCAGTTAGGGTTGCTCAACGGGCCAGTGAAAACTTGCACAGTGAAAAGGTCACAACTGGTTCGATTATCTAGGTTTATTCACCAACGGTTTCAGACGGTGGACCGTCCTTCATCAGGGTAAAGTCGAACCTGATGAAGGACGGTCCACCGTCTGAAACCGTTGGTGAATAAACCTAGATAATCGAACCAGTTGTGACCTTTTCACTGTATATATATATATATATATATATATATATATATATATATATATATATATATATATATATATATATATATATATATATATATATATATATACGGCCTCTCCTTTACTTGAGCCACAAGCTCAGCACGCGGGAAGAGGCGTATGGCACATCTGAAAAAGAATGCGCATGCCTCGTTTGGGCGATAGACAAACTGGCATGCTACGTCTCCGGGTCCCGTTTCACAGGAGAAACGAACCATTGCCCTTTGATTTGGCTGCACAATATGTCGCCAAAAAAAGGTCGTCTACTGAGGTGGAGCCTGGCACTCCAGCACCACAGCTTCGAGGTTCGCTACAAGAAAGGCACGCTCCACACAAATGCCGACGGGCTAAGCCGAGCCTTTTAGCTAGTAAATATTTTACAAAAGGGGATGTCCCCCAAATTTGTAGTTTGGAGGTTTATTTCATACCCGCCGCGGTGGCTCAGTGGTTAGGGCGCTCGACTACTGAGCCGGAGTTCCCGGGTTCGAACCCGACCGCGGCGACTGTGTTTTTATGGAGGAAAAACGCTAAGGCGCCCGTGTGCTGTGCGATGTCAGTGCACGTTAAAGATCCCCAGGTGGTCGAAATTAATCCGGAGCTCTCCACTACGGCACCTATTTCTTCCTTTCTTCTTTCACTCCCTCCATTATCCCTTCCCATACGGCGCGGTTCAGGTGTCCAACGATAGATAAGACAGATACTGCGCCATTTCCTTTCCCCCAAAAACCAATTATTATTATTATTATTATTATTATTTATTTCATATTCTCTTCCTAATGGAGAGCGCATATCTCCCATTTTCTTCGCAGTAATGTTGTTCATAATCAGGCTACATACCTAGGAGTACGTTTCCTTATTTCGGCCAAGGATAAGTAAGAGCGAGCGGTATAACGTACCTTGACTCTAGGTATTGGGGCGGGCAATATTGAACGCCACGTCGGCCAAATCAAGTCACCTATTCCCGTACCGCGTTCCCTCTGAGCACCAACCTGATTTCATTTAGCGAATTTTTTTCCCTATCGAAGTGCGCCTCGAGCGGGAGCACAAGCCTTGGAAAGGTGCCGTGTATAAACTCCTCGTCGGGAGACACCATGTGTTCATTCAGGCAAAACATTTGATCTCTTCAAGTTTTAGTTGAAGTTTTTTTGCTAAGTGCAGTTTTGGCCCTGAGTTTTGGTCTGGCGATATGAGTGGGTTCTGAGGGCACGTGCCCTCAGGTGTGGTTTGGCGTCTGTGATTCCTTTTGGCTAGCATTGCAGAGAATTTGCCAAAACGGCCATCTGACGAGGGGAAGCGATGCCGATCTTCGGCACTGAAGGTCGTCAGATGACTCCCAAAGAACATCTGGTTCCTGCTGCGCCCAGTCAGCCGAGCTACGTGCGAGCAGTTCATCTTCCGGGCGCAATATCTGGCAGCGGGGGTGCTGTTGTGACGCGCTTCCTTCCTGCTGTGGAATTCGGCGAAGAGACGTGAGTGCAGGACTGCCAGAGGAAACAACAATAGCATCTCCACGTGTTCGAACAGGAATGCCGGAAGCAGCGACGATAGCGTCCCCATAGCAACGATAGTGTTCAACAGGAATGCCAGCGACGACCATAAGCGTATTCGTTCCGGTCACTAGTGCAGGATCTTTCGACACCTGCGGGAAGACAGCCAGCATTCCTCTGTCATGCAGCTGCCCTCCGGACGCACGTGCGCGGCAACCTGGAAGCCGCGGGGACGACAACGTGGCCGGGTCCTGTTCCCTTTCCCTCGCCCGAGCTGCGAAGAAGCATCAGGACCTGCCGTGGGTGGTACCATCAGTGCCATCGTGTGATTGAACATCATTCTTCAAACTGTATTCCCCAGCTAGGGATGTGTGGAATACGAAGAGTATTTAAGGAGCTGCTGGTTTGATGCCAACAGAGCCCCCTTCTTGAGAGGTATCAGAGACTCCCGACTCCTAAGAATCTCTCTTTACTGAGAAGCCCGCTCAGTTGCCCGTACTTGTACATACTGTAAATAGTCCTTGTATAAAGTTTTCCAAGTTTTCTTCCTCCGATCGTCCTCGTCTCTTCTCCGGCCCAGTCACGCTTCCTGATTCCCAACACCATAAGACTTCTGACTTCTTCCCCAGTTCTTTTAGGATTAGAGAAGTTGAGTTTCCCCTTCCGGTGGCGATGAGAGGAGACTACTTGATGATGAAATCGGGGATTTCTTGATGACCCGGTGGTTCTACTCGCAAACATTCACATTACTCAAGGAAAGGAGAAGGTTAACTATTTATTTACAACATAGGTAAAAAACGAGAAGAAACAAAGCAAGGAGAAAACTATTTACATGACTAAATCGTGGATCAGACGAATTCAGCCCCCGCTCAACCCAAAGCGCTTGGTTTTAAACCCTCTGTCTCCGCCCTTAGCGGGGACAGCAACAAATAAGATAACAAACGACCCATCTCGCCAATCAGTGGTTAGGGGAAGGAAAATAAGGTCCGCCCACTGATCAGAGATTGAGGAAAAAGTTCTGATTAAAACATTTGGGAAGGAGGTTTCAAATAACCACACAAACAACACAAATACGACTTCCGTTCCCCACGCCACCCACGACACCACAGATGCTAGAAACATGTGCAGACGAGGCGATGACTCAGGTTGTTGACAGCAACAAAGAGAACACAGTCGTTAAGGGAATAATCCGTTTCCTGGTCACCCAGCACTCGGTCCCCACCCAGCTGTATCTCTCCCGCATCGCCGAAGTCTCGTCACCCCTTGACGACGCACACATGTCGACAGCTGTATATGGTTAGCGTTTTTCCCGGCGGGTCAACCCCGTGAAGGCGCTGTGTAAACGAGGACGTCCGCCGCACGAAGGGGAGGCAGGGACGGGACGGGCCCCTTTGTTGGCGACTTCCGACCCCACTGGAGCGGCCTTCCTTGCGAACACAAGACCAACGAGTTCGCGGAATGGTCAGCGAACTCCACAAGAGATATTGAAGTGAATTTTGTTTTGTAATAATCAGACATGGCTTTGTTAAGGTCGGATTTCAACTTGTTTTGACATTACTTGTACTCCAATAGTTTGTCTAAGTCTCTCGAGCGAATAAACGTGTTATAAAATTTATCTCTATCTCTAATTCTTACGTATAACTCGTGAGTGACCCATGACTTCCTGCATTTTTTGTGTTTTATGAGCTGTACTGGTGGAAATGCTTCATCGTAGCAGTCTTTAACTCTGCTTAAAAAGATGTCGTCAGCGCATTCCCATCCGGGTAACCGTGTAACCGCCGCACGGTCGGAACCTGGACGAGTGCCCGCAAACCAGCTATTCCAAAATCGTTGTGAACTACAGACTACAGAACAGAAAACTGCTGCCACCGCCGGATAGGAAGCTAATAGAGAAGCGATTGCACGGCGGCGCCTGCAAGCCGGAAATTTCGTTAACCCAGTAAAGGCCTTTCACGTCCTACCAGTGTAATACGAAAACCAAATCTCGACTGATACGTATGTTTGGCGTAGGTGCATGAGCGTGCATATCTTTTGTGCAGGTGCTTGTGCAAGTGGCAATGAAAAAAAAAAGGAAATTGCACCGAAACGTTGTTGTCTACCGCTTCTGCATAAAAGCCTGGCCACCAACTTCTTTCCGGCAGCAGTCTGTGTGTGTCTTCCCCTGGTCCTGCGCCTTTTTTTTTTCTCTTGACCAGCTTCTTGTAACGCCTGTAAACATGATCTAAATCAGATCACCGGCCCGCTTACACGAGTCGCGAGAGATAAAGCATTTCTTGGTTCTTTTATTTATAGTTGCTCGCCTAATTACTCCCGATGGCCTTTTAGAATTGCAAAAGAATGCCAAGCTGGACGACTTGGAGTGGGTTCACTGCTCTACTGCAGCGCGAAGAGACGAGGCGGATCGGGAGGAACCTCCCGTGAGCGCTTTTCTTCTTTCGCAAGTTCGGGCTACTGTTCTACCATGAAACTTCTGCGCTTACCCCCGTGCGTTGTTGTTGTTATTTTGCATGCTGAACACGCTTTTGAACAATAATTATGGCGGAATTTCGGAGCTCGCAATGCTGCTTATCAAAACTAGTGTGCTGCGAGATAAAGTTGCTGCTGTTGCGTATCGAGATAACCAGCAGAATAACTTGTGGATGATATATTTGTATGCGTACCGCGACTCGACAACTTTGCCGTTCTGACTCAAGAAAAAATTAACATGAATTCTGGCTCCATTGTCGATAGTCAGCCATGACCAAGCGCTCATGAATGCAAATGTTTGCTCTGCTCAAGTATAATAGGCTTATATAATGGCTTTTTTTTGTTCAGTTAGGTGCAGCTGCGTTTGCTGCGCGCTGATGAAAAATTAAGAGAATTGCTTGCGCTGCCATGAGGTGCAAGCAATCAGGAAAAAGCAAAAGGCACACAGTGCGTAACGAGCTCAAAAGAGTTCAAGACTTTGTGCCTTAAAGACAGTACCGGAAGTGGCCTTAGCTCAGCATGGATGTGAACCAGCTGGAAAAGGCAATGAGTTAAGAAACAGGTAAGAAAGTAATGTAACTAAAAGAGAAATACTGATGCAAATATTTTGTGCAGGCAGTTTCGGCATGCTGCGTACCACCAGATTGTCTAGTTAACCTGGAAAAGGCAGGGAGAGATCAACCGACGGATTCTACCAAGCTGTGTGCTGAGCGCTGTTCGAAAGAAGTACAATGCCAAAACTGGTTTATATACAGGCTTCAAGCGTTACACGGAACGCTGGAACGAAAGTAAACGGCACTGGCAGAAGGTTGCGTTGATCTGTGGTTCGCCAAAGTGCGGACCGCAGCGAAGCAAGCGCAGCCGGACGGCCGGCCGACTCTCCGTGAATGGCGTCACTTCCGCCAGTTCTTCCTCTCTGCCGTCCCCCCACCCGGCGCTTCCGGAAGCGACGAGGGCGTGTCGGCGGCGGGTTTTTAAGAAGCGATTGCAGCTCTGTTTGCGGGACAGAATGGGGAAAAAATTTACACACATGATTTTCAACGTCCTTTCTTGCCGACCACAGCGTTTCACGCGATTTGAGAACTGTTTCAGCTACCTTTCAAGTAAAAGAACTCCAAACACCAGATATCAGTAAGATATGCTTTGCCGAATAAAACCTCTACTTGCAGCTATTGTGTTCGTTGATGTTTTCCTTCAAGCCTTTAACGAAGAATGTTCAGTTTCAACCGTCTGTTAGGCACAGTGCTGGGGAAATAAATGTTCAGTTGTCCCAAACGCTCTGAGATCGAGCCTTTTAGCACAGGACAAAGGCAAAGACGACCGGTAAATACTGCAGTAACAAGCGAAAAACATCAAAAAAGTTCTATGCTTATTCGTGTGTAGTCGAGTGCTCACAGACTAGTTCGCATGAACAACGTAAGGTTTAGAAAAAAAAAGACCTTGATAGGCTGCTTAAGCAAGTGATCGCTACAATTACGTCAATATAGCATCATTCCAATGGTAAAGTTTTAACGAAACTAACTGCATTGACAGTGGAGCTTAAAGAAACCCGGGTGGCTGGATTAATTTAAACCCTATCAAATACAGTGTGCTACATCAAAGACACTAAAAAAACCCAAAAAGCAGGGACATATTTCTTAACTTAGAAAACCATTTACCAGCTTTACAATAATGGCGATTTCAGTGATGTATCTTAGTATTGACCATACAGTATCGAGTGTATGTATCAAAATCAATTTTGATTGGGCATCTTGTTTTGGTATCGGAAATACAATTTCGGTTTAGAAGATACTTTTCCAGCTCTGTGTGATAGCATTTTGCTCCTTTGTAAGTCGTTTTATCTATGCTTCATTGCACGCCAAATCGTCCCAGACACAAAATCGACAACCGCAGACTACACGGAAAAAAAAAAAGACTTGGTGGCGATTGTGTGAACATAGTTTCATCGAAGTATTTTCCTCGAAATAAAAAAAAATGTTAACGTCCTCATGTTCTCTCGCAGCTCGGTCGAGGGAAAGGGAACAGGACCCGGTCACGTTGTCGTCCCCGCGGCTTCCAGGTGGCCGCGCACGTGTGTCCGGAACGCGCCCATGTGGAACCGGAAGGCGCCTGCGTGACACAGGAATGCGGGCTGTTTCCCAGCAGGGGTTGAAAGGTCCTGTACTGATGACCGGAACGCGGAACCTCTGTCGAAGGCGCGGCACTCTGGCAATTGTTCAACCCCAGCGTGACTGAAGAGGGCAACACTGATCTTGTTCTTCGTCGTGGGGACGCTATTATCGTCGCTGCACCCGATGTTCCTCAGCCACGTTTCTTCCAGAGGGCTCATTCACATTCACGGTGGTTTTCAGGGAATCCTCCCCCATGTCTTTGTCCTGTGCTCCTTGGTCCGCGTCTTCTTGCGCTGGTAAAACACCATGAAAAACCAACCAGCCCACCCTTCGGTGGACGCTGTTGAATTCCTCGGAGATAGAAAATTTCACGCCGAAGGCAGGTGGTACTAGACCACAAGAAATCGAGAAACGTGATGACCAAAAGCTAACGCTCTTAAATATTGAAATTATGATACAGGGTACAATGACATGTATTATATATAAATATTCACTGGCACTATAGAAATGTATATCCAATGAAATCATGCATGTGTTTTTCGCGTTTTCTTAGTTCAGTAAGTTCAAGTTCAAGTTCAAGTTTATTTTCCTTTCTTACAAAGGAGGAGCCGGGACTAAAAGCTGTGGTAACAGCTTGACTGGAGGTCCCGACTCCTTGAGACAGTGGCAGTACAGAAGGAAGGCGAGGGTCACATCATTTACATCAATTTGTAATGTCATGGGTATCCGATGCAAATCCACATTTACGCGAAGCGCGAACACACATGCAAAACGAAAGTCGCAATACACACATGTACTCAAAGCAAACGTTTTACATCACTAAAATATAAAAAAAAATCATGTCTGCTTCTTTCACAGATTGAAATTGTCTCAGCAGTAGTCACGGATATTGTGTTTTGAATTTCTGGTAATATCAAAATTGTCATGGATTAGTTTGTTTAGCAAGAGGGGAAGGTTGTAACTTAAGGACTGGTTTATAGAGTAAGTTCTTGGTGTTGGAGTGATCCAAGTTTCTTTGTATCTAGTGTTACGGCAGCTGCTATTTTCTCTCAGTTGTCCAAGTACAATAAAGGGATTGTCACGTTGTTGTGAAGAGTATTTATAGCATAATAGAAGCCTGTAAAAGTATAACGCGAAGATTGGAAGGATATCATACTTTATAAAGATATTTGTTGTGGGGAAAAAGGAAATTGTGCATTTAAAGGAGTTTTTGCATCAACTTCGGTAATTTATTCAAGAAATATCTGCACTTTTCTTCTCTGCTGGATTTTCGCTAAAATTAAAATAAAAATGTTAAAAAGGCTTTATAAATAAATTGCTTCCAAATTTCCCAAAAAAAGTGAATTTTCCCTGGGATTTAGACACAGATTACGCAGCAAAGCCTTCCAAATAAAAATGCTTGAGATGGTTCATTATAGGCACCAGCGTTTTATCTTGTAGCCTAGAAATTTTAATTCAAGTAAATTAGCGAGACGAGAGAGAGGGTTTATTGACTTGAAAGGCGGAGAGGTTGGCCTGAAAAATATCTGGCCTGCTATTCTGCATTGGGGAGCGCGAAGAGGAGAAAAAAAAGGGTCACGATGGGGGTTGATGATGATGGGAGGAGGCAGATGAAAAAATACATACATTTTTCGAGAAATAACGTTCCCAATGAGCTGCATTGATAGGTGCTACCGCAGGACACGCACTTGACACCGCCCATTTTTTTTGTAGCACGTGTATGCACTCTGAAGCCATGGTCTGTGGGCGGATATTGCTTTCTGGGCGGAAAGGTAAATTAAATTATCCGTTTTCGCGACTTGCATATTGACGTCCCGGCAACCACATTTTACGGTAATACTTTTTGTGGGATAGAAGCAAAGCATGGCTGCTTCAAGGTCGTCGCCAGGACAAGAGAGTTATCAGAGAGATATTCTGAACAGCTCTGGTTTGTTATTTTGTGGGTACGGCAGATTAGAAAATTACGGGGTATGCAAGGACCTGTTTTTGTACAACTCGGTGCCAGCCGTTATCGAACAGCGAACTGTGCTCAAGTCCTACTTCATCAACAGTTGCTGTCAGCATTACACTTTAACGCACATGTGAAGTTTCTGAACAGTTTCTCCAAGTGATCAGGTGACAGACACAAAAGGTTGCAAACAAGGCTGCCTTCGGTTTGGTTTATGGGGATTAATTCCCCAAACCGACTCATGCCGCCGAAGTGGAGGGCGGCAAATGATTTCGACCACCTGGAGTTCCTTAACGTAGAATGACATCGCACAGTACACTGGGCTCTAGAATTTCGCCTGTGTTGAAATTCAACCGCCGCGGCCGGCATCGAACCCGCGTCTTTCGGGTCAGCAGCCGCGCGCCATAACCGCTGAGCCACCACGGCGGCGTTAAGCAGATTGAAGTTGATGAGCATGGCGATGTGCAACGCACAGCCCGAGAGTGTGTTGCTGTTTAGCAAGAGGCGTGATTCGCTCTCTTCTGTCCGGCAGGGTTGCCATTTATCACCTCTGTGTGTTTTCTTTGTATCTAGAATCCTTGTGTATCATTATCGTGAGATCGTGATTCGTACTTCATCAGGCAAAAGTTACGATTTCAGCCAATGCCGATGACGCCGGCCGTTTCTGTGCCGGTAAATAGTGTGCTTGAAGCGCTATGAATTTAGCACCGCAGTTTTGTGACGTCTATGGTTCGGCTCTAAATTTGTAAAAATCTAGATGATTCTGGCTTGGCTACTAGGGCACGAAAATTAATATTTTGGTGGCATAAGGTGGGACACTGATTCCCTACAGTGTCTTGTGGTTTCCCTCGTTCAGGTCCAGAGTAATGGGTATTGGGAGTCAGAAATTCTCATTGAGGCGTCAAGCTCAAGCCCGCTTTATCGTCGGAGCCAACGTTCTTAGATAACGGCAGTTGGAAAACAGCGGCGGCGCGCCAGGGAGCGGAGCGGACCCAGAGGACAAAAACCTGCTGGACGAGGAAGACGAAGTCGTTTTTCGACGTACTGCCTCCTCAGCTCTGGTGATTTACCTAATTTTGCCTAATCTACCTAGTTCTATTTGAATATTCGAAGACGGCTGCGTCTTCAAGGCGGTACTTTATTAAGCCTGTTGTACGTCAGTGGCGCAGGCAGGGGTTTATTTTCATTATTCTAGGTTGCCCCAACCTAACAAATGTTTCTATGGGAAGAGTACGGCTGCTCCGGCGCCGGCATCTGTAAAGGGACCACGCCAATGTAAGGAGGCTGGCTCAGAAGAGGCGGCCATGGCTTTCCAGGCTGTGGAGCGACCAGAACATGGAGACGACCAGCCGTCCAGCGAGACCTCATCGCTTAGTGGGGCTGAGTCAACGATCGTGAACGGTGACGAGTCAGTGGCCGATATGGCTGACGTGGACAACGAGGACTTCAAGTTGGTGAGTCATCGCAAGCAACGAACGGTCGGGATCCCGGTAATGGTTGAGCCCACAGAGAAAGGGGTTGATTTAAGAGAGAGGAATTTCATCTTAATTTTCGCGGCCATTCAATCACTGCTGGGATCAGCTCCGATTCGTAGACGGTTCACCAATCAAGGGGCTCTTCAGCTCAATGTCTCGACGGAAGATCAGGTTGACAAGCTCCTGCAGTGCTTTCAGATTGGTGACATCAAAGCTAAAATGCGGTTGCTGCATTCCTACATGAAGAACACCTGTGTTATTAAGGGTGTACGGAAGTGGTGTTCAGAAAGCGGCCTACACAATTACTAGAAACCACAAGGTGTTTTGCGGGCCGCTGGGGGGCTGAGTGGTTACGGCGCTCGGCTGCTGGCCCGAAAGACGCGGGTTCGATCCCGGCCGCGGCAATCGAATTTCAATGGAGGCGAAATTCTAGAGGCCCGTGTACTGTGCGATGTCAGTGCACGTTAAAGAACCCACGGTGGTCGAAATTTCCGGATACCTTCACTACGGCGTCCCTCTTAGCCTTAGTCGCTTTGGGACATTAAACTCTGATAAAACCAAAAACCAAACAAGGTGTTTTGGACGTGAAACGACTCGTGCGCCGTGGGGAGTCTCAAGAAAAGGAATGGGCTGCGAAACCTACCAACTCTATTGTGCTGGCATTCGCTCCCGATTCAGAGCGCCCCGAAAAAATGATTTGGCATTTACAAAACACGCAGTTGCAGATTTCACTGAAGCTCCTCCACGGTGTTTTAGATGCCAACTGTTTGGACACGTGGCGAAAGTTTGCATAAAAGATCGACGCTGTAAGCGGTGCGGTGGCGACCACGACTTCAAAGCCTGCAAGGTCGGTTTTGCTTGCGCCGATTGCGGTGGTCATCATCCAGCGAGTTTCTGAGGCTGCCCCTTCCGTCTGAGCGCTCTGCACCGTCGAATATCCCTCTTTGCTGGTCCCGAAACTCAACCGACTGAGAAGCCTGTGCCAGGAGTTGACGAGTTTCCATTGGTGGAGTCTGATGCTGTTGCGTTACCCAACAATGTCCCTAAGAAAACTGGGACCAGCAAGACGCCAAGGTCCATTGCGTGCGAGTCCGTTGTTCGACCTCCAGCAAAAAGTGTCCGTGTTCCTGAGCGACTGGATCACAGCCAGACTCGATGGCAAGAGGGACTCTCATATGCACAAGTGACAAGAAAACCAGGTAATGTGGCCAAGAGTGTGTCCCCGTGGGCATCTCTAGTCGACGTGGTCAACAGCGCGAGGTGGTCGAGGTGGTCAACAGCGCCTGACCGTATGGGAAGTGATCATTATTCGATTTGAAAGCGCTTTACTACGCCAGTCAGCAAGCCATTTCGGCTCGTCGTACACTTCAACAGTATTCCGTGTGCCGTATGCAGTGTGCCGTGGCCGACGACCTTGAGCCGCCGTTGCCTAGCAACGCCGCAGCCGCGCTCCAACAGATGGCGCCGCCGTCGCCGCCGCTGCCGTCGCCGCTCGCTCCACCAGATGTGCTTCGCTGGGGTAGAGGGAGAGGAGGTGTCGCCTGGCGGGGGTATATATATATATATATATATATATATGCGCTTCGCCTCAGTGTATTGTAGTCGTTATGGAGAGCGCGAAAGAAACGTAACAACGACAGAACGAAGCGAGGAAAAGACAACGCGCTCAAGAGACGCCAGAAGAACGCGCCGCACGACTCGAGAAGCGTCGTAACGAAGATGCGGCTAGAAGAAGTCGTGCCACGTCCTGGAGTGACTAAACTGCTGAAGAGACCGGTTTGAGTTCTCGAGAGCGTCGGAATGAGACGTTGCGTAGACGTGCCGAGGAAACGAAGGTTTCGTAATTCAACTAGGGTTAACCAGAGCTAAACCACAGCCAAGTTTTGTGTTTGTGTCCGACTTTCGTATGTATGGTCCCAGAATCAGCAATCGGGTCAACTGTGACAAGTACAGATAGCACCTAGATCGTGTTTCTGGTGATGTTATTGACAAAATGATTTCTAGTAAGATAGCAGCAACTACGGCGGTCAAGTTACCTGGTCATTTTCCGGCCCCGGATTTAAATCTCAGGAACCTCTACGCAGCGAGAAGGGCGGAGCAGCAATTCATGTGGACGATGGACGACAGAACTTGAAGACGACCTTCAATAGGCCTGTTATTCGGCGGCAAACGAACAAGCTCTACAGGTTGCAATGGGCCTCATTCTGCGCTAGTTTGACTGTGTTCTCACCGATGACGAGAATTTGGCGAGTTATTGGCAGCCTTGCTGGAGAATCTCGCCCTTGGAAGCCTTTTGAAGCTCTTCCAATACGCAAGAAAAAAACTATTGCGTGCTTGGCAGAGGCGTTTGAAGACGTACTTGTACGTGCTAATTCTGAAATGGATATATATACACCACCTGCTTCCTCCAGGTCTATCATGAACGTCCCGTTCGCGCTTAGGGACCTTTAGACTGCGCTCAGTGGCCTGCGGCGTCGGTGTGCACCTTAGGCACTTTTCTTGACGTTGCAAGAGCTTATAACAACGGACTTCAGAGCTCAATTCAGAACAGTTTACAAGGCATGGGTATACGGGGCCATATGTTAAGATTCATTTACACGTTTATCAGTGATGGTGCGGTTCGTGACACGTACGGTTAGGGAGTACCTTAAGAACCCAAAGGGTTCTCTCAGGAGGTGTGCTTCAAGGAAGTGTCCTTTCCCACAGGTTCTTTAGCGTCGTAATGGCTGGTCTTCCCGATTCGTTGCAAAAAAATTGCAGGCAAATGCGTATGTCAATGTATGCTGACGACATTTATATTCGGATTACTGGCTACGAACACAAGAGATTAGCCCTGATAGCACGACAGGCTCTACTTTCGGTACAAGCTTACCTCCAAGGTGTGGGATGGTCTCTATAAGTGGAAACATCCGGCTTTGTTCTGTTTCCAGGTGTAGGAAGACGTCAAGCGCGGTTGAAGATAGACCTTGGTCACTCTTGCATCTGCCAATTCAATCACACGTGTTTTCCGGGCGTCATTATTGACTCCCGTCTACAGTGGCGAAAAGCGGTCGACGCGATTTTCTCATCTCTATCTTCGCGCCTCAATGAGACCTATAGAATTGCGAGTGAGCAATGGGGAAATCATCCTTCTTCAATGGTCAGACATCATGATGCGCTGGTGGTCAGTTGCATAATGTACCAAATACTTTTAATTTCCCCCTCGGCATCACGGCTTGAACGTCTGGAAGTTTTCCATAGAAAGGGCCTAAGTACTTCATGAGTCTTTATCGAAGCCTTGTCGCTTCTCAGAGACCACTAATGCATCTTCGCCGCATAGGAGAGATGGCAGCTGGGAATCCTTTGTCCAGCGGCTCTGCAAGAGATATGAGTCGAAGGCCTATATACTTGGCACTTAATACTCATCGTTCTTTAGGCCTTAATGTCCGAAGGCAAAGGAAAAGGTCGACCCCCCATCCCTCGTCTTTTCCGAGCCTCGACTGTAAGGTCACAATTCCTCATGTCAGCGCAAAGCGCAGCGGTCCTTTGGCAGCTGTCCTTTGAAAAAGATTATGCCCGCAATCCTCCAATTTTCACGGATGGTTTTGTGGACAGGGTGAAACAAGCTAGCGGAGCGGCTTTTTGCATTCCTTCTTTGCACAGTAAGTGGTCTGTACGCTTTACTACTGTCGTATCCTCCACAACGGCCGAACATGCTGCTATTGAGGTGGCTTTACGGAAGTTAGGATCTTGTCGGGCTCAACCTGTTGTCACTCTGATTCAAAACCTGCCCTTCAGAGGTTAGAGCGCGGTTTCCCTACTGATGCCTTGTCTATAAGCTCTCTCGCCTTGGTGCATAACCTGCACAGCAGATGATATACTCTACATATCCTTTTAAACGAACACTCGCCAAAGTCATAAAGGAAAAAAATAACCGTAAGAGAATTGACGTTTCGGCACCACTACGGGTGCCTTGTTCACAATGGGATGAAAAAAGGAGACGGGCTGCTGCTTATGTAGGGAAAACGTTGCGTATGTATCATGTGGATGTATATCTCGGGTAGATTGCCCTGCGTCCTGTTAATCGCTTGGCTTGTCATTTGTATGTTAAGGGATTCCTTGAGAACACGAGTAGATAATGATTTTTCTTTCTCAAGTATGCGCGTGGAATCCCAGTCAATCAAGTGGCCCTTGTTTTGCTGGTGTTCGGCGAGAGCGTTAGAAGTCACTTTTTTGTTTTTGACGTCACGCTGGTGTTCTTTGAATCGTCTCCTGAAGTCCCCTGTTTCGCCTATATAGGCTGCACCGCATTCTTTGCAAGGAGTTTTGTAAACTACCCCAGGGTAACTGGTCTTTTCAAGCGGGTCCTTTGCTCGTACCAAATGGTTTCTGAGCTTGCTGGATGGGACATGGGCAACTTGGATGTCGTAGTCAGCCAGTATCCGGCATAACGTCTCACTGACCCCAGGGGCATATGGGATGGCTGCACGTTTTTTTCTTATTTTTTTCTTATTGGCTGCTTTTGCTTCGGCTTGAGGGGCCGCAGCGTGTCGTTCTTGTGATTGTAGCACTTGACGCGTGTATCCGTTCTTTGAAAGCTCCTTTCTTATGCGGCGGACTTCACGAGTTCTTTTGCATGGGCTTGAACAAAGCTTGAAGGCACGATTGTAAAGCGCCGCGGCAACGGAGCGTTTCTGCCCTATTGGGTGCGCAGAATGAAAATTCAGGTACTTCCCTGTGTGGGTAGGCTTCCTGTACACGCTCGTCGTGATGCCGTTTGCTGTTCGTTCGATGAGAACGTCGAGGAAAGGGAGGCGCCCATTGTTCTCTTCTTCCATCGTGAACTGAACGCTCTTTCGAAATGAGTTCAGGTGCCGTAGAAATTTTTCCGCATCCTGTCGTCGGATGATGCAGAAACAGTCTTCGACGTACCGCAGGAAAAACCTAGGTGGCGGGTCGAACGATGCAAGCGCACGACTCTCTATCGTTTCTAGGGCCAGGTTGGAGCAGACTACGGAAATAGAGGCTCCCATTGCTGTGCCGAAGATCTGCTTGTACATCGTCTTGTTGAACACAAAGTATGTGTTTGACAAGCAGAATTTTAGGAGCCGGCACAAGTCGTCGGGCTCTACGGACGTACGTTTTGGCAGAGACAAGTCGTTCTTCAGGGCATTCCTGCAACACTCGACTGCGAAGTCCACCGGCACGCAAGTAAACATGGGCCTCACGTCGAACGACACCATAATGTGATCATCGCCAAAAGTCGCAGTCTTCAGTTTGTCAACGAAATGTGCCGAGTCTTTGACTTGCGTAGGCGTGTTTCCTGCCAAAGGCGCCAGTATCCGGTGGAGGTATCCCGACAACTTGTTCAGTGGTGACCGCGTGAAGTCAACAATCGGGCGAAGTGGTACCTCCTTGTTGTGCATCTTGGGAACCCCGTATATAGCTGGCGCCGAGCCGTTGTGACAAAGCAGGCGATTGTAAAGATAGCCTTTGTCGGGGGGGGGGACCAACTTGAAAACATCACTAAGAAGTTTTTGCAGCTCGGACTCGATTTTCTTTGTAGGATCTCGCGCCAGCTTGGCGTACGTCGTTGTGTCCTCCAGAAGGGCGTACATTTTTCGCACATAGTCGGTGCGGTCTAAAACGACAGTGGCGTTACCCTTGTCAGCAGGCAAGATGACGATGTCTTTGTTCTTCTGCAGCCTGGTCAATGCTGTTTGCTCTGCGGGTGTGATAGTGCGAGTCTTGCTTTTAGCAAGCTTAGAAAGAGCTCCAATGGCCCTTGAGCGTGCTTCGCTTTGTAAGCTGGGGGCGACCTTGCGTATAGCCTCTTCAACAGCGCAGGTCATGTTAACAGCATTTGGAGGAGCGCTGTATTGAAGTTGAGGCCTCGGAGAAGTAGGCTGCGTTCATGCGGATCAAGCGTGTGCGAAGACAGGTTGCATATACTCGCTGTCACCCCGGCCTCAGGCGGACTGGCCAACAGCTGCTTGAACTTGGCATTTTGTGCCATATGTTTCAATTCTTGATTCTTGGCGCCCTCGCTGTTGGCATGCAGAAGAACATCAAAGAAGTCGGCGGGAATGAGCTTTTCCAGGAACTGTTGGGCGCAATAAATGTCATTCTCCAGGCGTTTGATTGTGCATTTTGTCTCGAGGATCCTTGCCTGCAGTAGTCGCTTTTCAGCTGGAGCAATGGTTTGTCTTCTAGTTGGCGTACGCACAAGGATCGGTAGCCACCGAGACTTGGGGATCAATCCATGTGATTTCCAACGAAGATTGAACTGGAGGTGGCTTTGGAACGAAGTCAGCCTTGTCTTGAGGTTGACGAATTGTCGAATCTTGGTAACAGAAGGCAGCCCATGTTTCTCGCGAAGAGCAACATAGTTGAGGGTTCGACGGAAACCCGTCTGGCGAGGGAAATTCAGCATATCCTTTTAAACGAACACTCGCCAAAGTCATAAAGGAAAACAATAACCGTAAGAGAATTGACGTTTCGGCACCACTACGGGTGCCTTGTTCACAATGGGATGAAAAACGAGACGGGCTGCTGCTTATGTAGGGAAAACGTTGCGTATCGTGCGGATGTATATCTCGGGTAGATTGCCCTGCGTCCTGTTAATAGCTTGGCTTGTCATTTGTATGTGAAGGGATTCCTTGAGCAGACGAGTAGATAATGATTTTTCTTTCTCAAGTATGCGCGTGGAATCCCAGTCAATCAAGTGGCCCGTGTTTTGCTGGTGTTCGGCGAGAGCGTTAGATGTCACTTTTTTGTTTTTGACGTCACGCTGGTGTTCTTTGAATCGTCTCCTGAAGTCCCCTGTTTCGCCTATATAGGCTGCACCGCATTCTTTGCAAGGAATTTTGTAAACTACCCCAGGGTAACTGGTCTTTTCAAGCGGGTCCTTTGCTCGTACCAAATGGTTTCTGAGCTTGCTGGATGGGACATGGGCAACTTGGATGTCGTAGTCAGCCAGTATCCGGCATAACGTCTCACTGACCCCAGGGGCATATGGGATGGCTGCACGTTTTTTCTTATTGGCTGCTTTTGCTTCGGCTTGAGGGGCCGCAGCGTGTTGTTATTGTGATTGTAGCACTTGACGCGGGTATCCGTTCTTTGAAAGCTCCTTTCTTATGCGGCGGACTTCACGAGTTCTTTTGCATGGGCTTGAACAAAGCTTGAAGGCACGATTGTAAAGCGCCGCCGCGGCAGCGGAGCGTTTCTGCCCTATTGGTTGCGCAGAATGAAAATTCAGGTACTTCGCTGTGTGGGTAGGCTTCCTGTACACGCTCGTCGTGATGCCGTTTGCTGTTCGTTCGATGAGGACGTCGAGGAAAGGGAGGCGCCCATTGCTCTCTTCTTCCATCGGAAACTGAACGCTCTCTTGAAATGTCTTCAGGTGCCGCAGAAATTTTTCCGCATCCTGTCGTCGGATGATGCCGAAACAGTCGTCGACGTACCGCAGGAAAAACCTAGGTGGCGGGTCGAACGATGCAAGCGCACGACTCTCTATCGTTTCTAGGGCCAGGTTGGAGCAGACTACGGAAATAGAGGGTCCCATTGCTGTGCCGAAGATCTGCTTGAACATCGTCTTGTTGAACACAAAGTATGTGTTTGACAAGCAGAATTTTAGGAGCCGGCACAAGTCGTCGGTCTCTACGGGCGTACGTTCTGGCAGAGACAAGTCGTTCTTCAGGCTATTCCTGCAACACTCGACTGCGAAGTCCACCGGCACGCAAGTAAACATGGACCTCACGTCGAACGACACCATAATGTGATCATCGCCAAAAGTCGCAGTCTTCAGTTTGTCAATGAAATGTGCCGAGTCTTTGACGTGCGTAGGCGTGTTTCCTGCCAAAGGCGCCAGTATCCGGTGGAGGTATCCCGACAACTTGTTCAGTGGTGACCGTGTGAAGTCAACAATCGGGCGAAGTGGTACCTCCTTGTTGTGTATCTTGGGCACCCCGTATATAGCTGGCGCCGAGCCGTTGTGACAAAGCAGGCGATTGTAAAGATAGCCTTTGTCGGGGGGGACGAACTTGAAAACATCACTAAGAAGGTTTTGCAGCTCGGACTCGATTTTCTTTGTAGGGTCTCGCGCCAGCTTCGGCGTACGTCGTTGTGTCCTCCAGAAGGGCGTACATTTTTCGCACATAGTCGGTGCGGTCTAAAACGACAGTGGCGTTACCCTTGTCAGCAGGCAAGATGACGATGTCTTTGTTCTTCTGCAGCCTGGTCAATGCTGTTTGCTCTGCGGGTGTAAAAGTGCGAGTCTTGTTAGAAAGAGCTCCAATGGCCCTTGAGCGTGCTTCGCTTTGTAAGCTGGGGGCGACCTTGCGTATAGCCTCTTCAACAGCGCAGGTCATGTTAACAGCATTTGGAGGAGCGCGAGTATTGAAGTTGAGGCCTCGGAGAAGTAGGCTGCGTTCATGCGGATCAAGCGTGTGCGAAGACAGGTTGCATATACTCGCTGTCACCCCGGCCTCAGGCGGACTGGCCAACAGCTGCTTGAACTTGGCATTTTGTGCCATATGTTTCAATTCTTGATTCTTGGCGCCCTCGCTGTTGGCATGCAGAAGAACATCAAAGAAGTCCGCGGGAATGAGCTTTTCCAGGAACTGTTGGGCGCAATAAATGTGATTCTCCAGGCGTTTGATTGTGCATTTTTGTCTCGAGGATCCTTGCCTGCAGTAGTCGCTTTTCAGCTTGAGCAATGGATTGTCTTACAGTTGGCGTACGCACGAGGATCGGTAGCCGCAGAGACTTGGGGATCAATCCATGTGATTTGCAACTAAGATTGAACTGGAGGTGGCTTTGGAACGAAGTCAGCCTTGTCTTGAGGTTGACGAATTGTCGAATCTTGGTAACAGAAGGCGGCCCATGTTTCTCGCGAAGAGCAACATAGTTGAGGGTTCGACGGAAAGCCGTCTTTCGAGGGAAATTCAGCATATCCTTTTAAACGAACACTCGCCAAAGTCATAAAGGAAAAAAATAACCGTAAGAGAATTGACGTTTCGGCACCACTACGGGTGCCTTGTTCACAATGGGATGAAAAACGAGACGGGCTGCTGCTTATGTAGGGAAAAGGTTGCGTATCGTGCGGATGTATATCTCGGGTAGATTGTCCTGCGTCCTGTTAATCGCTTGGCTTGTCATTTGTATGTGAAGGGATTCCTTGAGCAGACGAGTAGATAATGATTTTTCTTTCTCAAGTATGCGCGTGGAATCCCAGTCAATCAAGTGGCCCGTGTTTTGCTGGTGTTCGGCGAGAGCGTTAGAAGTCACTTTCTTGTTGTTGACGTCACGCTGGTGTTCTTTGAATCGTCTCCTGAAGTCCCCTGTTTCACCTATATAGGCTGCACTGCATTCTTTGCAAGGAATTTTGTAAACTACCCCAGGGTAACTGGTCTTTTCAAGCGGGTCCTTTGCTCGTACCAAATGGTTTCTGAGCTTGCTGGATGGGACATGGGCAACTTGGATGTCGTAGTCAGCCAGTATCCGGCATAACGTCTCACTGACCCCAGGGGCATATGGGATGGCTGCACGTTTTTTCTTATTTTTTTCTTATTGGCTGCTTTTGCTTCGGCTTGAGGGGCTGCAGCGTGTCGTTCTTGTGATTGTAGAACTGACGCGGGTATCTGTTCTTTGAAAGCTCCTTTCTTATGCGGCGGACTTCACAAGTTCCTTTGCATGGGCTTGAACAAAGCTTGAAGGCACGATTGTAAAGCGCCGCGGCAACGGAGCGTTTCTGCCCTATTGGGTGCGCAGAATGAAATTTCAGCTACTTTCCTGTGTGGGTAGGCTTCCTGTACACGCTCCTCGTGATGCCGTTTGCTGTTCGTTCGATGAGGACGTCGAGAAAAGGGAGGCGCCCATTGCTCTCTTCCATCGTGAACTAACGCTCTCTTGAAATGAGTTCAGGTGCCGTAGAAATTTTTCCGCATCCTGTCGTCGGGTGATGCAGAAACAGTCGTCGACGTACCGCAGGAAAACCCTTGGTGGCGGGTCGAAAGATGCAAGCGCACGACTCTCTATCGTTTCTAGGGCCAAGTTGGAGCAGACTACGGAAATAGAGGCTCCCATTGCTGTGCCGAAGATCTGCTTGTACATCGTCTTGTTGAACACAAAGTATGTGTTTGACAAGCAGAATTTTAGGAGCCGGCACAAGTCGTCGGTCTCTACGGGCGTACGTTCTGGCAGAGACAAGTCGTTCTTCAGGGCATTCCTTCAACACTCGACTGCGAAGTCCACCGGCACGCAAGTAAACATGGACCTCACGTCGAACGACACCATATTGTGATCATCGCCAAAAATCACAGTCTTGAGTTTGTCAATGAAATGTGCCGAGTCTTTGACGTGCGTAGGCGTGTTTCCTGCCGAAGGCGCCAGTATCCGGTGGAGGTATCCCGACAACTTGTTCAGTGGTGACCGTGTGAATTCAACAATCGAGCGAAGTGGTACCTCCTTCTTGTGTATCTTGGGCACCCCTTCCTTGGGCACCCCTTTCCTTTATGACTGGCGCCTTTGGCAGGAGACACGCCTACTATCTACTCGTCTGCTCAAGGAATCCCTTCACATACAAATGACAAGCCAAGCGATTAACAGGACGCAGGGCAATCTACCCGAGATATACATCCGCACGAAACGCAACGTTTTCCCTACATAAGCAGCAGCCCGTCTCGTTTTTCATCCCATTGTGAACAAGGCACCCGTAGTGGTGCCGAAACGTCAATTCTCTTACGGTTATTTTTTTCCGTTATGACTTTGGCGAGTGTTCGTTTAAAAGGATATGCTGAATTTCCCTCGCCAGACGGGTTTCCGTCGAACCCTCAACGATATACTCTACATTTCCAATGGGTGCCCTCTCACCTAGAGTCAGAGGCAATGAGGCGGCAGACAGTCTCGCCCATAAAGCTCTGTCAAGAAATTCAACAAAAAAGTACCTCAAAACTAAAAAAGACTTCAGAGAAACGGTGCTCGATTATTTCAGTACCCTTTGGAGTGCGCTCCACAAGCCATGCGTGACTAAGAAACTAAGAAGATCCCAGGCGACTCTACTACATCGAATTGGCACGGGCTCTGCTCGTACTCTGGATGAATAAGACGGCATGACATCGTCTCCGCTATGCTGTTTATGTGGTGTTTGCGGGGATATCGAACATTACATCATGTACTGCCCAGACTGCAACGCGGAAAGGTATGTGATGTTCGCTTCCTTCAAGGGGACATGAGCCCTTCACAGTATAGTCCAGGACATTGTCTACCCGAGTGGAAACCAGACTTGCAGAAGGGAGGATGCACGCGTTCTTTTAACATTTCTGCAGGACACTGATCTTGTTTCTAAATGGTGACAGCAGGAAGGAACTATGGCCTACTGTGATTGAATGTGTGCGTAGATGGTGTCTTCTGGAGTGGACTATTTATGTTATACTGTGAGTGAATGTGTGCACGAATGCTGGCACTGCAATGGACTATGCTCTACTGTGACTGGATATGTGCATAGATGGTGACTTCTGGAGTGAAGTATGTTCTGCTGTGAGTGAATGTGTGCATAGATGGTGACTGCGGGAGTCGAATATGTACTATTATAAGTGACTGTGCGCATAGCGGGACAGATCCGACAGGATTTAGGTCATTATTACCATATAAGTGACGCTACGGTGGAACAACTGACGGCAAATTAAGCAAGGCTAATCCTACCTGTAGCATGCAACAAGTAAACTCAACTCAACTCAGAGTGGAACAAAACGGTTACCGCCTAGGCGGTGGCGCTGCAGTCGCTTTGGGATGGGCGCGTCGTCTGCTACTTCCAGCTTGAGGAGCGTCAGCGGACGGTGACTCGCGTGCATACAAAAATGTGTTTTTAATGAATACAAATGTAAGTTGCCCCTTCATCTCTTTTGTATTAATGAAACAAGACGGCTTAGTAGCATTTATAACCATAACCTTAGCCGAGCACTTTGAAGACGTGTTGGCAAACAGATTATCACATGCGTATTAGATAGACATTCAAGAAGTAAAGCTAGCGTGCTCCCAGTATCGATCATTTAAAGAAAATGCCTAAACCACCAGTACCATTATATTTCCATCTCGACGCATTAAAACAGAGAAAGTGGCTGAAGGAAAAAATTAAAAGTGGATATGCCGCAAGAAGAAAGAAAAAGCATTTAGCGTCTTTTTAAGCATTAGCCAGGTTTTATTTACAGACACTCAGCTTTTAGTCATCTAATCAATAGAGGAAAGTTTACAGCCTACTTTGCACAACCGCATATTACACACGCAAGGAACTAAAACTACGAGGGGGTAAGCGGCACGTCGTGTTTCTCTGATCTTGCCGCGTGGAACTGCGGAAAGAAGGGCTTTCAGTTCCGGCCGAGATCTGCAGCCAAACGCTCAGTGCCGAGCATCGTGGCCTCTCGTACTGCAAGCGTTGATCGCACGCCAAATTAGCAATACGTAAACGAGCGTGGCGTAGACAGCCGCGCCCGGCACAGACGACGCGAGGCGCAAGCCAGCGTAGACCAGTTTTGCAGCAAAGTGTCCACGTGACCAAGCGCAGCCAATTGGTGTAGCGGCGGCGAAGAGAAAACCAAGAAAACTAACGTGGCACTGTCAAAACCTTAGACGTGACGCTCGCGTCTATTGGAGAACAAAGTGGCAACGGAAGTGGCGCCGCATCCCGGTGGCAAGTTTTCCAACTATCCTTATCTAAAAACGTTGGTCGAAGCCGTGCTGACTTCACGCGGATGATCAGCTGTGCGCATGCGCCAATACCATGATAACCAGAGAGACTCCACAGGTGCGCCGCGCACTTCGTCGCCGCCTCGCCGCACTCCGCTCTATCACCCGAACCACGCGCGCATGCGCAGCATTGCGTACAAAAGGCGTGGATGTAATGGGCGGCTGTATCACAACGTTTGACATGCATGCAGAGAAGGAGACTCCAGCCGCTGGTAAACAGCGGTATAGACACGACAAGATAAACTCTTCCGATCCTGAGGTTGTCGCCTGCCAGTTGGCTACTCAACAAATAGGGAATGAGCGTCAGAAGGCAAAGAGAGCAGCGGAGACGCCCGAACAGAGAGAGGAACGCATTGCGAAACGTAGATGCCAGACTGCCGAGCGTAAGAGACGGCGCATAGCCACCGAGATGGAGCCCAATGTCTCTCATTGCTAAACGTACTGTGACCCCACCAAGGTCAGCCAGGGAAACGTACGTACTTTCCTCTCGCTGCGTATAATCTGGGCCTGGCATAGCCAAGCTAAGACACTGCCAATTTTAACGCGAAAGCGTTAAGGGCCCCGTGTCGAAGGAAAACCGGTGTCGTCGGCGGCGTTGGCTGTGAGCGAAAAATCTCTCCTCCCCCTCATCCTCCTCCTCACAATGTACGCCACTGCCCCAAAAGATAGCGCGCGACGGCAGCCTCCCGCTCGTCTCGTTCGGGCGCAGTGAGGCCGTACGGGCAGGCAGGAATCACACGGTGAGCGCCGAACAAAGCAGCGCACATCCAAAGCGCGTTCACTACGAAGCTTGCGGCTTGCTGCACGTTCGTTCTGCGCGGAAGCTATTCTGGCGTTCGTGGCATCGGGTTTGTCGAGAACGATGTGCCGACCAACTACGACTGAACTTGAGTCCCGCGCGTTTCGGCAAGGCGCCTGGCAGCGCTTCTACGTGGTTTGCCGCTCAGCGCGTCCGTTTAACCGTACATAGGAGAGCGATTTGTCTAACGGGAAAGGCGTCGGGCCGAACGGGCGATGGCGTTCCGTGGACTCCCTGGCAGTGCTGCGACACGCTGTCGCGTTCCACTATTAAAGGCGAAGCTTTAGCGTCCTCCAATTTTTTTCTTGCTTGGACAGAAGTTTTCCACACCATCTTGGTTGCAAAGCTTGTCTTGCACATACTATTCGCGACCTTTGCCGTTCTCAATGGAAAGCTTTGCGTAGAGACAATTTGTTTCTTTCTCTCAAGTCTGGAAAAGTTGACCTTGTGCAATTACTTGTTTGTTCACAAGCTTGCTTCATGTTTTCATGTTTTTCTTCTTGAAAGCTGCCAGTCACCCCTATCTGCTGGCGGTGCTTAGAAGGCGACTGGGTTGGCGTCTGCCCTATCTGTTCGCTAAGGCTGGTCGTTTCCGTGAGGTATTTTGTGTGGTTTCCTAAAGGAGTTGCTGGTACATTTGATTTCCTGACTGTTGGCCTCTGGTTGCAATATTTATTCGATATGCCAATAAGGCAGATCACACAAGTAATAATAGAATCTACATTCCCTGTGCTCATGTATCGGCAATCTTACCTTTGATTTATGGAATGTAGTGCATTGAAGTGAGTTCAGCGAATGTATATTCAATAAGCCACAGAAACTTTTTTTAAATTCCACACTTCAACTCTGCCCATTAATGCCTGGCTTCGCAGCAAGGGGACTTCTCTGCCATGGTCCGTGAACTGTCGCCTGTGCGACAAACCAGAGACCATAGATCGTTGTTTTGTGTGGTGATGCGCTGCAGTGTTTCTTTTTTGGGGGGATATAGTTCAGCGGAAAATGAAAAAGGACATTCAGATATCACCCTACGCTGTAAGGTTCTTGCCTATCCTGAAAAACTCCGGGACTTTGTGTGATGTGTAATACTGATTGGACTATTTAGCCTATGGAAGAGCGCATGAGGGATCGACATGCAAAGTCGCCTCGTTCATCTAAATCTCTGCTCGGTGAGCAGTGCGCCTTGGCGATGGCGGGAGTGGGGGTTTATGCTGCGCAGGACTGGCGCCTTGAATGGTTGTCCGTTCTTGCCGTAATTTAGATGTGCAGGCAGAGTGGAGGGATGTGGAGCTAAAGAGGAAGTAGCGCACAGCAATAGGACATCCCTCCATTAAAGAAGAAGTAAATAAAACCTTAGGAGCAATGCAAATGGGGAAAGCAGCTGGTGAGGATCAGGTAAAGCAGACCTTTTGGAGGACGGAGGGGTGATTGTGCTAGAGAAAATTCGACCCCTCAATAGCCTTATGACTTCTTGGAAGCTATAAAGCTGGGAAGAACGCTAATATTATCATAAATCTTAGGAAACGAGATGTGATGGACTTGAAAAAATGATAGTCCAACCAGCTTACTGTTCTTAGCCTACAAGGTATTTACTAAGGTAATCGCTAATACAGTCGGGAAACCTAACACTTCAATCAACCAAATAATCAGGCAGGCTTTCGTAAATGTTTAACTCCAATAGATCATATTCACACTATCATTCAGGTGATCGAGAAATGCGCAGAATATAACCAACCCCTAAATATAGCCTTCATTGAATACGAGAAGGTCTTTGAGTGAGATGAAACCTCAGCAGTCGTGTAAACATTGCTGAATTAGGGCGTAGAAGAGTCTTATATAAAAATATAGGAAGTTATTGATAACGGCTGCACAGTTACCACAGTCCTCCCTAATGTCAACAATGTAATTCCAATAAGGAAGGGTATCAGGCTGGGATACACGATCTCGCCAATGATATTCACCGCCTGTTTATAAGAGCTACTGCAAGGCCTGGATTGGAAACAGTTGGGGATAGGAATTTTAGGAGAATACCTAAGTGATTTGCGATTCGAAGATGAATATGCCTTGCTGAAGGAGAAGGAGGAGGAGGTGGAAGAAGAGAAAAGGCAGGGCTGCTTACCGGAAGAATAATCGGCCATAGGTCAAGGCCTTGCTGCGCGTTTTCATGCCCGCACTGACTTTCCTTCGTCCCCATTCTATTCGAGGGCATACTTCACTGAGGTCTCTGGATCTGATTTAGCGTGTGTAGTAAATTGCCTGCAGTCTGCTGCCCCTGGGGTTGACGGAGTAACTGTTGGCATACTGAAGATACTAATGCAAGGCTTTGCCCCGGACCTCTTGCAGATTGTCAGCCCGTCTTTGAAGAAAGCCTGGATTCCACAAAACTAGAAAGCAGCGAAAATAATTTTATTGCTAAAAGACCAGAAGAAGGGTTTTGATCTCGACAATATTCGGCCGACTGCTCTCACATCAAATTTGGTTACGCTTATAGAACGGGTAGTCTTCAGCCGCCTCACGAATCATGTTCTGTCTCTTCAAGGCTCCAGTGAGGCTCACATTGGTTTCCGTAGTGGGTTTTCCATTTGGACCACGCACGTAGACTTGGAGAGCCACATTGGGGTTGCTATGAAGCAAAAAGAGGTATCTGCTCTTGTTACTTTAGATATTGCTAAGGCGTATGACCGCGCTGAACGCAGCATTGTGCTTCAAAAGCTAGCTGGTGTACAACCTCCTTGCTACCTCTTCGCGTGGATAAGAGAGTTCTTAAGGAACCGATCATTCTTTCGCACTAAGGGTACGTTATATTCTAACACATACGCCCAGTCTAGAGGTGTCCCACAAGGCTCCGTTCTTTCGCCGTTGTTGTTTAACATACTAGTGCATGATATCCCTGTTCACCCGGTCATCAAAGTTTGTGTGTATGTGGATGATATTGCTTTTTTCGCTTCCGCCAAAATATTCATATCCTGTATCAATTGTTGCAGGAGTATTTAAATGCTCTAGAAGTATGGCTCGACAGCCTGATGTTAACTTTAGATCTCATCAAGTGTGCTGTCCTTGTTTTTCACATCCCCTCTTTAAATTTCTTAGGCGTATCACTGTATCCTAATCCCGCAAGTTGATTCGGTTAAATACTTGGATATACTATATGATCCGCCGTTACAGTGGCAGCCCCATATTAGAAGCATCGTGCTTAAAGGTGAGCGTGCCCTTGGCCTGTTGGATAGGATCAGCCACAAGAAATTTGATATGCGCCGCGACACTTTGCTCTTTCTTTATAAGGCCTATGGCCAATACTTGAATTCAGCTCTGTTCTCTTCTCTGCGTGCCTAAGGTACAAGCCTTAGCCCCTATTTGTTATGAAGCAACGAGCTCTGCGCCTTTACTTACTTCTGCCTAAATCAGTGGCGAATACTGTGCTGTACTTTGAGGCGCGGATACATGATCTAAATTTGCGGTTTCAGCTTCTTACTCTGCGGACGTTTTTAAGGTTCTTTGGAGCCTGTTCCTGGATTGGCTAACTCAATATTTACAACGAACCCATCTCTATTATTCTGTACTTTTTGGCCTAGGTATAATTTTCCTCTGGTTGTGTTCACTAATTCGCTGCTGTGAAAAATATGTTTCAATAAATTCGGTAGTACCAGTTATCCACTTCCGCGCTGATACTGTAGTCTGCTTTGATGACGCCGTCTTAGGGAATGCTAAAAATCTGCCTCCAGTTTTATAAATGGGCTTATTGACGAGTATCTGGACAATTTTCCCAACCATAGTGCCGTTTTACAGACGCCTCTCAGCAAAATGAAAAGGCAGCCTTTGGCATTTACTCAATGGCTCTTGACTGGAGCTATTCATTTCGGGCCCCTGACTATCCTCTTGTTTTTGTCGCCGAGTTTCTGGCCATTGAGTTGGCCTTAATAAGGATTCCCTGCAATAGCTCTCAGGTTATTATACTTTCAGAGAGTCTTTCCGGTTTGACAGCGCTCTAAAAATCGTGGGATACTACTATGAGGCGATCCCTTAGATTTTTATTCCACCACATATTACAGAAGTACGTCTTCACTGGGTCCCTGGGCACTGTGGCATTGATTATAATGAGAGGGTTGATTTTTTAGCTAATTCCGCCCTTGGGAGACCTATTGTCCCGTTCGTCCCTAAAACAGTCTTCTTGACTGCAGCACGCTTCCAAAGGTTCCAGCACCTCCACTACTTGAGCCATGAGCCTCTCCTTGCTATAGCGGGTTTTCAACACCTGGCATTTCCTTGGAGTTTGCGGATGTTTAGTTCAAGGAAATGTGAGGTGTCCAGGACCCTCCTGCGCTGCAGAATACCGCGACTAAATTTCTATGCCGATCAGGGTTATCGCTGACCAACGTCTCTGAGTCTTATGGCGAAATTCAGTCAATAAATCACTTGTTCCTCTTTTGCCGGCGGTCCGCTTCTCTCCGTAGAACTTACTTGGAGATGCCCCTCGCTCGACTTATGCTACTTCTGTCTATTCCGATCCTCCTCTCCTTTGGGGCAAGCGCCAAGGGATATGCCTTGAAACCAGTGTGCGATTTTATTCATGGATATATTTTTGTATCACGTAGATTTTTATGCTAGAATGTGACACAGCTTGAATTTCCGTTTTTTATCGCCTTTTTAATCCAAATTCGAGTCTTCGTCAAAAAATTATTCATTTACTGCCCTCCTTACCCATGTGTGCGTTTGTATCAGCATTGCACCCTGGCCAATCCACCGCCGTGGGTACGTGCCATTCAACCTGAGGACATCAGCATCATCCACATCATCATCATCAGGATAATTGGTTTGCTACACTAAACGGGGGAAAGGGGTGAGGAAATAAAACGAAAGAGAAAGGAGAGTCACTATGAAAAGTGAGCGTTCGTTAAAGTCACAGCCTATCGGGCAGGCTAGAAGTTCGCAAGAAGCGGAGCTCTGCTTTGGAGGCCTTCACCGCCGATGATCGCCACGGCCAGTGGCCCAGAATCTTCGTTTTCGTCAGTGGGCGTCGATCTAGACGCTCCCGCGCACGGCAGGGCGACTGCCTTTGGGCGCTGTAGGCAGGGCATTCACAAAGAATGTGGGATATAGTCTCGTCATACCCGCAGATGGCACATGCAGGGCTGTCAGCCATCATACCGATTAACAACGAGTAATTGTTGGTGAAACATGCACCAAGCCACAGACGACACAGCATAGTTTCTTCACATCGTGGTAGATCGGATGAAAGCCGGAGCTTCAAATCTGTGTCCAAGGATTTTAAACGTGAATTGAAAAATTGACCGGAATTCCACGCGGCAAGGGTGATGTCACTCAGAAGAAGGCGAAGCCTGCCCGCTGCGTCTGATCTCGAAAAGAGGATCGACACAAACTCGCCGTCGTTGTGAGCCGTTCGCGAGACCTCATCCGCGCGGTGATTGCCTGTTATGCCGCTCTGCCCCGGTAGCCATTGGTAGATAATGTCGTGCCCTTTATTTATGGCACAGTGATGTAGTTTGCAAATTTGTGCGACCAGCTGTTCAAGGGATCCACGGCGAAAAGAAGTTTGTAAGCCTTGGAGGGCAGCTTTGGAATCGGTGAAAATAGACCACTGCTGATGACGCTGCTGATTGATGTGTTCAATGGCGACACGAAGAGCGGTGAGTTCAGCACCCGTCGAAGAAGTCTGGTCAGCTTTCCTAACTCTAATTTCTGTAGTCCATGGGGGGATGACCACGGAGCACGAAGAACTGATAGTGTTCACTGAGCCGTCGGTGTAGACGTGCACCCGGTTTGCATGGTGCTCATGAAAATATTCAAGAGTGACTTGTTTCAGTTCTATCGGTGATAAATCGATCTTCTTCCTGATGGCAGGTATTGAACGAAGCACACGGGGATTGTGCATGCTCCAAAGTGGCGAGGACAGTCTAGAAGCGGGTGCAAACTGCGACGGCAGAATGGCGGAATGTGCACCAATGGCGTTTGTGAACGATGTGCGCGCTCTAGTAATAGGTAGACTGGCAAGATGGTGAGCCGGAACATGCCTTGTTGAGTAACTCAGGAGATTCAGGAGATGAACTGCAAAGCATGATCGATGAGTAAGAGAGGCAGAGTAGAATCGTGGGTCTAAAGATTAACATATAGAAAACCAAAGTAATCTTCAGCAGACTGGCAAGGAAACAGCACTTCAAAAGTGGTAGCTTCGCGGGATTGAGTTCCATGCAATAAAAAAATGTGGCTATAACATAGTGGTCTAGTGCAGTGCAATGCGTGTTTAAATCCCTGTCGGGGCAATATTTGTTTTATCTATTTATTTATTTATTTATTCAAGGTGAAGCTGAAGGCATTTGCGCTGGCCTAGCTTTTGCAGATTTTGTCGTGAAGTAGACCTTTCGCGCTAAAACAAAACAAAAGTGGAAATATGGAAATACATCTCGCTCAGTAAAGAGACAAAAGTGCCAGCCTGTTTGTTACGGCGAAGCGCGAAAACCCCCGCACGTCCAACGGCGTCGCAGAATCAAACCTGTCGTTACTGCTGAGCCAAAAAGTATCCCTCACTTGGGGCATCGTTGCCCTGCAGAATCAGTAGACTCGGCTTCTAGCCAAGAACTTAAGCGCCGAATACAGCCACTTGTCATGGGCGCTTTCGATGAAACTAACGAGCCCGCAGCACATTGCGTAAAGTCAATGTCCAGGAGCACCCCTCCAGTGGGTCTTAGCCGAACAGTTAAGGCTGACTTAAATCATGATTTGAACACTGATCAGCAATGGCGCCAGCAAACCATCCTTGACTCTTTCCATGACTGCTTTGCGACCACCTTTAATTAGATGTCAGGCAAACGTCCATAACGAAACATAGCACCATAGTTGATAACAACGAACACACTATCCGTAAGCACCCCTATCGAGCGTCGAAGAAAGAAGGTGAGGCGATGCGGCAGAAGTTTGACGAAATGCTCCAGGGTTATGTCATACAGCCGTTTATAAGCCCATGGGTTTCGCCCGTTAATTGTGCTGGTCGCCAAGACAGACGGGACACTCATGTTTTTTGTCGACTATCGAAGACTTGATAAAATTACCAAAAAGGGCGTTTACCCTTTACCACGAACCGATGACTCTTTCGACCGGCTGCAACGGGTCCGCTACTTTTCCTCTCTTGAGCTCCACAGTGGGTACTGGCAGATAGAGGTGGATGAACGAGACCGCGAGAAGACAGCGTTCGTAGCTCCCGACGGGTTGTATGAGTTCGAGGTGCTACCCTTCGGCTTGTGTCCGCTTCTGCCACCGTTGAAATAACGATGATGGATACTGGCCTAGTTGGCTCCAAATTGTAGTTCTCCTTTGTCTACCTTGACGAAGTCCTTTCCTTCTGCCATCTGCGACGAGCATCTCAAGCGCTTGAGAGCAGCACTGGGGGCCATACGATCGGTCGGCTTCTCGCTCCAGCCAGAAAAATGACACTTTGCGTTTCAACGGCCCAAGTTTCGGACCACGTCGTGAACGCTGAGGGTGTTAGCCCTAACTCTGAGAAGACTGCTGCCGTCTCTGCGTTCCCGACACCCCCTGATGAACGTGCTGTGCGCCGTCGTTTGGGTCTCTGCGCCTATTACAGATGTTTTGTGCGAGATTTCTCCCGACTAGCCGAGCCTGTAACTTGCTTGACAAACGGCGAGCAACGTTTTTTCTGGGCCCAAGAACAGCAGAAGGTCTTCGAGGAGCTCAGAAACAGCCTGCAAACTTCCCCCATCCTTGGCCATTTCGACTAGGAGGCGAACATGAAACTACACATCGATGCCAGGAATCTCAGTCTGGGCGCCGTCCTCGTTCAGTGCAAGGTAGTGTTGAGCGCGTGATTGTTTATGGAAGTTGTAGACTGTCGCGATCTGTCCGAATTATTCTTCCACGGAATAAGAGGGCCTTGCTGTCGTTTGGGTGGTAACAAAATTTCGCCCGTGCTTGTATGGTCGCCCATTTCGAGTCGCGAGCGTTCACCACCCCCTTTGTAGGTTCGCGAATTTTAAAGACGCCTTGGGGACGCTAGCGCGTTGGAGCCTCCGATGCAGGAATTCGATATTACCATCGATTAAAACTCTGACAGCAACGCAGACTGCCAGTCCGGTGCTCCTATCCCGCACAACACTGCGGACGTAGAAGATGATCTCGCTTTTCTGGGCGCTTTAATCACATTTGTGTTCATGCAACAAGAGAGATGCGACGCTGTAGTGCTCACGCTCCCTTCCTGCTGTTGATTTCGGCGAATTTGGAGATAGGGAGGATTCCCTGAAAACCACTGCGAAGGTGAATGAGCCCCCTGGAAGAAACTTATTGGCTGCAGAAATGTCGGAAGCAGCGAGGCGACACCATTGTCGGAAGACAATGGCGTCCCCACGTGGTCGAGCATGCCATCGGGTCGACGAATGCAGCGTTGTCCTCATTAGTCAAGCAGGGGTTGACAATTGACGGAGAGCTGCGCCTTCGACAGAGGTTCCACGCTGCGGTCATCTGACGAGGAAGTGCAAGATCTTTCAACCCCTGCTGGAAAACAGCCTGACATTCCTGCGCCACATCGGCCCGCATTCCTGTGTCACGTACACGCATTCCTGGGCTACATGGGCGCATTCCGGACCCACGTGCGCGCCCACGTGCAGGCTGTGTTGACAACAATGCGACCGGTTCTTGTACCCTTTCCATCGACCGAGCTGCGAGAGATCAGCACCGCCCTACCGTGGGCGGTATCATCAGTGTCATCGTCTGATTGGACACCAATCTTGGAACTGTATTCGTCAGCCAGGGATCTGGGGAATACGAAGGGCACTTAACGAGCCGCTGGTTTGGGTACCGAGACACTCCCGACCGCTAAGAAGCTCCCTTTACTGAGAGGCACTCTCAGTTGCTCTCTCCAGTACAGTATGTAAATAGTCTCTGTATAAAGTTTTCCATGTTTTCTTCCTCCGATTTTCTTCTTCCCTTCTCCGGCCCGACCGCGCTACATGAATCCCAACAACGCCGAACTGCGACCCCCAATAGAGTGTATCTCGAAGGCCACGCGTCGTCGCCGCCTCGATTCTTCACTTGCGGGCGCTCGTCGTTCTGCCCACGGGGTGGCATCCTCTACAAGAGAAGCCCCATGAACACTCTGTACGTGCTCGCGGTTCCAACGATGCTTCCAGACGAAGTTCTGCACGCGTGCCACGACAAGCTGTGTTTAGGCCCCATCGGCTATTCTCCCACGTTGGGGTGGGAACGTCAAAAGTATTACTGGTCCAGGTGCAATTGTTACAGTCGTCCAGCGCTATGTTAACACTTGCCATGCGTGCCAACGTCGGAAGACACCTGTCATGGCGGCCAGCCTACTGAAGCCCATTGATTCGACTCGAATCTCCTTTTACTACGTCGGCATGGAGTTGCTGGAACCACTTCCGACATCATCATGGGAGCAGGCGCTTTAAAACTGCCACCGACTACCTCTCCCGGTATTGTGAGACGAGAGCCTTTCCCCGCGGCACCACTGCTGAAATTGCTAACTTTTTTCATCTTTAGCATAGCCGTCCGTCACGGTGCCCCTATTGTCGTTTTGACTGATAGAGGCACGCTTACTGAGCCCTTACTCATATCCTGCGCAGTCGCAACAATCACAGTGGAATCACAGGGTACCATCCTCAAATGGACTGACTGAGCGTCTCAAAATGACTATCGTCGACATGCTTTCGATGTTCGTTGACGCTGACCGTAAAAAATGGCAGTGGCTTAGCTCGGCTATGCCAGAATATATGTAGCGAAAGCAAGTGTGAAACTCTCCGATTGGCCTTGTCCACACATTCCACAACGTATGAGGCACAGACATAAACGTCCAGTATGACCTGTAGGTCCATGTTTGATTTCAGCACCGAGGCTATCCAAGGATTGAAGGGGTCGCGTCACTGTTACGCCTATTCTCTAGGCTAACGGCACGCTGTTCTTCGGTTTCTAGAGCCCGCCGCTGAAGTCTCTTGGTCGCATGCCATCGTTCATCACGGGCCGTCTTCAGTGAAGCAGGACTCAGGTCTCTCCTCCAGCTGCTGTCGCTGCTGCTAGCGGTCGAGACACCGGACGTCAAACGTGCCTGTCTCGCGGCGGCATATTCACGGCGGCGCTTAGCCAGTCGTTCGGCGCGCTGTTCGTCTGTGTCCGGGGCGATTCGTTCCCTCTTCATCTCGTTCCGCTGTCGATTCCAGGCCTCCTCCAGCTTACCAGAATTGTCGCAGGCCATACTGTGGTTGCGGCGCACGCCAGCTCTCCTTTTCAATCCTGTGACAGCTTACCACGCATGCGACACAGCTGTCGAAGCGAGCGGAGGCGAGCGCAACGACGAGGAACGCGGTGTCACGTCCTACCAAACGGCGGCGGCGGCGAGCGGCGCAGTGTGACGTCATGCCAGAAGGCGCGGCGTGCGCGCGAAGCACAGTGACCTTCCACGGCGTGCCGCGCGTTGTGACGTCCCGTGCCTCGATGGAGTACCGCCACGGCGAAATCGCGAGTTTGCGGCCAATAAAGCTTTCGCTTTAAAATCGGGACCAGAGCTTGCCTTGCGACAGGTTAGCCTATAACACTGCTGTTCAAGAGACAACGCGCTCCACGCAGTTTCGTTTGGTGCGCGGTCGAAAAGCTACGACAATGATCGACGCAATGTTACAGATAGATGTTGCACATTCCTCCGTCGCTGGCGCTGAACTGTTCGTAGCGAACCCGCACCCAGCAAGAAAGCGATGCTCAACGCTACAACCTTCATCACCGGGTGGTGCTTTACCAGCCTGGCGACCAAGTTTCGGTTTTGACCCCAATCCGTCTGCGGGGACGCCCTGAGAAGCTTCTGCGCCGCTACTGACGTTAACTACGAACTGCTCCTGCGAGAGTTTGTTAGCTCCTTCAGGAGGCAGGCCGCATCCGAAGACAACGACTGTGATGACCACATTGGTTATTATTCTGGTCTTGACTCATGACTCAACAACAATTACTCACATGACCATGACAATGACATGGCACTCTATTTATATACCAATTGTCATACACATTAAATCATAACTTCTCTACTAGTTGATGACGTCATATTGTGCGACACATTTTGCTTCCACATTTTGCGTCCAGTTTTTTCGCACACGTCAATTGCCGACATAGCCTAGTAATGCTTTCTCCCCCGCAGGGAGAACCCGCCATCGGAACATTGGAGGAATGGGAGGCCCTCCTTGCGTCGCAGGATCCGGGCACCCGACTTCGCTGTCTGAACCGAGGTGCCAGTGCAATGGTCCTACGTGGCCTGGACACATGCGCGTAAAGTGAGGGCTGTGCGGTTGCCACGAGAACTTAAAGGGTCCAAACTCGCTTGCCAGTAAAGTTTTCCATCTATTTGCTTTAATAAAGTGGTATTGAAAGGAATGCCATTGACTAAAATGATAACTGCGAGCTGATTGTAGCAAAAGGGGGGAAAAAATCTAATGCTTTGTCACATCAGACGATATTGGTGTATGTCAGCGAGCTTGCCTCAGAAACATCACAGATGAATCTAGTTGTAAACTTTTTATCACAGAAGTAGCGTAATGAGTTCTATCAGTTCGCCTTGCTAGCGATTACTTGGGGTTCTCAAGCGGTAACAAACCGCTGTTTGTGATTGAGCACCTTACTCCAGAGAACAAAAGGCACTTTGCCGAAGTGGTAGACAGGAAAAAAGAAAAAGAGCGGCAGTATGGTAAGGTAAGGCAACAGGGGCCGAATTACGGATCGCTCTAAATCGAAAAGTCTCAAACACGGTCTCAATTCCTCGCTCCTATTGGTCGGCTGTTACCGACGGCCATTTTGGTTTTTTGCGTCACCGGCTGACGTCATGAACGTGGCAGAAATGTTGGCGTTGCTCACCCAATGCGAGCTGATTGCGGCAATATTTTGAGAGCGAAGAAAGTGGTCTCAAACCGTTTGAGGGCGAAAATGGCGGCTGTTCACATCATCGTATACGCGGGTGGCCGCGCGAGCAATTCTGTAGGAGGGCGCGTGAAGACGGTTTTGACGCGCGGGACGAGTTACTTCGACGTTTCAACTTAGGAAGGAGACTGCACAGTAGCTGTGCGACGAACTCGCCGTTGAACTGGGAGGTGCGCGGGTGATCGCGATGTCAGTGGAGTGGCAGGTGCTGTGCGCCCTGCGCTTCTTCACCACCGGTGGGTGTCAAGGCACCGTAGGAAACGAAGCAAACTTCGGCGTAGCCCAACCGACTGTGAGCAAGTGTTTGCGGTGGCTAGCGGTGAACATTGTCAACGTTGGGTTACAGAAGGGTTGTGTTCGCTTTCCGTAGAAACCAGAAGAGAAGGCGGCGGCGAAGGAGGGCTTCCTTTGCTTAAACTTTCGACGTGACAGCATCCACGGCGTCGCCGGGTGTGTCGATGGCGCCATCAAGGTGCCGCGGGACAGTGATGCAGACAAGCCGTAATGGGCTTTACGCTGCAAACATGATAGTAAACAGATCTAGGCCTCTGGTTTTGACCGCATGAGTTCGGCTACAAGTGCGGACATCGGCAACGAAAGTTAACGATTAAGTTCGTCCTGTGCGTGTTTTTCTCAGGTCTGTGGCGTGAACATGTGCATTCTAGCCGCGGACATGCGCTGACCCGGATCCTTCCATAACGAGGTTATCTGGCGGCACTCTGAGGTGGAGGGAGGCCTGATGGACGACGATGAGTTTTTTCTGGGTAAGCAGTAAAAAGTTTTGTCAGCCGTCGGGCGACCTTGATTACATATATTGAGTGCCAGCAATATGCATTTGCGCAGATCTGCTAAAGCTACAAGAATGAGTGTGACTAGTTACACCATTGCAGACACGTTACAGTAAGCTACAGTGTATTGTCACTCTTCTGTTATATATAATTGCGGCAGAAACACAGGACACATATAACATTGTTAACATGCATGGTATTTCCTGTCGAAGAAACCAAGGAAAAATGCAGCTGACGGAACTTGTGCTGTGTAGGCAATCATAGCACATCATTTATATCAGTATGATAATGAAACTCTGACCTTACAGCAATGCTCACTTATACACCTCAATCATACGTTGTCTGGCTGTGGGCTACTTAGCACGAGTATTCCATTTTATAGTACAGCTTCCTGTTAGGCTGTTGAGATAAATGAGGAAGGACATGCTTAATTGCATCATTTTTTCTTATGCAGGCGTCCGTGAGACACTTGTTTCATTACTAGTTGGCATGCTTCTATAAGCGAACAATGTCCAAAAATGACACCTACTCTTCCAATCTTGTTACACTTACACTTCGCTAATATCCTTATAATATTAGAAGCTGTGGCTCGTATGCAAGCCCACAAATCAAAACCAACTATGGTTTCATGATGCTCGGGTCTATCTTACCTAGGCTTCTAAACATATCATTGCCTAATGAACTTAGTACCATGTCACTCTTCAATTCGCAACCTGTATATCTTACTGCACTGTTAACTAAAATTGTTTTTGCTGGACGTTTTGGGCAGTACAAGAATGTACTCTCTAATTTTCCTCTTTTTTTCAGTAAGAAATGGTGTTATCAATATATGACGCGTTCGTCTTTATGTTGCTGTCATGCCGAGTGATTCTGTACCAAGTGTTGTTTGAATTTTCTACTCCTGAATGCTAATATCTCAGTCAATGTCTATGTATACTATCGTGCATCATGTGCCGCTGCCAACATCCAGGGGCGGCGAGGCTTGTCAAGCAGTGGAGGACGCTGCTTTTTTCTCACCGTCCCCAGTTTATTATATTGCGCGAAAAACTGGAACAAAGAAATGAGATGAAATGTTGCCCCACTGGAGCCATGGCTGCTTGCACCAGTTTCGTGGCATACAGACCCGACTCAGCCGAAGGCCTGTACAACACGCCACATGCTTTCACACAATTGGTGGTTGAGCGCTGTATCGGTGCGCTGAGGAGCTGCTTCCGGTGCTTTCAAAGGCACCGGATGCACCACTGCCAGTGGGAGTGAAGACTGTGCATCATCACTGCGCGTGCCTGACTTAACAACCTCTGTTTGGATACGCCCATGTCAGCAGAGGATGCAGGTGACACTTCCACTGGCCTAGATACAATGACCCACCTCCTAATGCTCGCTACCTCGTAGAGACAGGATCCTCCGCACCCGCCTCTAGGGAAGAGCAATGAGCTACTGTATTTTCGTCCTCTTTAGGACGCCGCGTCTCCGAAGGCAGGCGTATCTAGGGATGGTGCAGCGACAGTTGTGGAAACTCTAACGTCTAGCGACAACTCACCATGCTGGCGTGGAGAGTCATATCAGCCACTGTTCCTGTTGCCACTGTCATTGCCTCGTGTCAGTGCACAACCCACATGTGCAAGGGTGTGAGCAACCGTGTGGTGTGGTTGCGCCCTTGGCCAACCTGTATGCGGCCAGAAGCTGCAGTGACAAAGTGCCCCACCGGCTGCCACTTCATTGTCAGTGTGTTTGCCAGTATAACCCCAAGGCCCTCAGCAGCGCGTTGCGCACTTTTTCTGAAGGCGGAACAGAAGTTGAAACAGCTTGCCCCATGTGTGAAAAACATCATGGTGCACTCCCTTTGCAAGTGCTTATGTTGAACCACCGGCCCCTGCCTGGCTGTCACTGTCACAGATAAGGAGGCCAAAATAAAATTATGAAGGAAAGAGGGTGAAGAAGACGACGTGGATTAACCGAAGAATAAAGAAGAAGCATTCGGTGAGGTGGAGAGAGATGATTTGCGGAGAAGCATTCGATGAGGTGGAGAGAGATGATTGGTGGAGAAGAGAAGAAGAAGACGACGGCAAGGCTTACGTGGAATAACGCCAAGGCTCTAAAACGGCAAGAGAGAGTGAGACAACGGGGGGAACAGCAGAGAAGCGGAGGCGCCGGCGGGTCAGGGACACATCGGCTGGAAGAGAGCGACGCCGGCTACTGCTCCGGTGAGCTCGCGTTCTACGGCTTCACATCGTGGACCTCCTGCCGTTCCTGAGCCCGTTCCGGGGAGTCAACGGAGGACGCTACCACCTGTTACGGCCAGTGGTGTATACAGCGCTGTTGCCACCCATCCGGGTGGTGCCCCCAACGCCAACACCGGCATCACCTCCATGGGCGCTTGGACCGGGAGCTTATACGACGTAGCCAGCGACGCCGCCAGCGACGCCAGCCCAAGCACATCGAACGCCGCCTCGACGCCGGCTACTGGATCCATACAACGCCGCAGCCGCACCGAACCAACCGTGAGCACGAACGCCGACCACTAACAGTAGAACGATAGTAGTAGACGCTGGTAGCAGTGTTCCCGGATCGTGTGCATTTATAGGCTTTGTGTTTTGTGTTTTTTAGTTTTGGGTTCTAGTGCGTGTGTCACGTAGGGTGTATTAAATGCACGTTTGCTTGGATACACCGGTCGCCAAGTCTATTCTCGCGGTGCGAGTGTTATTCGGGGAGATCCGTGTCAAAGATAAGTGGCGAGCCTGTGCCAGGATTCATTTACTTTTTTGTTTTTGCTTTGTCTCGGATCTTTCCGATCTCTCGACGATCTATGGACTTCGCAAGAACGTTAGAACTGGCGCTCAAGCTAGGAAGAGGCGATGCATCTTTATGAGGAGAAGGGAAAGAGTTAGAGAGAAGAAAGGGCGCAAGCACGCGCAGACGCTCGCGAGGCAGAAGAGCGAGAAGAGAGCTCGTGAAGCAGAAGAGCGCGAGGCGAAAAGAGCTCGCGAGGCAGAAGAGCGAGTCCCGCCGCGGTGGCTCAGTGGTTAGGGCGCCACCGCGGCGGCCGCGTTTTTATGGAGGCGAAACGCTAAGGCGCCCGTGTGCTGTGCGATATCAGTGCACGGTAAAGATCCCCAGGTGGTCGAAATTATTGCGGAGCCCTCCACTACGGCACCTATTCCTTCCTTTCTTCTTTCACTCCAACCTTTATCCCTTCCCTTACGGCGCGGTTATGGTGTCCACCGATAAATGAGACAGATACTGCGCCATTTCCTTTCCCCAAAAACCAATTATTATTATTATTAGAAGAGCGAGAAGAGGAAAGAGCTCACGAGGCAGGAGAGCGAGAAGAGAAAAGAGGTCACGAGGCACAGGGAAGAGCTCGCGGGGCAGAAGAAGAGGAGAAAATGAGTTGATTTTGTGAAACAGGCGCATGTCTCGGGAGGATATGAGGAGGTCACGGACAATGATCAGCGTTCCTTAGCGGGTACAGAATCTCCTAGACCGGCCAGAGTTTGTCCCAAGGAGCAGATGGCGCCTTTCAATGACAAAAGAGATGATCTGTACGTATATCTGCAACGATTCGAGCGGATAGCTTTGGGGCAAGGCTGGCAGCGCAGTGAATGGGCCACGGCATTGAACATGTGTTTAGTCGGAGAGGCGCTTAATGTGTTTGGAAGGGTGCCTGCTGCTGATTCCATGGACTACGAGAAAGTCAAAAAGGCGCTCTTCCAAAGATTCAGGTTTACGGCAGAGGGTTTTCGTGAGAGATTTCGCACCGCGAAACCTGAAGATTCGGAAACCGCTAAGCAGTTTTCCTGCAGGCTGACCAACTATTTTGATAGGTGACTTGACATGTCAAACACAGAAAAGAGTTTTGAAGGGGTGCGTGACAAGCTGGTGAGAGAGCAATTTTTAGCGTGTTGCAGCTCAAAGCTGGCGCTATTCCTGAAAGAAAGTTGTGTTCATTGGAAGAGTTCGCCGACTCTGCAGACCAATTCATCGAGGCTTAAGGGCTAAGAAATTTGAGTAAGGCAAAGGAGGAAACCCGAAAGATCCTAGAAACAGATGCGGCAAAACCAGGAGCATATGGCAGTGCATCTAAGGCGCCAGTAAGGTGTCTTCTCTGCGGCAAGGTGGGACACCGTGCAGCTGATTGTCGGATTAGTAGCGCTGCCCAAAAAACACAGGTTGTGTGTCAAGGTTGTAAGAGAAGGGATCATACTCTGGATGGGTGCGGATACAGAACGCAGGACCGAGCTGCATGCGTTGTCGACTCTGGGGTAGAATTTAATTGTCACGCCACCTGAAGTTCCACAGCTGAAAGGAGAGCAAACGCCGCTGGAAAATGAGGCGGTGAGTGGAACACCCAAGTCGAAAGCAGCAATGCCGGTGGTGGTTGGGCAAATAGGGGACCGTCCTATATTGGTGCTTAGAGACAGCGGAGCTAACACAGTTTTGGTTCGAAGAACCCTGGTGAAAGACGAGGATCTTACAGGGGAAGCGTCGGTCGTCACTCGTGTAGATAACTCAGTAAGGTACCTTCCTGAAGCCGGGATTCTAGTGTCCACGCCATATTATTCTGGGCTGGTAGCGGTAAAATGCGTAGACCAACCAATCTACGATCTCATCTTGGGAAACATTACGGGTGCAAGAAGTGTCGAAGACACTGATCCCGAGTGGAGGATCCTCGACGCTGAAGAACATCGAGAGGAGAGGCCCGCGACAGTTCAGGCGGGTGCAGTCAGTTTCTCGTCGGCAATGGAGACCAGAGCTCAAGCGACAGCCCGAGCAACGCAGCGTCTGCTCTCTACTCCTGTTACGTTGTGCCTGAGCGTAACACCGGGCGAAATTGCAATTAGGCAAAAAGAAGACCCGAGCCTGAAGGCCTGCTTCGAAAGAGTCGGGGAAAAATGAAAAGAAAGAAGAGTCGTACGTCATTCGAATATCAATTGGTAAATGGTGCTCTGCACAGGGAATGAATATTTAGTTCAGGAAGGCGGGTCCAACATCTGGTGTTACCGAGAGATATGCGAGAGACAGTGCTACGCTTAGGACATGACGCCATTATGGCCGGACACCAGGGTGTTCAAAAAACGGCGTCTAGGATCACCGATGAGTTCTTTTGGCCGGGTGTTGAGAGTTACGTTAAGCGCTTTGTTTGCTCATGTGACGTGTGTCAGCGCACAGTTCCTAAGGGAAGAGTTGGCCCCGTACCTCTGGGCAAGATGCCAGGCATCGACCTACCGTTTCAGCGAGTGGCGATTGACATTGTGGGGCCAATCTCTCCAGTATCCGCCAAACGCAATATATATGTGCTTACTCTGGTTGACGTGGCCACTCGTTATCCTGACGCTAATCCACTGAGAAGTATTGACAGTATACAAGTGGCGGAGGGTCTTGTGGAAATGTTTTCGCGTTATGGGTTCCCGAGGGAAGTATTGAGTGACCGGGGCTCGAACTGCACATCGAAACTAGTGGAGGATGTTAACCGCCTTTTTTCAGTAAGGCAGTTACTGACGACGCCTTACCATCGCATGTGTAATGGGCTTGTAGAGCGGTTCAACGGCGTCCTCAAAGATATCATCAAGAAAATGTGCCAAGAGAGACCTACTGACTGGGAGAGATATCTCCCAGCTCTTTTGTTCGCTTACCGCGAAGTACCGCAAACGAGTCTTGGTTTCTCGCCCTTCGAGATGTTGTATGGGAGAACCATTCGAGGTCACTTACAATACTCAAGGAGCTGTGGGCTAATAAGGAGATTGCAGCAGATCTCAAGACAACATACACATACGTTCTTGAATTGCGGGACAGGTTGAAGGAAACATGCAGCCTTGCACATCAAGGCCTGGAAAAGGCGCGTGAACGCCATAAGTGATATGAAAAGAAAGCCATTCACAGGAATCTGAATCCGGGCGACAGGGCTCTTGTACTGCTACCCACGGATCATAATCAGTTAGTGATGCAATGGAAGGTCCCGTACCTTGTGACGCGGACGAAAAAGAGCATGGATTATGTGTTATTGATAGATGACACTAAGAACGTTTTCCATGCAAATATGTTGAAGAAATACGAAGAAACGGGTCCCGCACGGTACGCCCCCAAGGTAGCGTGTGCGGTAGTGGCCGAGGAGACAATATGTTTCCGAGGTGGCCACGTGCAGTTGGGGGAAAAATGCAGGAGGGGATAAGGTACTAATGAAGCCTAATGTGAATGAAGACAGACGATCACTGCTCTAATCCAAATCAAGGGGGAGACGTTTCCGGATGGGCCAGGCAAAACTGAGGTCATATGTTACAAATTATACTTGTATACAGATAGAGCTAACAGAACAGCTCTAGGTATATCTGGGATGTATCTTGTTGTTGTTGCTGTGTTAATGTTTCTCTGGGATTTATCTTGTTGTGGTTGTTGCTGTTGGTGTTATGTGATTATACAAGGGAGTGTGTTGTGGACACCAACATGTTTATTAAGGACTCCGTAAGGACAACGGCAGTCGTGTGTTAGTGTTTTGAAAACGCCGTGTGGTGCGCTATGTTAGTGGTGCGCTCTTGGTGTGTGCTGGACATCTGCAGTGTGTTGTGTGCTGGGTCGAGAATCGCCACAGAAGATAGTCGGTTGGCTGGATGGCGTGAAGATGCGGATGACGTGACGAGTTTTTCATGGAAAAAACTATTTAAAGATGGAGCCCTTGTCAAAGACAATAAGGATGCCAAAATAAATTTATGAAGGAAAGAGGGTGAAGAAGACGATGTGGATTAACCTAGAGAATAAAGACGATGAAGAAGAAGCAGTCGGTGAGGTGGAGAGAGATGATTGGTGGAGAAGAGAAGAAGAATAAGACGACAAGGTTTACGTGAACTGACGCCAAGGCTATAAAAGGGTAAGGGAGGGCGAGGCACGGGAGGAACAGCAGAGAAGCGGAGGCTCCGGCGGGTAAGGGACACATCGGCTGGAAGAGAGCGACGCCGGCTACTGCTCCGGTGGGCTCGCGTTCTACGGCTTCGCATCGTGGACTTCCTGCCGTGCCTGAGTCCGTTCCGGGGAGTCAACGGAGGGCGCTACCACCTGCTATGGAGTGGAGTGTCTCCAGCGCTGTTGCCACCCATCCGGGTGGTGCCCCTAACGCCAACAACACCGGCATCAGCTCCACGGGCGCTTGGACCTGGAGCATATACGACGCAGCCAGCGACGCCAGCCCAAGCACGTCGATCGCCGCCTCGACGCCAGCCACTGGATCCATACAACGCCTAGCCGCACCGAACAAGCGTGAGCACGAACGCTGACCGCTAATAGTAGAACGCTAGTAGTAGACGCTGGTAGCAGTGTGCCCGGGTCATCTGCATTTACAGTCTTTGTGTTTTGTGTTAGTTTTGTTAGTTTTGTTTTCTAGTGCGTGTGTCACGTAGTGTGTATTAAATGTGCGGTTGTGTGGGTAGACCTGTCGCCTAGTCCATTCTTTCGGTCCGAGTGTTATTCGGGGAGATCCGTCGCAATCACCTTCCAGCTTGGTATAGTGCCTGTGGTCATGTCCCACTATGAGTAATGACCCATTACATGGATCATTCATGTTCACAAACCAAAAGTGTAGTGCTGGAGTAAAGGACGAAATGTTAGTGATAATTGTTGGAACCAGAAAGCACGACCAAAGCATTGTTTAGTGCATCATATATTCAGTAAGCGTTGGCTGGTTAATAATAGTGGCCGCCTGATTTCGTTGGAAGGTCCATACTATATTGTACACGTCCACCCTCTCCCGGAAGAGTTTGCATTGTGAGCCAAATGACTCCGGATCTATTGCGTGTAGCCTTCTTCGGTTGTTGTAAGTGTTTGCCTGTAGGTTTTGGAGGTGTAGTTTCTCGCCTTTGTCTAGTGTCTTAGCCGGCGGAGGGCAGACCCGACGGGATAATCTTAAGTGCTGAAGTATGTCGGTGTAAGGTAGTAGTGGCGAAGGAGGTTACACGACATCCATACTGGTTGCCCGGTGGAGAAATGCTCGGGCCGGGGCATGTGCGCTCTCGTCTCCTGAGGTGCCCTGGTGACCTGGTACCCATATTAAGTGTTTGTGTGTGGGTTGGTAGCCACGGATATTTCTATCTTGCAGGATTTTGGCTGCTAGCGCTGCGGTCCTGTCCCTTAAGTAATTGCGATATGCTGTCTGTGAATCTGTAAGAATGTATATCGAGGTGGAGCAATCGTCACTTCTTCCGCCGCCAGTACGTCATGGCTAGCCAGTGCTAGTTCGTCCAGCACTTTGTTTTGGTGCACTACTACGAACGCGGCCATTCCCTGCTCGGGACCTGCAGCGTCGACATAGAACACTGCCTCGCGCCCACCGTAGTGCCTTTTCATAGCTTAGCCCATATATGCCTGAACTTGGGGAAATTAAGAAAAGTGATTTATTTTCCCGTAATAATTGCTTCTGGTACCTCAGAAAGTAGAATCAACCTTTTATTCAAAAAAAAATTTTTCGAACTGCGTTTTTGTAGCCGTCCTACATATAGGACACTAGGCACATATACTACTCCTTTGAGTGGTACAATTTGAAACATTTCACATGGACTCCGATGTCGCATTTTTCACAACGTGTTGTGGTCTTCTCATGGCAATGAGCACACCTTGTTTGCTTCTCTTGAGGGATCACTGAGTGGTCAATGCGGTCAAATCGGCTTTGGGCTTCCAGTAAAGATTGCCGGTTTTCCACGCAATGGCTTGGTGCCATAACTCTTCATATACGACATCGCTATCGTCCTTCGAAATGTGAGGAGCTCTGTTTTGGTCGTTCCAATTCGGTACAACTGTAATGCATTATTCACACATGCATCAACCAGATATGTCAGGAGTGAAGAATACCACTTCTTTCCTCGAATGGCTGTGCGGTACTTTGAAATATTTTGGTCTAGTCAGTCAACTTCTCCCATGTTGCCATTATAGCTCGAAATCAAGAACGGCTGCTCCACCGTGACTTTGGACTTGTTTTCTCTCGAATATCTTTTCACCATTTGTGTTGGCTCGACCCCGTGAGCATTTGAGACGACGGTCACTGTGCTGTTGTCCTTCCAGCGACATACAATAATTTCAGATTCAGCGTCGACTTTGTAATCGTAGAAGCCTCGATTCATGCTTTTCATTTCTTTCTGTGTCAGGATGGGACAGTTTTCTATTCGGTTATCCCGCACGGTGCCTGTGCACTTGAGCATTCTAACAAGTTTGAGACTTGAAAAGAAGTTGTCAAAGAACACATGAAAACAGTAATCAAGCCTTTTTTTCAACCTGCACACCATTTCTGTAACAACAGATCCTCCTAGACCAAGCTTGTTTTTATCATCCACATTGACGCCATACCTCCCTTGGTAGGGCTCAACAGAAAGCAAATAGCCCAAAGGGGTGCAAACGCACCACAATTTATAGCCAAATCGGATTGGTTTCCCTTTCATAAACTGCTTGCATCCATGCTTTCCGAAGTACTCGCACATGCTTTCATCAATGCTGAAGCAGTCTAGTAATGGAGCATACAACAGAAACCGTTCATTCAAGAGCCTAAACAGTGGTCGCAGTTTTGTGAATTTCTCTTCTTGTACTAGGTTGTTGTTGTCAGCCACATGTAGGTTGGGGAAAATGGCTTCAAATCGGTCCCGCCTCATAGAGTTCGCGACCAGTTCATTATGAGAATCACGTGAGTTTTCCCACAACATGCGACGCCTTGGAACCGGCACATAGCCACTGAGAAGCAGAATGCCGAGAAAACATCTCATCTCACCTGCGTTCACGTTCAACAACCGATTCTTCTGTTGTGCATAGGTGTTGGTGTTTGCAACAAGCAGGTTGATGACTTCATCATCGAAAAATTTTTCAAATGCCTCTACTGGAGTTAGGGGTGCTCCTTCAGCGGAGTCTGAATCACACGAGTGGCGAGTTGGGAAACTCGCGTTCAAGTCGCGTTTATCCCACTTGACACGTCGTGTCTGTTGCTTAGCTGGTGGCTCCTGGTCGTTCTCGTCCTCACTTGACTCTGAACAAGTGTCCAGAACTTCAGCACGAAGAGTGCTCCCCGGCAGATGGTCCATGCTGGTGCCTTCTTCATCACCGCTTTCTTCGTCTGTCACTGCCGCCGCGTGATTTTCGGGCGGAAGAATGGCCACCGTAGACGGTACATCTTCCCCAGCGTCAATCTGGTTTAGAATGTCGTGGAGCGTTTGCGGATCTCTTCTGCGGTAAAATGAACTGCAGGGAATCTTCTGACTGCAATTGGAAAAAAAAAGTTTCTGCCATACGTCCATATGTATTTTACTATGCTACTTCAACGCTACGCGCGCGACGCATCGCGCGTTCCAGAGTGACACAACAGCGACCCCCGATCTGCCTAGCGTCCTACATATAGGACACCGCTGTTTGACAGATCGTAAACAAAAAAATGTTGCCTATACCACATTGACATTGTTTTCACAGCATATTGAATTACTCAGGAATAACTGACAAAAATCTCGAAAACATCAAAAATCATTTCAATTTATATTACATTTTCTTTCTCGGCATGGCGTTCGTCGAAGCTCACGCGGAAATAATAATAATTGGTTTTTTGGGGAAAGGAAATGGCGCAGTATCTGTCTCATACATCGTTGGACACCTGAACCGCGCCGTTAAGAAAGGGATAAGGGAGGGAGTGAAAGAAGAAAGGAAGAAGGAGGTGCCGTAGTGGAAAGCTCCGGAATAATTTCGACCACCTGGGGATCTTTAACGTGCACTGACATCGCACAGCACACGGGCGCCTTAGCGTTTTTCCTCCATAAAAACGCAGCCGCCGCGGTCGGGTTCGAACCCGGGAACTCACGCGGAACGCCGATTTTGAAACTGCAAGCACGTGGCGAGCTGTGCTCCCACGCTAACCAAGACTTGCACGCGAGAAGGCCATAGCCTCAGAAACACCCCCTAGGGGGCGCTAGCTTTTTGACAAAAAAAAATTTCGAGTTATTTGAAAAATTTTCAGTGTCCTACATATAGGACACTAGGCATATATGGGTTAGGCTCGTGGTTGTCGTCTTGACTGGTGAAAATCGGGGTGCATATTCCTGGGTAGTGGAGCTGCCTTGAATTGTCCTCTCTATGAGGCTTGGATGTCGTTTTTGGTGTGTAGCTGTCGGGGCGATTGATGTTTAAATCACTGAGGACCTGTCGGCCACTCTGACCAGTGCAAAGCCGTACCATCTGCGCCGTGAAGTGTGCCTCTATCAGCTGGTCTATCGTGTTGTAGACGCCCAGTCCTAAGAGCCGACCCGTCGAATGTCGCAAGAGGGAGACCAGGGCCTTCTTGTCGGCTGTTCTGAATATGACGACGATATCCTTGATGTCAAGCTTCCTGAGGCAGAGGTAGGGTGCTGCGTAGTCGACGCGGCTTACGAAAAAAGCCTGCACCAGTCGCAGAATATCTTCTCGCATCCCTGATTTCCAAGTCGTTTTCCTGGCATTCGTTGACTACAATAGCACACAGACGCGTACACCACAGGCTCGTACATCTTCTTTGATTCTCGCAAAGTCTAGAGGAGCCCTCCACGTGATCTACTCTGCATTCCCATGCGAAGTACTAGTACTACAACGTGGCTTATTCAGAGATGGCAAGCAACTTATGACCAGAGGCCGAGCTCAAAGATGCCGAGCTTCTTCACGTCTCTTCCTCGCTGCGTCTTGCTTCAGCGTCCACAGAGAACGCGTTTCTTCTACGAGAAGCCAATTACTTTGGCTGCGACATTTCTGCCAGAGGAGCATGACCTGGAAGTTTAAAGAACCACAGCGTCGTTGACTTTCTGGAACCCACAAATGTACACCAGGTGCGCAAGGTTTTCAGTCTGGCAAGCTATATTCGATGATTTGTAAGTGTTCGCCAACACTGCTAGACCTGTAGTGAATGTGACGTCTAAGCACGCAGTATGGAAGTGGACCTTCGATTAGGATGCCATGTTCGCTGAATTGAAGATGAGGTTGACTGGAAGGCGTTTGGCGCTACCCGGCGCGGTCGCTAAGTGGATAGGGCGCTCGGCTACTGATCCGGAGTACACGGGCTTGAACCCGACCGCGGCGGCAGGGCTTCGATGGAGGTGAAACGCAAAGGCGCCCGTGTGCTGTGCGATGTCAGTGCATCTTAAAGGTCCATCAGGTGGTCGAAATTATTTCGGAGCCCTCCGCTACGGTACCTCTTTCTTCCTTTCTTTCCGTACTTTCTTGATCCCTTCCCTTCTGGCGCGGTTTAGGCGTCCGCCGAGATGTGAGACAGATGCTGCGCCATTTCGTTCCCCAAAAACCAATTTTCATTTTCATTTTCCTTTCGCGTTCGAAGTGAGAACAGAGGTGCATACGGATGCCAGCAACGATGACCTAGGAGCCCTACTGTTTCAAGAAAAAGCAGACGAACCGCTTCATCCTGTCGTCTACGCAAGCCGGTGGACAGCTGGCTACGAACACTCAGCTCACCATAACCACTCATAAGAACTAGAAGAGCGTGCGGTTGTTTGGGCGTTAGAAAAGCTTCGAGTATACCTAATCGGGATGAATTTAAATGTGGTCACTGACTGCAACGCACTACGGCCAACGATGAGCAAAACGAATCTCCGTCCCCGAATTGGCAGATGTTAGCTACGGTTGCAAGAGTTCATTTTCGACATGGTATATGACAAGGAGGCGGCAATGACACCAGCTGATTCACTAAGCCGCTCTACACACGACCCTCCTGAAGAGACAGATATTGTCCCTGGCCTTCATGTCCTCGCAACATGCATAGCGATAAATGGCGTGCTCACCGTCGTCCAGCTGAATGATACACTTCCAGAACAACGAGGAGACCACCCACCCTTCTTCAGGTGTGAACATTTTCTGAAATTCTACGTGAATTTGAAGTCTAAGCGGATCGCACGAGTAGCTAAGCCTAAAGGTTAGGCCTCGCCTCAGCTGGCCGCCGCGGCTCTGCGGGCAAACTCTGCCGCAAACCATGACGACCCTGATGGGATTCGACCCGAAGGGGATGTAGATTGTCACCATGCCACAGGCGAAAATGCCAGTTTTCGACAAGTTTATGGAAGCTATTATACAACTCAAGATAGAAGAGTGGGAACGCGTATCAGCCCGTGACAACCACTCGGCATGGCAGAGAGGTCATACGCAAGATGGCATCGTCACCGTGGCAGCTGATACGCCTCTACAACGGACGGCCAGCACTCAAGTCAAGCGTTGGAAGCCTCCTCTGCAGCCACGTCTGAACAAGCAAGACGCAATCATCATAATCAATCCTAAAGTAATGCTGGATCTCGGCAAATTCAGGGGAAGCAACGCGGTCGGAAACGCCTTGCACATGGCAGCAAGCGTGGACAATGGCTCAGCCGAACTCGGCGTTTGACTCATATAGGAAAAGGACATTATCGTCTTCGGGGTGCGAAACGCCCAAAATGATCCGAAAGACTCTGGCAATTCAAGCACTTCAACTTAGGGACAAAGCACACGCAGTGTACTCCTAGCTCCGCCTCTCCGAAGACACGTGAAAATGAGTAATACAAGCGGACCCTAAGGTTTCTAACGAAGAAATCACAAAAGCGCTTCGCTCTCTGGACGCATCAGTGGTGAGCGCAAGGAAACTAGGTTCCTGCAACATGGCGGCCATCACGTTCGCAGGAAGAAATGCCCCATTTCACTTCTTGTAACACGGTGAAGCACTTCCCGTTCGCGTATACAAGAAAACAACGCCAGTCTCTGCTCTGTGCGTGAAACTTGGACACCGGACGGATGTTTGCCTTTGCCTGCGAAGTCAAGATGTCCACAGTGTGGTCAGCAAGATATTTCAGAATATCACAACTGCCAACCCAAGTGTACGATCTGCGAAGGTGCACATCTGATTGGGTCGAATCAATGCAAACACAACTACCGAACATCGCACCCAACCAAGCCCAAGATAGGAGAGGTCAACCACCACTCCAGAGCCAGGCATCGCAACCGGTCCAGCAACAGAGGCCCATCGAGCAGCGGTAACCGACTGACTCACCAAACGACTCACACAGCACCACCCGGCTCAGGCTCTTCAAGCAAAGGACCTGGAACTACTGATAAGGTGTCGCACCACATCGGCAGCCGTCCAGGCGAGAAGACAAGACTCTATTGCAAGAGCAGCGCAACGGCACCAAGGTAATCTGAGAAGATGTAGCGGTCTCCTCCCCCGAAGCGTTGGCTTACAAACAACTTAAAGCAGAGGGTGAACAACTAAAGTCAGCAACTAGAGCAGTAAAACAGGAATTGGGCATCGCAACCAATCGAAAAAATACATTACCTCCATCGACGCAACGCATGTCCGATGGAGGAGTTTAAGGCAGCGGAACCCCCTCCGTGCCCACAGCACTAGACACTAGCACCCCCCGAGGCAACCAACTCCATCAGAGGCACCGCAGCAGGCACCAACTCCGCAGGCACAGCCACAGCAGGCACTAAAGACGCAATATACAAAGCACCCCAAACACAGGAACGCATCACCCGCTTGGAAAACACGACTCAAGACCTTATTGAGATAAAATTAGAAATTATGATCAAGACGGCAATCACAAGCACGTTCGAATCGGTTATTAAACCCATGATGGAAAACATCGAGCCAATTCTAATCAGGATGCAAGCGCAGGAGATTAGAGTTGATCACAAACTTCAGGAATTATCACATGTTTCCCACAAGAAGAGCGCAAAGCTACCGGGTAAAATGGAAACTCATCGCGTACTCAGTACTCAACTAGGTCAACAACCTGAAGGCACACTACAGAATCAGACCCACGTTTATAATGCTCAACGTTAACCCGGATCTAAATTCACCGTCCTACAATGGAACTGCAGGGGACTAAAACGGAAGAGGAAAACATTACAGCATTACATACACTCATGCCCATACGCAGAAACTAGTAGCCCTGGAAGAAGTGAATATGGAAGCTAAGATCAGAGAATACTCAACACATAAAGCAAATCCCCCGACATGCATCTTAGTCCACGAATCATGCACGGCCACCAGTATAGACCTTAATCTAGACAGCGACATTGAACATACATTCATAAAGCTACTATCACAACACAGAAACAGCAAGGGCACCTATGTTCTCAATATATGTAGTCGCCCCAAAGCGCGCCGCGTAGCCTTCAACGCGATTTATCTTAAAATACTAAGAGAAGGCCAAAAACCCTCCTACCCTCCTAGCTGTAGTTGGACTACAATGCTTTTAGCTCCCTATGGGGATCCCCAAGGGAAGACTCGAGGGGCAGAAAACTAGCATCTGCCATCTCTGACATGGCACTGATCCTACTAACCCGCAGCCCCCGAAGCGAGTCGGTACCAACATAACGCGGGATACTTCCCCCGGCCTCATGTTCGTCCTCAATGCCCGTAACTATGAGTGGCTCCATACGGGAGAGTCCCTTGGCAGGGACCACTGCGTGCTGCAGACCATCTTCGAAAGCAACAAGCACAGCAAACCACGAGGGAAAGCCAGAATTACAGACTGAAAGACATCCAGGAAGGATGCCAAACTAGCTACATTGGAACAAATAACCAGTTACGAATATTGGGCGGCCTCCATTCTCGACGTGAAAGAAAAGCTCACAAAAGTCCTCGCCACCACGGAGGACCACCCAGCTGTTGACAACCACCTTCTACATCTTTGGGAAGCCAAACGTGGTCTCATAAAACGGTGGAAGAAGCAAAGACACAATCGGAAACTCAGAATTCGAATAGCCAAGCTTACTACTCAAGTAGACTAATACGCATGGGACCTGGCTCGCACCAACTGGCCAACAAAGTGCGGATCCCTCAATGACCGCCTAGACAGCAAGACTACGTGGAACCTTCTCCGATGCCGGATTGACTCTCCGAGAGCGAAGAGTGAACAACACGGAAATTTGCACCGAGCCCTACGCAGGTTTCAAGGAATGCATCACGAACTCCGGGATGAACTCACGCATCGCCATATCTGCACCGCGAGAAACTCACAACCCTTCAATAAGGAGTACCGGGTGGAACAGAACGAAGACCTAGATAGAGGCTTCACTTCAGGAGAAATCATAGCAGCACTAGCAGATATGCGCCGAGGCAGAGCCCCGGGACAAGATAAAGTTACGGTCGGACTTCTGGCCAATCTCGACACGAGGCTCAGCAGCAGCTCACGGATTACATAAACGAATGCTGGCGCACCGGAACCATCATTCCACTATCATAGAAAACAGCCTATGTAGATTTTGCCCCGAAACTCGGCAAGAAAATCTGCATCGAAAACGTGCGCCCCATATCCCTCACATCGTGCGCAGGTAAACTCATGGAAAAGGCAGTCCACGCGCGACTCTCCAACTATCTTGAGGAAAGCGAGCTACTGCCACACACGATGTTTGGATTCATGGCACACTTCTCCACCCATGGTCTGCTTCTGCAACTCAAATGCGAAGACATTGATCCCGCACGCAGAAGCAGTAACCGACCGCTTCTAACCCTCGATCAAGAAAGCGTTTGACAAAGTCAACCACTCCACGATACTTAACAACCACCACAGCACGAACTGTGGCCAGCGGGTCTACTCGTACATCTGCGATTTCCTTACGGACAGAACCTTCAACATCAGAACCTGTACAGAACAAACAACGCAAGTGGAGATGGGCACGACACGCACTCCGCTAGGGGCAGTACTATCCCCAGTTCTCTTCAATATTGCACTTCTAAATCTGCCACTCCCTCTCAATTAGGTACAGGGCATACGCCACGACCTGTATGCTGATAATATAACCATCTGGACAATCGTGGGAAGTATATGAATGGTTGAAGAACAAGTACAAATAGTGGCAACAACACTTCAAAATTAAGCTCGGGCGTGTGGACTAACGTGCTCTCCCAAAAAATCTGAACTCATAGTTGTCCGTCAACGCAAGAATCAGGACACCATCGGCATTCACATTGACAACTCACCCATCAAGAAAGTTCAAGCCCTGAAGACGCTGGGTCAGTGCATAAATAACAACGGCAAAAACCTCCTCACCCTCTAGAAACTCCGGCTCGTGAGTGAGCAAGTCGCCAGGATGATCGTCAGGATAACGACGCGGAAATCAGGGATGCGAGAAGATACTCTGCGTCTGGTGCAGGCTTTCGTCGTAAGCCGCGTTACTGCGCAGCACCCTACCTCCGTCTCACGAAGCTTGACACCAAGAAGCCCGACGTCATAATCAGAACAGCCGACAAGGCCCTGGGCCTCCCTCTTGCGACATCGACGGACCCGCTCTTACGACTGGGCGTCCACAACACGATAGACGAGCTGACAGAGGCATACCTCACAGCGCAGGTGGTACAGCGCTCCACTACTCGGAATGGCTGACAAGTCGTCAGTGATTTAAACATCAATATCCCGGAGAGCTAGACACAAAAACGACATCACAGCCTCATAGAGAGGAGAATTCAAGGCCGCTCCACTACGCAAGAATATGCACCCCGATTTTCACCAGTAAAGACGACAAGCAATGGCAGAAGTTATGAAAAGGCACTACAGTGGGCGCGAGGACATGTTCTATGTCGACGCTGCAGGTCCCGAGCAGGGAAGGGCGGCCGTCGGGCTATTGCACCAAAATAGAACAATGGACGGACTAGTACTGGGTAGCCAGCACATACTGGCTGCAGAAGGGTCGATTGCTCTAGCTGCAACACACACTACCTCGGAATATATTTTTACATAATCACAAACAGCGTATCAAAATTTTCTAAGGGGCAGTATCGCACCGCTAGCAGCTAAAATCCTTCTTGATAGCTACACCCGTGGCTACCAACCCACACACACAAACAGTCAATATGGGTACCAGGTCACTAGAGCATCCCACGGAACGAGAGCGCACATGCCTCAGCACGAGCATTTCTCCCCCGGGCAACCAGTACGGATGTCGTGGAACCTCCGACCCCACTACTAACTTACACCGACATACTTCAGCACTTAAGATCATTCCGTCGGGTCTACCCTCCCGAAGCTAAGACACTGGACAAAGGAGAGGAACTACACCTCCGAAAGCTGCAGACCAACATTTACAACAACCCACGAAGACTACACGCAATAGATCCGACTTGACTCATAAAGCTAATATTGCGCGGAGAATGCGGACCTTTACAATATAGTGTGGGCCTGGTAACAAAATCACGTGGTCACTATTAATAACCACACAACTTAGGAGGGGTGGGAGGCAGTTCTTACCAGCTTGGACGAAACGAGACAAAAAGTACTCATCGAAAGAGCCCGGACAGCAGCCTACGCCATTGGGGTTCCGTACTGAAGCTCCAACCGCCGCTAAAACCTCCTAAACAATTTCATTAAAATACTTGTTCACCACCACCAAAGGTACAAGTTTTGAAGGATGTGCTATGAAAAATGTCCTCCCCAAAGAAGACAGTAGCGTCAAAAACGAGTACCGGTTGCGTCACGGCATTGTATTTAAGAACCAACAGACTGACACGAACGAAGGATTGCTTTCAGTATTTCCAAATTAGGCTTCCTGGAGAATCACCAGGACATGCCATGACGACATTGGCAATTATAGAGTGGAGAAAACCTTGAAGAAACTTTGTGATAGAGATTGGTTTCAAAGCATGAAGCGTTACGTAAGAAGATGCATAGCTTCTTGCATCGAATGTCTTTTTCACAAGACGCCATCTGGAAAGAGACCGCGCAAAGTCTACCACATGGACAAGGGCAACAAATTATTTCGATCAATACACATCGCTCACCTCGGCCCCTTAGTAAGGAGGAAGTCTGAAAAAGCCTATACATTCGGAGAAGTCGACTCCTTCACAAAGCTTGCATTGTTGCTTGCAGTCCGCGACACATCTGCTGCACCAGCGGCGCAGTTTCGACACGATGTGGCAGGAATATTTGGCCCACCGGCTATGGTGATCACGGGCCGTGGAAGTGCTTTACAAGCGCCAAGATTAAAGCAGCGTGCGAGACTTACAACATCACACACTTTAAAAGCGGTACTGCCACACCACGAGCTAACGGGCAAGTCGAAAGGTATAATCACATGACAGCCCCGGCAGTGGCACGCTTGACGGAAGATGCAAACGGTAAAGACTGGAACACTGCGCTGCCGCAGGTGATGTGGGGGATAAGCAATACGCTCCCCATAGCTACTAAAACCACACGGTTCGGACAGTTCTTTAACTTCACGCCATGTGGCATCAAACGCGACAGCGTGGAAGACACCCGCGCGCAGAGTTTGAACACGTAGTAAAAGCCAAGCGAGCTGCAGAGAGCAGAACATCCCAGAAGACGAATTCAAGCAATAGGAGCGGTACAACAGTAATCGGGTGGAAGCACTGATGTACAATTCCGGAGATGTGCTAGTAGATCGAGAACCGGCAGCAAGCCGGGAGTGTAAGAAACTGAAAGAAAAATAAAAAGGACCCTACATCGTCTGAGAAAGGCTTCCCAACGACCACTACCGCACAGAAAACATGCCTCAGGTGCGAAAGAGGCGAAAAGCATACAACAGTATTGCATCGGTTGACAAGCTCAAGCTTTGGGACCAGGAATTCAACGAGACAAGCTCTGCAGAATCGGAACGCGAGGACGATTCTGACCGGGACGGTCGGCGGGACAGGTTGGCCGAGTGTGAACGCCAGCTCTTCCCTTCCAATGCAGGTCCTGCGTTAGAAGGCGAGTTAGCGCCACACGAGCCGCGAGTCAGCGGAATCCAAGTCACCCGCTTGAGGCGAGAGTGATGCAAGGAGAGGATTAATGCGGACTCGCAGCGGAGGGTGAAGAAGACAGGAGTGTCAGGCACGAAAAAAGCAAGACCGCCTTTTGAAAACTATCCGACCTTTGTAACAGAAAGACACATAAGCGTCTTTTAAGTTCTTTTACACTCACAATACTTTAAACAAACTTGAGGTGTCGAACGCTGGCATTGAGGCTGCGCTCGCTAAAAATCTGTCGCCATACTTTGACAGCTTTTTTGGGACAGCAAGTAGCCCGCCTATTCTGTTCAGGATACATTTTCCATTTGACTTACAGTGCTTCCATAAAAATAACGTACAAAAATCAAAGATTGCTGGAGGCAAACGAACTGTCAATGACTGTGAGGAAAAAGTCACCTGCAGCGTACATCCCATATATTGATAAGCTCCCTCATAGCTTAAACGATGTGCCGTTAAGGTGGTTTCTCCGCTGCCTGAAAACTTCCAAAATTGCGTGCTGAGATTTATCGGGGATAACGTCAGCCGTGGGTAGTTAAACATACCGTCGGACATACTGATTGCAAAGAAAAGGTAAATTATGGGATTGTTTGCTACTGAGAATTTTTACATAGAACAAAGTGATGAGCTTCAATGAAAGGGCGAGAGAAGGCTTGGCCTGTATACGATTGGCATGTTGAAGCTTCATAATGGTTTGCGCTGTGCGCCAACCATAAAATGCGAAAAAAAAGACATCTTTTGAGTGTTAAAAAAAAACATGCAATGGAAATTCTTTTTAAGCACAACAATAGACGGGACAAGACAGGCAAAAGCTTACAAACTGCGCAGAAAAAAGCGCACGTATACATATATTTGCTCATAAACTCATTCATCATATGAGAATATTCACAATGTTACAGACGAGTCGCCAAGAAGTGTTCTTTTTGTTTCAAGCACACCGAAATGTCGCTAATACACATATCAGCTGTTTTTTTTAATAAAAACGCCTCTAGTAGTTCGCGTTCCACAGGGTCACAACTACTGCCTGTGATCTTTATGTTCCTATACTTTGGTTTGCATTTAAAATTTTTGCAGTGCTTTGGCAGATGTAGGTTTGCGTCGTTTAGCACTGACAGCTCGCGTTGCCGTGCCCTATCACTCACACATTTGCTTGTTCGTCCAATGGATAACATACCGAATGACAGAGGCTACGGGTTGGCATGGCGCTTCCCGCATCCAACATTTTTCTCTTTTGAATTCATTTTGCAAGGGCACAACTTCGCAAGTTTCAGGGGGGCTGAAAAAACGACCGGGGCTTTGTGCTTGTTTGCTACTTTTTTCAGATTATGGGACATTGGATGAATTTACGGCACTACTGTCGGTGTTTACATCATTTTTTTTCGATGTTTTCTTAAGCCATTTCACTTTCTGCAGCAGTGTCTCAGCGATTGACACGATCACATGCTGAGTTCACCCTGCTTTTTTTAGCCTGTTATTCTGCTCAGAGAAACTACGTTCAATCCTGTGAAGGAAGGACATCTTTAGTACCGAATGAAGGCATACATTTGCTATTGCTCGCTTTACTCTTCGTGAGTGAGAAAAATCTTATCGTAGCGGTTTCTTTTTGAATCGTGGGTTGCACATCTAGCAGGTATGTGTCTATTCATCTGTCAGTTTAATGTCCAGAAACTGTGGACTCATGTCGACAGGGAGCTCAAGAGTGAAATGCGAGGCTTTTTACGCCCTGTCTAAAGATATTTTAAACAAGTTCAGCCGTGTTTAGGTAGGTCAAAGCAGGTTGCTCTTCTAGTAGCACCAGGTCTATCAGCACATCTAAAGATCCTCAGAGCCCATTTGTCGTTACAAGTAGTACTAAGGTCATGATCTATAGAAGCGAGGAAAATGTTATACAGAACAGATGCCACACATCAACCTATGCAGATGCCTTGTCGCTGTACATACAGGTCGTTCTGAATGGAGACGAGCGTGGCGCTGAGACAAAATTCGAGCAGGCGCATGAAGTTTTCCACACAAATTCAGGCTTGTTTTGAAAGGCAATGACATTGCTAGATTCTACTTTGGCCTTGACTGCCGTGAACAGTTCTTTGCGCTGGATCGAATAGAACAAATTATGGAGATGTATGAAAAACGCGTAACCAATGTATCTGCTTTGCTTCAAGAAGGCAATAACGCCCAGAGAGTTCTTCGTGGCGAGCGGGTCATCAAGAACTAGCAAGGACTGGGGGTTCAACTGCTTTAGAAGGTGGCGGCTCACCTGAAGTAGCCATGTGTGCCTCTCACTCATGATAGACCGAAGAGGCACCTCGGGCTTATGAATCTTAGCTGCGACAAACACCGTGATGCTGCTTTTCCTGATGTCCCCGGTGGTATTTGCAAGCTTGACTAACTTTAGTTGGTTGCCGAGAGAGGTGGGCGCTGTTTTAACCTTGGTCACCTTTGTCTTCACAAGAGCCTTGATACCTTTTTATGCTTTATGGGGGTTGAACATGCCAACGCGAATCAGGTTTTGAGGGACGCCGTAGTGAAGGGTTCTGGAAATTTCGACCACCTGTGGCTTTTAATGTGACTGACAACGCACAGTGCACGGGCGTCTAGAATTTCGCCTCCATCGAAATTCGACCGCCGCGGCCAGGATTGAAACCGCGTCTTTCGGGTCAGCAGCCGAGCGCCAAAACCACTAAGCCACCACGGCGGCCCTCACAAGAGCCATGTTCTTCGCAACGGCATCGGTGACTCTCTTTTTGCATCTCACATGGCATTACAACAAACCCTCCTTCTTTTTCGCTTTGCAGCAGACAGTGGTGATTGTCCTTGAAGTTGTTGGTGACCTTGTTTGACGTCACATCCTGTCGGGTCCTTGTTTTTTGAGCAGTTTGTATGAGGATGTCCACATAATTCAGTAGACACCGGTAACGATTTTCAGGCTCTGTCCTATTCGAGATATATCTGTTGTGTGGAAGTAGTTCCTCCTGCACGATTCGGGGTCGAAAAGCGTACTTCGGGACTTTTGACAAGATGGCTATTCTTGAGGAACGTTGGCATCTCCAAGCATCGTCACGTTTCCATTGTTACGTTTCGGCTACGACGCGCGGTATAGCCGGCGCGGATGCAACGGACGCCGGGGCTTCGTTCAAAGCGGCGGTCATTTGGACCCGTTCAGTGCTGCCGTAACGCCTCCCGCCAAGCGCGTCCAGGCAGGTTTCAATGCCACGTGTCGTCGTGTGTGCGTGTGTGTGTGTACATGTTGGTGCCCACGCTTGTCAAAGCGCGGCAGCCGGGGAGAGGAGCTCCCCAACTGGGAGGCGAGGAGGTCTGACCGGCGCCGGCCCGGCGGACGCGCACGTCACGTCTGGACATGTCGAAGCGTCGCCGTATCGGGCGCCTCTTCCCAAGCCGTTCCCTCTTGCCCTCGACTCCGAGGGTATAAAACGCCGCTGCCCCGGACGCCGAGAAGAGACTTCGATTTCTTCCTTCGAGTAACGTGGTCGCCCTGACCGGCTGCTCTTTTGCGGTGCCAGAATAAACAAGTTGTTCTGTTGCCAGTCGACTCATCCTTTGCCGGGACCTTCGGATGTTTTCAGCTGTGCCTCAGGCCGCCAGGCCAACGCTACCCTTGGGGCTTGCAACCCATTTGCAACAACTGGTTGCCAGCGGTGAGATCGCGACAACGGAGGCCAGCAGCGAAGATATGCGGTCAACTGTATGCTGAGCAGCTCAACGACCATCCGGGAGCAGTGCAACGAGCCCTGTGTGATGACTGGTTGCCTGCAGCGGAACGACTGCGCTGAATTCTTGGCTGCGAGGTTTGGTGAGTGCGGGACTTTCTTCTTCTGAGTTTTGCCAGGCTTTTGTTAGTGTCAGAAACAGAGCTGGTAATTGTGTTGTCGTTGCTGCCGGGTTAGTTTGCGGCAAGACAATAGTAGGCAGTAGAGAAAGCAGCATTCGGAGCAGCCATGGATTTGAAGTCGTTGCGCAAACCGAAATTGCTGGAGCTTGCAAGAGAGTTGGGTCTTGATGTCTCAGACAAACTCAGAAAACCAGAACTGCTAAGGGCGATTCTTGAGTTGGAGGCTGAGGATGACGAGCTGTCGGAATGCCTTGAGACCATTGAGGAGAGGGAGCAAAAAGAGAAAGACGAGCGCGAGCGTAAAGAGCAAAAAGAGAAAGACGAGCGCGAACGTAAAGAGCAAAAAGAGAAAGACGAGCGCGAACGTAAAGAACAAAAAGATAAAGAAGAGCGCGACCGTCAACACGCTTTGCAAATGAAACGTCTCGAGGTAGAGATGGAACGCGCTCGTAATGGAAGTCAGGCACACGGTGCAGGAGAACGGGTATCGTTCAAAATGACTGACCTGATGCGGCCGTTTAAGCTTGGAGAGGACATTGATTTGTTCCTGCTTAACTTTGAGCGAACGTGCGAGAAGCAGGGGTCCTCTCGGGAAACGTGGCCACAGCGCTTGCTCACTCTGTTACCCGGCGAGGCGGCCGACGTAGTCGCTCGCTTGAAGAGAGAGGAGGCAGAGGATTTCGACCAAGTGAAATCGAGTCTGCTAAAAAAGTACAGGCTGTCAGCGGAGGCGATCCGTCGGAAGTTTCGGGAAAATGAAAAAGGCAGAAGTGAGTCATATACAGAGTTTGCCTACAGGCTTATGTCAAACATGCAGGAGTGGCTCAAAGAAGAGAAAGCGTTTGGTGACCACGAGAAAATTCAGCAGTGTTTCGGGCTGGAACAGTTTTATAGTCGGTTACCTGAGAACGTGCGGTACTGGGTCTTGGATAGGCCAGACGTTAGTACAGTGGCTAAAGCCGCCGAGCTAGCCGAGGAGTTTGTGACGCGTCGGGCTCGCGAAGCTAAGGACGGTCAAAAGGGTGAATTTGGCTCCAAGTCTGAGAGGCCGAAGTTCACACCCATGAGAGCAAGGGGGGACGCACGTAGTGCGGATGCGAGTGAAAGCAGTCCGACCGAACGTAAGGAGACGGTGGCAGCCGAAGCCGAACGCAGAAAGCGGTTCGAGACGAGGCAAGCGCGCGTGTGTTATACGTGCCAGAAGCCGGGTCACTTTTCGGCGCAGTGTCCAGAAACAAAAAGAGAAGTCGTGTGTTTGTCATTATGTAGCACTGACGAGAACATGAAGCTTCTCGAGCCTTACATGCGAGACTTCCTCGTGAACGGGAAAGAGTGCCGAGCGCTTCGTGATTCCGCAGCTACAATGGATGTAGTTCACCGCTCTTACGTAGAACCCGATATGTTCACGGGCGAGTGCGCATGGATCAAGCAAGCCGTGGAAGCTCATAGCGTGTGTCTGCCCGTAGCAAAAGTGCTTATTGAAGGACCTTTCGGAGCACTTGAGACGGAGGCCGTAGTGTCATCTATGCTGCCCCCCCAGTACCCGTACCTATTTTCGAACAGGTCCGATCACCTCCTGCGCGAGAAGGGGCTTTTGTTTGGTGAGGCTAGCGTCCAGGCCTTAACCAGATCGAGAGTTCGGGAGCTCGCTGCAAAGGCGGTAGTTGCGGGGCCGACGTTGTCGAACAATGAAAAAGGGTCGGAGGCGCAGCAAGCTGATATTCAGAGCACGTCCGAACTGAATAAAATTGAGCCTGTAGCGTTGAAGGCACCATGTACTGGAGAGGAAATGCCCGACACGGGCAAGTTAGAAGAGCTTCCGGTCGAGCTTCCGAGACTAGGCTCAGTGACGAACAGGGAAGACACTGATCAGGTCATTAGTGACTTAATCATTAAAGCACCGCTGTCGGCTGAGCAGAAAACCGAACTACACCAACTCTTACAAGAGTTTCAAGGTCAGTTCTCTGAGAGGCCTGGTAGGACTTCTGTCCTTACTCATGAAATAGAACTTACCTCCCCAGAGCCAGTACGATCCAAGGCGTACCGGGTGTCACCCCGCCAGCGCGATATTATGGAGGCTGAGGTAAAGAAAATGCTACAGCTCGGTGTTATTGAGGCGGGTGAGAGTGATTATACCTCCCCTTTGATTTTAGTTGAGGTACCGGGCAAGGAACCTCGTCCTTGCGTCGACTACCGCAGGCTTAATTCCATCACTAAGGATCAAATTTATCCGATCCCTAACATCGAGGAGCGCCTTGAGAAAGTTAGTAGCGCTCAGTTTATTTCCACCCTAGATCTTGTCAGGGGTTATTGGCAGGTTCCACTTACAGAAGAGGCTAGTAGGTATGCGGCGTTCATTTCACCAATGGAAACATTCCGTCCTAAAGTTTTGAGTTTTGGTTTGAAGAATGCGCCATACTGCTTTTCAAGCCTCATGGACAAAGTGTTGCGGGGACAGGAAGAATTCGCTTTACCGTATTTAGACGACGTAGCGATATTCTCCGCATCCTGGTCTGAGCATATGGCACACTTGCGGGCAGTGCTAACCCGCCTGCGCGAAGCGGGCTTGACAGTCAAGGCTCCCAAGTGCCAATTAGCACAGGCCGAGGTTGTCTACCTCGGTCACGTGATTGGACAGGGTCGTCGCCGCCCCTCTGAAATAAAGGTGGCCGCTGTGCGAGACTTCCCGCAACCGCGCACGAAGACCGATATTCGGTCGTTCTTAGGTGTCGCCGGCTACTATCAGAGGTACATCCCCAGGTACTCCGATATCGCGGCTCCCCTGACGGATGCTCTAAGAAAAACAGAGCCCCAAACAGTTGTCTGGAGCGAGACAAAGGAAAGAGATTTTAGCGCCCTAAAGAGCGCCGTAACAAGCCAGCCTGTGCTACGATCGCCAGACTACACAAAAGGGTTCGTTGTTCAGTGCGATGCTAGTGAGCGAGGCATGGGCGTTGTACTGTGCCAAAGGGACAATGGAGAAGTGGAACACCCCGTCCTGTATGCTAGTCGTAAGCTGACCTGTCGTGAGCAGGCGTACAGCGCCACCGAGAAAGAGTGTGCGTGTCTCGTGTGGGCCGTTCAGAAATTGTCATGCTACCTAGCCGGCTCGAGGTTTATCATTGAGACGGATCACTGCCCTCTCCAATGGCTGCAGACCATATCTCCCAAAAATGGCCGCCTCCTGCGCTGGAGCCTCGCTTTGCAACAATATTCATTTGAGGTGCGTTACAAAAAGGGGAGTCTCAAAGGTAACGCCGATGGCTTAAGTCGAAGCCCCTAACGTAGGAATCCGCCTCACAGTTGTTTGTTACTGATGTTCTCTTCCTGAGGCAGGATTTTTAACATATTGCTTTTGTTTAGTGTTTCAGAGTGATTATGTGCTTTCTAGTGCAATTTTTCAATTTGTGGACGCGTTCTGAGTGCTGCTTGACTACTGTAAGGAACTAGGCAGTAGTATAAAAGGGGAAAGAGCCTGGCAGAGCTTAGTGAGGGTTGTCTCGTGCTTGCTGACTGAGTGGTTGCGTTTCGGCGTAGTTCTAACGCTTGCTAGGAACGAGCACAAAAATGGCAACTCTCCCGAAGTGACTTTGCAGTGTCCTATGTGATCCTGAACCCGAGAACGAGGCCTTCTCTGTGCGCTGCGCTCAAGCAACGTCGAGGGACGACCGGTTTCGATTACGAGCATCATCGAGCGACATCCCTCTGGACAGCGGATGCAGTCCCCTGACCATCGGGATCTCCTTCTCCCGGCGGGGCGGTCTGTTACGTTTCGGCTACGACGCGCGGTATAGACGGCGCGGATGCAACGGACGCCGGGGCTTCGTTCAAAGCGGCGGTCATTTGGACCCGTTCAGTGCTGCCGTAACGCCTCCCGCCAAGCGCGTCCAGGCAGGTTTCAATGCCACGTGTCGTCGTGTGTGCGTGTGTGTGTGTGCATGTTGGTGCCCACGCTTGTCAAAGCGCGGCAGCCGGGGAGAGGAGCTCCCCAACTGGGAGGCGAGGAGGTCTGACCGGCGCCGGCCCGGCGGACGCGCACGTCACGTCTGGACATGTCGAAGCGTCGCCGTATCGGGCGCCTCTTCCCAAGCCGTTCCCTCTTGCCCTCGACTCCGAGTGTATAAAACGCCGCTGCCCCGGACGCCGAGAAGGCACTTCGATTTCTTCCTTCGAGTAACGTGGTCGCCCTGACCGGCTGCTCTTTTGCGATGCCAGAATAAACAAGTTGTTCTGTTGCCAGTCGACTCATCCTTTGCCGGGACCTTCGGATGTTTTCAGCTGTGCCTCAGGCCGCCAGGCCAACGCTACCCTTGGGGCTTGCAACCCATTTGCAACACCATGTGTGGTTGTAGTCTTCTATTGCCTAGCATGTAACAGGTGCGTTAACATCCCTCATCAGAACTCCGTGGTTTCCGCCGCTAGTCGCCAGAGTGTTCGCATTCTTCTGATTGATTCCTTCTCATGTTGGCTTTCCGGGTAGCATAGGACCCACAGCCAGTCAGAAAATAAACGTACCTGTCGCCAAAGCTCAGATCGAACGATGCGGCATATTCCCTTGACATGGTCATAAGATGACCGGACGGCTCCGGAAAGGGCACTGATTTCGAGAGGCACACGACAGGCACAGGCACACGACAGGCACAGGATGTGACGTTTTCAGGCAAAATGTGATCAGGCGCGCACGGCTCAAAAAGAATGCGACCTGGTTGACGACATGTGAAGATTGGGGGGTCGAAGGGGGATTATATCGAATAGGGCCCACGGCAGAAGGCATTTCAGGAGAGTTTGCTTAGATGCTATTTCATTCATGTTTTTTCAAAGGAAAATTCTTTAGCGCGACATATAAATGCGGCAAGACAGGCGCTAACTCACAGCTGTATATTCGGAAAGATCGCGCGTATGTATATATACTGTGAGCTTTCCCTGGATCATCTTGTTTCACTTGTACATACCATCACCATCCCGCGGCTCTGCTTGTGGCAAGCGCCTCGGGTTCGCTATTGGAATAAACGAAGAAACGGCCGTCTTGCCGCCTTGGTCTAGACTTCTTTCACAGTCCTCCTGGTGTCTCGGCCTAACCTTCCTTCACAAGTGGAGGTGAAACTCGATCCCCTTGCTGCCTTGTACCCTGACTCTCACTGGTGCTGCGTTCCGGTCGCCGTTTCGCACCTACCACCATCGTCAAGTCAACCGGAGACCACCCCGACTCTCCCGGACCCCTACCTCGGCCTCACATGCCCCGCCCCCTCCGACCGCGCCCACAGGACAACGCGACCCGTCGATGTTCGCTAGTCGTCGTGACGAAGAAGTGGATGCCTGGCTCGACACCAATGAACGCTGCAGTGCCTACAACCAATGGGACGGGGCTTTAAAATTCCCCAGCGTTTCTTTCTACCTCACTGAGTTCGCCAGAAACTGGTTCTTAAACCGTGAGCCCCACACCACTAACTGGCCCACCTTCAAACAGCAGTTCAGTCAGTACTTTGCTGACCAAGCTATTAGTACCGAGGTCGCGATGAAAAAGCCTGCTTTCCGATTGCAAGGTCCCGAAGAAATCCCATGCGTCTTACATGAAAGAAGTACGCGTGCTTTGCGGGCGCTTAGCCCCACCATGCCGGAGACTCACTGCGTCCACCACGCACTGAAAGGAATCAATTCTGTGGCTTTTACTACCCTAATTGCCCAACCTCCTTCAAGTGTCATTACCACCTGCCAACGCCTCAACCAGCTGCAGTCCTCTCTATTGCAGCCCTTCCCCGCAGAGCTCGGCCTCGCTACAGCCTTTACCTCTGCTCATCCGATCTTCGAACACTGATTCGAGCGATGATCCGCGAATAGCTCCAAGTTGGCATTCCTTTCTGCCGACACGGGGGCGATAATTCTCCGGCACCTCCTAATGAAGCTGGTATCCGCACTGTTACGAACGGCGACAGCCATTTTTGATTAGCTGTGAGCATTGTCAAGCCGCAAGTGCAGATTTTCCCCTTCTCCTCAGCCATGTATTTGACTGCAAAATAAGCTTTGCCCTTGACCTTGACCTTGACAGCAAGTCTCGCCTGCTGACAGCCAGCACTTATGTTTCTACTGGGTGGCTCCGAGCAACTCGATTGTGATCGTTCCCAGGCTTGCCGCCAAGGACCACGCGGTATGGACCCAGGTGTCAGCTGGTTCCAATTTAGCAAGTGTTGTCCGGTCGCAGTATGGGACCCGAGAGGCCGGAGGTCGCAAGGACGAGCAAGCGGACGTTATCCTCCCCAATCTCCGTGACTATGTTGGTGTCACTGATCTCCCCGGAGAACACTCGGACCGAAAGAATGGACTAGGCGACGAGCGTACCCACACAAACGCACATTTAATACACCCTACGTGGCACACACAGTAGAAGACACAACTAACAAAACTAACACAAAGCACAAAGACTGTAAATGCAGATGACCCGGGCACACTGCTACCAGCGTCTACTACTAGCGTTCTACTATTAGCGGTCAGCGTTCGTGCTCACGGTTGGTTCGGTGCGGCTGCGGCGTTGTATGGCTCCCGTAGCCGGCGTCGAGGCGGCGTTCGGTGTGCTTGGGCTGGCTTTGCTGGCGGCGTTCGACGTGCTTGGGCTGGCGTCGCTGGTGGCGTCGCTGGCTGCGTTGTACAAGCTCCCTGTCCAAGCGCCCGCGGAGGTGATGCCGGTGTTGTTGGATTTGGGGGCACCAACCGGATGGGTGGCAACAGAGCTGGAGATACCCCTGGGCGTAGCAGGTGGTAGCGCCCTCCGTCAACTCCCCGGAACGGGCTCAGGCGCGGCAGGAAGTCCACGATGCGTTGCCGTAGAACGCGAGCCCACCGGAGCAGTAGCCGGCGTCGCTCTCTTCCAGCCAAAGTGTCCCTGACCCGCCGGAGCCTCCGCTTCTCTGCTGTTCCCCCAGTGCCTCGCTCTCACTCGCCTTTTTATAGCCTCGGTGTTAGTCCAAGTAAGCCTTGTCGTCCTCTTTTTCTCTTCTCCACCAATCATCTCTCTCCATCTCGACGAATGGTTCTGCACCAATCATCTCTCTCAACCTCAACGAATGCTTCTTCTTCCTCTTCTTTATTCTTCGGTTAATTTGCGTCGTCTTCTTGAAACCTTTTTTTCCTTGAAAATTTAATTTAGGCTCCTTAATATATGTGAGAGTTGGGAAACACAAAACCTCGTTTTCAGTGGCTAGTCGGCGTTGGGAGCACAGCGGCGGGCTTCCGGTCATCGTCCGCAATCTTCGCAAGAATCTCAACGGACAAACGACCCCTTTCGGCTTCTCTGCCCGACCTTGCGTTCTGGCCTTGCTCGTCGGTTGTCATCTGATGAAGAACAGGTGTCAGCGGCGCGTGGGCTGGCCAGTTGACGTCATGCAGCGCAGTCGGAATGACCCTGACGGTATCTTTCTCTCTCTCTCGGGCTCGACATGTGACGGGGGCGTGTCCATATGTGCGGTGGCGTGAGTTTGTGCGCGTGCGTGAAAGTTTCAGGCCACTCCGACCCCACCGAGGACGTCCTCAACCTAGGGAATTCAGGGACGAAGAACGATATAAAACTCGACAGCGAGTGCAATGAAACCCCCACCTTTGATATTTTTGCTTGTAAAAATGTAAGTAGCCTTAGTGTACAGTTTCCTCCGTAACGGAGTCTGACAACGTCCTTCGGAGCCGGGGCTTGCGCAGAACGAGTCAGCCTACTCAAAGGCCCCTCCATCTCCAACAGCACCACCATCAATCACCCACCCTATTGCATCCGACCCTCCTGCTCCCCGCCCAGCGCAGACTTACGGTCAAGTCACTGCATCGTCCCCACCCTTTGTACCCCAGCCCGACCGGAACCGACATACAACCACATCAACGCGATGACGACGGCTCAAGCTGCACCATCCTTTTATGCACCTTGGCGCCCCTCAAGACCAGTGTGCTATTACTGTGGAATCAGAAGACATATCTCCCGCTTTGGTCGTGACGCCTTCAGGACGAGCGCCGTGGTTACGCAGCCTTCGAGAGTGAGCTACCTTCTTCCTATTATCAACACCGGCCTTTTCCCAGCCCACCTCGCCGATTCTCTCCGCCGCCGGTACCTTCGTCTGCACCTAGTGGGGCCGATGTTTCCCGACGCCGGTCCCCATCTCCATATCGCCGCTCAGTGTCCCCAAGGATGGATAGAGGGAAGGATGGAAAGTAGGATCGTCCTCTTTGAAACGGGGTGATGGCGGTTGCCACCACAGTGAGTTTTTTCTTTATTTTTGTATAACTTTGTTGTAAATTAAAATTCGCCATTTTCTTTAAATACGTCTTCCTACACCTTATGTCGCCTCTCTGCCTCGGGAAGATTGAATGTGGCTGCATCGACATCGCGATGAATACCATCATATTTTAGCATGACGTGTTCTATTATTTCTACAGAATTACCCACACAGCACTTGTGTAGTCTTCGGTAAATTTTTTTGTAGCTGCGCGTTCTAAGATACCCTGACCTAGCTTGAAAGAGTAGGGGACTGCCTCTTGAGTTATAATTTTCCTTCCTGATCTGCCTTTTCCAGTGTTGATTTAGTTCCACACTTCTGCTCCTTTTTCATTGAGTTTTCCAATTTTTGCATTCCGCGTTTTTGACCTGCCGTTTAACGCTCTTTCTCCTTCCTCGTGTCTGGTATACTTACCGGCTAGCTTTCTACTTCTTTTCTGCCAGTATGAGTCAATGCTCTTTCTGTATAGGTATTTAAACACCTTAGCTGCCCACCTGTTATCGTCCAATTTCCTCAGGAGTTCTTCGTATAGTATTTTACTCTGAGCTTGTCGTGCTTCTAACGGTGCCCAACCCATATCCCCGAATACTGCCTCGTTCGTGGTTTTCCAATGGGCACCTAGTGGTAATCTTCCAACAGCTCTCCGATTTACTTCTAATCTCAACTGAACTTCTGCCCTAAACCACAGAACCGCATTCCCGAATGTAAGCCCCTGCACTATTATTCCTTTTCAAATACCGCTCAGAACTTCATATTGGTTGTACCTCCATAATGCCCAGTTTCATTATCCCGTCATCTCTATGTCCTTTTGCTATGAGAGACTGTTCTTGCTTCTCCGTGTACATCTGCCCTTCGTTTACCAATACCTCGAGATATTTGTATTCGGCCATTCGGGGTATTTCATGGCCTTGTATTGTAAGCACCTGATCAGTTGTATCGTTGAAAATTATAACACCTGACTTAGCTGCGCTAAAACTGAAACATAGAGTGTCCCCTTTATCTCCACAGCAATTAACCAGAGCCCGCAACAGCTCTCCCTGCCTGCCACTCGGAAAACTAGGCGATGAAGTTTCTGGAGGTGAAAGTGCACTTTGCGAACTCACTAAAATTCCTCCAAATCTCCCGTGGAATACGATATCTGTTTTAGCTGAAGGATTACAGTTCCAAGCTGTGATTGACACAGGGGATGCAATTCTGTTATTCACGCTGATTTGTGCTGCCGTTTGCGGAAACTTACGTTACCGTATGATGGGGCTGAACTTCGTGGAGCCAACGATGTCACACAGCGCCCTTCTGTGAAGTGCGGCGTGCGCGTTGTTATCAATGGTGTCCGCCACCATGTGTAGTTTACTGTGCTCTCACCTTGAGCGCATGTCATGATTTTTTTATGGGAGTTCTTGTCAACAGCTTCAGCGTTAATTTCTTGTGGCGATCGTGTCAGCCATATGAAAGACCGTCAGTTTGCGTCCGATTTTTCTGACCTACATCATACCCTTACGGCCGCAGCTGATACCGTTTTGTCTCATCAGTGCGAAAAACTTCTTACTTTCGGAATCAGCGTGCTGGTTTTCTACACAATGCCTTTCGTCCTCTGAACACAGCCGGCCCTCTCCGACGCACATCACAGACGTTTCTTTTCACGACTCTGACAAAATGCAAGCACTCCGCTCGCAGCACCTAACCGACACCTACTCCTGTCCCATCACCGACCCCTTTACTGGCGCTTCAAACCCACCCAATGGTAGGCTCCGCCAACAGCTACGCAACTTCAAGCTCGATGATGGCATCCTACGCCGCTACGTATATTGCCCCGATGGAACCCGCTGGATCTCAGTAGTACCGCGGGTGCTTCGCCTCCATATCCTAGCGGCTCTCCACGATGACGCCTACTGCCGGCCACCTAGGTTTCCTCAAAACCTAAAACCGCGTGAAGCTTCGTTTCTTTTGCCTGGCCTTCCCTTCAGTGTTGCTAAATACGTCGCTTAATGCCTCCTGTGTCAACGTCGCAAACGACCGGCTTCTCTACCCGCTGGCCTCCTACAACTCCTTTCCTGTCCCGCCACGCCGCTAAAGTCGTCGGCATCGACTTATATGGTTCCCTGCCTCTCTCCGATCGAGGTAACCACTGGATCATCACAGCTGTCGGCCACCTTGTGCGATACGCTGACACAGCACCGTGCGCACCGGCTCTGCTCAAGAGGTTGCAAATTTCTTTTCGCAATCTATTGCATTGCGGCATGGTGCTCCTCGGGGGCTGCTAAGTGACCGCGGGAAGACCTTCTTATCGACAGTCGTTGCCGAAGTTCTTCACGCATCATCCACCCTTCATAAGACAACCTCAAGCTATCATCCCCCGACCAACGGTCTGACTGGGCGTTTTCCTCGCATCCTTTCGGATATTATCTTCATGTACGTGACACCGGATCATTGAAATTAGGACACTATTCTACCGTTCGCCACTTTCGCCGAAAATACAGCAATACAGCGGACTACCGGTTAATCTCCGTTCTTCCTCTTTTACGGCCGTCCTCTCACCAAACTTTTCGCCAGTTCTTTCTTCTCTAGCCTGAATATAACTCCACATCAGTACCTGCCAAGTTCGTGTCCCGTGTGGCCAGATGCCGTCACCTTGCTCGCCTCAACACTGAAGCTTGCCAGGAAGACCGCAAGAGACGCTACGATTCTACTCATCGTGTGGTCTCTTTCTGACCTGATGACGAAGTACTACTTTACACACCACTGCGCACCTCCGGCCTTAGTGACAAATTTCACTACCGCTATCATGGTCCCTAAGGGCCATCAACCTAACTTCCCCAGTGAACTACAGAGTCACACCTGTTCTTGTCTCGGCCGATCGACGGCACCGTGATACTGAAACTGTCCATGTTTCCCGTTTGAAGCCGTTTGCGCGCCGCGGTGCATCGGTTGCTTATGAGCGGCCAGGATGACCGCTTCCAACCCCCCCGAGCAGATTGTGTGAGTCTTCCATGGATAATCTTCATTCACTTGGACATACAATTATCATCATCACGGTCTCACCTGTGGCACGCCCCTGGGGTTCTCCATTGGAATAAACGCAAGACACGGCCATCTTGTCGTCTCGACCTAGTCTACCTTCACATTATTCATAAAGTCATTCATCAGTTCAGAATCGTATCAAATTTACACACGTGTCGCCAAGAAATGTTCCTTTTGTTTCAAGCGCATCAAACTCTCGCTAACGCACATCTCAGCCCTTTTTATGATGAAAAACGCTTCGAGTTGTAATGTTGTAAAAACACTTGGCGTTCACTTCAATGAATTTATGTTATGGGACTACCACATCGAGCAAATAGAGAGTAAGCTAGCTCGCGTTGTCGGCATACTCAGAAGGTTAAAGTGCATGATACCTACTAGGACAAAACTTGTTATTTACCATGCCCTCTTTGACTCTCATGTTAAATATTGTCATTTGGTTTGGGGTACAACGACGCAAACTAATATTCAAAAGGTTTTGACATTACAAAAAAATGCAGTCAGAGCAATTGCGGGTGCCACATACTTAGCACATACGAGTGCTCTATTTGCAAAATACCGCATTATGGATGCAAGGGTTATTCATCAGTACCGTGTAATTCAGCAGTACAAATCTCAGGTACATAGTGACAGCACATTTTTTTCTGACCTTGCGAATCTACGGGAAAATACCGCTGTTCACAACACAAGACACTACGAATATTGGTATGTACCTTGTCCACGCACAAATTACGGTTTTCAAACACTCAGGTATGTGTTGCCATCTTTCCTTAATGGAAATGCTTTCACTAATCAATCCATTCTTTCCGTTTCATATAACGCTGTCAGAAATATGTTCTTACAAAACAATGAATCATATCAACGGTAAAATAAACTAAGTATCCATGTGCTGTGATTAAACTATCATTTGCGTGTGTGTAACAGTACCGAGACTATTCTGGTGATCTGTTATGAAGATATTGTACATATTTGTTATTTCATGCATTCTCTTGTTATTGTTTTACTGCTGCCTGTCATCGCCGTGCCAAGCCGCTACGGGAGATGGGAGCTTTGTCAAGCCGCGTGCGCGGCTTTTTTTCCTTTCTCCTCAGCCATTGTACATGACTGAAATAAATGCAAATGAAATGAGTAGTTCGCGTGCCACAGTGTGACGACTTCTGCTATGATCTTCATGTTTGTAAACTTTGATTTGCATTTACAATTTTTGCAGTACTTTGGCAGCTCCAGGTTTTCATCTTTCAGCGCTGACAGCGTGCTGCCATGCCCTACCATTCACGCATTTGCTTAAGATTTGCTTATTGAATAAGAAGTTAGCAGGCATAGGGTAGGCACGGCAGGTAACCCAGGTAGCACATGACCGCGGGCCAATATTACAAAGCCACTGGCAAAGCGTGGTCCAAAGTAGGCCCAGAGGTGCCAATGAGCAACTGATATTGGCTGTGCCATCATGAAATTATGGCTATCATGGGCCATGTTAGGCACAGTTCTCCCACTCTTTGCCAGAATTGGCTAAGTCATTTTCTAAATCTGGCTATCGTGGGCCATGTTATCCAGAGTTGTAGTCTTTGCCAGAATTGGCTAAGCTATTTTCGAAACATGGTTATAGTGGCCATGGCTTGCCACCCCTTATCCAGTGTTAAAAGCATATGGCAGATGTTGGTGAACATTGTACCCTCCATTATACTGGGTAGAAGATTGATTTTATTGTAGAGTACAATGTCGGCTGTTTATAATTTTCGAACGCGCTAAAACTCGTTTGAGCTCCTGGGCTGGGCTTGTGCGAGTTAAAATTTTTCTTTTTCTTACCGAACACTTTCGCAGTATATGTGTGGAGTTGGATAAACAACGAATATTTTCAGACTGCGCAGTCGGAGATAAAGGATAATTATGAAAAAAAACTAATTGAAACCCAAGCTGTCAGGAGATCGCGCCGGCCAGAGGGAGCTCTCGTACAGGAGAAACTAAAGGAGGAGTATATATGTCGACGCCGTCGAGGCGCGGCGACGTCGGCCGCGGGCTCCGCCGCTGGTCAGTTGAGTTCTAAGGTGCTTGGCAACAATTTCCAAACGCATTCGGAAGCATTGCAAACGCATTCGCTCGCTGTAGTCGCTGCTGCCATCGACATTTTTTCTGACTGTTCGCTGCAACTAACCACAAAAATTCCTTTTAGAATGTATCGTAAATTTAGTAATAAACGAATGCGCGTTGGCATGACCCATTTGTAATGATTTGTGTACCTATATGAGACTTAGCTAAGAAGCTAATAAAAAAAAGTATAGTTTTTTTGAAAAGTGCACAGACAGAGCTAACGCTGTCGCCTTTGTCCGATTTCTGGGCATAATAACTCGCCTATTTGTCGTAGAATTTATGTATTTGAAAGCGTTTTTGCACGCTCTGCTTGCTCGAGTATCTGAAAACCAGCCCAAAAGGGCTTTCTTGTAAAAAAAATCACATGACTTTCATTTCATAATTTTTTTAAATAAAAAAAGCTTTTTTTCTTCCCTGTAGAGAATTCACTGCCACACTACGCAGTGGGTGTCTGCTTAACAGAGATCCTAAATCAAACGTAATAACTTAGTGCAAGTGCATTCCCTAAGCCGACTTTGTGCGCCATTTTAGCAACGTCCAGAAACGAAGCAGTGGCCTCGTAATTTACAGTTGGGCACGCGCGAAATATTAGGCCGCTGCTTCATAAACACAAGCGATCACGCCGTAAGAGATTCCTACGCTTCCGTACGTCGTTCCCTGTGATCGCGCCTTACCCTGTGTTTATAGATTTGCTTTTTCCTTCCTTTTCTGTAGAAGGTAATGTTTGAAAATGTTGTTTTTTCTAACAAATAATAGAAATAATAGAAGCAGATCTGATTAGGAAAGCGGGTGTGTCATGCGTCAGCGCTCCATCTGTTGCACTGACAGCCAAAGAAATTAATTTTCTGAGTGTGGCCAATTGAGGTCGCTAGCGCGGTCAGATGACGTCATGCAGCAAGGCCGATTCAATGTGTGGTGCTGTCAATAAAGTTTTCAGTTGGAGGTAAGCGCTCATGGTGTCTAAGTCTACTTCTTCGTGCCTTTGTGCTTTTGTGCGCTTGTAGGTGTTTGCAATGAACAAACTCGCCCAATAATCCGTGCACCTGTTGTTTTTGTGCATTTTATTGTTCTGTTGCGATTTTGCATTGAGGGCTATAGCTCATACTCCCGTCTTTACTTGTTTGCTCGAAAATTCATTTTTTTTTGCTTTCGAACACTATCTTTATTGATGAAAAGCATCCGAAATAGTTTTCAGCCAATATTCAAAACAGTTTTGTTTGTTTTAGCTTTTTGTGCGAAATTTCCACGCCAAAAAAATGCTGGAGGATTCTTCAACGATCAGCGAATAAATCTACTGACAAATGGTGTTCGACGCATGTTAACCTAGCTTGTTTGCCACATGTCCCGTATGCGAATTTGCTTGCATAATATTTTATTTATTGTTTTATGATGATTATCCGGCGGCCTTGCAAGAATACTTTGACGCTTCCGCGTTTTCCGCACCCTTACTTTAAAAACTGCTTATGACTCATTCTCGGAGAATTCCAAACCTCTTTCACATGTTTCGGCCCCCGTCCCCTCTCTCTTTTGAAGTCTCCTATCTCCTCAACTCATCTCCCGGAGGTGCCCTTTTCAAGGCAGCGTGGTAACGCCTACTGCGCGAAACGTTTTCTTTTGTTACTAACTTTCTCCTAGCATTTTCTCCTGCGCGCTGCTACACGCTGCGCCATTCGTGCCCCCCCCCCCCCCGCCCCCCCCCCCCCAAAGATCTTTCCTCTACCTTTCTGCTGAAAACTTTTTTTTTTGCGACCACAAAAGCTGTGTAAAAAAAAAAATGGCTCTCCCCTCTGCAGCCATTCCCCCCCCCCCCCCCCTCTTCTTCCATCACTGTCGTCTCCCCTGTCATTCGTCACAGCGCTAGGCATCTCCACGACACATTCTTGACTGGACGATACTTGCCTTGTCTGGCACGTCGGCGCACAACCGCACAGCCAGCGCGACGAAAGAGCATGCACACTCGAGCTGGCTCTGTTCGTAGTCTGCGCAAGCGAAAAGCCACATCTGATACTATATGAGAGCTCCGACGCGGTTCGCTACCCTGGCCTGCAATATCTTATTTTTAATTACAGCAAATATTTTAACTTGAGATACGTTCGGAAATGAATGTGATTTTGGGAGTAAGTATTGCTTTGACTACATGCGGCTTTACTTTTCCGGCAGGAACAGAGAAGGAGACAAAGCGCGAGAACGACTTCTATGTATCTACTCTCATTGCCAAATGTCTGGCTTGACGTCGTGCGCAGTGCAGATCTGCCCCAATGGAAAGAATTTTATTTTTCGTCTTTGGTGCAATGAATTAACCAAACATTCACTACTTTGTCGAACAGCGGGCTTGAATTCAGGTGACCTGACATCCGATGCATTCAGGAACACGTTTGTCATGTACCGTTTATGCAAGATAAGAGTCAGAACTGCTTAGTGTTCCACTACAGACCAGTAGCAAGGATATGTGTACTACTTCCGCGCTGTTTCTCTTTGGATAACACACTTGCAGGTGAAATAAAAAATCCGCAATTTATGTTTAAAGCTTTTGCCAAGTTATCTCTCAATGAAAATAAGGCATTACTATGGCCTGTCAAAGGGGTGTTTTGTGTGGTTTTCAAGTCAGTTTCGAATCTGTATTACATTCAATGGAAGCGACTAAGATAAACTGCTGATTTAAGAAAAAAAACAAAGGGGTTCGGAGGTTTTTCCATCCAGCTTATTTATTTTCAACCCTATCCGAAAAAAAACGAGCTTTGTTCAAAACTGTTGTTTCGGCTCTATACGGTGGAGGTGCTAAAACCAGTGCATTTTTACCGGAACAAAAAATGCGCTCTCAATTTAGAGATACGGAGTTATGATATTAAAACAAAATAATACCTTAATTTCATTTCAATATCACATTACTTTGTTTTTTTTTTCACATTGAATATCTTACTGGAGGTGCGAAACGGCGTGTTACTCTGGAAATCACGAAATTAGTACAAGACAAATTAAATTTTACTTTGTGCAAAATATGCAGTGCTAGTTGTTACAGATTACCCTGTAAAATGTGTGTCGAGTGTTTTCACGCCGACGGTGTCTCACAAATTCAGCTTTTTTTAATCATTTCTGCTTGTGTCCTATGACGGCCATATTTAGTTTCAGCATGACATCATGCCTCTCTTTGCAGGCTCGACGCATTGTGAGTTCATCGTGCAAGAGCTGGACGAGGAATTAGAGTGCAGTGGAAGAGTCCTCTTGCAAGAGAAGTGCAACGATTACTTCAGATATGACTGATCAGTTCACAGGAGGACAGCTCCGTTAAGCACTTTATGGATGCCTTAGCCGTGCTGCAGCAGCTTGCCGAGCTGCGCTGTCCAATATGAATCATCGGCACGCAGCAAACTTGAAAATAAATGATTTTCCCACAGCCTCTGCCACCATGCTCTTAGGTCTTTTCCTTTAATTTCCAGGATGACTGGTAATAGCGCAAGCCATTCTGCGTGCGCTAGAAGCGTGATCTTTGTAACTCGATGCAATAAACCGGCCTTTTTCCTGAATTATTAGGCGCCCTCATTTATGAATATTTGAGGGCTTGAAAGGTGCATCCACAGTACCAGTCATTGGGCTGCATGTGCAAACTTTAGAAAGCAGGATACGAGTGTTTGAAAGCTGGTTATTAATGTTTGAAAGCTGGATATCAATGTTCGATAGCTGGATGCCAGTGTTCGAAAGCTGGGAAGCCAATCCGGGGCCTTCACTGTCCCATGTCGCGGAACGAACGCCAGGCCTGCGTTCGTCCCTTGATCGGCCGAACGTTGGTCCAGAACTGGCCTGAAAGTGGGGCCAACGTGTTAAAGTGGTAGCATTTTGCCTAAATGACAATGTCGGACCTCTGCTCATGCCAATTTTAGCCAATGATTGCCCAGTGTTCGCCCAATGCTGTTGTGCTGCCTGGGAAAGGACAGGGTTAAAGCGGTAACCGCATGAGGCGAAAATTCGCGGCGACACGCCGCGCGATGGCATCGCGCGGTGGGCCGAGGGCCGCCGAAGCGCTGTCACTCATCGCGTCGCCTAGGTTCTGGGTTTGTAGAAAATTTCGCCCATCGCCCGGAAGTGCTGCGCGAGACTAGCCAATGACGGTAGGCCTTGCGAGTGCGTAACTTCCGATCCGATTTGCGCGCGAAAGTGTTTTTTTTTCTTCCGGCGGGCTTTCAGCGGAGCAGCAGCCGACGCATCCCTCACCATGGCAGCTATGCAAGAGTTTAATGAAAGGCTTATTGAACAAGTCCAGGAGGAAAGGGTGCTGAGGGATATGTCCTACACGCACTATATATCGCAGCAGCGCAGGAATGTCGCCTGGCGCCGCATCGCAGCGACACTTGGGTCCACTGGTGAGTCGCAAACTTTCCGCTGTCATTATCGCTTCTTGCACGTGCGCTTCGCGCCCTGGCTTTTTTTTGATGCCGCGTAATTACGTGTCTATATTTATATTCATAACTGGAACGTTGTCAGTGTGTATGGCTCATGATGCTCAGTGGAATGCGAATATATTGAATATTTCGGCTGCTGGCATTTCGTTTAAATGTGAATGGTATGTGAGTGCTTTTTCAGCGAGTCGCGTGCTTATCGCCCGCGGTCACGGCATTGAACTTGACAGCCTGGAGTTTAGTTTGTGGATCGTGAACATGACTGAGAACAGCGCGTGGACGCCGGACAAGCGCGTTAATTACGGCACCGAACCACATGAAACGTCTGACTTGTACTGTAATCATTGCTTAACTAATTAATGCTTGAAGCATTCTCTGTTTAGCGCACACTTGCGTGGTTATAAGTATAATCTACACTTCGCAGTTCCTGACGTGAAGGCCCGCTGGAAGAACCTACGGGATACGTTCCGGAGGTTGTATAAGGCCCGCAACCCCACACCCAGGAGTGGTGCTCCTGCAGAAGACGAAGACGAAGACTGCTTTGATGGCGACGACGCTGCTACGAAATGGTTTTTTTATGACCGACTCCTGTTTCTAAGAGACACAGTCACTGGCCGTCCGTAAGTACGCTGAGTTTTACTTTTCAAAGTACAAGATGCTGGGCAGTGATGTAAACATTTTGTCATCATTAATCTGTAACTGCTTTTATCACTCACAGCCTTTATGTGCATTTTCCTACCTGTTCCTTTTTCACAGCAGTCGTCAAGAAGTGGCATCTATATTGCATGATACAGCTATAGCTATAGATCTGGGACAGTTATCACTCTACTGTGATCAAGAAGCTGTTCGGTTGGTCATCACAAAATCATACTGTCAGGAAGCATAAGGCACGCACACTGTTTACTTTAGTGTTGAGCACCTTTGCTTCCTCGTATCTCTTCAGGACTTCAGGTAACCTGGAGCCGCTGCCAGCTGACGACTGTGCCAATGGCAGTGTAACACCAGAGCAGATTTTTGCAAGCATATATGCAGACGATGCAACATGCACGGACACTGGTGCTGGAGACAGCGATGCAGGCTCCACAACAGTGGTGCAGACTCCACAGCCATTAGTTACGAAATTGGAATGTGCTGCTGGCCCTAGCGGCATCACAAAAAAAAGCGAAAACAGGTGTATGATGATGAAATTAACGCCCTTTCAAAAATAATAGGTAAGGAAGCTGATGAGGCTGAGCATTTTGGAATGCTGATTGCTTCCTATGTCAGGCAGTGCCCAAAAAAGCTGCTTGTACAAATGCATGCCGATGTGCTTGCGACAGCAGCGAAGTGTGTGCAGTTCTCAGACTGACTTTTTTTATCACTCTCTCCGTGTACATGCAAACATAACTGCTGGTGGAATTTTTACTGATGAAGTCGACTTCAAATTTTCAGCAAACACGCTGCAGTGTTGCGTGATGGCTGCAAATATACCATTTGATTTCTTGTAAAAGAGGATTTTGTTCACTATGCAATATATTATGTAAATATTTGTCAACAGCATTTAAAGATATATTCAAGGAATGGTTTGGTTTATGTCGGTTTAACGTCCCAAAGCAACTCGGGCCATGAGGGACGCGGTAGTGAAGGGCTCCGGAAATTTCGATCCCCTGGGGTTCTTTAACGTGCATTGACATCGCACAGTACATGGGTGTCTAGAATTTGCCTCCATCGAAATTCGACCGCCGCGGTTGGGATCGAACCCGCATCTTTCGGGCCAGCAGCCGAGCACCATAACCACTTAGCCACTGCGGCGGCTGTGTTAAAGAATGCAATAAAGGTAAAATTTTCATCCTGCCTACCAAAGAACTAGAGTTTTAGGGCTTTGAAGTTATCACTTCAGAAACGTGAAGTATATATACCTTTGCTTCCTCGTATCTCTTCAGGACTTCAGGTAACCTGGAGCCGCTGCCAGCTGACGACTGTGCCAATGGCAGTGTAACACCAGAGCAGATGTTTGCAAGCATATATGCAGACGATGCAACATGCACGGACACTGGTGCTGGAGACAGCGATGCAGGCTCCACAACAGTGGTGCAGACTCCACAGCCATTAGTTACGAAATTGGAATGTGCTGCTGCCCGTAGCGGCATCACAAAAAAAGCGAAAACAGGTGTATGATGATGAAATTAATGCCCTTTCAAAAATAATAGGTGGGGAAGCTGATGAGGCTGAGCATTTTGGAATGCTGATTGCTTCCTATGTCAGGCAGTGCCCAGAAAGGCTGCGTGTACAAATGCATGCCGATGTGCTTGCGACAGCAGCGAAGTGTGTGCAGTTCTCAGACTGACTTTTTTTTTATCACTCTTTCCGTGTACATGCAAACATAACTGCTGGTGGAATTTTTACTGATGAAGTCGACTTCAAATTTTCAGCAAACACGCTGCAGTTTAGTGTGATGGCTGCAAATATACCATTTGATTTCTTGTAAAAGAGGATTTTGTTCACTGTGCAATATATTATGTAAAAATTTGTCAATAGCATTTAAAGATATATTCAAGGAATGGTTTGGTTTATGTCGGTTTAACGTCCCAAAGCAACTCGGGCCATGAGGAACGCCGTAGTGAAGGGCTCCGGAAATTTCGACCGCCTGGGGTTCTTTAACATGCATTGACATCGCACAGTACACGGGTGTCTAGAATTTGCCTCCATCGAAATTCGACCGCCGCGGTTGGGATCGAACCGCATCTTTCGGGCCAGCAGCCGAGCACCATAACCACTTAGCCACTGCGGCGGCTGTGTTAAAGAATGCAATAAAGGTAAAATTTTCATCCTGCCTACCAACGAACTAGAGTTACAGGGCTTTGAAGTTGTCACTTCAGAAACGGGAAGTATATTTTTTATTACCATTTCTGAAATAGCAAATTAAAAACCTTGTCAATCAGATTTTATGATAGGTAGGGTTGTAATATAGCCCTTACATTGCATTCCTTGATGTTCCAAAAACTAATGGCATCAATATTGGAGAGTTATCTGTAGCAAAATTTCTTATAAGCTGTGCACAAAAAATTTACATACCATGCCTCATAAGTGCGCAAGGACTTGTTACATGTGAAATCAAATGGCATATTTGGAATCGGCACACAAAAATACATGTTCCCTGAAGGTTTCATCATTGTTACTTTACAAGACCGTTTCCCATCCCTACACATACGTTTCATCTCATCTGTCCATATCTTGTATACATTCTCCTGAGACCTGGCTAAGGTAAATTTTGTCCTTAATGAAGTGGAACAAAAGGCTGTGGCTGATTTTGTTTACTGCTGTGGTTGGTTAGCAGAGCAGCACAGCACTGTGGACCGTGGGCTGTTGTTGACAACTACTGCTTATTTTTAAACTCATGCTTTTAGTCAGGTAGACTGACATCGTGGCGAGTTTTCGAGTGCGCTGTGCAATATAGGAATGTGAAATGAGTGGAACTAACTGATGTACATGACAGTACTATACTTTTTGTCACAAATTCTGCAGGCAGAACAATGTTTTCTATGTAAGTATTATATGCTTGTACTAATTTCCGGAGGCCTCCACTACGGCGTCCCTCATAGCCTGAGTCGATTTAGGACGTTAAACCCTCAGAAACCAAATAAAATCTATATTGTATACTCTTTCATAGCAATGATGAGCACTGTCAGAATGGTCCTAATTATAAGCCACTCAGCGCTGAACATGTTTGTATAGCTGCAACTTATTTCCTATTTATAATTCATAATTATGTCGTATTGAACAACAAAAACAGCAGGCTTCAAGTACCTACAGGTACAAATATGCAAGTATAAAGCTTTTCATGACTTGTATAAATGTTTTTAGTCAAGTTGAACCAAAGTTATATGTGCATTTTTACTTCTTCGTGTGATATTTACTCAAGACTTTCTGCATTGTGGTTTTTAATGCAATACATATGTGATGTTAACTCAAGAAAGCCTTGCAAGTTTTGTATTTTTAATTTCTGTTAAGTGATGTTAAGGTAATTTGTACCTTTTAATTTCCCTCCCATGTGATTTGCTCAGGACAGGCATAAGTTACTTCTTCATTAAATTTGCCCTGTATGAGGCAGGAAGAGTTGTTTTTATTTTTTTTTTTATTTCTGTACTCAAAGATTGCAGGTTATTTGTTTCTGGAAAGGGACTTTTTCCCACCGTGCTGCATCTTCATGCTCTGTGATATTAAAATGAAAGAGATTTTTTTTCCACCATGCTGTATCTTCATGTTCTGTGACATGAAAATGAAAGTGATTTTTTTTTCCACCATGCTGTATCTTCATGTTCTGTGATATATCAAAATGAAATTGATTTTATTTTCCACCGTGCTGTATCATCATGTTCTGTGATATTAAAATGATACAAATGGCAATGGTCCAAATGTTTTCATCTGTAAACAATAACTGCTCTGGCATTTTCAACGCTGCTGTTAAGAACGGAGTTAGCATGTCTCCCCTGCTGGAAGCAAGCACATTTGTTTCTATTGAGTGGCTCAGAGGAACTTGAAGGTGATTTCTCCCAAACCTGCCGTCATGAACCACACGGAGATGCCCCAGGTATCAGCTGATTCGGAGTACCGAGCTTTGTACGGTCGGAGTTTGTATCCGAAAGAGCGAAGGGCTCAAGTTTGAGCACAACCTTACCCCCTTTTCAATAGTCTCCTCCCGCGTCGAACGCAGCCGCGGCGACAAGCGGACGTTACCTTCCCCAATTGCCGTGAGTATGTTGGCGGAAATAAGGGCCTCGCTTCCGGTAGCTCTTCGGCGTGCCGAGCACCACGGCCGTCTGGCGGGCATTTTCCCCATCCATAACGAACATCTCTAAGGATAAATGCCCACTTTCCGCCTCTTTTCCCGGCCTTGCGCGTCGAGTGCCATCTGATGAAGAACAGTGTCGGCAGCCCGTGGGAACCTTCAGCTGGCTAGAGGACTTTACCTCGACGGCATCATCATCTATCTTGGGCTCAACATGTGACGGGGTGTGTAGATAAGGGCGGGAGTGTGAGTTTGTGCGCACAAGTGAAACTTTGAGGTAACTCCCTCCCCGGCGAGAAACCTGGTGAATTTAGGGAAGAAGAACGCTATAAAACTCGACAGGGATTCCAGTTCCCACTTGTGATCTTTGCGCTTGTAAAAATGTAAATGTAAATGCAACCTAATCTTCTTTCTCCACGAACGAACCCCTTCACTCAGCGGCACTCTGGTCCTGGTCAGAGCGGGCATCGTCTTCACCGTGGTTCCGTCGAGCCGCGACTCATCAACAACAGCTGCAAAAGGCGAACGAAGCGATCCAAAAGAATTGTATGCCATCGGATATAAAACCTCGTAAGGCAAAGGCTTTAGCCCTCTGTTTGCGCAAAGAGCCCAATTTGACTGGATTTAAAAATGAAAACCGCAAATGTGAACAAAACGTCTTGCGTGTCTATTTCACGGCAATGACTCGCAAGCTGCGAAATCCTTTTAGAGCCACCTTGACTGAGGAGGGCTCTTGGCAGAAGATGGTGTCAGGTTTTTTTCAGCGCGCCTTAGGAGGGCTTGTTCCTTCTGATCCTTTTGTAGTTCGTGGAGAGCCTCAGCGGCGGCTTTCCCAGCGCCAAAGCTGCTTTATCAATCGACATAGAGGACTTGTTTACTCAATACCGCAGGATGAGCTGCTACAAGCAGTGCGCGATTCGATTGAGGTCGACGGGATGGTTGACTTCCAGAACCAATGCGTAATAGCACTCGACTCCTTCCTGGAACTGCTGAGTCTACCCAAGGTCCACTATTGTACAGCACGGTGGCAACTATTTTATACAAAAGCAAGGTATTTGCATAGGTTCGAGGGTTGCGCCTGTGCTGTGTAACGAGTTTTTGGAAAAGCTCGATTCGTCGCTGAAGAAAGCTTCACCACAAGCGTATTGCAAAATATTTAGGTATGTGGACAATTTTTTAATAATTTTAAACTGATTATCAACTTACTTACTAACCCCTGTGGCCGACGAGTTTTAAATGTATTTAGTGCCTGTTCCGCGTGTTCCAAGAACATTTTCTTCTCAAAAGATTCATCCATTGACAACACCATCAGGTTTATAGATTTAGAACTCAAATTTTGAGCTTACGGACATGTGCACGCTTGCTGAAGTATGCTATTCGGTCTAAAAAGGCGCTTTTTCCTTATGCTTCCGCTCACTCGGAGCTGGTAAAACGTGGCATTGCCAACATGTGTTTCTGAAATGCACTGAGAAAAAGTTGCCTGCATGCTATGCAGCAGTCTTGCCGAGCAGGTGGTCGGAATGGAGGCTTCTGGTTTTCCTTCCTCGTTGCCATGGTGGTCGCTGAAATTTTGGGCAAAAATTGAAGAAGTCTCCTGCCAATACCGAGTACCTAACAGATAGGACAAAAAACTTTGAGGTGATCCCCTCAAAGCGGTGACAGTATTTCGCAAGGGCTAAAAAAACTTTCCCAGAAATTTGGTGTGAAATTCGTCTTTTCGGCTCTCAGCGAGAACCTGCCTGGAAAGCAAAGCACCAAACGAAGTTTACGAAGTGTGCTGTGGGGGTAGTATATTCTATGCCTACTTCTTGTGGAAAAATTTACATAGGGCAGATAGGGCAGCCCTAGAACGAGCGACTCAGAGAACACGGTAGAACTCTGCGTTTTGGTACAGGGAGCAACCTGGCCATAGATGAGAAGGAGTGCCGAAACTGCTCAGCTTTGCTTAACAGCACTGCCATTATCGGCTGCGGAAAGTCCAGGCACGAGCGCGAACTGTTAGAAGCGTATTTAATCAAACAGAATGAAGGTGTTTGCATAAGCGTCCCGTCTGTTATTAACACTGATAAAAAGTGGAACTTTTTATCTGGTTTGTGATGATGATTATGAATTTTTATGGCGCAAGGGCATCTATGGGCACAGAGCGCCATGACACAAGGTATTTTCTTTTTCTCAAGGTGGGGTCAAAGACCCATTTCCCAAGCATTTCACCCTAAATAAGCCGAGCACCAGACCAGGGGAAAGCTTGTACCCATTGTATCACCGGTGGGTACCCGGCGGCACTGGGGATCAAACCCCGCACCTCCCGCATACGAGGAGGATGCTCAACCACTTGGCCACCGCTGCGGTTTATCTGGTTTGTAATGTCGTCCGCACTTTGAGGAATGTATGTGCGCTTGCGTTAGTGGGTTTAAATACATGGAAGAACCAATAATAAGTCAGTTTAAAGTCCGGCGACAGTCTGTGTGTGCCTAATCCCGGTCTTGCTCCTTGTTTCACTGGCTTTTTTTCTTGAACATGTCCCAACTCGCCCAGCAATTCACGCTTCTGTAACAATTGATAATGGCACATAACTCACAGGAGTGGAGCTAAGAGTCTTGCAGACGATACGTTGATTACTTAATTTAAACTTCTCGCGGAAGACATGTTTGTGACCGTGGATTTCGGCACAGGTTTCTTTTTGTTTCTTTAATAGATTCAGACGTTTAAAGCTCGGTCGAGGTACCAAGGGCTTGTTGCTACGTTAACGGCAGTGTAGCTATTGCATTGCAGAGGAAATGAAAGTAGGTGTATTTGTGCACATTTGAGCACTTGTGATTATCGGCGCGTGGTTGGCTAGCCGATTGTGTTATTCGGAGATTAACCCAACAAAGTGAAGCTGCAGAATTCTGTGGAGAACAGCTGTAGCAGCTTTGTGTGCAGATGATTGTGTCGAGGTGCAGAATTGACAGAATGTGTTTAAGAGAAGCCTTTCGCCAGTACGGGAATGAGTACAGATTGATTCACAGTCGCATCTTTGTTAGTCCAAGTGGAACAGTTGATTCTCAGTCTCCAGCAATCAAGCTTCCTTGAGAAGAACCCGTAGAATAATCTGGGCTTGAGCGAAAATTTAAGAAGACTTTCAATATTCGGGTGGTATAGGGGGATAGGAGTTTTTATTGATAAGGAATGGAGTTTCTATTCAAACGTTTGTAGGGTCGGACACGCCAGCGCTTATCGTGCAACGTGGCAGTCTTTCTATGGCGACCTCAGATGTGCTGTGCACGCTCGCTTTGACCTTAAATTCAGTCTTCATTATGGAGCAGGATTTTGTTCGGCACTAGAAAGAAGCCTGGTGGGTCTTGAGTAAAATGCGAGCGCTTGCGAGCAGTGATTTGTTGTTGGGAATGTCCCATCTATGTTTTCCATTGTTGTTGGTTTCGCGCTTTGGGTTTTGCCTTGGGAGTTGATGTTGAGAGCCAGGAAATCAACGTGTACTCAAGAACATCCCCTCTTGCCCAGCGGCTGGAAACGGCGGCCATTCGAGGTTTTCCGGGCCGCGGAGGATCTGTTAAGATCAACGTCAGCATGTCTCGCCTCTTTGCAGCCAGGACATCGGTTTCTACGGGGTGGCTCCGAGCAACTTGAAGTTGATTGCTTCCATGCTTTCCCTCACCGACCACACGGGGATGACCCAGGTGCCCGCTGGTTGGGATTACACAGCTTTGCCTGGTCGGAGTGTGGGAGCGAAGGGCTGAAGTTTTATCACGACCGGCCCCCTTTCACAAGTCTCCTCCCGTGTCGAACGCCGCCGCGGCAACAAGCGGACGTTATCGTCTCCAGTTGCCGTGACTCTGTTGGCGGAAATAAGGGCCTCGCTTCCGGTAAGCCTTCGAAATGCCGAGCACCGCGTTGGGTTGGCGGGCATCTTCCCCATCCATAGCAAACATCTCTAAGGACAAAGGACCACTTTCTGCCTGTTTTCCCGACCTTGCGTTCCGGCCTTGCGCGTAGGGTGTCATCTGATGAAAAACAAGAGTCGGCAGCCTGTGGGAACCTTCAGCTGGCCAGAGGACATTACCTCGGCGGTATTCTCTCCCTCAGGCTCAACATATTGCGGGGGCGTGTCCATATAGGCGGGAGTGTGAGTTTGTGCGCACAAGTGACAGTTTCTAGCCACTCTCATCCGGGAGAGGGCGTCCTCAACGTGGCGAATTCATGGAAGAGAACGCTATACAACTCGACAGCGAGTGCAGTCAAATAATCTCACTTTTTTATCTTTACGCTTGCAAAAATGTAAATAAACCCACTCGTAATTTTTCTCCCATCACCCAACTCCTTTCACTCAACGGCACTCCTGTCGTGGCGGGAGAAACGGGTGTCGTCTTGACCGTTTTTCCGTCGAGCCGCGACCCCGAACCCGACATCGCCAACAGGGTTTAACTTCGCAAGTTTCAGGGGAGGGGGGGGGGTGCTGAGATAAGAACCTCTTTTCCGCTGTTTTCTTCCCCCTTTTACTTTCTGCAGCATTGTTCCAGCAATTGTCATGGTAACATGCCAATGATACCCTGCTTTTCTTAGCCTGTTGATCTGCTCAGAGAAACTATGTTGAATCATGTTAACGCAGAAGTTCTTCAGTCACGAATCAAGGCATACATTTGCTATGGATCTCTTTACTCTTTTCTTGTGAGCAGAATCGTGTTGCAGCAGTTCCTTTTTGAACCGAGGGCTCAACAACCAGCAGGTATGTGCCTTTTTAACTGTCAGTTTAATGTCCAGAGACTGTGGACTCATGTCGACAGGGAGCTCAAGAGTGAAAACTAGGCTTTTTCCATGATGTATAAAGGTGTTTAAAAGAAGTTCCACCTGGTTTAGGTAGGGCAAAGGAGGTTGGTCTTTTAGTAGCACCAGATATAGTCGTCAGCATATCTGAAGAATCTCAGAACACATTCGTCGTTACAAGTGTTATCCATGGTCGGTTTATGGTTTGTAGGGGTTTAACGTCCCAAAATGACTCAAGCTATGAAAAATGCCGTAGTGAAGGGCGCCGGAAATTTCGACCACCTGCGGTTCTTTAACGTGAACTAACATCGCACAGTACACGGGCCTCTAGAATTTCGCCTCCATCGAAATTTGTCCGCCGTGGCCGGTATCGAACCCGCGTCTTCGGGCCAGCAGCCGAGCGCCATAACCACTCTGCCACCGCGGTGGCTAGGTGTTATTAGTGTCGTGATATATGGAAGCAAGGAAGATGTTTGACAGATCAGGTGCCACACATCAACCTATGCAGATGCCTTGTCGCTGTACATACAGATCGTTCTGAATGAAGACGAGCGTGGCGCTGAGACAAAAATTCGAGCAGGCGCATGAAGTTTTCCACAGAAATTCCGGCTTTCTTTTGAAAGGCAAGGACATTGCTAGGATATTCTATTTTAGCCTTGACTGCGCGACTGCGTCACGAAGCGTGTTCCGAAGCTCCGCTCCCTGCCGGTGCTTCTCAACTCGGCGCTCTTTCTTCCGCCGCTGTCCGATTTCTTTGTACTCCTCTCGTGTTTCCTCCCTCCGCTTCCCTCTCCACTTTTAACCAGTCCCTCGGATCTACGAATTTTTTCTGTATCAGGACGCCGAGAAATGTGTTTTGTGGTAAAGGGACATAAAAGGCTTCCGCCTTAAATCAACCACACGCCACGTCTGGGATTCGAACCCACGATGTCCGAATTTCAGTTCCGGTGCTGTACCAACTGAGCTATGACAACGATTACCCAATGTTTGCATTCGAGGACATTTATGTCTCATGTAACGTAACCTTGAGAGTGTTCACCTATGCTACTCTCGTCCATGGCGGCGGGCGTAGTACGTGCTGTATTACCGCGAGTGTGACGTGGAGCGTCATCGATCAGTGAGGGTTGCGCCTATGACAACAAGACTGCCAGAACCGAGGCCATCATTCAAGCTGTTGAACAGACAGGAGAGGCGAACTGAGGGGCCCGTTACGACATAGATAAGGAGGAGGCCAACAGCGACCGAAAAAGAAACAAAGGGAATATCTTTTTTTAGTTTGTGGTGTTGATCATTGGGAGATCAATTGTGCATTTATATTATCGCTTAAAGATAATGATTTCAAAGCAGAATAAAAACAGCCCTGTTTCGCCGTTGGGATCCGAACTCATGACCTCTGAATTTCCGGTTCGGTGCTCTATCAACTCAGCAATTGCGACAGCTGTATTGCGACAGCTGGTGCAGGCTTACGCACCCACATCCAGCCATGATGACCAGACCGTTGAAAGCTTCTATGAGGACGTAGAATCAGCAATGAATAGAGTAAAATCGCAGTACACTGTACTGATGGGCGACTTCAATGCGAAGGTGGGCAAGAAGCAGGCTGACGACCACGCGGTAGGTGACTATGGGATAGGCTCTAGAAATAGCAGGGGAGAGTTATTAGTCGAATTCGCGGATAGAAACAATTTACGGATCATGAATACCTTCTTCCGCAAACGAGAAAACAGGAAGTGGACCTGGAAGAGCCCCAATGGTGAGATTAAAAATGAAATCGACTTCATACTATGCGCTAAACCTGGCATCATTCAGGATGTGGCCGTCCTCGGAAGGGTGCGTTGCAGCGACCACAGAATGGTAAGGTCTAGAATTAGCTTAGACTTGAAGAGGGAACGGAAGAAGCTAGCGAAGAAGAAGACCATTAACGAGTTAGCCGTAAGAGGGAAAGCACAGGAGTTTAGGATAGCGCTGCAAAACAGATACTCGGCTTTAACTGAGGAAGATGATCTTGATGTTCATTCAATGCACGATAACCTGACATCAATAATTACGGAGTGCGCAGTAGAAGTAGGCGGTAGGACAGTTCGAAAAGATACCGGGAAGCTATCTCAGGTGACGAAAGATCTGATTAAGAAGCGCCAAAACATGAAGGCATCTAACACTACCGATAGAATAGAACTAGCGGAGCTATCAAAGTTAATAAATAAGCGCAAGGTAGCCGACATAAGGAAGTTTAATATGGAGAGAATCGAGCATGCTCTAAAGAACGGAGGTAGCCTAAAAACAGTGAAGAGGAAACTAGGCATAGGTAAAAACCAGATGTATGCATTAAGAGACAAGCAGGGCAATGTCATTAGCAATATGGATAAGATAGTTAACGTAGCCGAAGAGTTCTACACAGACCTGTACAGTAGCCAATGTAATCAGAACGCTAATGAGAAAGACAGCAGTGCACAGCAATGCGTCATCCCGCCAGTAACGAAAGATGAAGTAAAGAAAGCCTTAGAAGCAATGAAAAGGGGAAAAGCAGCTGGGGAGGATCAGGTAACAGCAGATCTGTTGAAGGATGGAGGGGACATCGTGGTAGAAAAACTAGCCACCCTGTATACGCAATGCCTTATGACCTCGACTGTACCAGAAGCTTGGAAGAATGCAAACATTATCTTAATTCATAAGAAGGGAGACGCCAAGGACTTGAAAAATTACAGGCCGATCAGCTTACTATCCGTTGCCTACAAAGTATTTACTAAGGTAATCGCTAATAGAGTCAGGGCAACGTTAGACTTTATTCAACCAAATGATCAGGCAGGCTTTCGTAAAGGATATTCTACAATAGATCATATTCACACCATCAATCAGGTGATAGAGAAATGCGCAGAATATAACCAACCTCTATATATAGCTTTCATTGATTACGAGAAAGCATTCGACTCAGTGGAAACCTCAGCAGTCATACAGGCATTGCGTAATCAGGGGGTAGAAGAGCCTTATGTCAAAATACTGGAAGATATATATAGCAACTGCACAGCTACTATAGTCCTCCATAAAGTCAGCAATAAAATTCCAATAAGGAAGGGCGTCAGGCAAGGAGACACGATCTCGCCAATGCTGTTCACCGCATGTTTGCAGGAGGTATTTCGAGGCCTGAATTGGGAACAGTTGGGAATAAGAATAAATGGAGAATACCTAAATAATCTGAGATTTGCTGATGACATTGCCTTGCTGAGTCACTCAGGAGGTGAACTGCAAATCATGATCAACGAGTTAGACAGGCAGAGCAGATCGATGGGTCTAAAAATTAACATGCAGAAAACCAAGGTAATGTTCAACAGCCTAGCAAGGGAACAACAGTTCACAATTTGCAGCGAGAGCCTAGAAATTGTGCCGGAATACGTCTACTTAGGGCAGGTAGTGACAGCTGATCCGGATCATGAGAGGGAGATAACTAGAAGGATAAGAATGGGGTGGAGCGCATATGGCAAATTCTCGCAGATCATGAATGGCAGTTTACCATTTTCCCTCAAGAGGAAAGTGTACAACAGCATAATCTTACCGGTACTCACCTATGGGGCAGAAACGTGGAGGCTAACGAAAAGAGTTCAGCTTAAGTTAAGGACAACGCAGCGAGCCATGGAAAGAAAAATGATAGGTGTAACGTTAAGAGATCGGAAGCGGGCAGAGTGGGTGAGGGAACAAACACGGGTTAATGACATCCTAGTCGAAATCAAGAGAAAGAAATGGGCTTAGGTAGGGCATGTAATGCGAAGGCAAGATAACCGCTGGTCTTTAAGAGTAACGGAGTGGGTTCCAAGAGAAAGTAAACGTAGCAGGGGGCGGCAGAAGGTTAGATGGGCGGATGAGATTAAGAAGTTTGCAGGCAAAGGGTGGATGCAGCTGGCAAAGGATAGGGTTAATTGGAGAGACATGGGAGAGGCCTTTGCCCTGCAGTTGGTGTAGTAGGGCTGATGATGATGATGATGATGATGATGACTGGTCACCCATTGAGAAACGCCAGAAATAGAAGGAATAAAAACATTCCTCTATGTTTTTGGTTTCGGTGGCTGTTGTCTTCCTTCTCATGCACGTCGATAGTAAGCACAGAGTTAATTCGAGAAGGACAGGGTTGATCGGAGAGATATTGGAGGAGCCTCTGCCTGCAGTGGGCCTAGTCAAGCTGGTGGTGATGATCATGACGATGAGTAATGTTGCGTATGTTCCCTTTTCACTATCGATAGTTTTAAAAATAAAGCAGCGTTAAAATCTTCGCGAGGCCTAGACAACCTAATGCAGGTATCCATGCTTAGTTTTATGTTCCTAGGTCATATATCAGCAGAGTTTACGAGTGAACTTTCCGAGGAGTGTCAAAATGTAATTTGATCTCAAATGCTGGGTGAAATATGACGAAATTGCGACCAGCGAAAGGATAGAAAACGAGCGCACGTTCACGCAGCGTATTCCTTGAGGACTGCCAGCTAGAACACATGCCCAGAGAGTGTCATGGAACGCGAAGAGGCAAATCACTGCCTGCATCGTGTGATAGAGTTTTGCACTGGCACTCACTGATGCATCTCTCCGCGTCTTGAACCATGATGCATCAAAGAGCGCTTGCCGGAACACTCCAGATAACTGGAGAAATACACACGCGCAGCTACTCCTACAAACGCACACATGACGCTTTCCTAAATCAAAACCGTGGCGTCACAAGTGTCAGCAGCTATCTATTGACTTAAGATCACCTATCTGAAGAGGTGTTAACCTTGGCTCCCACCGAACAATTTGTTTTCAAGCGCAACTCTTGGGCGCGCAAGGGGAGCGCTTTCTCCTGCTGGCGCGTCCCAGAGCAGGGACACGGTCCTCCACTATGCATGACCGTGGCGAGGCGGTTCCCATGAATTAACGTTCAAGAAGTTTCGAACCCTCTCGGGACCCTAGCGGGAGGGGGCGCTGCGAAACTTCCTCCCTCTGCTAGCGTAGCCCGCTTATGGCTCTTAAAGAGCGTGCGTAAAGAATAAGGAAACGAAGAAGCAGAAACAGCAGTTCCCCGGAAAGAAACGCCTAGCTTGAGTAAAGTGCTACAAAGCAGAAACAGACGGTACAGAAACCTGGGCGCCCTTGGAGACACCCGAACGGCGGCGCCCCGAAGAGAGCGGACAAAAGACCACCAACAGCCCGGCGCCTTTAATGGGCAGCGTCATTAGGGAGAGTCGGGCGGTCGGCTACAGACGGCGCTTCAGCTACACGCCCGCAAGCGGTCTCCTTCCCGAATGAACTCCAGATGTCAAACACGGCGCAAGTGTGGGGGTGGGGACGCGACCACCAAACCATGTGCGCGTGCGGGAGAGGGGGAAAGAGTGCCTCGTGGATTGAGGGTGAAAAGGCGTGTGGACGGGGCTAGTGCGGAAAGAAGAGTCGTCGGAAGAAGACGTGTGTAATGCCTCTTGAATATAGACAATGTTTTTGTTATCGTTAAACAGTTTTGTCCCTGTGATTTTTCCGCTGTTATTCGAACCCAAAAAGTTTTAAAGTTCAGAGTTGTAGCATTATAGCTAGATTTAAAAGAAGCTACTAGATATACATTACATGGTGCCGAAACTCGGGATGAGAAGACAGCAGTGAAATCCGAACGGACCACGAGGGACTCCAAAGACTGAGCTGAAGAAACGAGAACATGGAAACGCTTAAGGCCAAGAGGAGAAGTCGACGAGAGCAGAACACCATCATAATCAACGAGGCCACAGCAGTGCTGCCGACAGCCGACGTTCATCAACTAACAGCGCTGCTGCACAGATTACAAGTAAGCAACGACGAACTGCGGAAGTTAAACGACGACATGGAGGACCATCTACCGGAGGAAGCTTTCGAGACCGAATTCACCGAGGCCATCGAATACGACGACCGGGCCATGAACACAATCGGTCTACTCAAGGCTTGGATAGCAGCTTCGCAACCGACCACGCCTGCAGTACACAGCGCCGAATCCATGCAAGAGTCGCTGCCGACACCAAGGCACAGTGGCATAAAGCTCGCGAACCTGCATCAAGAATCCTTCAACGGTGAGCCAACTGGCAGACTTTTTGGGAATGCTTCCGCGAGACGGTGCATGAAAATCGGAGCTTGTCGAAAGCGGAGAAGTTCCATTACTTAAAGAGCCTCCTCACCGGGTCCTCCTCGTCGGCGGTAAGAGGATTGCAGGCAACAGAGGCCTGCTATGACGACGCAGTACAGATACTGCAGCGCCGTTTCGGCGACAAGGGACGAATAGATCCGGAACACCTTACCAAGTTACGGATACTGCCGTCTGTATCGTCTTCAGGAGATGTGAGGGGACTCCGCCGGCTTTACGACCATGAGCAAGGACACATTTGCGGACTCGCGGGACTGGGAGTGACCACGCATGCTTACTCTGCAATGCTTTGCGACATCGTTCTACTAACAGCGCTGCCGCGAGACATGGTAGTAGAGTTTCATCGACTGACAAGCCGAGCTACAAAGACAGATGCGTTGTCGTCAGCCGGTAGCAGCCCCGCCTCGCCAGCGCATAACTCCACCTCTACGCACACAGAAGGCAGATCTGACGGCAGGTTAAATGAGATATTAGAGTTTCTGCTAGTGGAGACCGAGTGCCGAGAGCGGTGCAAACAAGATCCTGTCACTGTGGCAGAGAGGAAGCCATATCACATAGACCACTTCGGAAAACGACCGAATCAGCATACTGCCAGTGCCGCTGTGCTTTCTACGCAACCGGAAAAGGCTGAGAAATGTGCCTTCCGTGATTCAAGCAAGCATGGCACTGAGTTTTGCACAGCTGCGCTGACAAACAAAGAGAATACAGAAGTTAGCCAGGGCAAAAAGGTGCTTTCGGTGCACGAAGTGGGGGCACAGATCTAAAGATTGCAGGAGAAAAATAAGCTGCGAGAATTGCGGAAGAAGAGACGCCACCTCAATGTGAAATCGAAATTGGACAATAGACAAAACCGGCGGGCCAACGGAGGTCACTGCCACGAATGTGCATGCAGCCGCTAACAGAAAAGAGACTCAAGAGACAGCGCTGCAGACTTTCCGCGCCTTTGCTGTGGGGGACACTAAATACGGCTACATCCGGGGCGTAATGGACGGTGGAAGCCAGGAAACGTTCATTCGAGAACACATCTCAAACACACTTCATTTGAAGACGTTGGGAGAGAGCGAATTCCATCTGAACACCTTTGGGAAGCCTGCCGCGCAGTTGCAGAGATGCCGACTCGTCGAACTTCGCATTCGGAGCCAGTATAGCGGCCAGGAAACCACAGTAGAGGCTATTGATGTGCCCTTTATATGCAAGGATGTCCAGCAAGTGCCCGCAGATTACAGTTTCGTGCAAAATATGAAACTCGGAGGAGCATTAATCGCAGACAAATTTCTCTATCCCGGCATGACATCTGTCCAAGGAATTGGATTATTAATTGGCGCCGATCACCTCTGGAAATTCCAAACTGGTGAAGTGCAGCGAAGTGACAAAAACGAAGGGTTGGCAGCCGTTAACACAAGCTTGGTTGGACTATCCGGGGGCCGTACAGCGTGACCTCTAACCTCATACTAGCAAACAACGTTTGCATATTACGGATAGGTTTGGAGACAGCTGACCAGGCACACACCACGCCGCAGAACGTCGCGAAACTGGACGCCATAGGCATAGAAGATTTCCCGGAGACGGCCAACGCCCCAGCACTGCACAAGATAGTTGCAGAAAAAAGAGAGAGACAAACAATTCAACTTTTAGTCTCTGAACACAATACTCCATTGCTGCGAGCAGAAAATTATAGCAGCCTTACTTGCTTGATGAGAGTGACAGCCTGGATACGAAGATTTGTAAACAACTGACGGAAAAGAAATGCTATTGGTGAGGAGTTTCTTACCGCGGAGGAGATTGACACAACACGCAACTTCTGGATTAGATGTGCCCAAAGAGAAGGCTTCGGTCATGAAATTATGAAGCTATCCCGTGGAGAAACGCTACCTAACTCGCAAGCTGCTCAGCTTCAGCTCTTTTTGGATACCGAGGGGTTGCTCCGGGTCACAGGAAGACTGCAATTTGCAACGCTGCCAGAAGACGTGAAGCACCCTATTCTCCTCCCGAAGGATAACGCTGTTGCAAACCTGGTGATGAATGCAGCGCACCGCCGCACCTTACACGGGGGGGGGGGGGGGGTGCCGTCAAGTATGACGGAACTTCGCGAGTCCTTCTGGTTTCCTAGCGCACGGCAACAACTAAAGAAAATCATAGCGTCCTGCCCTGTGTGCTGCCGACAACGACTTAAGGCGGCAACAGCACCTATGGCACCTCTTCCTTGCGACAGATTGAGCGGCAATCAGGCTTTTGAAGTTGTGGGCATTGATTTTGCCGGCCCATTGTACACAAGAAGGAAGGATGGCAGCTCCAAAAGTTACATTGCCCTATTCACCTGCGCAACAACAAGAGCAATTCACCTGGAGCTGGTCTCTAATTTAACTACTGAATGTTTTTACTGGCTTTACGACGCTTCGTCGCGCGCCGGGGACTGCCTTCGACTATATACAGCGACAACGCTCTGACGTTTAAGAAGGCTTCCAAAGACATGCAGATGCTGTGGAATATTCTTCGCAGCCGCGAAACGCAACATTACATCACTTCTCAGCAGCTATCTTGGAAGTTCATCTTAGAAAAAGCAGCATGGTGGGGAGGCTGGTGAGAACGAATGGTGAAGACAGTTAATGAAACGCTGCGGAAAATCCTCGGACATCAAAGCCTCTCATTCGAGGAGCTAGCCACAGCGCTGGCAGACGTAGAGACGATTAATTCCCGGCCACTGGCATACGCCTCCGCAGACCCAGGGGAATCATCGGTCCTGACGCCTTCCCATCTCATCACGGGCAAACGGCTGACCGCTTTTCCCGAAGCAAGGACAGCGTCCATTCCTTCGGCCACTGCAAAAGACATAGGTCGAAGGTGGAAATACCGGAAAACTATCATAAATTCATTTTGGAAGCGATGGTTGAAGGAGTACATCATTCAGTTGCGGTCAGCCCACTTCGCCTCTTCAAGCCCTGCGAGTGTCATAGCCGTGGACGACTTGCTGATCGTGCACAAAGAAAATGCGCCGAGGCATATGTGGCAGACTGCTCGCGTTGTGGAGGTCTTTAAGGGGCGAGATGGACATATCCGATCATGCACCGTCAAGATGCCGTCCGGGGTAATCATAAGACGACCGGTACAGCTCCTCTACCCCTTAGAAACGAACATAAAATGAGTATACTCATTTTGGGGGGGGGGGAGGATGTAAAGAAATAAGGAAACGAAGGAGCAGAAACAGCAGTTCCCCGGAAAGAAGCGCCTAGCTTGAGTAAAGTGCTACAAAGCAGAAACAGACGGCAACAGAAACCTGGGCGCCCTTGGAGACACCCGAACGGCGGCGCCCCAAAGAGAGCGGACAAAAGACCACCAACAGCCCGGCGCCTTTAATGGGCAGTGACATAAGGGAGACCCGCGCGGTCGGCTACAGACGGCGTTTCAGCTACACGCCCGCAAGCGGTCTCCTTCCCGAATTAACTCCATATGTCAAACACGGCGCATGTGTGGGGGTGGGGACGCGACAACCAAACCATGTGCACGTGCGGGAGAGGGGGAAAGAGTGCCTCGTGGATTGAGAGTGAAAAAGCGTGTGGACGGGGCCAGTGCGGAAAGAAGAGTCGTCGGAAGACGTGTGTAATGCCTCTTGAATATAGACAATGTTTTTGTTATCGTTAAACAGATTTGTCCCTGTGTGATTTTTCCGCTGTTATTCGAACCCCAAAAGTTTTAAAGTTCAGAGTTGTACCATTATCGCTCGATTTAAAAGAAGCTACTAGATATACATTACAGCGTGCAAGCGCGTTGTATGCTGTTGACCGGTTCCTGCTCAAGCTTCGTCGAAGGAAGCAGACAGACCCTAGACCATCGGGTGTTATCACTCACACGGACAGGCTTTCGCTCAATGGGGTAAAGTTCTGTAGCGAGAGCTACACTGGGCTACCAGTCGAGCATTTCGTGGTGCATGGGAGAGGCCAGTTGTGCGCATGCGCCGTTACCATGGCAACCGGAGAGGAGCAAGGTGCGGCGTGCGCTTCGCCGTCGCCGCAGCCGCGCGCCTGCTCCACCGTCAGAAACGAGCGTGACGTCATGTGAAAGAGCGGTTGTGAGCATGCGCCGATGCCATGGTAACCAGAGACCCTAAATCTGCGCCGCGTTGTTCGTCTCCGCCTCGCCGCACGCCGCCCTATTACCCGAACCACGCGTCGCACGCGCAGCATCGCGCATAAAAGGCGGATATGTAGTCGGCGTCTGTATCACAACGTTTGACATGCATGCAGAGAAGGAGACTCCAGCCGTTGGTAAACAGCGGTATAGACAAGACAAGATAAACTCTTCCGATCCTGAGGTTGTCGCCTGCCAGTTGGCTACTCAACAAATAGGGGATGAGCGTCAGAAGGCAAAGAGAGCAGCGGAGACGCCCGAACAGAGAGAGGAACGCACTGCGAAACGTAGATGCCAGACTGCCGAGCGTAAGGGACGGCGCATAGCCGCCGAGATGGAGCCTATAGAAGGCGTCATTCAACGGGAACCAACATAAGAGGATGTGAAGGTCCGTCGCGTGACTCATCGCAACATTCGAGTTTCCGAAAAACAAGCTCAGCCAGGGAAACGTACTTCTCGCCACGTCTATCCTGGCATAGCCGAGGTAAGCCACAGCCAATTTTTGGCTTCAATAGTCTCAGCCAGTCCTCTCTTAAGATTGAGCGACGCAACCGGTGGAAATACTTCGTCTGCCTCTGCTTCTAAAAGAGCGGCCCGAGCACAGGCTCAGCACCGTCGACGTAAAATCCAGAGGTTCGCGACACCGAGGCCGCAGGTATTCGCCGCCGCCGAGAGGACAGACTAGGCGACGCCGACGAGAGGAATCTGCTGTTCGCGCCGCCCAAGTATACAGATCTCTGCTCAAATTTAGCATTAGGGAGTGTCGTAGACATCCTTAAAAGGTTTTTGCCCCGCCATTAAATATTATTATCACTTGCTGTCGTTACACTTGGTACCGCGTTTTTAGGGAAGGCATTCACCGCACGTCGTTACCATAATCCTTTGTTGATCTTTTTACATCTGTCATTCATCACACAACCTTAACAAAATTTGCATTTTGTTGAAATAGAACGTGTGTATGAATTTTATAGCTTTTATTCGCTCCTTTACACAGCCCTTGACGATGACTGCTGATTGCCTCAAGACTACATATTTTGTGTCCACTTTGGAATAAACTTCAGTTGTTGGTCAGAGCCTGCGTCGTTCACCTTGATCGTGTTGTGGTTGCGCTGTTCCACTCTTCATGTAGAACCAGCTAGCCGGCAATATTACCCTCACGAACTTCATTTATTCTGCATCGGACACTTTCCATTCCCAATTCCCCTTGAGTCCACATGTTCGTACCAAATCTTCTTATCCCCGCCATTTGCAGAGCTAGATATTTCAGGCACCACATTAAGAATTTGTGGCTGCCAGCAGTCATAGCCATAATTTTAGGCCATTTGCACTTTCTCAGGGACATCGCCTGTGCCGATGTCGCGAATTTGGTAACGTGTCTCCGACTGCCGAAAGGACACGCTATCGAGTGCAGGTTCGAAAAGGACCGCATACAGATCAAGCAAAACAAAACGAATCCCGATTTATAATTTAAGGGAAAAAGGCCAATAAGAAACGGAAACGAAAACAAGAAAACCGCTTACCACGCGTACAACACTATAGAAATAAAGGAAACAGTTCACCAGGTACTGAACGTCCCAGGTGACGCGGGGATGCCTTGCAGACAGGGTGGATGCAGGTTGATGAACTGCGGCGCGTCCCTGGCGTTGCTTCGACGGAAGCGGCGAAAAAAAGCCAGGTGGTTGTAAGAGCGGAGAGGACTGCAGGAAGACGCCGGTGGTCTTTCGTCCACAGCCCGAGGAACTTGGTAGCAGCAGAAGTGTAGCCAGGACCCATCGACGTCATCCCGAAACACCGGAGGCTTCAAGCAGGATATCCAATAGCGCCTTCCGGTAGCACGGACCCTCTGTCCATCGGCGGTCACCTCCACACTTCAAAACGATGCAAGAAGCTTGATTTAAGGGAGGTCCACGGAAGCACGCACCCAACGTCCGACGGCTGCTACCTCCACGCTTGAATCAATCGATCTCCGCTGCCCTGTCTCCTTTCACAACTCGGTTTTCTGACACGTCAGCTCTCCGCTCCTCGTGCTTACCGCGCTCTTGTTTGCAGTCGCCTCGCACACACCATTCGCACGAGCGCACCCACAGCGCTGGGCTGGCACGCACAGCGCTCCGCCTTCCGACGCACTACTGCTGAAGTACCGCGTTCGAAAATCCTCCGAAGATTTCTTGTGCACATCACAGCCGAATATTCAGATCAGAAGCATGGAGGGAAGTTCGTCTTGGTCAAATGTTTAGGAGAATCCCCCAGTGTGGATTAAATTTGTAATAAGGGAGTAGTTACTCATTGAAATCCACCCGAACGAAGCCATACGGCTACAGTTTGTTTTCTAATAGTACGTCTTAAAGAATTTCTGCTCGCGTCTCCTGGGCGCCACGAGCACCTCTACCTTAGACAGCTAAAGCCGGCCGACCAGACACCAGAGTTCTTGTTGAGACAGATAGTGGTTACCCTCCCGAGAAAGGCGTGCCTTCCAGCTACTATTCACGAAGATCGGACATTAGGAACGCCAATTGTTCCTACCGAAGTGAAGAATGCGCTCAGCCTCGGCCCAAAATTCTGCGTCCAACTACGCCTGAGCAAAACCGAGCTCCAGAGCCTTGTCCGGTCCACAGCCTTAAAAGCAAAAGCAGCTGACACCGTCATGTTCGTACACATAGGCGTTGACGCGCTGCCCAGCAAGCAATGCGAGATTGGAGTAATCAAGACCAGAGACACTGTGCCTGCTGTGCGAGACAGTGAGACAAAACTTCTCCTATGAGACATAGAAGGAGTACTTGTAATAGTGAACAATTGAACTAACTCGAAAAAGCCAAGCAGGCACACGAACATCATTTTCGAAGAACGCAAGGCAAGAGCGCCAAAAAAGGGGGAAAGTTGAGCACTCTGCCAGAAAAACAGGATTGATCAAGTTGGCGTCAGGCATCACAACAGGACAGGGCTAACATGGAATGTCGTCTTCTCTGCAAAGACACAAAAAAAGGTTCCGCCTTCCATGTTATCGTACACGAATGGGACACATGGAAGTAGCTGCTAGGTACGTTTTCGGAGAAGTCAATATCAGTGCATCCCATTAACACTTCCCTTATCAGCCCCAAGCAAAATAGCGCAAACCACACAAAGGACAGAGAAAATGGAAGGCCAGACACTGGCGCTGACTAACAACTTGAGTTTTGGAGTGGTAAGCTGTACATCGTGCGCTTCCGGTCGCAGCGTTATGCGTTATAACGCAAAGCGTGACCCACTCTTTGCAATGATAATCGAGGGGTTTAGATAATGGAATAACGCAATAACAGGCGGCAGCGTGATGCTTGAACACAACTGGAAAGCAATCTATGACGATCCGGTATATATCGACCTGTCTGGAAGGCGTAAAGCCGGGCCACGTGGTCCCAACATTCGAGTAAAATTTGTGGACCAACCGATTGCCACAGAATATCCCGGAGGCCGTCATACGATTCCGCGTTCCGTACAGCATAAACATATTAGGTAAGTTGGAGCCTAGCTCACGCCAGGGATTTGAATAGACGACCTTTGTTAAGTGTGGTAACGTTTGATATTCGTTCCCTGCCTCAGCGTCGGCTCATTTCTTTTGTTCTGCCACCTGAGAAAATATGCAGCAAGCATCAAAAATAAGAACTAAGCCTGACAGATATCGGAACCAGAAATAAGCAAGAGAACCATGGTCACCCAGCTCCCGATAGGAAACGCAACTCCTTATCGAAAAAGGCTAAAGGAGTGCTGACGTAGAGCTCTTTTAGACTCGCGAATTTTTCAGCGTCAATGATTTCTCGCTTGGTTTTGTTACTGCACTTGCGCAGCACTTTCATGTTACCTAAATCAGTTGCGCATTTACAGCTTTAGCATTGCAACCGCAGGTTGCCTGAAATCCGCTCTTACAGATTGTAGTCAGGAAGGAAGGAAAAGAACTTTAATGGAATAGAAGATGTCTGCTGGTTGTCGGCCTGGAATGCTACTCCAGATGAGGGTGAAAGAAGAGAAGGATAGAGAAGAGGATGGTGAAAAGAAAACGAAAAGAGAAAAAGAAAGGGTGAATGGTGAAATCAAGCACAGTTACGCACTCACAAACACACACGCACGCACAAAACTGTCAAAGAATATCCACCAAACCTATGTCTCTTAACAACACTAAAAATGCTTTTGTAGCGCGCACACCTGAAGCCGCGTTCCTCCAGGGTCCTAGGACATGCTCGATGAACACGGGACCATCCTGTGGTAGTCCTAAAGCACTTACAAGTGTCCTGCGATGATTGTTGAAGCGTTTGCAGCGGGAGATCAAATGTGGCAGATCCTCGGGCAGACCACATGTGGGGCACACAGGGCTACGTATTGCACCAATTTTATGTAAATTGAATTTAGTGAAGGCAGCTTCCAGGCGAATTCAGTGGAGGCAATTTTGATCACGTCGAGTTATATTGCGTGGCATGCGGAAGTCACAAGTGGGGTCAATACGAAGAAGGGGTCTGTCTTGATGTTCCGGATCACACCACAAAGAGCGTTAAGTGTGCCAGGAATTTGTAGCTAGAAGTCTCGCGCCATCACTGCGAGAAAACGGTATAGGTAGGAACAAGGTGGTGTCGCCATGCGCTGACCTCACTGCACCGTCAGCGTGATCGTTGCCAGCAAGGCCACAGTGAGCGGGTAACCACTGCAACACAACACGATGGCCAAGCTCACAGGCCTCGGAGTGGAATCTGTGTAAGTCTTCGATGATCAGCTCTTGAAGGCTTCCTGGTGACTTTATGGATTGTAATACAGCCCGAGAGTCACTAAAGATAACCCACGCTGTTTGAGCTTGCTGAAGAATTTAAGTAAATGCTGCTCGCAGAGCAGCCAGCTCGGTAGCAGTAGTCGAGGTGCGATGACTGAGTAACGCCGAAATTTTGGTGCGCGTTGACGGAACCCAGACGCCAATCTCTGATGAGACGGATGTGACAGAGCCATCACTGTAGATGTGACGGTATGCACTGTAAGACCCATAACTGTGTTCAAGGCCAAAATATTTCAGTGCGGGATCGGGGGTGGTTGTTTTTCTTTTGATGCGAAGAACCGTTGTTTTGATTTGCCATGCTGTGTCCCTCCAAGGTGGGGAGGAGGTCGTGACAGGGCGCTGGTAGTGTAGTGGGAGAATGTCAGAAACTTCCTCTATGCAGTGCGCTGCGAGTGGATGGTGAGGTATACGAGCCACGAATCGCATCTGGGCACGAAGCAACTCCTGAGTTAGCCATGCTGATGCAGATAGACGCCTGCTCGCTGCTAGAGTACCCACTGTGGAGGTCGTCTTGGGAAGACTGAGGCAGATTATTAAGGCTTGCATAGCTTCGAGCAGTTTGATATTTCTTTGTGAGATGCCCTGAAGAGCTGGGAGACTGTAGCGTAGGAGGCCTTCACACAGCGCACCATACAGCCGTAGTAATTAAGGTGTAGAGCAGCATTTGCTGATGGTGGAGAGCATACGAAAGATAGAGGCGTAAGAGCAGAGCTTGATTTCAAGGTGTTGTATATGTGGGGACCGTGACAGTGACCTGTCAAATGTCACTCCTGGGAATTTATGGCTTGTAACGTATGGTACTGGGGGTACCAGAAACCTCTAGCACGTAGCGTGAAAGATCGCGTCTCGAAAATGCAATTGCTGAACTTTTATCTGGCGACACGACGAGACCGCGCTTACTTAAAAACGATTCTCTTATCTTTTATTAGGGCATATGCTGGTTAGGTCTACATACGCATGACCACAAGTGTCAAGGATCTTCCCGGAGAACACTAACCGTAAGAACGGAATAGGTTACAGGTGTACCCACACAGACGCACATTTAAGACACCCTACATGAAACAAACACTAGCACAAAAACTTACAAAACTAACACAAAACACAGACTACCAATACACAGGACCCGGGAACTCTGCTACTAGCGTCTACTACTAGCGTTCACTAGTAGCGGTCGGCGTTCGTGCTCACGGTTCGGTGCTGATGCAGCGTTGCATGGGTCCAGTAGCCGGCATCGAGGTTGCGTTCGAAGTGCTCAGGCTGGCGTCGCTGGCAGCATAGTTGGCGGCGTCGTACGAGCTCCTGGTCGAATTGCCCGTGGAGGTGTTGCTGGTGTCACCACTTCGCGCAGTTTTGCGTGCTGTCCCAGACACCTTTAGAGCGTGTGGGGGTCCTCTGTGGGTCTCGGTCACAGAGGAGATGCCCAAGACTCAGTGTGGCAAGCTCAGCCAGAGACCAGCTACGAAGTGACAAAGGGGTTGGTCGTTTGGTGCCAGCTTTCGCCGGTCGCAAGCCAGAGAATAGGTCGGAGCCAAAGGTTCACAAAAGAAAACAAAGTTTATACAGCTGAGAGACGATACAGAGGCTTTCACAATAACTCGTATGAGCAGATACGAAGTGATTTTCAAACACAATGCACTCGTGCAAAGTAACAATGGAGATAGATTACAATTTACAAAATAACAGCACCTAAAGTGCATTAACACGCAGGGAGACAAATAATGAAAACAAAATTTGTTCACCGGGCACTGCGACAGTACTTGAGAAGCACGACGGGGCCGATCCGCAGACTGGCGCACGTTGCTTCGCTGGTCTGTCCTTGGCTGGTCTAGTGGTGTTCTCCCGGGAGTCGAGCGGGCGCTTCTCGGAAGCTTAATCGGCTGTTCGGGATAACAGACAGCGGTTGAAGCCCCTCATTTATAGGCGCAGTCCGCGTCTGTTCTTCGCGCCAGGGCAGGCGCGCACATACACGCAGCTTCAACTGCACAACCTCCTCCTTCTTGCGCCGGGCACGCGACCCCATTGGCCGAGCGCGGAAACCACCTTCTAGAACAATCTAGGTCATCCGCGGCACGCTGAGGCATCGGTGCAGGAGGGAAGGGGAGAGGGTATCAATTTGGCGCGTTCAAGGCTACCCCCTTTCTGTCGACAAGGAGCAAAAACTTCTCCGACATTCGAGAAAAATTGACGCCGCGCCGGTGAGCTGAGTTCCAGCAGTACGCAAAGCTACGCACTCTCCGGGGGTCCTTCCCCGCTGTTTTTTTTTTGTTTTAATTTATAGCGCGCGGGTGTGATTAGTTAAGCGAAGCGCCGGTCTTTTTTTAAAATGCGCCGAATTTTGTTCCAATATTCACAAAACACAAAATTCGTGCGCACATGCTTGCGCTCACAGTCTATATGGCGGACGCCAGAATACATACATTCAGTCATGTTGATACATAGATGGCACTTGACAATAGTCACAAACTACTTCAACACATACCGCAACTCGGCTACACATTAACACTACACAAATAGGAAGAGTTGAGTTGAGTGGTCAGGTCCAAAGTTGGGCGATTACGCAAAAGAACTGAAAGCGGTGCTGGCTCCTATGCCAGGAAAGGACCCATTAGTGCCCGCATGGTTCAAAAGCGTATACACGAAGATAGAGACCCTTAAGATTCCGAAAGAAAGTTGCGGGGCTATCCTACTGCCATTTGTGACTGAGAAAATGAGGGCTAGCGAATCCGACGGAAAGGTAATGCCATACGTGGAGCTTAAGCAAAGAGTTCTAAAAGAGCTCAGAATGACTCCGAATGAGTACAAGCGGTTGTTCATGGCGGTACATAAAGAGCAAGGTGACTCGTGGCATCACGTAGCGACCAAGCTCGAGATAATGTTCACGTACTATGTGAAAAGCCGAGAGGTAGAAAGTCTGGAGGATCTGAAAGATTTAATGATAGCAGATCGTTTCAAACAAGTCCAACAAGGTGGCGGTTTGGTCTTGTTGGTAGTGCATGACGTATAAAATAGCGCAACATCAGCCAAGAACATGAAAGAACACACATGAGCGCTTCCAGACAAAGTGAGCACATATGTCATGCAGAATGAGAACCGGAACTGGCTTACGGCCGATGAGATTGCCTGGTTAGCGGAGACGTTCGAGGAAAGTCGACGGGTAGGCAAACAGAGGGAGAGGTTCGAAGGTCTTGAACCACCACAGCAAGGTGGGGAGCAACGAGAATGGCAGATGCTAATCCCAAGCCCCGACTCTGGAGGCAAAAATCGACATGCAGGGGCGAAGTGCTTTCGCTGCAAGAAATATGGGCACATCTCTGTTCACTGCCCAAGTGCACAGCAAAGACAGGACGCAACAGACTCTAAGAAGGACGCGGGCAAACTAGTAGCCCGAGCCAAATATTGGTTCCTGATAAGCTAGAATATGAAACTTGAAAGGGCGGCAACGAGAGCAATTGGGTAAATCGGACTCCCTTACCAGGGTAAGGTTACAAATCGGAGATAACCAGGCAGATGCTTGTGTAGATTTAGGGGCGGAGATTAGTGTGAGGGCAGAGACGGTGCCTGTATCGTATCGAGATGACTGTTCCGGTAAAATAAAAGTGAGAGGTGCTTTTGGACAGACTGTGGATGCAGACTTAATGTATGTGCCTGTCTTTAGTACCGAAAGCAGAAACAGTCAACTAGCAGTTGCCAATACTGTGTGCGGTCACCGCAGACCTAGCCGAAGGTGTAGGTGCGTTCCTCAAACCCGAAACGCATGCACTGCTAGAAGGAACCGAAAAGCAGGCCTTCACCTTGCCCTTCCTGTCGCTACTGTCTGAGTCACCCGCAGGTGTAGTGTGAGAGGACTCGGCTTTCTCGCGTTTAGGGTACACTCGGCGGCTATGACTCTTTCTAGATGTCCGATGGTTTTCTGCGTGCGTTTCCTTTGTTCCAGAATAATGCATGGAAACCGTCGCTGAATCCTCAAGCAGCTGTTTGCTGTTGCCCGGCGCGCTCAACGTGTCTGCCAATACCACTTTCCTAGTTCGTGCAACCTGCGTTCTTTGTAGCGACAGCTCGACCGACACGAGCGGCGCGTCCTCAGCTGCCAGTGATGGCCTACAGGCCACCTCGGCGACAACTTCATCAGAACCTGCTGTTACCCTTAAAGTTTGTCGTGCGCTTTCGCAGTTCTGGGGAACTAATCTACCAGGGACAGTGACGTCAGACTCAGAGTTAACATCTCTTAATTCCTGCCTCGCTCTCTGCGTTTCCAGCACCTGTATTTTTGTGTCTCGCTGGCCTGTTCTCGTGCTATACGCTCCGAACGAAGACGAAACGTTTCACGCTTCAGTTCCAGCGATTCCCTCTCTACTTCTGCGATCTGCAACCGCAGTTGCAGTATCGCTAACCGCGTCGATGTCACCTCAGGTGCGGCGCTCTTCTGACCTCCACCCATATGGCCCGCGGACGCCAAAGGGTCCTTTTCTGGCATAGGAGCCAGCACCGTTTTCAATTCATTTGCATAATCGCCCAACCGCTCTCCATGTTGTGCATCCGCTAGTGGCGGAAGCTGCATTTGCATCAATTTTATTTCTTTAAGCTAAATTTGGAGCTTCAACGTTCCCATTTCAAACATCTGAGCCCTGCGCTCCTTTTCTTTCCACAAAGTTTGCGTCATGTTTCCTAGTGCCTGCTCAGTTGACGCGAGTTGCTCGATAGGCTATAGACATTGCCCCCTCGCGGCATCCATCCCTGCATCAGTCATTTCAATGCTACCGTATAGCGTACGACTATTACACAGACATGACAAATTCGGAGAAAGCAGGAAGGTGTCCTACCTCTTTCGATGCTCCGACGACCGCAGCACTGTCGGTCTCAGCGTGATGACAGTGGGCTTCCGGGAAGGTAGACGCCCACAAGTTGAACCTGGTCCCTCGGCAGATCACCGCTTCGGACCTCGCTTCACTTGGTCGCCTGGTTACTTTTCAGCAGCTAGCTGACTTGAACCCTTTCGAGGTAGACGCCTGCTTCTTTTTCAGCAGTGCGCTGACTCGAACCCTCGATGGCTTGTCGTTGCCCGGCTCCTTCAGCTCGTCGCTGACTTGAGCCTCCGACGTCCTCTTGAACTCGACCCGTGATCCTGAAGGTCTCGACGTCGTCTTTCGACGCAGCATCACGTTTTCTCCTTTAGGACAAATAGCTTGTCCACCGACTTGTTCTTCTCACCTTCCGTCCAATGCCTCGAGTAGAAAGAAGTTGCGATCCTGTGTCGACTGCGCCGGTTGGGTTTCCCCCTTCTGGTGGTGATGAGAGGGAATCTTGTTGATGATGAAATCGGGGTTTATTGATGACCCGGTGGTTATAACTCGCAAACATTCAGGTTATTCGAAGAAAGGAGAAGGTTAACTAATTATTTACAACATAAATAAAACGAGAAGAAACAAAGAAAGGAGAAAACAATTTACATGACTAAACCGTCGATCAGACGAATTCAGCCCTCCTTCAACCCAGAGCGCTTGTTTTTAAACCCTCTATCTCCGCCTTTGGCGGGGACAGCAACCAATAAGCTTACAAGCGGCTCACCTAACCAATCAGTGGTTGGGAAAGGAAAATAAGGTTTCAGTCAACTAATCATAGATTGGGGAAGAGTACTGATTAAACATTTGGGAAAGAAGTTTCAATCAAATACACAACAGCACAAATGCGACTGCCCTTTCCCACGGCACCCACGGCAGAGCGGTTACCACTTTCCTAGCATTTGTTTTCTCTTTCGCACAAGCGACCAACGTAAGCCAACGACACGATCACTAAAGTGTTTACAGAACACACCGCACGAGACGAACACAGTGGTTACGGGAATAGTGGGTTTCCGGTCACTCGGCTAATACTCAGCCGTATCTCATGCGCCCCCGAAACCTCGCCAACCCCTTAACAACGACCACATGTCGACAGCTGTACATGCTTAGACTTCTTAAGACGGGCTATGCCAGTGACGGCGCGGAGTAAACAAGGCCGTCCGCTGCAAGCAGGGGAGGCTGAGACGGGTCCCTTTGTTGGCGACTTCCGACCCCACTGCAGCGGCCTTCCTTGCGAACACAAGGCAAACAAGTTCGCGGAAAGGTCAGCGAACTCCACAGGGAGCATTCAAGTTCAAGACATGCTTGCGCCTATACTGCCAGATACATTTCCTACTCGGGCTTCGATAATGCGCGCGTGAGGACGTTCACAGTTTACAAGAGTCTCTTCCACTCGCGGGTCTTTTTCTCGGTCGACATGGGCTTCTGTTTCGTCCCACCTGAACCCTGTAGATGAATTTGCCGATTCGGAAATGAATTGTGCGCTTAGGTATGCACACACAAACAAGGTAATTGACGGATTCCAGGCCACCTGCGTCAAAACACACAGATTCAGAATATTGACCGGTTTGAATGCACGCTTGGGCACATTCTAGATTTTTCCTGTGCGATCGAAAAGCAGCTGAAGTAATGTGCACAAAAGCACGATGAACATGTCCACAACCTGCCCTAAACTGAGCCTAGCCGGAGTGTCAGACACCTTGTCCTCTTGAGCTGTCTTTCGCGTTTCGCTGCTTCCTTGTGACGATTCCGCGGCCTTTTTTTCGGTTCTGCACGGCTTTCTACTGCAGTGCCCGCCCCTCGCAGCGAAAACGTTTTTTCTTCCTCGGGGCGTTCATCCGCGTGACCCTTTCGTTCTTCGTGCTTGGCTGTCTGCTTCACTGCTCCTTTACTTGAGCTAGCGCGCTCGCGCTTCCTTCGCCACTAATTTTTTGCTTGGCGTTCATTGCGCCGTTCCGAAGAGCAGGATTTGGATTTCTCTTTCTCGAGGCTACATTCTGGCCCCTTTGGAAATTTTGCCCCCTTTATATTTCCCAATATGACGTCGTATATGGGGCGCTGCATGCACAGTGCAGTTTCCCGCTGTAGTAGGGCGTCCGCACATGTACTTCAGCTTCGGGCAAGCGCTGAAAGGAGCCGCCGACTAGCCGCACAAGGCTCTTCGTTAGAGTGAGATCCTTATCTCTCACAAACCTTCATTTTATGATTACACCGCTGCTTCCCGTGTCTCACAACACTGTGTTTTTTCTCCTACCTTCTCTTTCAGGACAGACATTCTGTTCATTTCGGCTTCAGGTAGCGCGTTCACTACGGCGTTCATGACTGGTTGTCACGGATCTCTCCGGAGAACACTCGGACCGAAAGAACGGACTAGGCGACGGGTGTACCCACACAAACGCAAATTTAATACAGCCTACGTGACACACACACTACAACACAAAACTAACCAAACTAACACAAAACACAAATACTATAACTACACACGACCCGGGCACACTACAATGAGCGTCTACTACTAGCGTTCGGCGTTCGGGCTCACGTTTGGTTCGGTGTGGCTGCGGCGTTGTATGGATTCAGTAGGCGGCGTTCGACGTGCTTGGGATGGCGTCGCTGGCGGCGTTGCTGGCTGCGTCGTGCAAGCTCCAGGTCCAAGCGCCCGTGGAGGTTATGCCGGTGTTGTTGGCGTTAGGGGCACCACCCGGATGGGTGCCAGCAGCGCTGGAGACATCCCTGGCCGTAGCAGATGGTATCGTCCTCTGTTGACTCCCCGGAACGGGCTCAGGCACGGCATGAAGTCCACGATACGATGTCGTAGAACGCGAGCTCACCGGAGCAGTAGCCGGCGTCGCTCTCTTTCAGCCGAGGCGTCCCTGACCCGCGGAGCCTCCGCTTCTCTGCTGTTCCCCCCTGCGCCTCGCTCTCACTCGCCGTTTTATAGCCTCGGTGTTAGTCCACGTAAGCCTTGTCGTCGTCTTCTCTTCTCCACCAATCATCTGTCTCCACCTCACCGAACGCTTCTGTGTTCTCTGTGTTCTCTGCCGGAGTTCGTGATTGTTGGTATAGTGCCTGATATAATGCGCCTTGCATTTGTGTTGGGCATGGTGTTTTCACATTGTTTTCTGTTTCGTTGCAGCGATATTTTTGCGCATTTTTATTTGTTGCTTAGAGGTCAGTTCCACTTTTTGATATGTTAAACCTGGCACCGACTGGATGGTGCTGCTGTTTTGTTTGTCGTGTTCCGCCTTTGTAATATGTACCCTGTATCACTCCTAGTTTGGTCCTGACCGGACTAACAGTATCTCTAATAAATAAATACATAAATAAATAAAATCAATCATCTCTCTCCACCTAAACGAATGCTTCTTCCTCTTTATTCTTCGGTTAATTCGCGTCGTCTTCTCCACATCTTTTTCCTTTAAAATTTAATTTAGGCTCCTTAATATATGCGACACTGTTACCTTCTTGCCGTTCTGTAGTTCTACAAAGCCATTTTCATCTTATTCCTCCAGGTGGTGACCTGAGGAGGCCCGTAGGCACAATACCCGGGGGATGCGCTTCCTTGGGTTCGGGCAAACCGCTTCTCTGTGCCCCCTCAGGCCGCACTTAAAAGAAGCTGTTGGGCTACTGTTTGTAGCGTGGTTGCAGCAGTTAGATGTATAATGGCCTAACCTGTTGCACAAGTAGCACTTTGGGGGAGCCTTTGGGCTGAATCGGGCATCACGGCTGACGGTTTTCCCCGCGCTCTCCGAATTTGTATTCTTAATCTTGGTCATATCTGTTCCTCCTTGAGCTTCTAGAAATTGGTGGGCAAGATCTAGCATTTCGGAGAGAGTCTTGGCTCTTCTTTCCTTCAGGTACAGCGACAAGCTCGGGTGACAGCTACTCAGGAACTGTTCCTTGATGAGAAGCTCGCGAAGTTCACTGTATTCCTGTGCAATTTCTGAGAGTTCTATCCACCGATCAAAGTAGTGGCTTAACCTTGCCGCATACTGGGTTGCCGTTTCGCCTTCTGTGGGCTTCCCTGTTCTGAATTTATCTCGGAATCTCTCGGTGTTGAGTCGGAATCGCTTAAGGAAGGCGGCTTTTACCTTACTGTAGCCTGCAGCATCGTCCGGAGAAAGTCGCCCGAATACGCTTAGAGCTTCCCCGCTGAGAGATGTGCTAAGAACGGTAGCACATTCACTGTCTGGCCAATTCTGACTTCCCGCTATCCCTTCGAATCGCCAAAGGAACGCGTCGAGATCGTCCCTTTTTTCATAAAATCTGTAAATTAATCTCCTGGCATCTATCCGCAGGCCGCTGCCTTCTCTAGGGCTATGGACTCCCGCTGAGTGGTTCCCAGCCCGTTGGAGCTCAAGCTTCATGGCAAGCAGTTGCTTTTCGCGTTCGAATTCTCTCTTTCTTTCTCAACTTCTTCTCGAGCCTTTGGTCTTTGCTTTTCAACTTTCTCTCTCTTCGGGTTCACCCACGTTCGTAGTTCAGCCCCGGATATCCCCATCTGGACGCCAATCTCAACTAGTTCCTTCAAGTTGATATTTGGAGAACGAACTCCTCAAAACAAAGACTACCTCTATACGGTGAACCTCAATAACCGCTTCAGCGCGGCACCTCACAATATCGCTCTGCTGCTAAACACCCGTTTACGCCCTCTTCGCAAACTCCTTCCGACTCTTTCTCCGTTCTCCGAGGTCACAAAGCACCAAACATCCTGTCGCGGACGCCATAATATGTCACCAATTCACGCACTTTTTCGTGCGCTCCCAGACACCCTTAGAGCGTTTGGGGGTAGCGGTCTCGGTCACAGAGGAGATGCCCTAGACTCAGCGTGGCAAGCTCAGCCGGAGACCAGCTACCAAGTGACATGGGGGTTGGTCGTTTGGCGCCCAGCTTTCGCAGGTCGCAAGCCAGAGAATGGGTCGGAGCCAGAGGTTCACAAAACAAAACTAAGTTTATACAGCTGAGAGACGATGCAGAGGCTTTCACAATCACTCGTACGAGCAGATAAAAAGTGATTTTCAAATACAATGCACTCGTGCAAAGTAACAATAGAGAGAGATTACAATTTAACACAATAACTGCACCTAAAGTGCATTAACACACATGGAGACAAATAATGAAAACCCAATTTGTTCACGGGGCACTGCGACAGTACGACGACTTGAGAAGCACGACGGAGCCGATCCGCAGACTATCGCACGTTTCCTCGCTGGTCCGTCCTTGGCTGGGCGAGTGGTGTTCTCCCGGGAGTCGAGCGGGCGCGCTTCTCGGAAGCTTAATCGGCTGTTCGGGCTAACAAACAGCGGTTGAAGCCCCTCATTTATAGGCGCAGTCCGCGTCTGTTCTTCGCGCCAGGGCAGGCGCGCACATACACGAAGCTTTAACTGCACAAACTCCTTCTCCTTCTTGTGCCGGGCGCGCGACCCCATTGGTCGAGAGCGGAAACCACCTTATAGAACAATCTAGGTCATTCGCAGCACGCTGAGTCATCGGTGAAGGAGAGAAGGGGAGAGGGTGTCACTTTGGCGCGGTCAAGGTTACCCCCTTTTCGTCGACAACGAGCAAAAGCTTCTCCGACATTCGAGAAAAATCGACGGCGCGCCGGCGAGCTGAGTTGCAGCACTACGCAAAGCTACGCACTCTCCGGGGGTCATTCCCCGCGATTTTTTTTTGTTTAGTTTACCGCGCGCGGGCGCGATTGCTTAGGTGCAGCGCCGGTTTTTTTTTCGAAAATGCGCCGAACTTTGTGACAGCTGGTGAAGTTAGCGTTGGGGGCATCACTCGGACGGGTGGCAACAGCGCTGGAGACACCCCTGGTCGTAGCAGGTGGCAGCGTCCTCGGTTGACTCTCCGGAGTGGGCTCAGGAACGGCAGGAAGTTCACTGTGTGGCGCCGCAGAACTCGATATCACCGGAGCAGGAGCCGGCGTTGCTCTCTTCCAGCCGAGGCGCTCCTGTCCCGCCGGAGCCTCTACTTCTCGGTTCTTCCCCCCGTGCCTCGCTCTCCCTCGCGCTTTTATAACCTTGGCGCTCGCAGCCCTCATGCTTGTCGTCGTCCTCTTTTTATCGTCTCCACCAGTCTTCTCTCCCCACCTCGCTGAATACTTCATCTTCTTTATTTTGCGGTTAATACATGTCATCCTTATCGCCATCCTCTTCGTCTTCTGCAAACTTCTTTCATTCATGGTTATATTTAAAACTGTATTTTATGTGACAAGGCAAGAGAATCGCATATACGACTCCTTCAGCACAAGAAACGAACCGCTCGGGGCTGCTTATGGTGCGAACGATCGGCTTCTGTCGATTTGATTTACGCGCTTGCGCAGACTTGACAAGCGGTCCTGGGCCGAAAAAAAGAGCGTCTGTTATTTCTACTCTTCCTGGGAACTTTTCCAAGCTGTGTGAAAACAAGTGTGCAAAGGGGATCGCAGCCAGCTTTGGTTCTTGTCTTGTCTGCGTGTCTCTTGTTCTAAACAGGGCCTCAGCCATTGAGAATAAGAGCGTCGGCGGGTATCCAGACTACACTAGTCGGTGCGCCATATTTAAAAATGATCTTCCAGCTTGTAGCTGCAGGATTTTTGACGCCACTATTCAAGCATGAATTAATGATGCAGTGGTTAACAAACTTCGTACACACTCATCCCAAAACCGTTCACGACATTTTGGATCGTTGTGTTAAGTTTGAAGCTGGACGAAAGAGATCGGTTCCGTAGCTTGGCCCGGCAAGTTTCCAGACTCCCTCCTGGAAGTGGGGTGGAACGTTGCGATTCCGAAGGCGTAGAAGTGTGGAATCGTTACAAGTCGGCTAGCATGCGATTTACCTACGTCAAAGAAAATGAACTTTGCCTTCTTCCTGAGGACAGCGAATGAATCTTTGCGGTTTTACTGACAGGATACTGCGCTGCCAGGGCCTCTGAAGCGATGAGTTCGTCCTTTTATGGATGATGCAGCCTAAAGAAACCAGGCCAAGAAACTGTGCGAACGCCTGAACCTAGGGAAGCTATGTAATGCATTGACCCGCAAAAAATACTTATTGTTGTAATTGTTTGTACAGTTCAAAAACTTGTTAGGTCAATCCTGCTCTTCGTGTCATAGTTTCGGAGACAGGAACTGGGCAGAAGCCTGTTCAATAACTTTTTCACAGGCAACTTAAGTTGCTGAATATTGACGACCCACTTTTAGTAAAAAAAAATTCACAACCAGCGGCTGCGGAGCAACTGATAAAGTCGGTGGTCACAGCTTTGACGCAGCGGAGGGTGCTGAGAATGTCTGTCGCTGGAGAGGCCACCATTAAACGCTGAACAAAGCAACCTTTAACGCTAGAACCTTATCCAGTGAGCTTAGTATAGCAGCTCTGTTTGAGGAACTAGAGAGTATTAAATATGATGTAATAGGGCTTAGTGAGGTTAGGAGCACAAGTGAGGCGTATACAGTACTAAGGGGAGGGTGCGTAGCGGGAAGACGACAGCTAGGCCTATGATACTTCATCAATCAGGATATAGCTGGCAACATAGAGATGTTCTAGAGAATTAACAAGAGGGAGGCAGCTATCGTATTAGGCTTAATAAATGGTACAAGCTGAAGGTGGTGCAAGCCTACATGCCTACATGCGAAGCCTACACGCCAAAGCCTACATGCCAAAGTTGAGGAATCCAGGATATCGCTGCAGAACAGATATCGGCTGTGAGGAAGACGGTCTTAATGTTCAAACGCTGAACAATAATCTCAAAGCTATGATTACGGAGTGTGCAGTAGAAGTAGGCGGAAGGATGGTTCGACAGGATACCGGCCAGTTATCTCTGGAGAAGGGAGGTGTCATTAAGAAACGCCAATGCATTGAAGCGTCTACTCCTACAGACAGAACAGAACTGACAGAGCTACCAAATTTATTAAACAAGCGCAAGGTGCCGACATAAGGAAGTTTAATATGCAGAGAATCGAGCATGCAATAAAGAGCGCAGGTAGCCGACAAGCAATGAAGACGAAACTAGGCGTAAGAAAAAAACAGATGTGTGCGTTTAGACACGGAGGGCAAAATCATTATCACTATCGGTAATATAGTTAAAGTAGTCGAAGAGTTTTACACAGATCTACACAGGAACCGATGTAATCCTAATGTTAAATAGAGAGGCAGTAGCGCACAGCAAATGCATGGGACATCCCGCCATAACCAAAGAAGAAGTAAAGAAAGCCATAGGAGCAATGCTAAGAGGGAAATTAGCTGGTGAAGAACAGGTAACAGCAGATCTCTTGAAGAACGGAAGTGAGATTGTGTTAGAAAACCCACTAGACACACCGTATAGGGTGTATTCAAAGACGTCACAGCGGCCGTCATTTTGTTGTTTATGGAGCGCTGCGAAAGTCTGCGGGCGGGTCTAACAGCATTATAGCCCCCTGCTCGATCCTGCACTGCTGAAGCTATGCGCTGGGCAACAAAATGACGCCCGTGACGTCCCTTTATTACCCCCTATACCCAATGCCTTAAAACTTTGAGAGTGCCAGAGGCTTGGAACAATGTTAAGATTATATTAATTGCTTTATAAAGGAGACACCGGGGTGGTGAAGTAATACCGACTAATCAGCTTACTTTCCGTTGCCTACATGGCATTTATTAGAGTAATCACTAATGAAATCAGAGCAACCTTACACTTCAATCAACCAAATGATTAGGAAAGCTATCGTAAACGACACACTACAATAACCCATAATTAAAATCAATAAGGTGGTATAGAAATGCAAAAAAATATAACCAACACCTTTACACAGTATTAAATGATTGTGAAATAGCAGTGGAAACCTCACAGTTATGCACGAATTGCGGAACCAGGGTGTAGAAGAGACTTGATGTTAAATCAATGTACTGGAAGATATCTATAACCACTGGAAGGATACCAGAGTTTTACGTGAAGTCAGCAACAAAATTCTAGTATGGAAGGGTGTCAGGCAGGCAGACACGATCTCGCCCCAAGTATTCACTGCCTGTTGGCAGGGGGTGTTCCAAGGTCTTGAGTGGGTTGATGATAATTATTGATTTTTATGGCTCAAGGGCATCTATGGATAAAGAGCTCCATGGATTAAGGTATTTTCTTTTGCTGAAGGTGGGGTCAAAGCCCCATTTCCGAAGCATTTCAACCTAAATAAGGCGAGTAAAAAGAGTAAAGAGTAAAGAAGCCGAGTGTAAGCGGGGAAATCAGGTGAGTTGAAGATATATCGGTTGCATCATAACCTATCCAGACCGTTTCGTTCTTTGTGATGAAGGCGTCAAATATTCGATTCCCTTGACTTGTGGTAATGCATACGTAGGCGAAACGAGCCAATGCCTTAATACTACATTATGAAGGCAGAACTATGATGTGAAAGAACGGATTTCAGGAATTCTGGATTTTCACTGCCGAAATAATAAGTGCACACCTGAGTTGAGTAACATGTGAGTGCTGCGCAGGTGCGGTGACAATACCACGCGAGAAAGAATTGAGGCGGAAAAATTGTCCAGCCTACATGACCACTTTGTCAGCACTCCTTCCATAGCCCATCCGGATAAGGAGTTGAATGTCCTATTATGAACTCTGCTCAAGGTTCTCGTGCTCGATTTCCGAATCTCATGTCTCTCTATCCATCCTTGTTCTACCTGTGGCTTTAAAGCGAAAGCTGTACTATGACATGTTCGGCGGGTTTCGCCGACCACGCAGATTTGTCTTTCAGCTTCAGCGCCTGGCTTGTGAAGATGCGATGAAGGCGGTGGTTGTGGCGGAAAACAGTTATCGGCAAGTACACTTACAGAAGCTTATGCATGAGCTGGCCCAGAGGGGACCAACCCTTACAAGTGCTAGGTGGACGTTCCTAGTTCGGGACCCCAGTGGCTTTGGCAGCAGCCCAGGGCTCGCCCGACTAAGGTATGTTGGCCTATAGGTCAGAGCAGCGGAGCAGGTATGCCTTCCAGTCCTCTCTGGTTGGGCTGGGGTGAGGTGCGATAACAGGGTGGGAGGGGCAGGCCAACACCATGTGGTTGATTTCTGAAGACTTCTTCGCCCAGAGCGGACAATTGCCCGAGAAAGAAGGGTCTAAGTGCTTGAGAGCTGCCGTGCAGAGCGAAGTATTAGTATACAGGCTGAGCGTAAGCCGCTCCTCCGCCTTTGAGAGACCTTTACATAAGCGGGGATAAAGGCCGTGGCCGGACTGATAAAGTAAAACAATGTATTTGAAGGTGTAAGCTGCAGTGAATTCGAGTTCGTGTTCGTCGGGATCAGAAAGGAATGCCCGGTGAGAGCGCGCGGGCGGTGTCGTCAGCTGCCTCATTTCCCCCAAGGCCCAGGTGTGTAGGAGCTCAAACGACATTTCGGTTTGCGGGGCCCCGGCGTAGACGCTGTTTTGCAGAAGGCGGCAGGCTAGGTACGGTCCCAGACCTGCTGGACGTTCCGACAGGCCCATAGCGAGTCGAAAATAATTGTTTTGGAAGTGGAAAGAGTTTCAGGCAACGTAATGGCGACCTGCTCCCCGTGTGTTACGTCACGAGCTCAGAAAGTAGGGCCGTTCACTGTCTGGATTGGTGAACGGCTGAGGCTGTGTACCATCCCCCATGGCGGAGGCCGGGGGCATCCACGTAGAATGCGCCGGGTTTCGATCCTCATGGAAGGCCGTGGCTTCCGCCCGCGCCAGGCACCGGCTATTATGGTCCTCACGGTTCATGTTCGCGTGAAGAGTGCGCACGTGGAGGGCGCATCTCCGTTTCGATGGAATACGCATTCTTCCATGAGAATGGTGTGTTGAATGTGTAGTCGGGGAAGGAGGCGGTGACCCTACGATGACTTCGAGTGACGTGTGCATTGAATGGTCAAATGGGCTTCCCAGAGCTCCCAAAATGTGTTCAGCATGCTGCCCAGTCCTAGGAGGCGCTGGTTGAGGGTGTTCGCGGGGAGGTACAGAGCCCGCTTAATAATATTGTGGACGATGACTTCGAGTGCATCATCGTCTTGCATCCGCAGGTAGAGGGACGGAGTTGAATATAAAATTCGATTGGTTACATATGCATACGCCATCCGCAAGGCATCCTTGCATCGTAACCCCCCTCGCTTGTTATAAACCCGGCTGATCATGGGGCCCACCTGGTCCTCGACCTTACGGAGTTCGGCCAATGTTGTGTCTGTCTGTCTGTCGGTGCTGACGTCGAAAAAGCCCCAGTACCCGGACTTCAATATTTTCGGGGATTGAACCTGTCTCAATACACAATGCAATTTTGGCTGTACACCTTGTGAGGGGCATACGTGCACAAATTTACTCTTTTCGTGGGAGCATTGGTGGCCGCAGCTGCGAGCATAACGGTCCACTATGGTCACGGCCTCCTGCAGGTTGGCCTCAATCTCCGAGAGAACTGTGCGTGGCCCACAGGGTGATGTCATCGGCAAACAGCGCGTGCTGCACACCGGCGACAGTGCCCAGCTGGGCCGGTAGGTGCACCATAGCTGGACTGAATAACAGGGGAGAGGACAAGGCGCCTTGTGGTGTACCCCTAGTTCTTAAATCAAAAGGACCGTGTTCGTTATACTGCATTCGATTGAAAAATTTCCTGTCGGTAAAAATTGCGACTCTATTCAAAGGCGTTTCTGCATGAGTTAGTTTGAGCGAGCTGAGTTAGAATGATCTCCTGCGTAACGGTGTCGAATGCTCCTTTCAAATACAAGGCAAGTACCACCATTGTGGGGGCATTCGATGAGATAAAGGACAGACCGATTGACTTGTAGCAGGACATCCTGTGCAGTTCTGTGTAAACGAAACAAGAACATTGTGTCTGCGAAAAGGTGCTGGGATTATATAAACTCGGAAAACCTGTCGCGTACCATCGTTTCCATGGGTTTTTCTCACACAGGAAGTCATAAAGATGGGACGGAGGTTGTCCGTGTTTGTGACCAAGACGGTCTACCAGTCGTTGCGTAGTAGCACTTCCCCAAGCCAGACAAAGTTAATGTAATCCATTAAATATAGCTATGCCTGGTCGGGCAGACTGCCTAACAATTTGACTGTAATTTTGTCCCGACCATTAGCACTGCCACGTTCCATTTTGGCCAGGGCCGCCCTCAGGTTGTGGAGCTGAAACGGATGATCCAGCTCTACGTTCTCAGAGCCTGCATAAGAGTACGCCGGCCCGCGGGGGTTCTGGGTGGTGCACTACTACTGGTCCGAGAGCTTGTGTGCCAACTGAGTTGTGTTGCCCAGAAAGCTTTGTATTGCTCTTTGGAGGAGTTTGCGCGCTTGTTTGCGTTGGGTCAAATAGGGCGCAAACAAGTTGCCACGTGTTACAGCTAGACATCTGCCACGCGGCCGTATTCTATCAGGTGACCCAGTTGGAGTCGACGAGTTGGTCTGCATACTCAGCCGATCGTTGGGTGAGCTCGACGATGCAAGCTTTAAGGTTCCGGTTGTACTTTTTCCGGCGCCATCGACGGATAAGGTAATGCCGGGCCTCCCAGAAGTTGAGAAGGTAGTTGTTTACGTCCGAGACCGTCTCTAAAAGCAGAGTTTGTGCTTTGGAGGAGCGAACGCTATAGACCAATTGTTCGGACCAACATTGGTAGCCTTGCTCTTGTATGGGTATCGCAGTGTTATAATTTTGCCTGAACGTGGTCCAATCTGGGAGTTGGGCTTGTGTTGTGGGTCGCGCGAAAGGATGGATCATATTTGTTGTGTTGAAGAGGCAGTGGTCGCTCTAGGTAGTTGTACTAAATAGACAAAAATTAACTGCGATTATACTAGTGATGAACCTGGGTAGAGGGTGAAAGCTGTGGTGTATCGGGCAATCAGATGCGGCTTGGCGTCTGTAACGTTGGGTGCGTTACGCACACTGGATAGGCAGTGCGCCCACCCTGCCAACCTGGCAGGTGGCAGTTAATGGTGGTGGAGAAAAACTTTAGTTGAGGCCAAAAAGAAGAGAAAATTATAATGCCGTCGCTCCCTGGGTGGCCTTCCGGCTGCCAGTCATAGGTTCCATGTCATTCTTGGCAGTGACTTCCGCTGCCCAAGTTGTAAACCGTATTTGCATGTACTGCTACGTGCTGGCCAAAGCAGCCTCCCACAGCTGCGGACTGTTTAGAAGGCAGGAGGCGGGCGGAGAAAGTGCCGGACATGAATAAAGAATGTGAGCATAGTCTGCTCGGGAGTGGCTGCAGAGAGTGCACTGGAGTGAGAAGGCGCCGGCGCGAATAAGGGCAGGGTGGGAAATACGGAGGAAAGTGTGGGCCTGTAAATTTAATGGTTGATCGCGGGAGGTTGGTCACCCCGTGAACGCTACGGCCTATTGCTGCAGTGCTGCGTGTCTGCCACAACGCAGTCAGCGCTAATGGACGCAGCCGATATCTCTCACTCACCATCGCTACGTACTTCAAAGCTCGATTAAGCCGTTGTCGCGATTCTGCAACGCGTCCCCATCTTTCCGAAGGGGGCTGCTATCGCGTGCAGGTTCGAACAAGTCAACAGATGAAACAAAACAAAACGAAGCCTTATTTATAATTAAAAGGAAATGAGCCGATAAGAAACGAAAACACAAAGAAATATACTCACTGAACACGCGTACAACACTACACTTTAAAGGAAAGAGTTCACCAGATATTGTGCGTCCGATGTGGAGCGAAAATAATAATAATAATAATAATAATAATAATAATAATAATAATAATAATAATAATAATAATAATGGTTTATTTGCGCCTAATGAATACATGGCGCGGGAGACCCGCAGTAAAAGCTGTCACAAGCGACAGCTTGACAAAGCCGGAGGCCCCCCTATACACTTGACAGCATCATAGGCGCAATGAAACGGCATGTCTCATCCAAAAACTAAATAGAACAAAACATGAAAACATCTGCAATTACAATCACTCACAAGAACTACATAAAATTATACAGAAAATGTGGTAGAATGAAGTTAGAAAGCACTTACAAAAGCAATGAAACATTCATGTGCGATGGCAATGAGTTTAGCGAAAGTAACAGATAAAATTAAGCACATTTTGCTTCAAATAAAATTCAATACAAAGCGAATACAGACAAGCGGTACAGTCAGGGTAAACAACAACGTGACAGAGTAAACAGGAATGGCAAGCGAAGTGTCCTAGTACATGTTGAAATACCGGCGGAGTGTTTTGAACGTCACCTTTTAAAGTTGGATATGTTTATGATTTAAATCATTTAGTAACCGGGGTAGTTTATTCTGTATTGTTTGTAGGCCGTATGTTGTGCGAAACGTCCTTACTTTCCAGAGCTCCGTGTGACGTGTCTGGCGTGTAGTAGTGTTTGGTTGTAACCTGGCTAGACGATGTAGAAATGAACTGTTGCTAGCGTTTTCATTCTTAATTGCCTTGCAAAGGATATAATCAAACAGTTTGGTAACAGGAATTATGTTGTATTTGGGAAATAGATGATACGTATGTGAATAACACGGCAGATTTTCTATTACTCTTACAAGCCTTTTCTGCAACTTGTGAAGCTTCTGCAAATTTCCGTAAGTTGTCGTAGACCAAACTAAGTGACAATAATTGAGTCGGGAGGAGAATAAGGTATTATAAAGTAACAGTAAGATTTTTGGTGGTAGTAAATTGCGATTGCGGTATACTAGCCCAATTACTTGTGGTAGCTTAATTAGCATACTGTCCACGTGGACATCCCATGACATATTCTGCTGAAAGATAACACCTAATGTCTTAATACTGGAAGTTACTTCGAGAGGAGTGGCATTTAAGTAGATAGACTTTTGTATTGTTATGCTTTTGTTTTTACTTCGAAAGAATACGGCTTTTGTTTTGTTTGCATTAATCGTCAGGCTGTTTTTACGTGTCCATTCGTCTAGTTTTATTAATGTTAAATTAGCAGCATCAACAAGGTCGTCACTAGTTTTACCAGTTAATAATATGCTGGTATCATCCGCGTACATGATAAATTTCACGGTTGCATCAATATTCACAATATCATTCACGTACATATTAAATAAAAAAGGTCCTAATATACTGCCCTGTGGGACCCCTGCTGAAATAGATAATGGGTTAGAACTGTGGTTGTTTATGACGACTATTTGTCTACGAAATTCCAAGTAGGAGCGTATAAGAGATGCAGCGTTACCACGACAGCCATAGTGTTGGAGTTTCTTAATTAAAAGTTGATGACTGATGGAGTCAAATGCTTTTGACAGGTCAATAAAAATTCCTAGTACAAGTCTTCCTTCTTCAAACTGATTTAGTATGTGTTCTTTTTGTTGTAGCAATGCGAGTTGTGTGCCTAAACCCTTACGGAAGCCATACTGGCAATCAGTCAGCAGGCAATGTTTCTGCTCGAATTCGGATAGTCGCTTTAAAATAACTTTTTCGAAGACTTGAAACTACGGGAAGGATTGATAACGGTCGATAGTTTCCTAAGTCGTTTTTATCGCCTTTTTTAAAGAGCGCAGCGACTCGCGCTATCTGCATCGTTCGAGGAAACGTGCCTTCGCTTATACAGATATTGAAGATATAGGTAAGACAAGGGCCTTGTAGACAGGGCAGACGCGAGTAGATGAACTGCAACGTGTCACTGGCATTGCGTAGAAGGGAGCGGCGGAAAAGAGCCAGGTGGTAGTAGGAGCGGAGAGGACCACAGGAAAACGCCGGTGGATTCCGGTCAGCCACCCCAAGAACTTGGCAGTGGTGACAGAGTGCTGCCAGGACCCGTCGACGACGTCCCGAAACGCCGTAAACTATGCAGGCAATCCAAGGAAGCCTCCAGGCAGCACCGACCGTCAGTACATCGGCTACCGCCTCCAAACTTAAAAGGAAGCCTCTCGGCAGCACGGACCCTCAATACATCGGCTGCCACGGACCCAACGTCCGACGGCTGCGATCTCCACGCTTGAATGACACGACATCCGCTGCGCTGGCTTCTTTCTCCTCTCCACTCGATCAGGAACCCGGTTTCGATCCGGTCTATACCTTTAAAGATCTTACAACCTATTATCAAGACAGTCATCGCCTTTACCCTCATCCCTGTAAGGGCCTCAAGAAAGCGGATGAGCGGCTCCTTCTCCGCCTCATATAATAATATAATTGGTTTTTAGGGAAAGATAATGGCGCAGTATCTGTCTCATATATCGATGGACACCTGAACCGCGTCGTAAGGGAAGGGATGAAGGAGGGAGTCAAAGGAGAAAGGAAGAAAGAGGTGCCGTAGGGGAGGGCTCCCGAATAATTTCGGCCACCTCGGGATTTTAACGTGCACTGACATCGCACAGCACACGGGCGCCTTAGCGTTTCTCCTCCATAAAAACGCAGCCGCCGCGGTCGGGTTCGAGCCCGGGAACTCCGGATCAGTAGTCGAGCGCCCTAACCACTGAGCCACCGCGGCGGGTTCCGCCTTCTCACCAATACATTTTTGTGCCCGGCAGCACTAAAACATTTTGACCCCTCCTTTAACGGCAGCTGCCCGCACTGTGGAGCGAAGTCTTCTGACACCTGTCACGTGGTGTGGGCCTGCCCCTCCAACCCGGCTATTCTACTGATCGCCTACCAAGCCAGGGAGGACTGGAATGCGACCCTGCTTGGTGCCATGTGCACGACTTACAGGCCCCACAAGCCTTAGTCGGGCGCGACCGGGCAGCGGCCACTGCTACTGGGGTCCCAAACTAGGGGCCTCCACCTATGCTTGTAAGGATCGGTCCCTTACGGGCTGATCCAAACAGACCTCCGGTCCATTCCTACTAAATATTTTCACCACCACCACCTCCTCCCTCTTTACACCCTGGTTTTCTGACACGTCAGCTCTCCGCTCCTCGTTCTCGACACGTTCTTAGTTGTGGTCGCCTCGCAAATGCCAATCGCATGTGCACACGCGCGACACTCGGCTGGCACGCGCAGCGCTCCGCTGCCGACACACCCCTGTCGACGCACTGCATTCAAATATCCTCCGACGATTTAATGTGCACCTCACATATGCCCCTCCCCCCTGGGAAATGTTTTTTCACATAGAAAAACTGCCGTTGGTGGAGACAACACTAATGCTCACGTGGTAAACGGACAAGTTAGACGCCGTTGAAATGACCGAAGGCACTTTACACAGTGACACATGGAGGCACATAGAGACGCACACAGATGGAACTTGGGGCCCAGCATTATACATATGACACAAGGGAAAATAGAAAGCCTGCAAAAAATTGGACACAAAATTCGAACACATCTGTACCATAAAGGTTAAAATTTACTCACTGAACATTTCAAAACTAGAGAACGAAAAGAATTAAAAAGAACTTGCAAACACTCGTACACTAAATTTGCACATGTAGCCGTTGCCAACACACCGGATAGTAGCACTGTACATTGGACACCCCCCTCCGGCAATTTACAAACTGCTCAGGCAATCAGCGTCTACGTTTTCCAAGCCTGAGTCACCTTCTTCGATTGGGACTTAAGATGACTCCTGCGCGGTCACTTGGGACGCACACTCTTCGTATCTTTTCAGCATTTTGATGTGGAAGAGCTTTTTAATGTGGCCCAAGTATATCCAATAATCCACGTCGTTATTTTTCGCAGAAACCACATTTGGACCTTTCCACTGCATGAGGAGTTTGTTGTGACTGCTCAGCAAAAGAATGAGGGCTCAACTCAATCTCCGACAATTAAATGATGCTTCTTCCTATTCCTGTCGTAATATCTCTTCTGATACTGTTGAGCACGCAACAAATTTTTATGTGCCGCTCTCTCAGTCTGCTCGAGATGTTCTTATGTCGGGAACGTAACCATATGTCGTTTTCGTGTCCTCTCCCAGCTCTTTCCTTGTCTAGAGCTCTCTGAGGACTGCGAGCGGTCGTTACACATGTCGTCCAAGTATCGCTCAAACGGAGAAAACCCCAGACTCGCCTGCGGCACCTCTCTGTATGCGAACAGAAGCGGAGCGATATAATGACCCCATGCTTTGGGTTGCTCTTTCCTGAGCTTCCGCACCATCTGCTTCAGTGTGCCGTTAAATAAACTTTCTTCACCATTTTATTTCACATTGGGTGGTAAGGAGTCGTACTGAGACGTTTCATCACCAAGAGATCGTTAAGTTCCCTCACCATTTCGGAAGTTAAACAGGAGCCCAGGTCACAAAGGATCTCTCTCGGAAACAGGCGCTGCCTCTCGAAAACAGCGCCTATCTCGTGCCTTTTTTTTCCTGTGTGCTGTGTTTTTGTGCGCTTCATCTACTCAAGCTATGAATCAACTTGCCCAAGAATAGTATTCTACTGAAATACCTCTCTCGGAAAAACTATTCGTTAAAACATCTCCCCCATACCTTCTGCCACGGTTGCTGAATCTATATTTGGCAGAGCCACGGCTTCGGGATACCACGTGGCAAAATCGACGAGAGTGAGAATATATCTATTTACTTTCATCGATGTAGGCGACAGCGCAGGGATAATATCGACAGCGACCTGATCAAACGGAACGTCGATAAGCGGCATGCGTGCCAACGGAGCTTTTCCAGCTTTGGGGATGGCCGACAGCACTGCCTGTGAGAGCTGTGGTTGTGAGGAGACCATCGCTCATCTTCTCTGTGAGTGCCCTGAATTTGCGAGTGCAAGACATACACTGTGTTGTGCCCTGGACCACCTCGATCCTCGCCCATTAACAAAGCAAAAGATCCTCGGTCCATGGCCACAGCAGTCGACTGCCCTCAAGGCATACAAGGCACTCTTTGCCTACTTGAGAGCGACTGGATTGAGTGACAAATTGTGACAGCGTTGTGCGTGTGCGTGTTATGCCTTTTTTCCTTCTCTCTTCTTCCTTTTAGTCCCCTAATCCCTTTCCTGGTTTGCCTTTCGGGCATGTCCTTTGGCAGGAGTCGCACGGCTGACATCTCTTAATCTCCTCCTGCACTCCTGGCCAGTAGAAGTCTTCCAGAACTAAATCTGTAGTCTTCTTCATGCCTGAACATCCCGCCAACGGGCTATCGTAGGCAAGGCTTAACACCTGTGATCTGTAAGACTTTGGAATACTACCTGCCGAACCTCTGCCGGGGGCGAGGTGATATAGGCAGTACAGCGAGCCTTTTACGACAGAATACGAGTGCGATGTGCCGTGCTTGCCATGGAACACCTTTCCTACTTTCACCCAACACGCCTTCAATGAACCATTGTCTATTTGCTCTTTTTCTAGCATTTCCTTCGTGAACTGCTCGGGACCGACGCTTAACGCAGAATTTTCCCTAAGTTCTGGTGCTGGGCCCTAGCCTTCGCCGTTTTCACTGGCAACCTCATCATTGTCTATGTCAGGACATAATTTAGCAGCGCCTTCTGATTTCTTCCAATTAATATCTGGATTTGACGGCTCACGGGTCTGCGGTATATTTAAAGTTATGAGATCGCACACTGGTGTCTCCGTGCATTTCACCAGGGCCGAGTCACTGAAACAGCCGAAAGCGATATAAACTTCTGCCTCGGGAACTTCCAGACTTCTGCCATTAACAAGGGACACAGTAGATCTCGAGCCAGTGAGAGCTCCGCTAGTGATTAGTGCTCTTCGCACAACCACTGTATTGCTCCCCGTCCCCGTATCCCGCAAAACACGTACGGGTAGGCCTCGGAGCTCTCCCTCTAGGACAGGCATGTGTTCTGCGTCTGCTGGCTCTTTCCGGATAATTTGGGCCATAAATGACTCTATCCTCAGCTGTTTCAAGCCTGTCTGCTGTTGTGGACGCCGTTTAAGGTGCAAAACTCTGTGGCTGAACACAACAAGACGATTGCTTCTGGTTCTCGTGCTTCCTTGAGCAGGAACTTACATCATGCCCTGCCTTTCGGCAATAAACGCAATAAATCATATTTCGCTTGTAGCCACAATTGGCAGCCTTATGACCAGGTGGGTTAAAAACGAGGCATCTTCCAGACTACATACCTAATGGAACATCATTTTCTCTCGGAATGACCACCTTGAACGATTATTTGAATGAAGAGAAATATCTCTGCCGCTGGGCTTCTAGAAAGTTGTCTGCGGCATCAACCATTTTATACAGCGTCTTACACTTTCTTTCTCGAAGGAAAATCACCAGACGACTATCACAGTTCCTCATAAACCATTTGGCTACCACCAAGTCACGTAAAGGTGACCACAACAGTTTTCGGAACACTGAAATCAAGAAAAACGTTGATTTCCTTGCTTGAGCAGAAGCGTGTTCAGGCATTGAGGAATGTATTTTGCAGATCACGCAGGGAGTTACAAAGCACACTCTTTAGTTTGTGACTGCACGCTTCTCTTACTGAGCAATCGCTCCTCGCTGCAAATTTCATGTTCCGAAAACTTTTGTTGGCACCTTTAAATCACTGTACGTAGTGGCCGTTCCCGACATCTCGAGCCGCGGATCAAAAAGACTACACAAGCTTGCTGTGTATTGCTTGCCTGTTCAAGAATACACGAGCGGCTTACTTTCATGAAACCATTTAGGATAACCCCCTGCTGTGAACCGGAAATAATAGAGCCGGGCTAGTTTTGGCTTATCATAATCTATTGAATCTTGGAAGACAATCGACCTATTAAACGGAGAGCCTCTCCAGTCAAAAATCTACTGAGTGCTTTAGCCCGTTTTTCCTTAGGCTAGCTGTGCCCTTTTGCGATACGCTCAAGACGTTCGAGGTATGCATCCAAGTCATCCATGCGATCGTCGAAAGGCGAGATCAACTTGTGAGGGCTAACCGCTAGAAAGGGCCCTGCTGTGGGTTTTCGATTACCCCCACCATCTTCTGCGAGCCTTCCTTGGAGCTGCAATCTACTCTCTTCAGCTTCTGCTAGCGACTTTGCATGGTGCATGGTCGCTTTTGGCTTCTGCTTAGCGACTTTGCATGCTCGCGTTCGGCTTCTGCTAGCGCCTTTTCATGCTCGCGTTTAGCCTCACGTTCGGCTGCACGTGCTGCGTGTTCCTTCTCTTGTTGGGTAGCCACCCACGTGCGCAGCTCGGCTTCTCTCAACTCCAACTCTTTGCTTAATTCAATTAACTCCTTTAGCGTGCTCATTGTTTTCTTATACTTAAAAAAACCCCAGTGAAAGTTATACGACTTCGTCCTGTCCCGCGGCACCAATTGTCGCGAATCAGTAACGCGTCCCCGACCTTCCGAAGGGGAACGCTATCGCATGCAGGTTCGAACAAGACAAAACGAAGACGTATTTATAATTTAAAGGAGCCAATAAGAAACAAAAACACAAAGAAACACACACACTCAACAAGCGTAAAACACTAAAGTTTAAAGGAAAGAGTTCAGTAGATGTTGCGAGTCCTATAGGAAGCGGGGATACCTTGTAGACAAGGCAGACGCAGGTAGACGAACTGCGACGCGTAGCTGGCGTTGCGTCGAAGGAAGCGGCGGAAGAGAGCCAGGTGGTAGTAGGAGCGGAGAGGGCCACAGGAAAACGCCGGTGGACTCCCGTCAACCGCCCCAAGAACTTGGCAGCAGCAGAAAGAGTGCAGCCAGGACCCGTCGACAGCGTCCCGAAACGCCGTAGGCTTATGTAGGCTACCCAAGGAAGCCTCTCGGCAGCACGGGGCCACCGTCTGCCACCTCCAAACATCTAAGGGACGCAGGAGGCTTGCGTCGGTGATCCAAGGGCAGCACGGACCCGGCAGCACGGACCCAACGCCTGGCGGCTCCCACCTCCACGCATGAATGACACGACCTCCGCTGCGCTGTTTCCTTTCACACCTCGGTTTGCTGACACGTCAGCTCTCCGCTCCAGGTGCTCGCCACGCTATTCGTCGTCGTTGCCTCGCGAACACAATTCGCACGTGCACACGCGCAACTCTGGGCTGGCACGCCCAGCGCTCCGCTGTCGACACACTACTGTCGACGCAGCGCATTAAAAAATCTCCCGACGATTTGGTGTGCACCTTACAGACGTCCACTTACCCAGGGAGCCAGTTATGCGCCCTTCCTTTCAACAAAATAATCGGCGCCCGCCGCAGTGGTCGGCGGTTAAGGCGCTTGGCTACGGAGCCGGAGTACCGGGGTTCGATCTCGACTGCGGCGGCCGCGTATCAACGGAAGCGAAACGCAAAGCCGCCCGTGTGCTGTGCGGTCAGTGAACGTTAAAGATTCCCAGGGGGTCGAAATTATTCCGAAGACGACCACTACGGCAGCTCTTTCTCCCTTCTTTTATTGACTCCTTTGTCCCTTGGAGTCCGCGTGTCGCCTCTTCCTCTCTGGCAGACTTCCACACTCCGTCGCTCCCATTCTGACTACCCCACAAGTTCAAAATTCCACATGTAAGCACCAAATCACTTGGACTCCTCGCCACGAGGGGCTCGAGGGAAACGAGCCCGCGGACAGTCTAGCTCGAGGATATACTAACCGAGCGACTAACCTCCCCGACCTCACCCCTCTCCCCTCTACGTACGGCGAGCGCCTCCTCCTTCTCCGAACACAAAGACAACTCTATCCCCCACCACACCGTAAGCTAACGGCGGCAGAGGCGAGGGAATGGCAACAACTACAGACGAACACCTTTCCTAACCTACACAAGTACCACATAATCTTCCCCGACAGATATGACAGCATCTGCCCCTGGTGTGGCGGAATTCCAACAACATATCAAGTAACATGGGGTTGCTCCGGTCCCGAGTCCCCCGAACTAGACAAACATCACTCCGAGGAACAGTGGGAGTCTGCCCTGCTCAGCTCTGACTTGGGGACGCAGCGAAAGCTGATATCCCAAGCAAGAGCAACTGCAGTGGACATTGGTGTCCTGAAATAAGGAATCCACCCAAAACCTGTATTTTCGCTTCTCTATCCTACCTTTTTGAAATAAATGTTTTCTACTACTACTACTACAAACTTTGTCCCTTTCTTATGGCGTGGTTCTGGCGTCCATCGAGATATGTGAGGCACTTACTGTGCCATTTCCTGTCCTCAAAAACCAATTAATTTCTCAGCGGGAGCTTTGAAACTAAAGCAATGGCGCATAACTGGCCCCCTGGGAAAATACACACTTCAGTCGCGCTTTTTTGATTCTTCGGTGGGCGTTCGAAGCGAGCGGACGTGTTTTTTAGCTCTCTGCTCCTTCGGACGCTGGGCCTAAGGCTTCGCGGCGTTGCGGGATCTCCCCATGGAAGCCACAGACACCGTGAACGAGCGAAGGCCTGTGTTCAGCGGTGACAATCAGCAATGCAGGGCAGGCCGCTCACGCTCACGATCACGGAGACGAACGCCGTCCAGAGGAAGGTCGTCCAGCACCATTCGGCGAATGCAGGCCGAGATCGCTGATCTGCGGGACACGGTGAGGTGCCTGACGGCGGCGCTCATCACCACCTCGGAGAACCTTCAGTCCGTGATCGGGACCTTGGACGTGTCGCCGGCGGGCCCACGCGTTCTAGCCTTGAGGGACGCCATGGCGCTCGCTCACCAGACGCAGAACTCCATGGCGGCTCCCTCCCCGCCATTTCTGGCCACCCTTGCGCTTCCTTCCGCCATTGCTACTCCTGGGGAACCGGCTGTGATGCCCTCTCCCCCTGATGCTGCTGCTGCGGGCTCACCGCGGACACCTGCAGCCGAGGAGAGCATGTGCACCCCAATGAACGAGTCTGCTCTCCGGAAACGGCGACGCTCAACGGGGTCCGAGGAGGAGAGGGACTCGGAAACCAAAAGGGACATCGCGGTGGCCAAGCGGGAAGCTCGAAGGCCCCCCACCGTCACTGTTCCCTCTCCTTCCACACTCGAAGGAGCAGGGCCTTCCCAGCACGAGCCCCATGGAGCCCACCTCCAGCCTGCTGCTGATGCTGCTGCTGTTGCTGGTGGGTCGACGGCGTCCGGAAGAAAACCGGGTGCGACCTCACCAAATCCCGCCGCACGAGACCAGGCTGCGGCTGGGGCTTCGTCTGCTGGCAGCGAGCGCGCCCAACTCACGCGCACAACTCCGCGGCGCGCCGCAGCAATGCCCCGCAGGCAGCGGCGACGCTGATGCTGGGGCCAGCCTGGTCCCGTGGCGCATTATCACTACCAAGGCGCAGCGGCGTCGGAGAGCTGCCATGGAGCGAGCCGCGGCTGCCGTGGAGGTCCCGTCCAGCCTGGTGGGGACGGTGCTGTTTCGGCCGGTGAACCGGGGCACCGCCTTCACCAGGGAACAGGGCTGGGAGTTGGCCGAGGAGATCGGATCCCGCCCGGGCGTCCTCGCCGTCCGGGTAAACATGCGGCGGAATGTGGTGGCAGTGGACGCGGGGAGCAGCGATGCTCTCCAGGCCCTGCTAGCCACGGCCGTCATCCGCGGCGTGCCGGACTGCGCCAAGGAGCCTCCTCCTCGGAATCAAAGCTCCGGCCTGGTCTTCGGTGTGGACGGGCGCAGGACGGCGGAGGAGCTGCTAGCGGCGGCGGAGTCAACGGTACCGATGGTGTCGGCGTCTCTGTCGGGCAGCACACTCGCTCTCCGTTTTGCGGCGCCGACACCCCCGGCGTTCATCACCATATTCAAGCGCAGGCTCGCGGTCCGCCCCTGCCGTCCCCGGCCGCTCCAGTGTGCCAAGTGCGCCAGCCTGGGGCATGCCACTGAGGTGTGTCGTGCTCCTGCCCGATGCACGCGCTGCGGCGGGCCGCACGAGCCTGGTACCTGCGCGAGCAAGCCCCGCTGCTTTAACTGCGGGGGGCGGCACGCAGCCATTGACCCAGCGTGCCCGCACTGGCAGCGAGAGCGTCACGTGGCCACTTTAATGGCCACATCCATGGCCCCGATGTCCAGGCGGGTTGTCCGAGCCGTCGTCCAGGCTGAGACAGCGGCCTCAGCCCAGCAACATCAGCAGACGCCGCGCGCTCTTTCTTATGCGCAGGTCGTCAGGGGAACACCCCAGCAGCAGCAGCAGCAGACACAGAAGCAACGGCAGCGCCGGCAGCGGCAGCGGCGATTCGGTTGCCCGGCGTCCCGTACAGCGCGGCCCGAGCCTGCGGCCGCTTCTCACGGCCAGCCCCCTGACGCACGGGACGCAGAGATCGCGCGCCTAAAGCTGGCGTTGCGCGCCCTCAGCGCACTTTTCCCGGAGGGCACCGAAGGACATCGGGCTTGCTTAGAAGCAGCGGGTGCTCCCGCACAGATAAGCCAGCATGATGGCTAGCCGCCGGACTCCCTCCCGCATACCATCCATCCTGTAGTGGAACGTGCGCTGACTTGCGGCGCGGTACGCCGAAATGCGAGTTCGCATCGCACAGGATTCGCCGGAAGTTATCGCGCTGCAGGAGACGTACGTACGTTCACATGACGGGGAACCCCAGATGCGGCTACCTGGCTACATTGGGTACCACTCAGCCACCACGTGCGAGGAACCCACCTGTGCTGCAGTGCCCTGTTGTGTCACATCTCATCGCCCCGGGAAATCAAGGTGCGCGATATACGTGCGGCATGACGTCCAGCACACCCTCGTCGGCTCAGCGGCGGCGACATCTGACGCCCATGCAGGAGTGCGTGCTGGTGACAGTGCGCGTCGGTGGTGTTGACACGTCGGTGGCCAGTGTTTATGTGCGTTCAGCTGTCGCGTGGAACGCGCTGTGTTTTCGTGCTGTGTCTTCGTGCTGTGTCCCGCGCCAAATCATCTGTGGTGATTTTAACGCCCACCGTAGTGCGTGGGGCAGTGCACGCCACTCCGCGCGTGGAGACGACCTGCACGACGCAGCAACGCAGCTGGGACTCACCCCCTTGAACACCGGCGAGCCCACCTTTCGACGACGCGGAACAACCGCCTCCTGCATCGACGTTGCCTTCGCATCCAGAGGCATCGAGGCGACATGGCGCCGATCACCATCTCTCTGGGGCTCGGATCATTACTCCATCCTAATTGAACCCACTGCGATGGAGGCGCGCCCCAAACGTGCCTACTCCATTACCAACTGGAGTGCGCTCAGGCGGGCGGTCGATGAGGCGGCGGCCACTGGCGCAGATTTCTTTTCAAGTCTAGTCCGAAGCGCTCTCGCAGCCACCCAACGAGCAGAGGTAAGGGCAGGGTAGCCCACACCTGACATGAAGCTGCTCAATCTGCGCGAGAAGAGAGATCGCGCAGAGCGACGGGCGCGACGGACTGACAGAGCCGCCGACAGGACTGTCTACAACCGCTTGGACGCAGCAGCGCGCCGCCACGCCAACAAGCTATACCGCCGGCAGTGGGCTTCACTATGCCAAAGGATGGACGAAGATGTCAGCTCGCGGAGGCTGTTTGACACCCTGCGGCGCATCACCGAACCACAGGCAAACCTTCAACCGCTGGCCGCCCTCGCAATCTCCAGCGGGCTCAGCTTTGTAGAATTGACAGAGCGGTTTGCCGATCAGTTCGCGCCGCCCAGCCCCGCAAACGCCGCTAACATAGCTGCTCCTGAGAGCCCCAGAAGCGACGCCAGTCCCTCGCCCGTCGCCTCGGAAGGTCCATGTGATGCGCCGTTCACCGCGGCGGAATTGAACAATGCGCAGCAGTGCTGCCGCCACCGCTCGGCACCCGTACCGGACGGGGTGACATACCAAATGCTGCGAAACCTGTATGCGCAGCAACGACAGATCCTCCTGCAGCAGATCAACCTGGTGTGGGAACGCGGGGAGCTACCGGAGGATTGGCGAACCGCGGTCGTTTGTCCCATCCGAAAGGCAGGGCGCCCACCTACGAAGCTGAGCGGATACCGGCCAGTGGCATTAACATCGGCGGCAGGTAAGCTCATGGAGCATATGGCGTTGCAGCGTCTGAACGAGCGGGTTGCGGAGGCTGATTTGTTTGACGAGCGGCAGACGGGTTTCCGTGGGATGCGGTGCACGGCTGATTCTATACCGGACGTTGTTACAGCGCTGGAGCATGCCAGGGCAGCAGGCCAGGTTGCGCTGCTGCTGCTACTGGACGTCTCTGGCGCTTTTGACAACGTTAACCGCGCACCAATTCTCGCGGTGCTTGAGGGGGCTGGTGTGAGCGGGCGCCTTTTGCGATACGTTCATGGCTTCCTGAGCGGGCGCACCATGCGCGTACGAGTAGGGGGTAAACTCTCCAAGCCTCGCCCGGTCGACATGGGCGTGCCGCAGGGCTCTGTCCTATCACCATTTCTGTTTAATGTGGCCATGTCGGTGGTGCCGGCCTCCCTCCCCACGAGCGGGCGACACCATGTGTACATGTCCATATATGCAGACGACATAGCTCTGTGGTGCCGGGGACCACCGGGCGAGGCGTTCCGCGTGCGGGGGTGCCTTCAGGAAGCCCTGACCGCAATCGATGCCAGCTTGCGCGGCCTTGGTCTGTCGCTGAGCGCGGACAAATCAGTGGCCATGGCCTGCGTTTCGCGCTCGCGCGCGCACCCTGCGCCACTGTCACTGGACGGGACTCCGATTCCTTGGCGTAAATTGGTGCGGTACCTTGGCCTGGACATCGACTGGCGCCTTTCCTTCCTCCCCGCGGCGACCAAGGCCTGTCTGCAGATGAAAAGGATCACCGCCGCCGTGCACAAGCTCACCGCTCGAGGCCGGGCATCTCCCAGCAAGCCGCGCTGCGTCTATACAATGCCGCAGCTTTGGGGGCGGTGCTCTATGCGCTGCCGGTCGTCACGGTGCGCAAGCCGTGCTGGAAGAAGCTCGAGCTTCAGCACCGCAAGTCCCTGCGCGTGTGCCTAGGCCTGCCCAAAAACTCACAGTGCGCCGCAACGTTGGCCGAGGCAGGAGCGTGGCCCCTTGAGCTCCAAGCAGCGCGCAGGGCACTGAATCACATCGACCGGCTTCACCGCGCACCGGACGGCGGCTCGCTGCTGCAGCGTATGCGCTCGCACCCGCGCTCACGAATGGGCGCGGCGCTGCTCGAGTATGAGCAATTGACCCAAGGCCCACCCACCTACGGCTCCTGCGCGCCCTGGCCTGCTGCCTCGGAGGTACAGCGAGAGATCGTCGGCATCGCGGGAAAGCGGAGCACACCCCTCTTGCTGTGCACCAGCTGGCCAGAACCGTCATACACGAGGAGCTCCAGTACCATCTCCTCGTGTACACCGACGGCTCAGTGGCCCGCGACAGCTGCTCCCTTGCTGCGGCGGCCATCATCCCCGCCCTGCGACTGCACAGCCAGCAACATGCAGCCTTCCTGGGCTCCTCCACCACGGCGGAGTTGATGGGGATCCGGCTCGGGCTGGACCTGCTGCTCACCTTCGGCCCTCCGCCGCCCAGGAGTGCTCTGCTTTGCGACTCCCGCGCCGCCCTCAGCCGCCTGCAATTTAACGGCCGCGGTACCCCACTAGCGCGGGAAATTCGCTCGCGCATCGAGCGCCTCGCGCAGAGGTTGTGCCGTGCGTGCACAGTGGGTGCCCGGTCACTGCGGCATCGCCGGCAACGAAGAAGCTGACGACCTCGCGACCGCTGCACACCAACTACCTGCCAGCGATCTGCCCCTTGCGCTGGAGGACGTGCCTGCGGCCATCCACGACCATCTCCGAAAGCAGCACCCCGACCCACGCATCGCCGGAGGTGAGCGCATCGACAGTGTCACCGGCTGTCGCGCACTTACACGGTCACAACGTGCAATGATCCTCCGCTCGCGCATTGGCTGCGTGTGGCCCGGGGAACGACGGGTGCGTCAAGGAATCGCGACGAGTGACGTGTGTGACGGATGCGGTGCAGTGGAAACACTAGAACATCTGCTCCTTCGCTGCTCCGCGTTCGCCGATGATGCTCGTCGCGATATGCTCGCGGCCTATAGGGCGCAGGGCATACTACCAGACTCCATCAAGACGCTTTTGTGGCCGCAGGGCAGTGCACGCACTCGTGAGCGAACTTTGGTGAGCCTCTGTGCATTCCTCGAACACACGAGCTTGACGTCCCGTCTGTTCTCCGTCAGGTAGTTACACGCAGTGACCGAACGCTCCGCGAGTTCTACCTTGAACGATTAATAACTGGACGCCCCACTCCCGTTGTAACCTACACAGTGCTGTGCGCGTGTGTGATTTAATTCCTCTAAAATGAATTTATCACGCGCACAACCTGGACACATTTTTTATTGTGTAAATAGTTTGTACATATTACTTCTCCCCCTGTCCTCTATTCCTGTCCCCTCACCTCTTCCATTTCATTTCTCTATTCTGCCTGCTGTCCTTTATTTCCGCTGCCCCAGCTCAGGTGCTTCAGTATCGATGGCAGATGCCGGGGCTAGCAAAAATCTTCTCCTTCCTTTTTACTATTATTTTTAATAAAACCACTACCACCACCAGTCGCGCTTTAAGCTAAGTGGCGTTAGTGACAGTGCGTGTCTTATCTCTCTCAACTCTCCTACGGTCTGCATGGGGCAGCGATTGTGGCTCAGCTTGAGCCAGTTAGGATGCCCCGTGCACTTTCCTTTTCATTGTTCCTGCAGTGGAAACAACAGCCACGTGGGCACTGCATGCGTTGGCATTGACAACGTTGGGGCAGACATGCGCCACTGAAGCAATAGGCCGTGGCAGATGCCGGGCCTAGCCAAAATGTTTTCCTTCCTTTTTATTAATATTTTTATTAAAAAACTTCATCATCATCGTCATCATAGGCTGTCAGCGTTCATTGTGTTCACTGGAGCTGGCGTTGACAACGTTCTATAATGGTTTTGAGGAAAGGAAGCGTGTATAACTGGCTCCTTGGGTCAGCGGATGCTTCAGTCGTGCTTTGAGATGCGTGGGCATGGTGGGAGAGATATGTGGGCTGCATGCATTAGCGCTGACAACGTTGTGGTAGACGCACGGCACTGCAGCAATAGACCGCAGCGTTCACTTGGTGACCAACCATTCATTTAACTGCCATGGTGGCAGGGTGAACGCGCTGCCAATCCAGTGTGCTGAACGCACTCAGCGCCAAGCCGCGTCTATTGCCCGATACACCACAGCTTTCGCTCTCTAACCAGGATCAGCAGTGCTTAAACCACAGCTAACGTTTTTGATGCTTTCTCTATATTACTGACGTGTCAGAACAGATAAACCTTCGGTTGTTATTTGGTATAGTCTACCTTTTTTTGTCCTTGTGAAGTTTCCCTCTTTTGCTCTGGAGAGTAGCACAAGTCAACCGGACGTGGCAATGAGCCAGTAGCACGGAACGCTTCGCTTTCAAAATGCTAGTGGTTCAGCAGGTTTCTCTATCTGCTGAGCTCTGCCTTCTGTTTTCGTCCATTTCCACATATGGGATTCCTTACAAGCAAAACTATGGTATATGCATATCGTCCTGCCTAGCACCGCGCCAATGCTGGGTGACTTGTTGCTAGCCTATTATGGCCAGAGCATACGGACGCATCGAACGACTACGGGGTCATCAAGATCATGAGGTGTGTTGATGACTGTCTTATTCTCTACAGCTCTATTGCCGGCAACCAGCTGACACCGGAAGGTATCCTACGGCTGTTGTGTTCTAAACTGCCAGCACTTTCGTTAAAAGCAAAAAAACACCAAACAAGAAACATGTTTCTCTACATGGTCCTCATCCTAACATTGAATCACATCCGCTGGAAGTGGACTGCACGCTCGATGAAACGCCTTCTACCATTCTCCTCAGCGCGCTCAAACTGGTGAAGCGTAGCACTCCCACATGCGCTCTACGGAAGGCATAGAAGTGAAGCCGACACCCCCGCGGATATTTTTGTCGCTAAATACCAACGTTACTGTAGCTGGTGCGGAGCAAGCTGGACACACTATCATTAATCATGAGAATTGCAGCACAAGCCAGATCCAACGTTAAAAGTGCCATACCCGAAACACGATCTGTGGGAGGCGGCCCTAACCAGCGAGGGCATGCAGCAACAAGCCTGGATATCCTGTCAGTCTGGAAGCCAGCGGCCGCCAGTGGAACCCTGGACTAACGGCATCGAGCACCCAGCGCCTGCAAATTCTATTTCTCTCTCGCTGTCTCTAAACAAATCTCTTCAAAAATTGCTTACCCACTGCACCCCAGCTAGCTTCGAGGCGCAAGTGGAGCGCTTGACAGAAGCAGGATGCTCCTAGTTGCTCCTGAATCCTTAGCGGAAAAAATGAAGATGCCGCTACCGTCTGGAAGACGTTGAAGTAACGGGCGTTAGCTGTTTGGTTTACTAGAATTGATATTTATGAGATTAAAGTGAGATACACCCATGGAAATGCGAAGTTGAATTCTTTGATTTATAAGTGACGCCACCAATCAATATACTAATTGATATTATTATTATAAGAATTATAAATAATTAAAATTGTGTATATTATAATTATATATTATATATATTAGTATATTATTGATATTAATACTAATTGATATACTTGTTGACATACTAATTGCTTGATTGGTGATATCGATATACTAATCGATATAATCAATTCGATATACTAATGACATCACCAATCAAACACCAATTGGGATGCTATATCGATTTACTACGGGGGCCGCCATCTTAAATTCCTCGGAGAGAAAATTCACTCCGAAGGGAGGTGGTACAGACTCCAAGAAATCGAGAAACGGGATGAGTAAGAGCTAACGCTTTTAAAATTGCTGAAAGCCGTCAGCCAAATGAATCGCAATAACCGCACTACAGATTGGCCCAGAGCAAAAGTGTACGTACAGGAACTGAGCCACAGAATTAAGATAGCTGGGAAATTTGGAGTTCGAGCACATTTTTCGGAGCCCAACAAATTAGGACACCACAGCAAAAAGCCAACCAAGACTATTAGCGAAAAGACACATGCATGAAAACCACAGACTAGGATTCCTGAATTCATGTGTCACCTCGGTCGTCTACGTGATACCGCTGTCATATTGTCCTACATTGGACAAACAGGAAGATTCATGAACGATCGTCGGCGGGAACACTCAAGATCACTGTAGAAGGGCACAGGCAGGATTCGGCCTGTTCCTTTTAAGGAGGGCTCTAGGCTGCCATCCCTGGATCAGACGGATATTTCAGGTGGCTACCAAGACAAACGAACACCACAAATACATGAAGCCTACCTCTTCGGAAACCATGGTGTCACATGTGTGAGCTTCCTAAACATTGACATAAGTACAAAAAAGACCACCTATCTGGAGAAGTCCTATTCTTGCCTGCCATTGAAGAGTTCATTTTAGCACCGTTACCTAACCCTTTAGCCACATTGTAACGCTTAAGCGTTCAAAGCTACGTTAGCCAGAAAATCCGTCGTTGGCGTTGGGAGGAATAAATCACGAGCACGACTCTGGCAGGTGGTGTCCAGAGCGCAACCTAGGAGGTAGAGGGGGCCACCAAAGTCACGTGACCTTGCGGCGTCATCACAACCTCTATACCGGATAGTGAGCAAATTGCCTACTGTGGCAGGTGGCAGCGAAATTAATTGTTGGTCGCTCGGGGAGAGCAACCTGGGCCGTACAAGGCCCACTGCTGGGAGCACCTGCCATCGCAGGGCAGTGGCTCATCGTTTAACCGCTGGACCACAGCGCCAGCAGGGGTATTATGACTCCCAGGGATCTGTGAGTGTAAAGTAGAGAATGAGATTCTGCATATATGGCAATCAATCTATTACGCTCTCGATTCGATTTTCTTTCGTTAAACTTGTTACCGCATTCCTAGGTCGCAAGATTCACCGCCCATCGTTCGCCCTTGTTGATCCCCCGCACCACTGACACTCCTGCCACTATCTTAAAACCATGAATTTTATCGTTTGTAAGAAGTTTATAGCTTTTATTAAGCCCCTTACACCGCCCGTGAAGTTAACTCAGCTCTTTGTGTGCACCTTAGAATATACATCAGTTGTTACTCAGCGTCTGCGTCATTCACCATTATCGCTTTGTGACTGCGCTGTTCCTTTCATGAGAACATGAGAGATCGAGGTTTCTCAAAAGATTGCTTTCACGCCTGCACTGTCTTAGAAAGATATTGCTGCCGGAACTAATTAGATACTTTGAGATTACGACAACGGCTTACGGGAGCCTCAATAGACAAAAATGTACTTATTCTCCTGAGGCAATCTTAACTTCTTTCTACCTCTTTTTCCTGCATGTTCATCTGACTGACACGTGTAAATGCATACTCATAACAAAAAAATATTGGCTAAACAAGGCTATGTATGCATAGGGCAATTCGTATTCGGGTAACACCCAGTGCATCCCGAGTCTTCCATCTCGAAGAAATTTCTCAAAAACAGAGTTGAACCCTACTAAGAAGTACTTGCAACTGGGCTTGTTGGTGCGTATTCGTGAAAGACATGAGAGCGCAAAATGGCAACACAGACGAGTAAGAGAACTGGACGAGCGCTGCACTTTCAACAGGATTTATTCAAGGAAGAGCGCTTATATAGCCCCTGCTCTTATCCATGCTCTTAATCGCAGTTGACAAACATTGTCGACTTCAATTAAGAGCGTGGATAAGGGCAGAGTCTATATAAGCGCTCTCCCTTAAATAAATCTCGTTGAAAGTGCAGCGCTCGTCATGTTCCCTTACTAGTCCATGTTGCCATTTTGCGCCCTCATGTCTCACGAACCCTACTCCTACCCTAAATTCCACCGTCTCTAGAGGATGCAGTTTTGCAAAGTACAACTGTGGAGTGGAGCGCATGAAGACAGGCGTTTATCTGGTAATTATTCCAGAGAGGTCTTTTAATTCTCTTTTTAAGCTAAGGGTTGGTCAAATGTTCAGGGGAATCCCCAGAGGTGGAGTAGATATGTAATGAGGGGGAGTAATTACTTATTGACATCCAGCAGAGTGCGGTCATACGGCTAGAAAGGAGAGCTATACAGCTTTCTTAAAAACTTCGTAGTTAAACAAAGATTCGTCCTGCTCTGTGCAACAAAAGTAAAAACAGCGCTAATTTTTACACAAACCACGCAGAAAGGCCAGGCAGGACGGGCTGCGTACGTCGGCCGGACTGGACGTTCCTTAAACGAGCGTGCAGGGGAACATAAAAGATTGTTAGGGAACGCATCAGAACAACCTACCCGCCCATTGCCGCTCCTGCATTGATAAAAACGAAAAAAACTTTGAACCACGACTTGGCGAGATTAAAATTCTTGCTAGAAGCAAAAACAGATTAGCTCGAGAATAATAATAATAATAATAATAATAATAATAATAATAATAATAATAATAATTGGTTTTTGGGGGAAGGAAATGGCGCAGTATCTGTCTCACATACTGTTGGACACCTGAACCGCGCCGTAAAGGAAGGGGTAAAGGAGGGAAAGAAAGAACTGGCAGAAGTCTTTTTAATCAAAGATAGGTGGCATGTGCGTTAGCACCACTTCTATCTCCCTACGAGAAAGTGAGCATAGATTGCTATAAAATACGCGATAATGAGTAGGATTTGTCTGAGTGTGAGTGTGTTTTTGTTGTTGTTTTTTCTCCTTTGTTTACCATGTATGAAATGCGAATGCGTTCCCCTTCTTCGGGCTATATATATGCAACATGTGGCTTTCAATAAACATAGTTGTAGTTAGCGCCCTTCCTGTCTGGTCTTTCTGTGTGGTTTGTGTAAAAATTAGCGCTGTTTTTACTTTTGGTAGACGATGTTACACCAACTAGCCCAGCAAAAGGTACTGTTATTCGTCCTGCTCCGGGGTTCGAACCCGGGACCACCGCTTCACCGGAGCTGTCGCTCTACCAACTGAGCTAGCGGGACGGCTAGCTCATGGTAGGGCGAGAGCGAATTGATCAAAAACTCGAAGTGGGAACTGGGTTGGTCAGATGATTAGGAAATCCTTCAAGGTGGAGTGGATTTGTAATAAGGGAGCAATTACTAATTGACATTCACCCGAGCGCAGCCATACGGCTACAGAGGAAAGCTATACAGCTTTCTTATAGACTTCGTACTTAAAGAAAAATTCGTCCTGCTCCCGGGACCAGGACGAATTTTTCTTTACGCATTGCTCGCGCTTGATACAATTATGCGAATAAGGCCTCGAGTCAGTCACCGTGCTTAGGCCTCTCACTGCTGAAACGTACTTTTCGAGCAAGCCCTTAGCTAAACACGTTCACTGTGTCGTGGCCCACCGGTGGGTCGCGCAACGTAGTCCAGCCGTGGTGGCGCAAACAACGAGACGTTTCTTGCAGTGCGGCGACGATATGCTTCCACAAATGCATGAAAATGCGTTTCCGCTATCATATTGCCGCCAATATTTGCAGTGTTTGTTCGTTTTTCAAATCTGCCGCGACACTACCTTATCGCTTTGTTTGCGACGCAAGACGCGACTAGATTTATCTGGATTGATCGCAGCCAGGCAAAGCTGATTCTACGTTGTTCCGGAATGTTCTAGTAACTTTGCGCCCTTTATCTCGAATGTTCGCTATCAGCTTTAAATTGAGCACGGCCGACAGCGGCGGGCATTCTGTTCGACGACCACCGAGCACGCTTGTCGCTTCGCCGCCGCCGAGTGATTCAGTCCATTTTGGGTGCAAGTCAGCCCAATAAACAGTTCTTTTAGAAGACCCTTTCGTCCGTCTTCATCGCTGCTTCGACTGCCGTCACCACTACGTGACATCTGGTGGAGGTGCGGGGTAACTTCCATGTTCCGGACGCCCCCTTCAAGTCGTGAACCCAGCCCTGAGCGCTTCACACCCGAGGACGAACCAGCAGCTCAGCGAGCCAACCGACGTCTCCAGGGACAGGAGCCTGAGTTCGGGAAACTGCCGGACCGCACCAGACAACGAAAAGACGCTGCTACCAGCACTGCAACCTCGCCAAAGATGTCGACACCGATCATACTGCAGCAGCCGCGGGTGCCGCCAACTTTCAATGGATCCCTAGGGGAAGACCCTGAAGAATGGTTGGACCAATTTGAGCGCGTGGCGTCATTCAACAAGTGGGATGATGCGGCAAAGATTGGACACGTTTTTTTCTCATTGGATGGCTCCGCACGCACGTGGTACGAAAACTAAGAGTCGTCCCTTACGACATGGGAGCAATTCAAGAGAGAACTATTGAAGGTATTCACCAGTGTCGTGAGGAAAGAAAGAGCCGAACGACTCCTCGAGTCCAGGATCCAGCTTCCGAATGAGCCCGTCCGCAGTTACGTCGAGGAGATGAAGCGCCTATTTCGCCGCGCCGATCCCGGGCTGACCGAGGAAAAGAAAGTTCAGTTTTTAATGCGCGGCGTAAAAGAACAACTCTGCAAGCCTCGTCCGCCAGCCGCCAAAAACAGTCGAGGAGTTTATGCAAGAAGCCTGCACGATTGAGAAGACCCTCGACGTTCGAGCTCGGCAGTACAATCGCCCTTCCTCTGCCTGTGCAATCCGTTCGGACACGCCGGCCACCACCAGCGACAGCTTGCGGAAAGTTATCCGCGAAATCGTCCGAGAGGAGCTACGCCGATTACTGCCATCTTCCCCACAGCCACAAGCAGCGACTCTGATGGATGTGGTACGGGAAGAAGTGCAACAGGCACTTGGCACCCCGACGGCCACAGAACCCCAGGCCATGACCTACGCCGCTGCAGTAAGTACTGCTCAGCCCCAGCGACAGCCCCCACGTCCTCCCCGAGATGAGCCAATCGTTCCACAACGCCGCCTCCCAGCCCCCGCCCGCCCAGCCTATGACCGACGCTCAAGTCCCAGGAAATGCGACGCCTGGAGGACTTCCGACAACCGGCCGTTGTGCTTCCATTGCGGTGAGGCCGGCCATATTCTTCGTCACTGCCCGTACCGACGTATCGGTCTTCGAGGATTTGCCGTTAACGCCCCACGACCACGCTTCGGACAACGTCCGCACGAAATCGACGAGTACCTGCGTCGAGAAGAGTACACGCCGAACCGCTTTTCGCGCTCACCATCGCCGTCAACCTCGCGCTTTGCGTCGCCACGCCGCAGCTACGCAGCCGCGGTACGAGGAAGGTCGCCCAGCCCCCGTAGGGGAAACTAAAGGCAGCAACCTCTGGAGGTGAGGTTGCTCACGATCTAAACGCCGAAGATCCTCCACCGACCACGCCCCATGACGACGCTGCACCCGCGATGCCGCATGAAGAACCGACACTCGCTGCACCGACGCCCCACACAATGAGAACCTCGACCACGACGCAAGCTACCTTGAAATCGACGCCGCCACCCAGAGGAGCTTCGACCACACGCCCAACCCGTGACTCGCATACGCGACGAAGGTGTGACCCGACGCCGAGAGCGACATGCAATGCAAGAGCCAGGACCTCCGACCTAGAAGTGACTATCGACGGCCGGAAAGTTACCGCTCTAGTCGACACAGGAGCCGATTACTCGGTGATGAATGGAACATTCGCTGCGGAGCTCAGAAAAGTCACAACGGCTTGGGACGGCCCACAAATTCGCACCGCTGGGGGCCACCTCATTACGCCATCAGGACGATGCACAGCGCGAGTGACTGTCGAAGGACATACCTATCCTGCGACCTTTCTTGTGCTACCGCAATGCTCCCGCGAAGTGATCTTGGGTATGGATTTCCTTAATGAGCATCAGGCGATCATCGACCTGCGATCCAAGCTGATCACGCTTTCGACGGACGAAGCCATCGCTTCGATGAAAACTCGGGAAAATCACGTTGCCCTAAGTGTCCTGGAGGAAGAAGTGAGCGTCCCACCCCGTTCAAGCGTTATCGTGACCGTAGGCGCCACGAAAGCCATAAACACTGAAGCCATCATCGAGGGGAACATGCAGTTGCTACTAGACCGAGGAATCAGCATCGCAAGAGGCATCGCACATTTCCGCAATGGCCAGGCCGAAGTACTGCTGACTAACTTCAGCGAAGAATACCGGCATATTAACAGAGGAACGACGATTGCTTTCTACGACGAAATATCTGACGTACGAGATTCCTTCGCCCTCTCCGACCCCTCCGCAGAAGATCCGCCTGACCAAGAGAACTCGCCCACTTTCGACATCAACCCAGCCCTGCACCGGAACAGACAAGACCAGATCCGCAATCTGCTTCAAGACTACAGTGAGTGCTCTTCGACATCGCCGAAGGTGCGACAGACGCCAATTGCCAAGCATCGCATTATAACGGATCAACACGTCCGACCTCTCCGTCAAAGCCCCTACCGTGTGTCTCCGCGAGAACGACAAGCCATCCGGGACCAAGTCGAAGAAATGCTTCGCGACGACGTCATCCAGCCTTCAAACAGCCCATGGGCGGCACCGGTTGTTCTAGTGAGAAAGAAAGACGGCACACTTCGATTCTGCGTGGATTACCGCCGCTTGAACAACATAACAAAGAAGGACGTCTACCCCCTCCCCCGCATCGACGACACACTGGACCGCCTCTGCAACGCCAAATATTTCTCATCGATGGACCTCAAGAGCGGCTACTGGCAAATTGAGGTCGACGAAAGAGATCGCGAGAAGACAGCATTCATAACTCCGGATGGGCTGTTTGAGTTCAAGGTAATGCCATTTGGTCTCTGTTCCGCACCAGCGACGTTTCAGCGAGTAATGGATACAGTGCTGGCAGGCCTGAAGTGGCAAATTTGTCTGGTATATTTAGATGACGTCGTTGTCTTCGCTTCGAACTTTGAAGAGCACCTCAAAAGACTTCGAACAGTACTAGACGCAATCAAGTCGTCTGGCCTAACCTTGAAAGCAGAGAAATGCCACTTTGCCTACGAAGAGCTGCTGTTTCTAGGCCACATCATTAGCAAGGAAGGGGTACGCCCAGACCCAAAGAAAACAGCTGCTATTGAACAGTTTCAACCGCCGGCCGATAAGAAAGCAGTGCGCAGATTTCTCGGACTATGCGCATATTACCGACGATTTGTGAAAAACTTTTCGCGCATCGCCGAGCCCCTGACCCAACTGACGAAGGCAGACGTGCCGTTTAAATGGGAAGCGCCGCAAGCAGAAGCCTTCAAGGAACTTCAGCGTCGTTTACAGTCCCCACCGATCCTTGCGCATTTTGATGAAAACGCCGATACTGAAGTTCATACCGACGCAAGCAGCGTGGGACTAGGCGCCGTTCTCGTTCAAAAAAGTGACGGGCTGGAGAAGGTCATCGCATACGCTAGCCGTTCCCTTTCTAAGGCCGAGGCTAACTATTCGACCACTGAGAAGGAGTGCCTTGCCATCATCTGGGATACGTCGAAATTCCGCCCCTACCTCTACGGACGGCCGTTCAAGGTGGTCAGCGACCACCACGCGCTCTGCTGGCTTGCCAATTTGAAGGATCCCTCTGGCCGACTCGCTCGATGGAGTCTGCGTCTCCAGGAGTTTGACGTCACCGTCGTTTACAAGTCCGGACGCAAGCACACTGACGCCGATTGCCTCCCACGAGCCCCTGTAGATGCACCGCCGCTGGACGACGATGAGGACGCCTTCCTGGGACCCATCAGCGCAAGCTCTTTTGCTCAGCAGCAACGCTCGGACCCCAGCCTAAAAGGCCTCATCGAGTACCTGGAAGGCAAGGTTTCTTCACCCCCCGCTTCATTCAAGCGAGGACTGTCTTCTTTCTGTGTGCAGAATGAGGTCCTTGTGAAGAAGAACTTTACAGCGAACAAAACAGCCTACCTCCTTGTTGTACCTACTTGTCTCCGCGAAGAAGTTCTACAGGCTTCACACGACGAGCCGACAGCTTGACATCTCGGGTTTACTCGCACCCTCTGCCGCATTCAAGACAAGTATTACTGGCCCCGACTGTCTGCCGATGTCGCACACTATGTGAAAACATGCCGAGATTGTCAGCGACGAAAGACTCCTCCCACACGACCAGCAGGATTTCTGAACCCCATTGAACCTCCCTCAAGACCCTTTACAGATTGGCATGGACTTGCTTGGCCCTTTTCCAACGTCAACATCTGGAAATAAGTGGATCATCATAGCGACCGACTACCTGACCCGCTACGCCGAGGCGAAAGCCCTACCGAACGGAACAACAGCAGAAGTGGCCAAATTTTTCGTGGAGTGCATTCTTCTTCGACACGGCGCCCCCGATGTGCTCATCACGGACAGAGGAACAGCATTTACGGCGGAACTCACGCAAGCCATCTTGCGCTACAGCCAAACCAGCCACCGGAGGACAACTGCATACCATCCGCAGACCAACGGACTGACCGAGCGCCTGAACAAAACCATCGCCGATATGCTCGCTATGTATGTCGATGCCGAACATAAAACCTGGGATGTCATCCTGCCTTACGTCGTCTTCGCCTACAACACCGCAGTGCAGGAGACCACCAAGATGACGCCTTTTAGGCTCGTCCATGGCAGGGATGCCACGACCACGCTAGACGCCATGCTGCCCAACGTTACAGAAGAAAAGAACGTCGACGTTGCCGCCTACCTTCAACGCGCAGAAGAAGCTCGAAGGCTTGCCCGATTACGGATCAAAGATCAGCAGCGGTCCGACGCCAGACGCTACAACCTACGAAGACGCAACGCGGAATACAAGCCAGGAGACCAAGTCTGGGTGTGGACGCCCATTCGCCGCCGTGGATTGAGTGAAAAGCTTTTGCGCCGCTATTTCGGCCCGTACAAGGTTCTTCGTCGGCTGGGTGAACTGGATTATGAAGTCATCCCTGACGCAATGACTGCATCCCAGCGACGCCGCGTACGACCTGAAGTTGTCCATGTAGTCCGTCTGAAGCCGTATTATGCGCGCTAAAGGCCGCTGCATTTCCATGCTCTATTTTCGCAAGATCTGTTTTTTTCCCTTACTAGTCGCATTATTTGTTTTAATGCATCGGGTCGATGCTTCTTTGAGAGGGGAGTAATGCCGCCAATATTTGCAGTGTTTGTTCGTTTTTCAAATCTGCCGCGACACTACCTTATCGCTTTGTTTGCGACGCAAGACGCGACTAGATTTATCTCGATTGATCGCAGCCAGGCAAAGCTGATTCTACGTTGTTCCGGAATGTTCTAGTAACTTTGCGCCCTTTATCTCGAATGTTCGCTATCAGCTTTAAATTGAGCACGGCCGACAGCGGCGGGCATTCTGTTCGACGACCGCCGAGCACGCTTGTCGCTTCGCCGCCGCCGAGTGATTCAGTCCATTTTGGGTGCAAGTCAGCCCAATAAACAGTTCTTTTAGAAGACCCTTTCGTCCGTCTTCATCGCTGCTTCGACTGCCGTCACCACTACGTGACAATATTAAAGATGGCGGTAGAGATATAAAGCGCGCCTCTATTTATTGACTTTGGCGCTTGCAATGCGTCTGATGATAAAGCTGACAGCTATCAGAAAACGGCGCAGAAAATGTTGCAGTTACCCGCTCCAGCCTTTTGTTTGGGCGCTTTTCACATTCGCAACGTACTTTTGAAAAGCGCTCACAATGTGTGCAACAGCTCAGCTGAAGAATTAGTCTGTCATATTCGCAATATCTTGGCTCACTCTCAGTGCCAACCCTCGTGGTACTCATCCTTGTGCTTTCCATTTTTTACAAGCATTCAAAAATTGTGATGGACTGTAGAAAATTCGAAGGAGGTACAGAAAACCAGACGAAAAGACCCTGCGGTGGAAGCGGATCCTCCGGGACACACGGCAGCCCAAATACGTTGCCATCCACTTTGTGCGGCACAACGTCTGCTCCAGCGAACGTTGAGTGTTCCAGCAGCGACGGTGACAGCCTCGAAGAGTTATTGGAAAGTTCTTCTGAACTGTGGGATGGTGAGCCAAGCGTTTGCGGTGAAGCGGTATCTGAGGATTCGGAAAATGGTGATGTTCAGGCTGCAGTACCTGACGAAAGCTGGAGAGCGATGTCGTATTCGAGCGCTCCCGTGCTAATCAGCTTCTCGACTAGCAACGATGCTCTCAGCTTGTTTTCTCTTTTTTTGACTGATGACATTTGGGACATGATGGTTCATGAGACAAACAGGTATGAGAAGCAGTACATAGACTCGAACGTCATATTAGAGAAATCGCGCGTGAAGAAATCGACTGAGACAAACGTGCAAGAAATGAAAGTGTTAGTGGGTGTACTGATCTGCATGGGTCTAATAAGGCTTCCGAATCTGCAGCTCTACTCGGCAAGAAGCTATCTGTACGGCGTAAACTGCATTTGCCAGAACATGACCCGCGACCGGTTTCTGCTGCTACTAACGTTTTGGCATTTCGCAGATAACGAGGACCGAGCGCACCGCAGGATCGTCTCTAACGTATTCGACCCTTGATGGAAAAAATGATTCGCAATTTCTGCTCAGTGTTGGAGCCAGGCAAAGAGATTGCCATTGACGAAACGATGATTCCGTGGCGCGGGCACCTCGCCTTTAGGCAATACATCCCTGGTAAAGCCCACAAGTATGGAGTCAAGCTATACAAGGCCTGCACGAAGGAGGGCTATACATAGGAAGTGCAGATATATTTCAGAAAATCTGGCACCATAGCGGGCATGGGGCATGCCATAGAAGTAGTAGTAAATTTGATGGCTGGCTTCACCGGCTCTGTGCGCACATTTTTCGTCGACAACTTCTACGCGAGCATGCCGCTTACGTCACGCCTGTTAAAAGATGATACTCTCCGATCGAACCGAAAGGGGCTTCCGAAAGAAGTTACACAAGCTACAGTGAAAAAAGGGGAAGCCGTTGGTCTTGAATCCCACAACGGCGTAAAGGTGCTGAAGTGGTTGGATAAACGGCCTGTTCTCGTGATGACAACGGTTGCTGAGCATAACGCCAGCCTTGTTGATACCGGAAAGAAAAACGAGAAAGGGTGAGTCGATCATGAAACCGCGCACAGTCCTCTTCTACAACGTGGCGAAAAAGGGCGTAGACTACAGTGACCAAATGACGCCCTACTACTCCTGCCTACGGAAAGGGCTCAAGTGGTACAGGAAAGCTGCGGTGGAGCTCATCGTTGGAACTGCAGCTGAAAACGCATGGGTTGTCCGTTCAATGATGGACAGTAAAACGTCGCCAGTCATCGAATTCCGTGAGGAGCTGGCACGCGCACTCTTCGCCGCAGCTCAGATTGAGACCGAAAGGACACGCGGAACAAAACGCGCCCATACGCTGGAAAAGGCCGATGGACCTGCACGGTCTGTGCGAAGGAGATGTGCTGGATACTACGCATCGCTCAGAGCCCGCAGAAGTCCAGAGCAGGCAAGGTTAATGGCGAAGTAAGTTGCATTTTGCGCAAAATGCGCGGGAATGCCATTTATGTGTTTGTCATGTTTCAAACTTCTGCATGAGTAGAACTCCTGAACACAGACTACGTTTTAGACATCGTGACCTGGTGGCACGTATGACGTTTAGTTGCAAATGCTGTGATTTCAACTGTTTTTTTTTTCTTCCGAAAGTTACTCTGGAAGTACTTCAATAAAATGTCGAGCTTGAGGTCTTGTTCTTGAGTCTTGGTGCTTAGTGAATGATTAAACGCAGTGTCCCGTAGCGTTGCCCCACAAAGGAGAGCTGGTCGGTGGGTAGTAAACGTAGCAGGCAACGGCTTCAAAACGCAAACTCTTTATTGTGGAAACTTGTGCATGCCCAGGAAAAAAAAAATAAAGGGTGCGAGAGCAACAAGCGCCTCTGGCACTTGTTCGGACCAGAACGACCGAAACTCTTGGCCGCGCTCTAGTTACATAAAGCAGAAATTTTGTAGACAGAAAGGGCGCTGTTTTTCAAGGACATCCTTGAGAACGAGCTTCAGTCGCGTTCACTGGGGTTGAAGCGAGCAGAGTTGCGGTAATAAATGACTCGTTAAATTCTCCAGATGCCGTACGCTACAAGGATTCATTACCCATTTTGTTTTTATGATCCATTTGGTCCTTTACGTCACGTCATTATTGTTCGATGACGTAGGCATGCTGTTCAAACATCCGTGGGAAGCGACTTGACTATTGGCTCATTGGCGACCGGACCTCACTATTGGATGCAATTTGCAGCCCATATTGAACCACAGCGCGCAACGAATGTCGAAGGCTCTCGTCCACGCGGGTATTTGCTGCTTTTAATTTCTGTGATTGGTCGACTGCTGCTTTCGTCCGATGATTCCGTCAAGCGAAATGGAGAGAAAAATGGACACTGGATTCTTATAAAATGCGGTCCCAGGCGAAGCAACTTCCTGGAAATGCACGGGCCAACTGAACCACGTGATGATTTTCTGCGCTAGCATGCATGATTAAAGTAGCCCGCGCAAGCTGCGACCGAAAATGCCAGTAGAGCCATCTTTCAGCAGGCGGAAAAAACAGCCTCAGAAGTGTACCCCACCGGTGTGTCACGCCGCACCCGCGGAAAGCATCAGGTGATCCACCGGTGGGCCACGACGCACAGAGATCAAAACAATGATAAGGGGCTACAGAGTGAACGTGTTAATACCAGGACGAATTTTTCTTTACGAAGTTTCTAAGAAAGCTGTATAGCGTTCCTTTGTAGCCGCATGTCAGCGCTCGGGTGGATGCCAATGAGTGTTTACTCCCTTATTAAGCTAAGAGCGTGCTCGAAAAGTACGTTTCAGCATTGAGAGGCTTAAGCACGGTGACTGACTCGAGGCCTTATTCGCATCATTGTATCAAGCGCGAGCAATGCGTAGAACACTCTGCAGCTTTTGTGCGTTTCATGCTTTACGGCTTCATTTATCGCTTCTTTGCAAACAAGTGTTTATTGTCCTGTACAGCTTCTCCAGGCTTGAAGAGAGCCAATCACATATCTGTACATTATTTAATTTCTTGCACGCACAGAAAAATTTCTTACACGCTGCTACAATGGTTGCAACTAATATTAAGAGCTCATGATTTATCGAGATCAATAGCGCACAGATCTAGGATCCATTTTGTATTACGAAGATGCACCATGTGCAAGACATTCAGAAAACATTACATTACTTGAGGCAAATTCTTCCAGAAGAAAAATGAAGGTAGACACGCTACGAAGGTTTTACTGTTTTCTGCAATATTCCTTAATGAGTGACAGTCGGGAACAGTACCGCAAAAGAATGCCGACGTGGCGTTTGTTCGTGCTCGTTTCATACCCGCGAGGGGAAAGGGCACACAAGTTCTGAGCATGCGCACCGCAGACATAGAACGCGAGCACGCGTCGCACTCGGCTTACACAGAACGCCGCGTCGCACAACAAAACAAAACAAAATATGGTTTATGGTTGTTCAACGTGCCAGAGAACCGGCTATGAGGCACGCTGCAGTGAAGGACGAACAACAGACAGGAAGGAAAAATCAATGGTGGTTTGGCTAAACCGAGGGAGAACCGGCAGCTCCACGATGGCTTGGCCTGGCGAACTCTTGTTATGCCACGATTTGGTCGTTTCTTTGGTCTTTGCCAGCTGTACCTCGTGCAGCGCGACAATTCTTCAGCGCCAGACTCCACGGCTCTAACTGCTAGGCGTCTCCGCCGCTTCTATTATGCTCGCCTGAAGGCGTGGTGCACGGCCTAGCACTTGAACATCGCTTGTCGACTTCCTTGCTAGGCGCGCCGGAGCTCTTCCCGTTATGTACTCGGTCAATGAGGGCGTGACGCCACGCCCTATAACGTAAACGCCACGTTTCGGCTCATCGGCGAGCGAACAGTCGGTCACGTAGCCCGGTTTTGGCTGACCTTGACCTGACCTTGACATGACCTTGATATTTGACATTGACCTTTGACCTTTGGAATGGCTTGATCATTGGTCTGACCATTGACTATTCACTTGGTCTCGAAACTTGTAAACTGTAGGCTTCACCTTGGCTGAGCCTTGAAGGTCATGGGAAGTACACGGTGCTCTCTTCGCCCGTTACCTGTAGTAGTGGAGCTATCACTTCAAAAACATGTCTGCCGAATTATATCTTATTTATCGCAGTTAATGGTGGGAGGGGGGGGGGCATCGCAGTTGTCGGTAAATCTTCCCTCTGTGTTACCATATTGAACGAAATCCCTGCTATGAAAGTTCCATTGTATAATGATTTTTGTTGCTGTGCACTCTTTATGACGCGCCAGGAGCTCCCGACTTAATTCTTGAGAAATAGCATGACGATGGCTTAACGCTACATAACAGAAATGCAGTTCTAACGTATAATCTTGTTATGCTATGTTATGCTATGATTCGTTACCATCGCCACATTGACTGCAAACACCTGGTGTAAGGAAATGACCAAAATCATAATGCTTTACTGGACATTCTCTTTGGATTAGGGGAAACTGCGAGTGAATGTACCCGCAAGGATGGTGTACGTGTAAGACCTTTTTTTTAGCTAAACGCTGTCTGTCTTCTCACCTCGAACCTGTTATTTCTTATCACTCTAGACATTTTCCCTGGACAATCAAACAGAGCACAAATCACTCCAAATTACTACGGTCATGGAAAAATACTGCTGCCGCACAAATGACGCTGCGATTAGTGATTACGCGGGAGATGAAGTTGATGACAGTATTCACTAGGACGTCCATAGCTTGAGCAAACACCTGGCAAACGCTATTCGGTATTGTATTGATCATTTTATACCTGCAAGAAAAGTGAGAAATAAATCGACAAACTGCATGCATTAGGAAGAAACTAAGGCACATCAGCCGTAAACTACAAAACAAAAGAGAAAAAATCGCAAAAACAAACACAAAAATTTCCGATTTAGAGCGCAAAGTGCTGAGCAAAAAGCTTTCAAGAAAGCACAATTTCACTGCAGTACATCGCCAGTCTTTGGAGAGTGATCCGTCAAAGTTCTTTTTGGCAATACCTCGATATAGGCTGGGGCAATGTAAATGAACTTGAATAAGTGGAAGTTCAGTGACGGAAAGTAATGAAATTGTGCTGGTTTTAAAACTGAAATCTCCGGAACACTTTACACGTGAAGGTAGAATACTCATTACTGTAGAGCAGCACCCTCAAGGCAAAAAAGGTACCCGCCGCGGCTTCGGCTCCCACTCGCTCCCTGCATTGAGTTTGATCACGCACAGTTAAAGCGGTAGCATTTCTAAAGACCAACGAAGCAACGGCCTTGCGGTAGACCATCCGCCTCGTATACGGGAGGATGTGCCGCCGGATACCGACTCCTTTTATAACGGGTAGAAGATTTCTCCCGGCCTGGTGCTCGGCTCTTTCTGGGGAGAATTGCCTGGGTAATGGCCTTGGTCAGCTCAGCCTCCCTTGATGGAAAATCTGTCTGCGGGCGACCGGAGTCCAGTTTGTGCCGTATTGCTTGTTGCGGCCCTTTATTTTGACACAACGTGCGGTCAGATACCCATTTTCCAATCATTTCACCCCATAGAATTGGAGCATCAGGCAGGTGAAACGCGTATACCTTTTGTACCACTGGATATATTTGGATGCTCTGCGTGAAGGCGCATGGGTTAACTATAAAGCGGAAACGTGAGCTGGTTCGCTTCTGACGTCGTGCCTGAGATATCGACTAATGGGGTTATAACGAAAGCGCAGGTTCCTTCAAAATGCATTCTTGAAACACTACGTTACTGCACATTTTCTGGTAATGATCTTCCAAGCTGTACTATATAACAGACTGCGTTCCGGCTCACTGAAAAAGAGCTTCTGTTTTACCATGCACAAAAAGAGATAAATTCAGTGTCTAATTACTGTTAAGCATAGCTAGTGTTCGGCCTAGTTGGTCTTATACTAATGAAAGCATTGAAGAGAAGTGCATAGTTATGGCAGAAACAGGTTAAGGAAGGAGAAAACACGACAGGCAACGTGGTTAAGCGCACACTACCAACTGTTTATTCTTTACTTAAACGAAAAGGAAAAAGGGTGGAAAAGCAAACACGTAAGCCGTGACAAAAAAAGTAAAAACACATATTGCAGGCCGCAGAACTAGATGAGATGTACTAAGTGTTGCCTTGTGTCTATACAGAGACCGGCTGCAACACTTTGCACAACTTTGAGACAGCCTAGATCTTTTTGTTGTTGTTCCCAGTCAGACCTTGATGCCAAAAGTAATGTTGGTGCTGCGTGTGTAAGAACATGCGGCTTATTCACTTGCGTTGCTGCTGTTACGTTTCGCCTACGACGCGCGGTATAGCCGGCGCGGATGCAACGGACGCCGGGGCTTCGTTCAAAGTGGCGGACATTTTGGCCCGTTCAGCGCTGCCGCAACGCCTCCCGCCAAGAGCGTCCAGGCAGGTTTCAATGCCACGTGTCTTCGTGTGTGTGTGTGCATGTTGGTGCCCACGTTTGTCAAAGCGCGGCAGCCGGGGAGAGGAGCTCCCCAACTGGGAGGCGAGGAGGTCTGACCGGCGCCGGCCCGGCGGACGCGTCACTTCTCGTCTCAACGTGTCCGTGCGCCTCATCCCGAGCCGTTCCTTCCCCGAGCTGCCCCGGACGCCAACCAAGAGAGAGGTTTCGATTTCTTCCGTCGAGTAACGTGGTCGCCCGTTTCTCCACTTCGGTCGACCTGACCGGCTGCTCTTTTGCGATGCTAGAATAAACAAGTCGTCCTGTTGGCAGTCGACTCATCTTTTGCCAGGACCTTCGGATGTTTCTAGCTGTGCACCAGGCCGCCAGGCCAACGCTACCCTTGAGGCTTGCGACCCATTTGCAACAACTGGTTGCCAGCGGTTAGATCTCGACAGCGGAGGCCAGCAGCGAAGATATGCGGCCGACTGTATGCTGAGCAGCACAACGAATATCCGGGAGCAGTGCAACGAGCCCTGTTTGATGACTGGTTGCCCGCAGCGGAACGACTGCGCTGAATTCTTGGCTGCGAGGTTTGGTGAGTGCGGGACTTTCTTCTTCTGAATTTTGCCAGGCTTTTGTTAGTGTCAGAAACTGAGCTGGTAATTGTGGTTGTCGTTGCTGCCGGGTTAGTTTGCGGCAAGACAATAGTAGGCAGTAGAGAAAGCAGCATTCGGAGCAGCCATGGATTGGAAGTCATTGCGCAGACCGAAATTGCTGGAGCTTGCAAAAGAGTTGGGTCTGGATGTCTCAGACAAACTCAGAAAACCAGAACTGCTAAGGGCTATTCTTGAGTTGGAGGCTGAGGATGACGAGCTGTCGGAATGCCTTGAGACCATTGAGCAGAGGGCAAAAAGACAGGAGCGCGAACGTAAAGAGCAAAAAGAGAAAGACGAGCGCGAACGTAAAGAACAAAACTGGCCTGGCTTAGCTTACGGTTAAGCCTAGGATGCGAAGCATACGTCACTTGGCAAGCCGTACTTCTCGTTCTTCTCCCGTTTCCGTGGCTCTTTGTAACTTGCGCTTTGCGGTCTGGCGAGCCGCCCTCCCCATGGCCGACATCTCGCTGCTCAAGTTCTAGAGATAGGTCGCTCAGGAGTGAGCCGGATCGTCTGAGCCGGGTGAGCTTGGGCTCAGTAAAAGTGAGCGGCGGTTCTTTTGGAGAACCGGCTCACTGGTCCATAGGACCGTAGTCCCGCGTAGTGATCCGTGCCGAACGGCGAACTGTCTGTTCCGTGTCCGTCAGAGCTGGGTCGCTGGGTCTTCTGCCGGGTGCGATTTGCGCGCCATCTGTTAGCAGTGCGAGAAAGCTGGTTTGTCGTTCAGTTAGCCGTGTCGAACCGTCCGTCAGAGCCACGGTGTTAGAAGTACTTTAGGTGATACGACGACGCACCCGGAGGCGAGACACATTTGTCCCTACTTCCCTCGTCCGCCTCTAGATGGCGTTAGCGTGAGTCGGGCCTCCCGTGCCCGTTGCCGAGCCTGTTTCACGTTCCGTCTTACGGGTGATCCAGTGAACTCTGGCGCTGCGGCGTTGATTTACGCTCCTTAAGCGGACAGTATTAACGTTGCACGGCACTGTTATCGCCGCTGAACGCTTCTGTTTGCATTGCAAGCGAATATAGGCGGTTTTAAACGCGAAATCGGCGTTGATCGCGATGTGCCGAACTGCGGAGTGTGGTGCTGTTGGGGCGGCGCATTGTGATTTGATATATTCAGTTTTTACTATTTTAATTTTTATTTTCCACTTGCCCAATGCCTCCAACTCAGTTTCATGAGAGTGGATAACACATATCTATATTTTAAATGCTTCAAGCTGGTACTTGTGTAAACTGCAAACAAGCTGCAGATGCGATTCCGCAACAAAGAGGAAATGAGGCAAGTAGCAGAGTTCGCGATACACATGATTTATTTTGACGAATGCCAGTGAACAGCAAAGTAATCATCAGCGATGCTAGCAGTTCTTGACAAGTAACAAAGATGCAGTGACATAAATTTAAACGAAATATCGAGAGCAACGGCAGAAAAAGACAACACACATGGAAACACTGAACTCTAAACGTAGTTCTGTACATCTTTAGCCATAGTCCTATACACAGTATCATCTCATGAAAACCCGTTACGTTGTTCCATAAAATGGCAGCATGCCACTTATTCCAGCTTTGAGAGTTTGCGAATGTTTTGGCTTTTGTTGGGCTCATTTTCTTGAGCTGTTTGCAGTACTGGCGCATTCGCAATCCGACGTAGTAGTGCAACACTTGTGCCATTATATCTCTTTTATGTTCTGGACACGGAAAAGAGAAATTGAAGTTTTCTAGCGCGTAGTCAATGGTGATGTCATACACTTCTTTGTCATCAGCGTGCTTCTGCAATATTTCTTCTGTCTGCTTCACAAAGTAGAAGAGCGCGGAGTGAGGATGTTTAAGCCCTCCACGGGTTTTGCACATTACAAGAGCTGCTTCAGGCTTTCTTGCCACATTATCTGTTGCTACTAGCCCGAGTCTACACTGTGAACAGCCCGTGTTTTTCAGTAGCCTCCTGGACAGAAAGCCTGTCACATAGTAAACAATGCAATATGTCACACTGGTCGCCATGGAGACATTTTCAAACACAGCCTCGCATTCAATTTCGTTCTCCACATAGCCATCAAGTTTCGCCTTAAGCTCTTCCAATCGAGACTGACTAGGCGCATCTTCTAAAAATGCAGTTGTCAGATCTGAAAGACTCAGCAGACGCGGTTCCTCTTTAGCCTCCAACTGGCAGTTCCCGTACTTAGGCGGTTTCATTAGACTGTAAGTAGACAGCAAGCTGTAAAGCTGCAGAAAAGTTTGCAGGCAGGGATGTTCATTTTGGCCACCTGCATGACGGATGACTCCAAAAAATTTTTCCAGAACATCTTGATTAAATTTTGCTGTCAGGACATACTTGAAGTCGCATTTTTCCAAAAGGTGTTTAGAAAGCTGCATTGTGGAAAGTATGGTCACTCGCAACCCTTCAGCAGTTGTCTGATAAAAAGTTATGGCGATCAATTTTTCCAGCCTTGACATCCTTCTCCCACTTATTCAGCCACTGTAAAGAAGACTCCAGCACTTTAAACTCCTCGCCACCCAACCTCAGCCCTTCGTTTGGATGTGCGCGATTTAGTGCATCAAACAATTATTAATTCTGACTGTGAACTCAACTGTGCATTCTACATTTCGGAGTCCCTCTATTCCTCTCTTGGAATAAAACTGCAGGCCGTTTGCAACGCTCATACTAAAAAGCTGAGTAGCAAGCTTTACTCTCATCTTTTCTGTATTAGTAGGATTCAAATGAGAAAACGACAGTTTTGGACATACCCTGAATCGGCCTTCAGCTTTCATGTCCGCCACAAAGAGCTTATCATAATGCGACCAAAACGCTCGGCTCCCATTGATGCTAAACATTTCGTGCTGCAACAGGCGATTGCGTACACATTTGATGAGATGTGGTGCGTCCGAAAAAACAAAAACATCACGGTCGTCACATGCAGGGTTCAAAAAGCTATTTCTAGCGCCTTCTAGAACTCCTGTTACACCGAAATGCTTCCACATTGACCGGTTGGTTGCAGCACCATAACACACAATTCCATCGACAAGTGCACCAGCATCTCCAAGTAGAAGGATAGACTTCATTATAAGTTGTGCCAGTATTGTCCCTTTCGTTGGTCCACGACTTGCAAAGACTGCAATAGGTTGGAAATAATTTTCCCCAAAAGAACGGAACGCGAAGACTAGTCCATTGTCTGCCAACTGGTTGGGTGCTTGTACCTCGTCTCTGAAGTCCGCATGACCAATGTAGGTCATTGTTCTCGCATTAACTTTCATTTCCTTGCGGACATGGATCTCATCAAATATCAGAATTCCATGCCGCTTAAAACTATCCTTTGTCGCCAGCTTTCTTTTGAAGGCAGAGAGGAAACGGGTGTCAAAGCCACAATTAACATGCACCATAGATAAGTACTTCCTTATAGTTGATGTGCAAGGAAGTGGTAAGATGTTGTTGTCTCTTAGAAAAGAGTACCCTGATGGACTGCGTATATGCAATAGAAGACAGAGTAAAAGCCATTCTTTGGTATAGCGTCTGCTCTTTTTGTTGGTGCGTCTGGCAGCTGGTATGCATTCTTTAATAGCTGCTTTCTGCCCTTCTGGAAGTCTCAAATGCCGGAGCTTGTCATCTAGGGCCTCATCAGAAATGGACGATAACTTTTTTTGAGTGTCCTTGAGTTGAGTCGTCAGTGCCTTCACTCTCTTTGTCAGACGGCTAACCGATTTCTTCAAAGCATACTGAGCCCTTCTGAAGAGAGCACCATCGCCCTTTTTAGCAGTAGTCATGCGGACGTATCGTACGGACTTATTTCCTGTACTTTTGCTCAGCATGCGCTTGTAGTGTATTCGAAGTGTTGTTTCTAGGCACTTGCAGCGCGGGCATGCAGTCTCGGTACCCTTTACAAAGAAAGCACAGTTACTGTGCCGCCACCGGCTTGTGATGTCAACAAAGGCAGTAGCTGGGCGAACATTTGTGTACTGCTTGACTCCTGGTCCACCAACACACAAGCGCATCCGGTGCACATGCAGCAACAGCTTTTCAATATTAGCAGTGCATGCTATATCGCAAGGAACTTCAAGAGACTGAAGAGCCACACGCTTACCTAGCAAGGCAACAGTTCCAACAAGGTCCCAGTCGATGCTGATTGCTTTCCTTACTATTATATGGCTAGGAGGAGCACCCATATAGCTATACCTGTCATCAGGTTCAACAGCATCGGGCAGTACCACTGCGCCTCGAGAAATCTGCACCTCACAGAACACAATCGCCCGCACCCCATCGATGTCAGTTTTATGGCATGCCCACGCATCAGTTGGCAAAGTTATGCACCCAGGATTGTGAAAAACTTCATCGAAAGGCCCTTTCCTGAGTTCAGCATCCGGACTGGTCGAACTTGAGCAGCTTTCAGGCGCACTTCCATTGTCCACACTGGATGATTGCAGGGATTCGCTTGAAGTTCCGCCGTCGTTGGGTGCCTGTGTGCCCAATGGGTCGTCGTCTGCAGCACGATGCCGCTTGGGAGCGGCGGGGTTCTGACGATCCATAGGCTCTTTTCTTCGTTTTGTCTTCTTCGACAAGTAATCCGGGCATCCGGGAAAAATCGTCGGAATGGCGTCACCAGCCAAAGTAGCTATTCGAGGCGCACTTGCTAACACTTGATCGTTGAAATGAGCCTCCCATGTTTTAGTGACGAAGCTCGGTTCAAAGTGCTTCTCGTACACGTGGTCAGTCGGCTGCAGCAAGCGGTCCTTGCGCGGTATGGCGTGTCGCCAAGCTTTAAGGCGGTCCTCATCCTTTGGAGCTGCAAACAGGGACACCTTCTCAGAGCACGTCTTGTAACCGGAGTTACATCGAGGAACGAAGCACTTTCTCCCCATGTCATCACTTTTTCATCACTGTGCGACTGGGCGCAATGGTCGGTGAGAATAATCGCTTCTCCGAGCAATGATTCTCGTGAAGAGCGCGTGAGCGACGGCGAATGTCAAGCACAGCACAAGAGCTAGCTAGCACGTGGAGTGAGCACCACGCGCGGAGATAGCGCTAGAATAGTGCCGCGATGGGACACGGTAGACCCGACCGGCCCGACCACGTGGGCCCGACACTCAGTGGCGCCCTCTCATGGCATTCTCGGAAGTTCGTCCGAATGTTCTCCGCGGCGGTTGCACGGTGGAGGCGCGCCGTCGTATCACCTAAAGTACTTCTAACACCGTGGTCAGAGCTGCTGGGTGCGATTTGCGCGCCATCTATTAGCAGCGCGAGAAAGCTGGTTGAGTGAACGGGTCGCCCGCTCGCTGAACAAGAGATCCGGATCTCCAAAGGAGCCAATCGGCTCACTGAGCCTAAGACCCGGATCTTTTGAAGAGCCGGGTCTTTGGCTCAGTGAGCCGTTTGGCTCCTTTGGAGATCCGGATCTTTTGAAGAGCCGTTTGGCTCCTTTGGAGATCCGTATCTTTTGAAGAGCCGGGTCTATGGCTCAGTGAGCCGTTTGGCTCCTTTGGAGATCCGGATCTTTTGAAGAGCCGGGTCTTTGGCTCAGTGAGCCGTTTGGCTCTTTTGGAGAGCCGCTCTTTTGGTGAACTGCTTCTCTCGTGCAGTGAGCCGTGCGGCTCTTTTGGAGAGGCGCTTCTCTCGTTCAGTAAGCCGTGCGGCTCTTTTGGAGATCCGCTTCTCTCTCGTTCAGTGAGCCGTGCGGCTGTTTTGGAGGGCCGCTTCTCTCTCGTTCAGTGAGCCGTTCGAAGAACCGTTCAATCAGAGCCGGGTCTTCTGGCAAAGTGCGTATTTCTGGGCGAATTGGTTGAGATACATTCCGACCGAGCAAAAGAGCGCTCGCAGAGCTTGTCCTCACTTTGTGTTGTCCAGCGGTGTTGTGTCTTCCTTGTTGTCGTCCGTTGTCTGCGAGCGCTGTTTCGCTCAGAACGTTTCTGGCAAATCATTGGCAAAGGATGGCGCCACTCGTTGACAGCTGTTGTTCGAGCGATGTCTCACGACTCCCACCGATCGTGCATCGTGAGCTGGTGCAACATTTCGAAGGTACTAGTAAAAATACCTATAACACGGTTATTCTGCTAATGACAATATCGTTTTTTTAATGCGAAATAACTAAACTCTATAGCAGTAACCTGCTAGTTATTTGGCTTTCATGAAAACAAAACGATATATGCATCAGTAAAATAGCCGTGTAGTAAATGCAGGCATGGTCTCTTCCTTTTCTTAAGAGAGGAACAGGGCCTCTCCAGGCAGTGTTTGAAGATCGGGATGATTGTCGAATGCAGATGATGAAGAGAGGAAATATATCTACATAAATGTACAAAGGCAAACTGAGTTACCGAAGCAGATCTCACACAGACGGCAGGATTAACTGTAACTAAAAAAAGGTAATTCTCACACAGAGAACATACACTACAAGACCTTACTTATCGACCCACGTATTAAAGCCTAGGTATATTTGCAGAATTACAAGCCACTTCACGGAGCCTCTAGCTAAACTAGGCAATACCGACTTATGATTTGTAATAGATTTGCTTGCGTTTTCGTAAGTTTTATAAACAAAGAAGTTAGAGCGGCCGTATTTCGAGGCCCGTCCTAAGTTTCGATAACCAATGAAGGTAGCCACGTACAGCCCTGAAGTTTGACACAACCTCGAGTCCAGGGCTTGGATAAAAGAAAAACACATAACGAAAATTTCCGAAAAACCTATTATTACGGGAGCCCTTACCCTTATTGCGTGATGCTCTTTTCCTTCCCCGCCCCACCTGCGCGTCGCCTCTCGAAGGATGACAAGTTTTCTTTCTTTTTTTTTTCTCAGCTAACTGGCGGTGCCACTAACCAACACCCTCTAAATACTTTCTTCAGGCCTCTCCAGGCCCTCCTTTCCACACGCGCTACGTCACGCCAAGTGTCCGGTCAGGCTGCTCACCAAGCGCGGCTCCGCTCCGCTCGGTTGTCTCCCTCGATGTGCTCGCGCTTGCCCGGGCAAGCACAGACACGAACGCAGTCTTGCAGTGAGCGTCTAGCTGCTGCTTGAGTCTTTCAGCCTGGCGTTGGGTGCATTTCCGTTCGCTCCTCGCACGGCTGTGTCTGTTTCGTGTGGCCGTTTCTTGTGTGGCGTGCGTACCTGTGCTAGCGCACGAATGGGAAACTGATTGCCTGCCGTGTAGCGAGTGCAACTTCGTGAAACATGGGCCGGTGCTGTGTTCCCGGGTGCCGCGGGAACTACCAGAATGGTCCCAAAGTACGTGTTTATTGCTTCCCAAGAGACGAAGTACGAAGAAAAGCCTGGTTGCGAGCCATTCCACGGAAGGATTTCACACCTACAGAGCATTCGAGGGTAAGACTCTGAAATATTGCTTAATAGGCGCTGGTAATTATCTTAGTTGTGAGCTGTCGCTCCCGGAAAGGCATGCTGTCTTTGTAGGCAATGATATCACTTCTTACACTTATGTATGAATTGTCCAGGAAGCATTTAGTTCTGTGGATGTGCATAAGGCTTGTGTAAAAGCTGTGTAAATATGTAAAAGCTGTTCACTATTCAGACTCTTTTTACTTAGTGTTTTAGGCAATGGAGAGTCATGGCGAATGGCCTTGCTTCATTTTCTCGTGCAGGTGTGTGAACTGCACTTCCACGCAGGCGACTTCATTACGACGTTGTCACACCAAGATGAACTGACAGGGAAAATAATAGAGGTGAAGCGTGACAGGCTACAGTTGAAGATTGATGCTGCGCCTTCTGTTTTTCCAAACTGCCCAAAATACTTGTCCTCAACGCCTGGACGGAGTGAATCGCCAGAGACGAAAAAAGCAAGAAGGGAAAACGCTGCTTTGCAGGAGGCTATGAGGAAGTCACTTCAGTCTAATGAGCTTGAACAGAAAAGAAACAAAGTTTCATCTTACGAGGAGTTCAAATCTAAGTTGCCTGGAATCTGCAACACGAAATTCTGGACCGTTTCTGTCGATGAGCAGTGCGTTAGGTTCCTTCTCATCGAGAATGATCCTTCACCTAATGTGAAATGCGCCTTGGTAGTTCTCCCTGATCTGTCACTTTCTGTTTTCTTGAATGGAGTGAAGCTTCTGTCGCTTCCTTCAGGCAGGATTCTGCCAGCTCAAGTATGCGACACCTCCAGCCTGTCCTTGCTGCTAGAAGAACTCGAGATAGGCTTGCATAATATACCTGAGGTGACGAAAGAGTCGAAACATACTAAAGTATTGCAGTTTGTCGGTTCACTGCTTGCAGACCTCATTGAGGACAGTGATACGACGAAAGAACAGTCTTCTTTGCTGAAATTTCTGGTTGAGCAGATAGAGCTTCTCCTCGCGAAACAGCATGTGTATAGCGCAGAGCTGCTGGTATTCGCCAGTATTTTGAATTCAATTTCTCCTCACGCATATCACTTCACAAGAGCTGCATCAAGAATCATTCTGCCCCATCCTTCCACACTGCGCCGTGTTTGCTCAAATTACAAAGCTGACCCTCTTGTGGAGCAAAATCAACCGCACTGTCTCTCCTACATCCGAGAACGAGTCAAATCAATGAAAGACCACGAGAAGACAGTGACCCTGATGATCGATGAGATCCACATAAAACCATACTTCGACTACAAAGGGGGCACAATAGTAGGATCGTCGGTTCATTCAACGGAACCAGCAACAACAGCCCATGTGTTCATGGTACAATCACTCCTTTCTGCAAACAAGGACGTCATTCACATATTACCTGTGAGCAAACTGAGCGCAGAAATTTTGCACGAGCATGCTAAGAACATAATCATTAATGTTGAGAAAATGGGGCTCAAAATTATCGCTGTGATAACGGACAACAATGCTCTGAACCGCAAGATGATGTCGTTATTTGCTACAAGTCCTCAGGTGAGCATTGTCTATCCCCATCCAGCCGATAACGCTCGCCCTCTTTTCTACGTGGTCGATCCTGTGCATCTCTTGAAGTGCATTAGGAACAATTGGATTAACCAGAAAAACCCTGGAACATGCCTCTATTTCCCTGAAATGGACTTGAGTGGAGCAATGCCCGAAGGGCCTCCTCGTATGAAAGCTGCTTCTTTCGCAGCTGTGCGGCAGCTTTATTCTTCAGAGAAGACGTCGCTTGTGAAGGCTGCTTACAGACTGAACGCAAAAGCCGTGAATCCAACCTCAATGGAGCGGCAAAATGTAAAGCTCGCTCTCGACGTCATTAATCAGTTTGTTTCAAATGCCCTCAGGACACATGGTTCCGCGTTCAAGATTCCTCAAGCTGAGTCGACTGCTCTTTTCATTGACGTTATCCTCACATGGTGGCAAATAGTCAATGTTAAGACCCCTTGCAAAGGCCAGAGGCTAAGGGACAGCATGCAAGACCCTGTAAGGTCTGTTGATGACACACAGTTAGCTTTCCTGAGCGGCGTTGTGGACTGGTTGGACGCTTGGGCAAGAATAAACATCACCAGTGGCTCGCTGACGAAAGAGACTCACAGTGCTTTGCGACTGACATGCTATTCTCTGGTAGAACTCTCGCGCTACTGCTTAGAAGAACTTCACTTCAAGTACGTACTGCTGGGCAAATTTCAGACGGATGCGCTAGAAGACCGGTTCGGCCGTTACCGCCAGCTGGCAGGATCACAGTACCACATTTCCGTGCGTCAGCTCTACGAATGTGAGAAGAAGCTTCGTCTTCAAAAACTTTTGACATTTCCACGCGAGGAAACAGAGTTTGAAGACGTAAGTGAGGATCTTGTCCCATGCAACTTTTCTGTGGCTGTCAGCGACGACGATATTACACACGCCCACTCTGACATGGATGCTATTGTCTACATTGCAGGATACGCTGCTCATGCTGCTTTAAAGAAGCTTTCATGTTCTGCTTGCTTCAGCACATTGGTGATTGAAAATCGAGAGATCGAAGCGGAAAATACTGCCATGATAGCTAACCTGTCGAGAGGAGGGCTGAAGTTTCCCCAGCCATGCACAGTTCACATGGTACTGATGACTAAACTAGTTGCAGAGAAGTTGTCTTTTGGAGCAACCGCGGAAGATTTTCTCTCCTGTAGAAATCAACGTGGTGTCGTGATTTCACAGACGATTTCCCTCCTGGACGAACACGACATTGAGACATGTGAAAATGGCCACACTGCACAAACTCTCCTGCGCTTGGTAGTACGCGTTGCAACCAACGTTGTTCTAAACAACTTTTGCAAACTAAGAAATGATGCCATACAAGACAATGCGCAGCAGAAGGCCGCAGCCCGGAAAGCAGCAACGCTTAAGAAGAAGTAAGTTTTATTCCCAAGCAATAAAAATGCTTTGCGCACACTTCATTGCTGGTGTCTCGTCGTTTTTTATTGTAAGGGTCAGATTAGCTGTACAAATACTCAACAGCGCAACATTATTGTGAGTGTCATTATTGCTGTGTGTGAAAGCTTTAAGCAAAACACAATACAGAATAAAACTAACACAATGCGCAGTAGACGGTGTTTTTTTTTTTCAATGTTCACGAACTTCTACTTTAACAACTAGATATACGCATGTGCGGTCTGTGCAGATGGATTTTACCGCACGGCAGACATCATGTACGTGATAGAACCTAATAATTAGATGATTAATTGAAATTAACTAATCAATTTTTTATTATAATGACCAATAATGCGAAATTGGCGGCCGTATGCTAAATTGTTTATTATAAAAAACTGTATTAGCAGCTCGAACTTTCTTGACAATAAGGTGTTCTGCAATAAAAAAAATATATAAAGCAGATAAAATGATAGCCTAAGGCGCGCACAAACTAGCGAATTTCTTTTCTGCAGCAACGACAAAAATGAAAATGAAGGAATCACTTATAAGGCAGCTACGTACGGCAGTACCCGAATAGTGCAGACGGGCGCGGCGCGCTGAAATCGCGGAGCGCGGGGCCTGCACGGTCCCTTGGCGTGACGTCACGCGGCCGGTGGAGAGGCCTTAGCATTGAGAGGGTGTTGCACTAACCCACTGGCTCGTCCCAGAAATATCAGATAGCGGAGGCCCGCGACGCCTCGGCGCCATCAAGAATGCCAGCAAAGGAAAGGGCCCTTCGCGGAACACGTGGCAGTGCGCATATTTCCGCAGAATAAGCGGCATGGAGATCCCCTGCCGTGAGAATGGAGCATCGAAACGAGCGGCGCATGTACTCATTGTGTGCGCCACGCTTGCTTTTTTTGTGCGGGGGTGAATGTGCGCGCTTAACAAAGCTAGGAGCCTTGGGCCGTCACAGGGATGCTGTCAAACGGACAGTGACTCCTACGCCTTTGTCAATGTTTGTGGGGAGACAACCGGGTGGGGACTCGGGAGCTCGGTGCTTTACAGGGAACTCTCGGTGTAGACCGGAAGCCCGCAGTGACCTCACGCTAAAAGAAAAAGAAAAAAAGAATACGTTGATGAAGCGTGCACGTCGCGGGGGAGAGGGGGTTAGAGTGAGAGAATGAGGCGGGGTAGCAAGGGAGAGAAAAAAATAAAGAGCTAGAGACGCGCTTGAAGGAGCCGGTAGCATCAATACCACCTAGACTAGCTCAAGGCCTCCGCACGCGTCCGTGACGTCACACACAGCAGATGTGCCTGGAAGTCAGCTTCACCCCACGCGGTTTTTCCGGTTGCCCGTCGGGCACCCATTTCTCAAAATACTGCGTGTTTTATGCCAGCGTAATATTAGTATTTAACGGTTTCTGATTAGAATATGTATTCTTCAGGAACAGGCGGGAACGCGAAATAATCGACGCCTTCGCTATGCATGTTGCTCCAGATAAGCAATGCGTTAGCTCCGCTTCGGTGCTGTTAGGGAGAACTGAATTAAACTACCTCAAGATAAGTAATCTTCGGCTGTTGTAAAGGCACGTGTTGTTCGTTTCTATTCTATTTTATTTCTTTCTTCATATCGCTCCTGTCAGTGCGGTGCGGTCTTCCCTCTTCTGCGCATGATTTGACATTAACATGTGTATATATATATTCATGTTTCTTCATAGAATAAACAGTTGCTAGAAAGCGCTTTGTCCTGTTTGTTCGTCCCTTCTCGTATTTTGACAGCGCTTATCATCCCCTTCAAGAATGCATTTTCAACTAGCCCCAGTTGTAGCTCCTTTGACTTTTTTTTTAATTCTTCCTAGTCAGTTGTCTTGCATCCATAAAATGATTACACTATTCACTTTCCACTCATAACCACTTCAGTAAAAATCGAACATTCCCCTATGCTTTCCTTGGTTGCATTGACTGTCAGCTTCCTTCATATGTTATTCTATACTACTTCACGTTGCACGGATGTTTCACAACAAACCAGCAAGATTTCTAAAAAAATTTGCAACGAATACAGTGAATAAAGAGTTTAATTAAGCACTTCACACTCACACACACATACACAAAGAATATAGCTGTCACCAAGTTGTGTGATTTGGTGAGATGCGCACACAAGAATCCAGTACAATTTGTTCAGTGCCATACTGTATGAAACAGGAACAAACATACCCATTTGCATTTACATGTCCATCATACAGAAGGGAAAAAAATTTGGTACACAAGTTACCACTCACTACAGTTCTATCAAATGTTCTATTGCTGCAGTTGCTAAGTATGAAAAGAACATGTACAGATTATAAAATGCCTTAATACACAGCTATCTTTATAATGTAATCAGGTGTGCAAGAAAGGTCCGCTATCTCAGAAACACTTGCCATTAAACGATACAGTCATCAATCCTCAACTCTTTAAAGTTTGCATTTTTCGCTGCCCCTTCGACACTGTTGTGTTGTTTTTCGTTTTGCACAGATTATTTAACAGCGTGTTGGCAGCAGCACTCAAAATATGGTGCATGACTTTTTCGGGCGAATGACCAGAATCACACGTATCAAGGTCTCCAGAATAGTGGAGAATGGTTGACACAAGAGAAACAAGGGCCTCCTTCTGATTTGGAAAAGCCAGAAATTTGGATGCATACTGCTCACTCATCAATTTGTCAAGGACTGTTTCTGTATAAAGTACAGCGTTCACTACAACATCTCGTGGAAACTTTAATCCTCCTCTTGTCATGCCTGAAATGAGCAGTGTGTCATCATGGTCCAAACTGGTGTTATCCAGGACGAGATTGTCCTTGCACGACATACACATGAGCTTTTTCAGTGTTGCATGGGCACAGTATCCCGCAACATACGTAACAGCGGGAATCATCGACGATTTTTTTGCTACATCAGCATTCGTCACTGCTATACTGAACTGTGCACAAAGTGATTCAACACTTATGACGGAGATCGGTTCTGCAATAATGTCAAGATCAGGCATGTCCAGTACTTTTTGAAGCCTTAGCTTGTTCTCAGATTCATAAATCTGCCTGATCGAGACATGGTATTGGGCTCCGGATAGCTGGCGGTACTTCCCGAATCTATCCTCAAGGCAATCTGTTTGAAATTTTCCAAGGAGCACATACCGAAATCCCAGCTCTTCCAGGCAGCATAAAGCGATCTCATGCAGAGTGTGGCTCGTGTGGCCAAAAGCCATGTGAGTTTCCTTCGTCAGGTGGCCAGCATCGTGTCTGAGGCTAGCTAGCCCAGTAGTCTAGCCACTCTGGTATTTTCCTCAAAAATTCAAGCTGTGGACATGTTGTTGACGCAATCGGAGACTGCATTTCATCACGCAGGTGTTCACCTTTTCTTGGCGTCATTACATTCACTATTCGCCACCATGTCAAAATGGTGTTTATGAAATCTGCTGTTCCTTTAGCATGTTGTACAGCGGAACATTGCAGTGCAGCTGCTGTCGATTCATTAAAAATCCTGAGAGCAAGCTTAACGTTCTAGCGCTCCATAGTTGATGGGTTCAGTGCTTTCAGTGAGAGTGTTGGGGCCAGCTTTAAAAGGTTATTTTGCTCAGCCTCATGCAGATCACACAAAGATTTAAATGATGCCGTAAGAATAGGTGGCTTTGGGGCTTTGGGTCATTGCTGCTTGGATCAGGGTAATATATACACTTTCCACTGTTTCTCTGGTTTAGCCAATTGTTCCTAATTGACTTCAAAAGGTGCACAGGGTCTAAAATGAAAAACAGTGGACGAGAGGAATCAGCTGGGTGTGTGTAAACTATACTGGCTTTGGGGGGGCTAGCAAAAAATGTCATGGCTTTCCGATTGATAGCATTGTTGTCTGAAACAACAGCTAGTACCTTAAATCCAAGTGACTCAAGGTCAGTAATGAGCTTGTGCAAAAATAGATGCAGTGCTTTTGCATCTATCTGTACGACTGGCAAAATGTGAACAACATCCTTGTTGCTTGACAAAAGGCTTTGTAGCATGACCACATATGCTGTTTTAGCCGGATCGGAAGTATTGGCTGCGGCACCTGTAACGAAGCCTGCTTTGTACTCAAAATAGGTTTGAAGATGGATCTCATCCATCATTAATGTCACAGTGCGCTCGTGGTCGGCCATTGCTTGCAATACAGTTTTAGCATAGTTCAAGAAACAAGGATCTTGCTGTTCAAGTGCCGGATTTATGTGATATGACGAACACAGTCGTCGAATAGTGTCTGGGTGCGGCAGCTTAATTTTAAGCGAGCTTCTGATGAACCTGTATGCATGTGGAGAAATGGTATATAGCAGACCTGAAAACACGAGTACATCTGGTGGATATCGAGGCACATTTTTCAAAACAAGCTCGACTTGGCTTCGCACAAAGTTCGGTACCTGTAAGTTTCATCCATGATGTTCTTGGAGCTCATAATCCTTGTTCACCTCATCCAGGAGCATTAGCACAGTTGCGAGAAGCTGGTGTTCTTTTTCGCTGTCACTAGCACAACTCTGCAGCTTTTCAACAGACTGCAGCACTTCATCAAGCTCCTTTAAATCCTTCATTTGTGACGGCACACATTCGTCTCCAAGATTGTGGAGACGGGACCCTCCGAGAAACACCTGAACAGACAGGTCGTCTAAAACCACCACTGATGAACGCACTGCGGGAGCTTGGTCGAGGGAGAGCTCCAGGAACAAAACCTTTGCCTGCGTAGTGACCACTGTCCAGAAGTCAGAAGTCTTAAGCTTCGGAAGGGCAGAACACAGCTCCCCAAAACTGCAAATTTTGTTCCTGCGATCTTCTTCCTCTTGAGCAGCAACAGAAAACTGTATCGCTTTTCGCAGTGACGCTGCCTCGAGTCGGGCCTCCTTTTCTGCAGGAGCTTCTCGCGAAGATGGTGGCTGAGAGAGATATTTCGGGCAGCCGGGAAACACACTCGGGACAGCAGCTGGCTTCAGGCGGACACGCTGCAGCGGAACTTCGATAACGTTTCCAGTGTTCTCGTCCGTGTACGTTGCAAACCTGACGAAGTCACTCGTTTGAAAGTGTTTTTCACACACCTAAAAACAAAGTAAAACCACAAGTCCATTAGGTTTGGGCGACAGGCTTACAAAATTCGGCAAGCGAAATAACTGGGAAATAAAACTCCGCAAGCGAAGTAATAAGAAAGTGAAGAAAAAGTCCCCTCTCCGAAGCAAGCCATAAAAAAAATGTCGTGTGAAGCACAAAACCAAGGAAAAGGAGCAGCGCAAAAGCATGCAACCACAAGAGAAGAAAGGACAAGAGACGGCACAAAACGCGAGAACAGCGCTCGTGTCTTGTCCTTTCTTGCGTGGTTGCATGCTTTCGCGCTGCTCCTTTTCCTTGGTTCAAAATGTACTAACTAGGCTAAAAAGAAGTTTTACTGAAGCAAAAAGTTTAAGGCAAGCATCCTGAAAAAACAGCACCAAAAGCGACGCTTACCACAGTGTGCTTGGTTGGCACAAAATCTTCGCGAGAAATAGCCTTTGTCCATAGCCTTTGCGTCTCGTCGGCAGGAAACTTGACTTGTAGGCGCGGACACTCGGACCACCATCATAATTTGATCTGCAGACTGGGGTGCAGCAGCAGCCAGGCATTTCAGAACTGAGGCTACGCAGGTTCAAACACGCAAACGAAGCCTCTGCAGATGAAAAAGCTTGCACAGTTCTTGAGCTCTTCCGTGAAAACGCGACACATTCACGTCAGCTACCACCATGACCATGTGCGTACTGGTTGTCTCAGTGTTCCTAACCAACTTAGGATGCGGACTGGCATTAGCTTTCAAGCGGAAGTAGAGTTTGATATTAAACATTGTTAAAGCCGCAGTTGACAGCAAGGATGCAAGGCTTAACACGACATTTATTTTTGCAATATTTCAAACTATAAACTGGTTAATATAAGCGTTGCAAAAATAAGAAAAGAGCTTTGTTGAGTTTTAATTGAAGCGACAAGAAAATAGCCAAGTTCGAGCCAAGCCAGGATAATTCCAAATCCGATCGAGGGAACAGAATTTTTCCGCTTAGTCAGTTTTCTCCCAGATGGCGCCACGTCAACCTGCTGCGCGCTGCATCTCTTAGCAGTGACGTAGACGCCTGGCGAGGAGGTCGTTCGGGGGCCTTGTAAAGTTATCTAGGTGGTATTGGTAGCATGCGGAAGGAAAAGAAAAAAAAGTGATGGTCCCTGCGCCGCACTTGTGGAGAGAGGGAGTGGAAAGGAAAGAACCACGGCTCACTCGTTCTTTGAAGGAGTTGCTCAAAAGACCCGGCTCTTTCCTGAGCGACCCAAGTGAGCGGGTGAGCCGTTCAAATGATCCGGCTCACTTCAGTGAGCGGAGCCGTTCTGAGCCGCTCACAGAAGTGAGCCGTTTTTCCCATCTCTATGCTCAACTGACTCAACGAGTGCGTCGCCTTTTATACAATTGCGTGACGTCAGTATCTCCTAGCGGTAGGAGCGGGAGTTAGGCCGCCGGCGGAGGCTGCGCGTCCGCAAGCGAGCGCACGAGTTGAGCCCCAGCTTTCACAGATGTTGTGACGTCATATCGCGTGGTGCGCCGATGTAGGTCAAGTGGTAGCTACGCGGCGCAGCAAGGAAGAGCTCGGTTGTGCGGCTAGTATGCTTCGCATAAAAAGATAAAAAGAAGAGAGCGACCGTCAACACGCTTTGGAAATGAAGCGTCTCGAGGTAGAGATGGAACGCGCTCGTAATGGAAGTGAGGCATACGGTGCAGGAGAACGAGTATCGTTCAAAATGACTGACCTGATGCGGCAGTTTAAGCTTGGAGAGGACATTGGTTTGTTCCTGGTTAACTTTGAGCGAACGTGCGAGAAGCAGGGGTTCTCTCGGGAAACGTGGCCACATCGCTTGCTCACTTTGTTACCCGGCGAGGCGGCCGACGTAGTCGCTCGCTTGAAGAGAGAGGAGGCAGAGGATTTCTACCAAGTGAAATCGAGTCTGCTAAAAAAGTACAGGCTGTCAGCGGAGGCGTTCCGTCGGAAGTTTCGGGAAAATGAAAAGGGCAGAAGTGAGTCATATACAGAGTTTGCCTACAGGCTTATGTCAAACATGCAGGAGTGGCTCAAAGAAGAGAAAGCGTTTGGTGACCACGAGAAAATTCTGCAGTGTTTCGGGCTGGAACAGTTTTATAGTCGGTTACCTGAGAACGTGCGGTACTGGGTCTTGGATAGGCCAGACGTTAGTACAGTGGCTAAAGCCGCCGAGCTAGCCGAGGAGCTTGTGACGCGTCGGGCTCGCGGAGCTAAGGACGGTCAAAAGGGTGAATTTGCTCCAAGTCTGAGAGGCCGAAGTTCACACCCATGAGAGCAAGGGGGGACACACGTAGTGCGGATGCGAATGAAAGCAGTCCGACCGAACGTAAGGAGACGACGGCAGCCGAAGCCGAACGCAGAAAGCGGTTCGAGACGAGGCAAGCGCGCGTGTGTTATACGTGCCAGAAGCCGGGTCACTTTTTGGCGCAGTGTCCAGAAACAAAAACAAAAGTCGTGTTTTTGTCATTATGCAGCAATGACGGGAACATGAAGCTTCTCGAGCCTTACATGCGAGACTTCCTCGTGAACGGGAAAGAGTGCCGAGTGCTTCGTGATTCCGCAGCTACAATGGATGTAGTTCACCCCTGTTACGTAGAACCCGATATGTTCACGGGCTAGTGCGCATGGATCAAGCAAGCCGTGGAAGCTCATAGCGTGTGTCTGCCCGTAGCAAAAGTGCTTATTGAAGGACCTTTCGGAGCACTTGAGACGGAGGCCGCAGTGTCATCTATGCTGCCCCCCCCCCCCCCCCCCCCCCCAGTACCCGCAGCTATTTTCGAACAGGTCCGATCACCTCCTGCGCGAGAAGGGGCTGTTGTTTGGTGAGGCGAGCGTTCAAACCTTAATCAGATCGAGAGTTCGGGAGCTCGCTGCAAAGGCGGTAGTTGCGGGGCCGACGTTGTCGAACAATGAGAAAGGGTCGGAGGCGCAGCAAGCTGATATTCAGAGCACGTCCGAACTGAATAAAATTGAGCCTGTAGCGTTGAAGGCACCAGATACTGTAGAGGAAATGCCCGACACGGGAAAGTTAGAAGAGCTATCTGCAGATTTGCTCATCGCGCCTGCGTCAGATGGACTTAATAGGTTGATAAAAGTCAGCCGGTCGGCTTTGATAGCCGAGCAAAAAAAGGATGGCAGCCTAGAAAACATGCGCTGCAATGTGAAGGAAGGTATCGCCAAGAAAAATGCTCGTTTTGTGGAAAGAGGTGGGGTCCTGTACCGGAAGTATCTAGACCGCAGGGGAGTGGAGTTCGATCAGCTGATCGTGCCTCAGTGCTACCGTCAGGATCTGTTGCGCTTGTCGCATGGAGGTTCGTGGTCCGGACACCTAGGAGTTAAGAAGACTAAGGACCGTCTCTTGCAAGAGTACTATTGGCCAGGGTGTTTTCGTGACGCTTAACACTTTGTGAGGACATGTGACACCTGTCAGCGGGTTGGAAAACCAGGGGACAAATCGAGGGCGCCGTTGAAGTTGGTACCTATCATTACGGACCCTTTTAGACGGCTCGTTATGGATACAGTGAGACCTCTGCCGGTAACAGCCACGGGGTACAGACACATTTTGACTGTGATCTGCCCAGCGACAAAGTTCCCTGAAGCAGTGCCGCTTAAAGAACTCAACTCAGCTCAGTTGAGATAGTCAAAGCACTACTGTCCATATTTGCGCGAGTTGGTTTTCCTGCGGAAATCCAGTCAGATCAGGGCACAGTGTTTACTAGCGCTTTGACGACAGCCTTTCTCGAAAGGTGTGGGGTAAAGCTGTTACACAGCTCAGTGTACCACCCACAGTCGAATTCCGTTGAGCAGCTCCACTTCGTCATGAAGCGCGTGTTGAGAGCATTGTGTTTTGAACAACAAACTGATTGAGGGCTGTGTCTGCCTGGGCTGATGTTTGCATTAAGGACCGCGCCGCATGCGGCTACGGGGTTTTCGCCAGCTGAGCTGGTGTACGGTCGCTCACTGTGGTCTCCGCTTCGCATGCTTCGAGACTCGTGGGAAGGCAGGGGCGACGACCCAGTCGTGGTCGAGTACGTGCTTAGGCTCCTCGAACGCTTAAGAAGGGCACAGGAGTTGTCAGGTGAAGCAATGGCAAAGGCCCAGCAGAGGGTCAAGGTTTATTATGATCGGACAGCCAGGGCCCGTCGTTTTGAGGTGGGCGATGAGGTAATGATATTGCGCACATCGCTAAAAAACAAACACGACGTGCAGTGGGAGGGCCCAGCACGGATTGTTCAAAAACTATCGGAAGTTAACTACGTGGTGAGTCTGCCAGGAAAACGGAAAGCACAGCAAGTTTACCACTGTAATCTGCTCAAACCCTATAGACAACGGGAAGCAGTGGTGTGTATGATGGTAAACGTTCCCGAAGAGCTTCCGGTCGAGCTTCTGGGACTAGGCTCAGTGACGAACAGGGAAGACACCGATCAGGTCATTAGTGACTTAATCAGTAAAGCACCGCTGTCGCCTGAGCAGAAAACCGAACTACACCAGCTCTTACAAGAGTTTCAAGGTCAGTTCTCTGAGAGGCCTGGTAGGACTTCTGTCCTTACTCATGAAATAGAACTTACCTCCCCAGAGCCAGTACGATCCAAGGCGTACCGGGTGTCACCCCGCCAGCGCGATATTATGGAGGCTGAGGTAAAGAAAATGCTACAGCTCGGTGTTATTGAGGCGGGTGAGAGTGATTATACCTCCCCTTTGATTTTAGTTGAGGTATCGCGCAAGGAACCTCGTCGCTGCGTCGACTACCGCAGGCTTAATTCCATCACTAAGGATCAAATTTATCCGATCCCTAACATCGAGGAGCGCCTTGAGAAAGTTAGTAGCGCTCAGTTTATTTCCACCCTAGATCTTGTCAGGGGTTATTGGCAGGTTCCACTTACAGAAGAGGCTAGTAGGTATGCGGCGTTCATTTCACCAATGGGAACATTCCGTCCTAAAGTTTTGAGTTTTGGTTTGAAGAACGCGCCATACTGCTTTTCAAGCCTCATGGACAAAGTGTTGCGGGGACAGGAAGAATTCGCTTTACCGTATTTAGACGACGTAGCGATATTCTCCGCATCCTGGTCTGAGCATATGGCACACTTGCGGGCAGTGCGAACCCGCCTGCGCGAAGCGGGCTTGACAGTCAAGGCTCCCAAGTGCCAATTAGCGCAGGCCGGGGTTGTCTACCTCGGTCACGTGATTGGACAGGGTCGTCGCCGCCCCTCTGAAATAAAGGTGGCCGCTGTGCGAGACTTCCCGCAACCGCGCTCGAAGACCGATATTCGGTCGTTCTTAGGTGTCGCCGGCTACTATCAGAGGTACATTCTCAGGTACTCTGATATCGCGGCTCCCCTGACGGATGCTCTAAGAAAAACAGAGCCCCAAACAGTCGTCTGGGGCGAGACAAGGGAAAGAGCTTTTAGCGCCCTAACAAGCCAGCCTGTGCTGCGATCGCCAGACTACACAAAAGGATTCGTTGTTCAGTGCGATGCTAGTGAGCGAGGCATGGGCGTTGTACTGTGCCAACGGGAAAATGGAGAAGTGGAACACCCCGTCCTGTATGCTAGTCGTAAGCTGACCTGTCTTAAGCAGGCGTACAGCGCAACCGAGAAAGAGTGCGCGTGTCTCGTGTGGGCCGTACAGAAATTGTCATGCTACCTAGCCGGCTCGAGGTTTATCATTGAGACGGATCAGTGCCCTCTCCAATGGCTGCAAACCATCTCTCCCAAAAATGGCCGCCTCCTGCGCTGGAGCCTCGCTTTGCGACAATATTCCTTTGAGGTGCGTTACAAAAAGGGGAGTCTCAACGGTAACGCCGATGGCTTAAGTCGAGTCCCCTAACGTAGGAATCCGCCTCAAAGTTGTTTGTTACTGATGTTTTCTTCCTGAGGCAGGATTTTTAACATATTTTTTTGTTTAGTGTTTCAAAGTGATGACGTGCTTTCTAGTGCAATTTTCCCATTTGTGGACGCGTTCTGAGTGCTGCTAGACTACAGTAAGGAACTAGGCAGTAGTAAAAAAGGGGAAAGAGCCTGGCAGAGCTTAGTGAGGGTTGTGTCCTGCTTGCTGACTGAGCGGTTGAGTTTCGGCGTAGTTCTAACGCTTGCTGGGAACGAGAACAAAAATGGCAACTCTCCCGAAGTCACTTTGCAGTGTCCTGTGTGAACCTGAACCTGAGAACGAGGCCTTCTCTGTGCGCTGCGCTCAGGCAACGCCGAGGGACGACCGACTTCGGTTACGAGCATCATCGAGCGACATCCCTCCGGACAGCGGATGCTGTCCCCTGACCATCGGGATCTCCTCCTGGCGGGGCGGTCTGTTATGTTTCGCCTACGACGCGCGGTATAGCCGGCGCGGATGCAACGGACGCCGGGGCTTCGTTCAAAGTGGCGGACATTTTGGCCCGTTCAGCGCTGCCGCAACGTCTCCCGCCAAGCGCGTCCAGGCAGGTTTCAATGCCACGTGTCTTCGTGCGTGTGTGTGCATGTTGGTGCCCACGCTTGTCAAAGCGCGGCAGCCGGGGAGAGGAGCTCCCCAACTGGGAGGCGAGGAGGTCTGACCGGCGCCGGCCCGGCGGACGCGTGACTTCTCGTCTCAATGTGTCCGTGCGTCGCCGTCTCGTGTGCCTCATCCCGAGCCGTTCCTTCTTGCCCTCGACTCCGAGAGTATAAAGGCAGCTGCCCCGGACACAGGCCCGTGCATTTTCCTTTCCTCTTCCCCTTTCATCCACTTACTGCTACTACTACGCCAAGAGAGAGGCTTCGATTTCTTCCGTCGAGTAACGTGGTCGCTCGTTTCTCCATTTCGGTCGACCTGACCGGCTGCTCTTTTGCGATGCTAGAATAAACAAGTTGTTCTGTTGGCAGTCGACTCATCCTTTGCCAGGACCTTCGGATATTTCCAGCTGTGCCCCAGGCCGCCAGGCCAATGCTACCCTTGAGGCTCGCGACCCATTTGCAACACTGCGCACGTTCGAAATTTAAGTTCAGAACTTGTTGGTGTCCTGGAATAGAAGCTACATTTTGTTCAGCGAAACAGAATGGACGCTTACATAGTCTTAAGCCGCCGCGGTGGCTGAGTGGTTATGGCGCTCGGCTGCTGGCCCGAAAGACGCGGGTTCGGTCCCGGCCGCGGTGGTCGAATTTCGATGGAGGCGTAATTATAGAGCCCCGTGTACTGTGCGATGTCAGCGCATATTAAAGAACCCCAGTTGGTCGATATTCCCGGAGCCCTTCGCTACAGCGTCTCCCATAGCCTGAGTCGCTTTGGGATGTTCAATCCCCAAAATCCATAAACCTTACACAGTCTTTCTCTAAGCTGAGTTCATTGGGAAGGCTTCGATAACTTCCCTTTTCAATGTATTGCGTTATTTGGCCAACACTTTCATCAATAGTTTCATCAATAACTGGCTGCGCAACACCGTGAGCGAAGGTCCAGCTCGGATCAGTCTTTTTCACAGCGTGAGCCGTAAGCTGCAAGGTCGCCAGACACTTGCAAAGCGTGACATGTGTCCCGGCGCTCGCAGAGTCCTCAAATCCTTCCATTGCCCTAATTTCACACCTTTTTCAATTGCTTGTACAAGCTGCCAGCTATTAGAGCATGTTTTGTCAGGCTATATTAAGTCATGCCTAACTGAAAAAAAAAATCGTAGGCGATCGGTGGCACAATTTGATAGAAAAGCGCAGCATTTTTAATTCCGCACTGTGTGACATGAAAGTATTTTTTTAGATCTGCCTTTATTTGCAAAGACTGTTCTCTATACTGCTTCACATTTGCTGCTTCTACTTGTTTTCCCCTCAAGAGCAGTGTGGCCGACGCACCTTACGAGATTGCTGCTATTCCCGGCGTCGTCGCACTCTCTGCACGTTCCCTCTTCCGAGAGAGCCACTCATAGCGCAACGCCCTTAAACTTTCAAGGGAAGCTTGCACAAAACCACTTCAACGGGAGAGTGCCGCTCTGATATTTTTGCTCTCCTCCGCTCACATTCCTCCCTCTCCAGCTTCCACGGCAGCCACCCGCCAATTCTTCTGCGGAAGCCACCTTGGGGCCTATCCCTAATATCCCCTAGAAATTATTACGAGACCACCTGCCAAACGTGGCACGTGGTAGGTGGAGAGTTCAGGTAACACCGCCTGCGAACACTTTTTCGGGCGTGTAATGCAAACACGTTAAATTGTTTTGCTGTTACCCAATTAGCGGCTACTGTACATGAGTTTGCAATGACACTTTATGATTCTGGTCACGTGGACGTGCTGTAAGAAGGGACCAGCAGGCTTGATTTCGTAGCATTGCTTAATTTGATCTCTTAATGATAGGAACGAAACTTTAGTTAAACTGTCAAATCTGAAAGGAAAGAATAAGATTAAATAGCAATATAGTCAATCATACCCATGGGCGCACAACACCTTTGGAGCAGAGCTCCCGAGCTGCAGTCGGAAGGTTGCCGATCCTCACTAGAGACCCCCTTGGAAGCAAAAATCCTCTATTACATCTGTTTGCCTAAATTAAGTTAACAGTAATTTAGCGCTCGTTAGAGTGAGTGAGAATAATTTCTTTAAAACTGTAAGCGCCAATGGCACGCCGGCGCCTGCGATGTCGTTACCCACGAGCACCTGCAAATTCGTTCACACAGTTCCCATTCTTACAGCACACAGAAGCGAGAACACCAAAACCGCAGGCGAAACAGAAGGGAGGCGGGCAATTGCCGGTGCCATGCAGCGCTGCCAGCTTTCGCTCCGACACGAGGTCCTCGTCACGCGGTGTTTCGCGGAAAGCGAATGCTTACGCGCGACCCCAGGAGTCAGTGAGCAGGCTCCGTTTTGCGGCAAAAGTGCAACCGTTCAAGGCCCTGTCTCTGTCAATGTCGTGTTTCTCGCGATTTGCGCTGTCTTTTCTAAACTAAGCATTGCGACCGCGCCGGGGAGGGAATTGCCCAACACGTCCTTGCAAGGAGCCAAGTCTGCTAACGGTGTAGAGTCTGAGCCTAGTGGTTGAATAAAACAGTCTCCAAAACTAAAAATAATTCTAAAACAGGATGTTTTGGGACCCCTACGGGTCCATTGTTCACAATGACGATGGACGGAATAGGCCGCTTCGTATATGCGCACTGGACAGCGCAGTGAATGGGCGTCGTTATCCGGGAGATTATTCTTTGTCCTGTTAATAACGTTATCCGTAGTCTGTATATAAAAAGATTCTAAAAGCAGTCGTGACGATAAAGGTTTCATTGTATCTAAGATTGTAGTGGTTTCCCAGTAAAGGGTGTGCTTCGTTTCTTGAACATGCTCTGCCAGTGCGTTCGATGGCGTGCGACATTCGCTGATGTCGTTCTTGTGTTCTCTTATTCTTCCCTTAAAATCGCCTGACTCGCCAGTTTCTGAGCCTCCTTTATGGCTCTCTTCGCAACTGCAGGATGCAGTCATACCGCGGGGACTAGACAACATTCCGCTCGTTCAAAAAATTGGAGCGTGAAATCTGCAAAGCTCGCTGGGCGGCAATTACATTTTCAAACTTCTCTAAAGCATATGCTGAAGTTTACCGTGGCAAATTGCTCTGTAAGTTAGGACGCATTACTGTTCCTAGCGCTTAAGTTCATGCATGAAGAACATAGATTAGTTCGTAGATATGAATGACAATATTTGTGATGTCCTCATTTTAACCCCTTGGCTGCCGCAGGGCGTTATTTAGGTCCTGTGAATTTTGTTGTATGTTAATGATTTAACTCAAGTATTTCTTAACTGGTTTATCATTCGACTATTAGCTGTTGATTGCATTGTTTACGGGTACAACAGTACATGCCAACTAAACGGCCAAAAATTATTGCTGCCATCGATATTTTCAACAGAACATTGGTGTAAAAAGATTTGTGTAAAGGTGTACTAAGCGCTACCTTCAGAAAACAGTGTTTGTAAGTGTAACTGATAAAATAATATCGGTTCAGTTTTTTATCACATGCACAAATGTCTTAATTTTCAGTTTATTGTTTATAAATATCTTAGCGTCACTCTTACTAGTAATCCAGTATGAAGTACCTATATTTCAGATATTTCTTCATCAGCTTCTGCAAGCCTTTCTCTTCTCAAATGCAAATTCCAAGATGCTCGGTTTAATCTTAAACTATTGACTTGCAGCAAACATATGTCTATACTTGAGTATGGTTAGATCGTGTGGGACCCTTTATATATATTAAACAATATATTAAACAAACCCTTCTTATTAGTACCGGTTGCCATCATCATTATCAGCCTGACTGCGCCCACTGCAGAGCAAAGGCGTCTCCCATGTCTCTCCAATTGACCCTTATTATACACATTAACATTTTACACACAAAAGTTTCAACAACAGACTGAATCTCAGTCCTCCGTCTTGCGCGAGAGTCCTCAGCACTGGACGGTTTTTGATTCGGGACCCTTAGATCCTTCGTTGCAGGGTTGAGCCTCGCCAGTCTCGGTTCGGAGAGCTTCCGCAGCAGTCAGAAGAGTAGATGAAGCTTCGTAGCGATGAGAGATTTAGTGTGCATGTCTACACGGTGAACGATTGTGAGAACGCACTTATCGGCGCTAAAACATGGTCTTTTAAGCTGATCATTGTCCCAAGGTCCCTAGAAAGGGAATCCGTTGTGTTTGGGCACAGGCCAATCGAAATGCAGTCTGCCGTTTTGAACGTCCCCACCGAAAGTGCCGTGTTCCAAATTACTGCGCATACACGTAGCTGCACTGGGACACAAGCACAGAATTTTCAGACGTCACACCACTCTCCTATGCACAAGAACTACCGCTTGGGAAAGCCTGCGGCAACCGAGAAGACCGTGCCGCCGGCGCGTCAGGATCATTCACCTTGGAAACCTTCCCCTGAGAGGCTTGTGTTGTGAATTTCAGATGGCGGGTAATATTAGTCAAACGTTGATGCTAAACTATTTTCGTAACCTCTATGAGCTGTCGAAGCAGTCCGACCGATGTAGTCCAGAGCTAGCCGACCGAATGCCGCCTCGTAGTCCCACCGGACGCTCCCCTCTTCGACATCGGGCACGACCTGAGCTGGCACTCTATGCCCGGCTATGCGAGAGGGCAGCTGTCGGCGTAGTGTGCTTGTTACCAGGGCTGCGATACGCCTCTCGGACAGTGCCTTTGGCGCTGAAATTGCTCTCGCAAGCAGGGCGTGCTGTGCCCAGGTGGCGATTTCGACGGCACGTCTAGCCCAAAAGGCTTTCCCACGGACAGGCTACAGCAAACAGCCTCTGGTACAGCGAACAGAAAGAAACACTCGGCGTGAGCGCCGACCGCAGCAGAGCATTGTTTACGTAATGCGTTCGGACTGTTTGCTTCCACCCACGGCCAAGCCTTGACTCCGGGGATATTCTCCCAGAAGCGGAAAGAACGCGACCGGCGCCTGCTCCCATGTCATTTTCGAAAGGCCGTAAAAAAATCCGCCCTGGGTGGACCGGCTGAGCCTTTCGCGCGGCGCCGTCGGGTGGCGTTCTAATATTAAGGGGGAACCTATGGAATATTTTCTTTATTTATACAGAGCGCCATAAACGTGCTCTCTCTGCTGTGCACAACCCGCAAGGTGTGACCCTTTGTTACCTAATGCTTTTTCATTTCCCGCCACCCTTTCCCAAGAGGGGTCGCTGATCGGAACAAAGGAAGCCAACCTTTACAAGAAAAAAAAAACAAGATTTATCCACGGAAAATTTCTGGTTGGAACAGCCTTCCAGAAGACGTAAATTAGTCCCAGAAATTTGGCCAGGAACAAGAGAATATCTGTTTGGTTGACAGTAGAATGCATACATTCTTGTGGGTTTGCACTGTTTTTCTTAATGCATTTGTTGCTCTCATGTATTGACCACTTCCTCGTTTCCGGTTCCTGGTCTACTGAATTTATGCAATTACACAGCCCCTGATTGTAAGTTTGCTTGTGACTATCATTTTCTTTGTCTTGCTTGCACGCTATTTATTTTTTTATCCCATTCAAGATGACACACACGCTCAGAAAAACTGCTAGCTTGCTGTCTACACAACTGACGACAGCGCTCCTAAATGTGTTTCCGTGTTTACATGTATATCGAACGGAAAATTTATATTCAAAATTCACTGAAAACTGGGGAGGAGGGGAGGTGCCTTTATTACGCGTGGTAAAATAATCGTATAAACATTGAAGCAGTAACACTGGGAGATAAACTAGCCGGGGTGAATATACTCTTGTTCCATTACAACGCATATTCTAAACACAACAACACTCTCCGTTCAGGATGCTTTCCGTTCTCGACAGTAAGCCAACTGGTTTTATCTTAAACCCGCACATATAACTCGACCAGTAGTCCACAATGCTGTCCAAGACAGCGCAGCAAGGGTTCATGCTAACACAGCTCAGAAAATTAAACGCGAAGGCCAACCGCAGGAAGTTCCTACAATCACACGTTCACTGCGCTGTGTGTAACCGGTGGGCCACGTTCTGTATTGGTGCCGTGAGACTGAATACCGAGTCTCGTGATGCACGCGTAGGACAGCTCACAGTGTTCAAAGAGCCTGAAAAAGCGCAGGTGCCATGTCGCTATTTCAATCTCTTTGCAGTGACCAGCAGTTGGCGTCATCGATGGCTCGCTGGCGGGCCATGGCACCGAAGAAATTTAAGGGTGACCTACCGGTCGGCAAGCACACACATGGACTAGGGCGACAAAATTCGCTGTCGCAGTGAACGTGCTGGCATGACAGATAACACAAAGATCCTTTATGATCTGCATTGTTTCAATTGTTTCGTGGGTTCCCCGCGGAATATTCTTATTGGCTGCTTTTCCGGTGTGGTGGTGTATAGTAGACTTGAAATTCACCGATGGTGCTTCTACTATTGCTCAGTTGTTTCAGCTATGAAAAACGGCTGTTGTTTGGCTCTGGTTAAACCTGGAGTGACGCCATAGCTGCAGCTGGCCGAGTGGAACTCGCTCAGTCGAATTGCAAAGTCAGTCTTTCGCCGCTCCGTTTCGCTGGGCGTTCCTTCTTCATCTTCGTGCCTGGACGTGGATTCACTCTCTCCCCTCTCTCCAGTCCACTTGCACTCAGTTTCGCCGGAGCGCCGCGCCGCCGGCAGCTGCCACGGCGTCCACGGCGCCGCCACGCTGAAGGCTCAAAATGCTAGCGTAATGTAGGCGCGCGGCGCGCGCACCAGCTGCGTGCTCTGACGTCACTCCGTGCATGCGCACGACTGAGTCCTGACGAAGCGGGCGACGTCTGCTCCGACGTCGGTGCAGCTGCGGGCTATGACGTCACTCCACGCATGCGCACAGCTGGCGGAGCGATGGTGCCACGGCTCAGCGCGAATCCACGCTGTCCTCGCGAAGTGGCTGGCGTAGTGTAGCTATCGCTGCAAAAAGTACGGTTGCTAGCACTATCATCTCTAGGACATTGCGAGGCACAAAAGAGAGGTCCATGTATTGCGCCAGGAAAAAAACTACTTTTAAACAGCCCAATTAGAGGATGCGTTCGTAAGGCGAACCCGTTCGTTACAATTACGGTAAAATTGTGGCTATCATGTTGGATGATTATTTTCATAATGTGCAAATGCAGGCACGTGAGCCATGGACGCAGAAGTGCAGCGCCAAAAATAATAATGCGCGAAAAAAGAGTAATACATGATAAAATCGAAATAGATGATGTGGTAAACAGCGGAACTTGCTAGTTTCATATTATGAAAACATGAGCGAAACTTCAGCCTTTGTCTTTTTCGATGGGCCCGTATCCTGCTATTCATTCATGCAAGAAGTTCTCGACTGTCAGCCATGTGTATCCGGCGGACTTGTGTTATCCGTGCATGCTTACCCGCCTGACTCACGCGCTCAGCTCAAGACATTTTTCACTAGTGCAGATCTCCGTCCGAATGGCTTTGCGAATAAGTGCTTGTGTGACAAATTTCATGGCATCGACACAGACGTACCTTAAACTGCCAGGTTGTTACATCGTCGTACGCATACACAGTCGTGCCGTCCACCTTGCCGGTGATGGCAGCCATTCCGGCTTCTGTGAGCACTTGTGTCCCCTTGCACGCCTGCAATGAACGAGGCCATCAATTTAGCCCGTAGCATTCCTATCGCCCGCTTGGCAGGTGAACACCTCTCGCCGGAACTACCAATTGGCAAGTGTTTCAGGACTCTATAAATTTGCCTGCAGCGATTCTTGAGGGTAAGCGGCATCAACCTTCAACTTCATTTTGACCAAACATTCCAAAGAAAAACGCCGAGTATACATAATTAAACCTGTCTATGAATTTCTAAAGCGAATTATAGCCAAAACCGACTCAGCATTTCAATTTAATGAATAGGAGAGGAGAATAAAGTTGTTGCAAACATCACTAAAAAGTAATCGTAGCTTTTAAAATTGGTCCTGCGCACAAATTAAAGGTAAATATGGGACTGCAGCTGCGACCGTATAAAATCGTCCAAGAGCCACTCCCCGACTTCGCTACCAAAAAATCAGAAAAGAAAACGTGGCGAAAACGCAGTTGTGTTTCACGTGTGTATAGTAATTTTCCTCACTTTCTGGACGAAGCTACCAAAAACAAAACAACGGAACATCACATACAAATGCTGTGAAGCGAAAGCAAACGCTGATGATGCGAATGCCACTGCGCATTGACCTTGGCGGATCTCAGCCGCGAAGCATCACTTCAACCTTCGCTCAAACTGTGATTGCAATAAAGCTATGCATGTATGACTCAATCTAAATTCTTGTTCAGAACAACTTGGGGTGATACGAAGTCTGGCAACATAGTGGTCTACCGCCATTTGTATGGACGCCGGGCATCGTTTACGCTAGATGTTCAATGCGTTATCTTCATGAAGAATTCAGCAGGTCCATGCAGATTCGTCTCCAACTGGGGGCCGTCGCAAAAGATGGGCATTTGAAAAGGATGACGCATTCAAACGGTTGCGAGATTAAAACACAACAGAAGCAAGGACCTTAAAGCATGGCGCACATGCGGATCCCAGTCACGCAGTGCTCCACGAGCACCTCTCGCTAGTGTAGCTGCACCCGTATTGAGCTGCTGAAAGTTAATCAGTACCCCTGCTACACGGGCTTGTCGCATGCCTACCAACGGAATGTCATTCGACTCTACGGTAGCACATAAGCTACTTACTACACGAAGTTTTTCAATGACATTCGGATTGTATGACATTTGACTCGACGGAGCTCCGTGGAGACGTTTAATATTTTGGAATGCCTTCGAAACGGGAACAAAGCCCCCACCGACCAATAGCGTCGCCATCGCTTCGTCTAGTCAGCAGCCGCGCCGCACTACTGCCCCGGCTCTGTTGGTGCTGATTTCTATACCCGCTACCCACTTTTTTTCGGCTCTTAGATTAACAAATAGCTCGTGTACTCGCTGAAGTGAACCTTAAAGATTCATGCATTGAGCAACTACCGAGCGAGCGTGAAATTTCTCCACGAGTGCGCAGATGAGCACAACTGCACTTTTTACTTTGCTACACGTATCCCCGCATACTTCCTATCTCATCCGTCCACATAAATCTCTGCCGCCCCCTGCTACGCTTGCCTTCTGTTGAAATCCACTCCGCTACCCTTAAGGACCAGCGTTTAGCTTTCCTTCGTATTACCTGAACTGACCAAGGACATTTCTTCCTGTGACTTCGACTACGATGTCATTAACTCTTCCGGTCTCTTAACGTTACACCTATAATTTTTCTTTCCATAGCTCGCTACGTTGTTCTTAACTTAAGCTGAACCCTTTTCGGTAGCCTCCACGTTTCTGCCCCGTAGGTGAGTACCGGTATGATACAGCTATTGTGTACCTTTGTTTTGAGGAATATTGGCAAACAGCCATTCATGATCTGAGAGAACCTGCCATATGCACTCCACCGTATTCTTTTGTAGCGAGAGCTACACTGGGGTACCAGTCGAGCATTTCGCGGCGGCTGGGAGAGGCCAGTTGTGCGCCTGCGCCGTTATCATGGCAACCGGCGAGGTGAAACAGGTGCGGCGTGCGCTTCGCCTTCGCCGCGCCCGCGCGCCCGCTACACCGCCGGAACGAAGCGCACGCGCTTCGACGCCACCTCACCGTACGCCGCTCTATCACCCGAACCCCGCGTCGCATGCGCAGCACTGCGTATAAAAGGTGGAGATGTAATGGGCGGCTGTATCACAACGTTTGATATGGATGCAGGGAAGGAGAGTCCAGCCGCTGTTAAACGGCGGTGTAGACAAGAGAAGATTAACTCTTCCGATCGTGAGGTTGTCGCCTGGCACTTGGCTATTCAGTAAAGAGAGAATGAGCGTCAGAAGGCGAAGAGGGCAGCGGAGACGCCAGAACAGAGAGAGGAGGAGGAGGAGGATAAACTTTATTTCCGTAGAAAAAAACTAGCAGATGGGTGTGGGTTTATAGCCCCATCAAGGGGCCATCAGCTTGTGGCGTTCGGCGGCTTGTAGGGCTCTTGTCACAGCCCGGATCTGTGCGTCCGAGTCGCAACTGAGCAATGCGGCCTCCCAGTCGTCTGGATTCGAGAGCTGCAAACTTCGCCGAGGGGAGTCCTGAGGGCAAGCCCAAAGTATGTGGGATAGAGTCGAGGGTTCGACGGCATACCGTCTGGTCAGGAATCATGGCTTGATGAGGTTCACTGGTCACTGACCAAGGTCAACAAAAAATGACATTTCGGGAGCGCTACGGCTCCCTTGTTCGCAATGAGCAACCAGCTGGACGTCCCGGGCTTTTTGTAGCGGTTACTATCGTTTTGAGGCATTTCGCGTAGATAGGGTGCAACGTGCCGTCATTCTTATTTATTGTGTTGGGCGTAGTCTGGATGATTAATGACTCGAGATTTCGGCGGGCTGATACATTCTTTTCCGTTGTCATTATATCTGCTTCATCCCAGTTAATTTCGTGACCAGTCTCTTGCGCATGCTCCGCGATTGCGTTCGTGGTCACTTTTCCTTTTCGTACATCGTACTGATGTTCTTTCAGGCGTCTCTTTCAGGCGTCTTCAGGGGAAACGAAAGACTTCAAGAGACGCCTGAAAGAACATCAATACGATGTACGAAAAGGAAAAGTGACCACGAACGCAATCGCGGAGCATGCGCAAGAGACTGTTCACGAAATTAACGGGGATGAAGCAGATATAGTGACAACAGAAAAGAATGTATCAGCCCACCGAAATCTCGAGTCATTAATCATCCAGACTACGCCCAACACAATAAATAAGAATGACGGCACGTTGCACTCTATCTATGCGAAATGCCTCAAAACGATAGTAACCGCTACAAAAAGCCCGGGACGTCCAGCTGGTTGCTCATTGTGAACAAGGGAGCCGTAGCGCTCCCGAAACGTCATTTTTTGTTGACCTTGGTCAGTGACCAGTGAACCTCATCAAGCTATGCGGGATAGAGTGGCATGTTGGCCACATAGTAGACCCCAGGGTATCATCATCATCATCATCATCATCAGCCTTACTACACCCACTGCAGGGCAAAGGCCTCTCCCATGTCTCTCCAATTAACCCTATCCTTTGCCAGCTGCATCCACCCTTTGCCTGCAAACTTCTTATTCTCATCCGCCCACCTAAACTTCTGCCGCCCCCTGCTCCGATTACTTTCTCTTGGAATCCACTCCGTTACCCTTAAGGACCAGCGGTTATCTTGCCTTCGCATTACATGCCCTGCCCAAGCCCATTTCTTTCTCTTGATTTAGACTAGGATGTCATTAACCCGTGTTTGTTCCCTCACCCACTCTGCCCGCTTCCGATCTCTTAACGTTACACCTAACATTTTTCTTTCCATGGCTAGCTGCATTGTCCATAACTTAAGCTGAACTCTTTTCGTTAGCCTCCACGTTTCTGCACCGTAGGTGAGTACCGGTAAGATTATGCTGTTGTACACTTTCTTCTTGAGGGAAATTGGTAAACTGCCACTCATGATCTGCGAGAATTTGCCATATGCGCTCCACCCCATTCTTATCCTTCTAGTTATCTCCCAGGGTATATGCAGGCATATATCGCGGGGGGTGGGGAAGGTGTTCGTTTGGAGTTACAACCACGCAACCTCTTCAGGTTTTGTTAGAGAAATATGTGCGGAGGGATGTAAAAGTCTACCTAAGTGGTAGTGCATGGTTATGTCATGAAATGTAACCATACGATCTCTCGCCGTTCGCAGGATGGGCGACACCACGTCCTGGTCGACGAATCCTCGGGCATGATTGTAGGCAGCCTTGTTCTCTGGATTGGTCGAGTGCGCAGGGACCCAGATCAGTTGGATCGGGCGGAGTTGGTCCTTGGTGGAGTGGAGGAGAGATAGGGTGACGGAGGAGACCCGGCCTTTGGCGAAATTGCGAATCGGAGATTTAGAGTCACTGAAGATGCTTTCTGCAGAGGTGGAGACCATCGCCAAGTCTATGGCCACCTCCTCGGCCTCTCCAGACGTTCTGACGGGAATGGAGCACACAGCCAACGGCCGTCCACAGTAGTGTACAACCATGAGCGAAAAAGAACCACGATTGGGGTATGAGGAACGGCTTGCCAAACGGAGATGCTAGACTGCCAAGCGTAATAGACGGCGCATAGCCGCCGAGATGGTGCCCAATGTCACTCATTGATAAACATACAGTGACAACAACAAGCTCAGCCAGGGAAACATACCTCTCGTTAAGTATATCCTGGCTTTGAAGAAGCAGGCTGCGCATTCGAAAGAAACAAACACAGAAAAAGGCCAAGAAGACGGAAAGAGCGCAAACTATCAACTGAGTTTATTTGTGTGAAGGTGCCTTATATATGCAGAATCGCAGCAAAAAAGACAAGGGGAATGAGAGAGGGGAGAGGGGGGCAAAGCCAGTCATTTCTTGATTAACAAGATGTGCGCAGAAAATTCTTCTTCTTGTACAATTTGACAGAAGTGTCGCTTATACATTTATCGCCGTTTCCTTTTATCTGGTAGGTCTTCAAAATCGCACGCGCTGTTTAGTTAATACAATTTCCTAGAATTTTTATCGTCTTAAGCAGAGGCTCGCATCCACTGCGGGCAAGGCAATGAGCGGGCAGATTCCCTCCTTCTTTATTTCAAATTGATCGGCATGTTCCCTTGCGCGTTCATTCACGCAACGGCCTGTTTGTCCTACGTAGGTGCCTCCACACTTGAGCGGGATTTCATGAACCACGCACGTGGCACATATGACAAACTTTTCAGCATGTTTCATGCTGCATCCACTGCCTCTAGCTCCTTGGTTACCGATTTTCGGGCACAAGCCTGCGAGTTTCTGTGGGGCAGAAAATACGACAGGGACACCGTGCCTCTTGGCCTCTTTTTTTAAATTGTGCATTACTTTGTGTATATATGGTTCCACCACGATCTTCTTTTCTGGCAGCGGCTCATTCGTGCTACCTTGATCTCTTCTTTTTATCTTCTTAAGAAGATTCTCGGCCACAGCTGTTATGACGTCGCAGGGGAAGCCGGCCGAAAGCAGCCTTTCAATTTGGTTACTAAAGCTGATATGCATTGCTTGCTGGCATGACTTGGTAAGAGTAGCTCTTTCTATGCTCGTGGCGCGTAGTACCAGCAGGCATGTTGTAAGCCGGCGTTCAGGTTAATATTTAAAAACTTCAACGATCCATTAGAAGGAAGTTCATGCGTAAAGGTCAAGCCTCGCCCATACTGTATTAAGACAGTTATTATTCTACTCACTGAATTATTGTGGGTCAATGTTATTTGTTTGGATAAAACAATGAAAAAATCGTCAACATATCTAAAGCACTTCAGTACTTTCAGATTAGCAAACTCGTCATTTAGGGAGCGGTCAATGGCGGCTAAAAATATGTTACTAAGAACAGAGGCAACGCAAGAACCGATACAAATTCTTTGTCGTTGAATGTAAAAGTTGTCTTTAAAAGATATGAAGGTGACTTTCAAATAAAATTCGAGCAAAGACATGAAGCCTTCTGCTGATACCGCACCTGAGTTTTGAAAGCCTATTATCCCAATTCTTTAAATGCAATCTCGGACAGCTAAAACAACCCTTGATGCTGCGTTGAATAAAACAAATCCTCAACATCTACAGAAAAGGCATAGCTGATATGGCCACTGGAATTGGTTTGGTTTATGGGGGTTTAACGTCCCAAAGCGACTCAGGCTATGAGAGACGCCGTAGTGAAGGGCTCCGGAAATTTCGACCACCTGGGGTTCTTAAACGTGCACTGACATCGCACATTACACGGACCTCTAGAATTTCGCCTCCATCGAAATACGACCGCCGCAGGCGGGATCGAACCCGCGTCTTTCGGGCCGGTAGCCGAGCGCCATTACAACTCAGCCGTGGCGGCTGGTCACTGGAATTGAAGAAGGCTACTACATCAGTCGAGTTCTTAGTATAAGAAGCGTCTTCAAGTTGTAAAGCATTGAGGTGCTTCAGTAAAAACTGGCTTATTAGGAACTGCCATGATCCCTCCTCACTAACGATTGTTCTAAACGGCATTGAGTCCTTGTGCGTTTTTGCAGCGAAGAATACAGACAGCGCTATCGTTTTACATGCAGTTATTGAGCTAGCGAGCTTGGACAGTCTAAGGTCACGGCACAAAGCAGCGGCTCTGCTCTTGATCCTTGCAGCGCTAGGTTTCACACAGACGAAGTTCTTTGCGATAACTTGGTCCGCCTTTCGTTGAAAACTTTATCGTGTAGTACGACAAATCCTCCCTTATTGTCTGCCTTAAGCAAGCAAGCGCAATTCGTTTTGCTTGAAGAACGAGACCACCCTTTTGGTTGGGTCTTTGGCATGCTTGGTAGACGCCGTGTTGACCGCCTTGGTCAAAGCTTCTACACCTTCCAGCAGGCATCTTTCTTGGTCTTCTTGGTCAGCCTAGCTTGAGATCCGCCGGTTGATTGCTAGCAGGCCGTGGGCTGGAAATACCGGCTCAACTACAGGCGGTTTTTAGATATTAACCTGAACGTCGGCTTACAACATGCCTGCTGGCACTACGCTCCACAAGCAAGGAAAGAGCTACTGCCGTATGATTCCGCGCATTCGAAGGTAGTCCAGACAGCAATTGCAAGCTCGTGCCTGGAATCAGCTCTTACCAAGTCATGCCCGCATGCAATGCATATCAGCTTTAATAACAAAATTGAAAGGCTGCTTTCAGCCGGCTTCCCCTGCGACGTAATAACAGCTGTAGCCGAGAATCTTCTTAGGAAGAAAAAAAGAAGAGATCAAGGTAGCGCGAATGAGCCGCTGCCAAAAAAGAAGACCGTGGTGGTGCCATATATACAAAAAGTGGCGCACAAATGTAAAAAAAGTGGCCAAGAGGCACGGTGTCCGTCGTATTTTCTGCCCCACAAAAACTCGCAGGCTTGTGCCCGAGAATCAGTAACCAAGGAGCTAGAGGCAGTGAGTGCTGAAACGTTTGTCAAATGTGCCAGGGGCGTGGTTTATGAAATCTCGCTCAAGTGTGCAGGCGCCTAAGTGGGACAAACAGGCCGTTGCGTGAATGAACGCGCAGTGGAACATACCCGATAAATTCGAATTAAAGAAAGAGCGAATCTGCCCGTTCTTTGCCTTGCCTGCAGTGGATGCGAGCCTCTGCTTAAGAAGATAAAAATTCTAAGAAAAAGTAACAACAAAACAGCGCGTGAGCTTCTGAAGGCCTACCACATAAAAGAAAACGGCGATAAATGTATAATCGACACTTCTGTCAAATTGTACAAGAAGGAGAAGAATTTTCTCGGCACATGTTGTTAATCTGGAAATGACTGGCTTTGCCCCCCTCTCCCCTCTCTCATTCCCCTTGTCTTTTTTGCTGCGATTCTGCATATATAAGGCACCTTCACACAAATAAACTCGGTAGATAGTTTGCGCTCTTTCGTCTCCTTGGCCTTTTGCTGTGTTTGTCTCTTTTGAATGCGCAACGTGGTTCTTCAAAGCAATGCGCCAACTAGCCCAACAAGACTTCCTTCTAAGTACATCCTGGCATAGCCGAGCTAATCCACTGCCAATTTTTCTTCTAGTTATTTCCCTCTCAAAATCCGGATCAGCGGCCACTACCAGACCTAAGTGTACAAACTTCCTTACCACTTCCAGCACCTTGATATCAAATACGAACTGCTGTTCCTCTGGGAGACTGTTTATCATTAGTTTGATTTTCTGCATGTTAAATTTGAGACCTACCGTTCTGCTCAGCCCTTTGTACGCGCGGTTATTTATGCAGTGCGACAATCTGTAGGAAGTACACTTGATGAAAGCCGACAGTTACCGAAACCAATGCGCATAGAACCATATTTGTAGGCTCTTTATTTTCTAAGTTCGTTTTATTTATCAGCTGGAAATTATTAGAAAAGCTGTTTTATCGCTAACAGATTATTGGTAGGAAAGTAGAAGAAAAATCAACCACATATCACCAGTGGGGCCTCAACCCACGACCTCCGATTTAGTCTAGGCATCCTGTGCTCTACCAACCGAGCTACGGTGGCGGCTGCCCAATCTTAAACTGCCGGGGATATTCCTCTGACGTGTAACCTAACCTTGCCGGCGTTCACCAACGCCACCCTCGTGCAGAGCAAGGGGCGTAGTACGTCCTCCAATACCGCAAGGGTCACGTAGAACGTGATCAAACAGTGAGGGCGGAAGCTATGCGGAACCCTCATATGCTACCCATGACATCAAAACTGCCAGAACCGAAATCAATGCGAAGATATTGAGAAGAGAATGGAAGAAAAATTATGGGTTCGTTTTGACATACACATGAGGGAATCAGTCACTGACACTAAAGAGCATACAGGAGTGTTAGATGGTATATTTTTTCTGACGAGTGTTGTTGTCTGATAGCTTGATTAGAAAGTAGAAAAAACACATGCAGCCGTTGTAATCCGAACCCACGACCACGAATGAGTGGTTTCATGGCTTTGTGCGGTTAGTCCCAGAGCGACTCAGGCAATGAGGGACGCCGTATAGGAGGGCTCCGGAAATTTCGACCAAATGGTGTTTTATGAGCGTTAGCTCTTACTCATCACGTTTCCAGATTTCGTGGGGTCCGCTACCGGATGGATGGATGGATGGATGGTAGGTACGAGCGTCCCCTTTTGAAACGGGGCAGTGGTAGTTGCCACCAGGCTCAGTTTTTTTTCCTTTATATTTAACTCAGCTGTAAGGCGCTAATAAAATTCACCATTTTCTTTAAAATACGTCTCCCTACATTTTAAAACTTATGTCACCTCTCTGCTTTTGAGCCACCAATCCTTTAATCGCTTTTTCTAATTTCCACCGCAGATTTATTTACATGACTATTGTTATCTCTAAACCCTAAGGCCTCAGGAACAGTGACTGTGCCTTCATCGACATCGGGATGGATACCATCACATTTTAGAGAGGTGTTCTATTGTTTCTACAGATTTAACCACACACAGAACATGTGTCGTCGTCTTCGTTAAATTTCTTTTTTTAGCTACGTGTTCTAAGACACCCTGACCTAGCTTCAAAGAGGAGGGCACTGCCTCTTGAGTTATCATAAAACGTTTCCTTGCTGATCTGCCTTTTCCAGCATCGATATAGTTCTACACTATGCTTTTTTTCATTGAATCTATCCAATTTTTAACTTCGACGCTTTTAACCTGTCGTTTAATGCTCTTTCTTTATCCTTCCTCGTCTCTGGCAAACTTACTGGCCAGCTTTCTAGTTCGTTTCCGCCACTGTGTGTCAACGCTCTTTCTGTACAGGTATTTAAATACCTCAGCTGTCCACCTGTTATCGTCCAATTTCCTCAGGCGTCCTTTGTATAGTACATTACTCTGAGCTTCCCGTGCTTCGAACGTTGCCCAGCCCATATCCCCCTATACTACCTCGTTTGGGGTTTTCCCGTGGGCACCTAGTGCTAATCTCCCAACAGTTCTCCGATTTACTGCTAATCGCGACTGAACTTCAGCCCTTAAGCATAGAACCGATTTCCCGACAGTAAGCCCCGGCACCATTATTCCTATACCTCTGAAGACTTCATACCTGTTGTACCCCCACAGTGCCCTATGTTCCATTATCCCGGCATCTCTTCGCCCTTTTGCTATGAGAGACTGTTCGTGCTTTTCCGGGTACATATGCCTTTGTTTACCCATACCCCGAGATATTTGTATTCGACCACTCGGGGTATTTCATGGCCTTGCATTGTAAGCTCCTGATCAGTTGCATTCGGCCACTCGGGGTATTTCATGGCCTTGCAGTGTAAGCTCCTGATCACTTGCACCGTTGAAAACCCTCACCACTGACTTAGTTGCGCTAAAATTGAAACCTAGACTGTCTCCTTCGTCTCCGCAGCATTTCACCAAAGTTTGCAAATCTACCTGGCTATCTGCTAAGAGTACAATATCATCCACATACATTAAACCCGGTAGTAGTTGCTCAGCAACCTTTCCGCCTAATGTTTACGACATATCATAACCTAGATTGCTTCCTTGTAGCCTTCTTTCCATGCTTATCATACAAAGCATGAATAGCAGCCGTGATAGAGGACAACCTTGATATAATCCTTTGTGTACCTGGACAGTTGTGCTCTTAATTCCTTACCATGGTGTTTAAACTTCATTTTCTCGATATATTTCCTGTAGAAAATTAATTACCTCATGACCGACACCTTCACCTTTTAATAGGTTCCACAGGAGTTCCCTGTTCACGTTGTCGTATGCAGCGCTTATGTCCAGGAAGGCTAAATACAGAGGTCTGTTTTCCGCCTTAGCTATTTCTATGCACTGGGTAAGCACGAACTGGTAATCATCTAAGCGCCTACCACTTCTGAACCCGTTCTGAAGTTCTCCGAGTATTCTATTACTTTCTACCAATGACTACATATTTATTTTCACCGCCTGCATTGCCAGCCGGTATGTAACTGATGTTATCGTAATCGGTCGGAAGGATTTTATGTTCGTCTTATTGCCTTTTCCTTCATAAATCAAATTCATATTACTCTGTTTCCAGCTGTACGGAATTTGCCGATTCGTTATGACTTCCTCGAATAGTTTTATCAGCGTTTCCTTGTTTCTTGGGCCAAGTTTATTAATTAGCTTTATTGGAATTTCGTCGATCCCTGCGGACGTACATCTTGGAATATTTGCTTTCGCTTTTTTCCAGTCAAGATTCGTCAGTTCCACGCTGTTTTCTATTGTGCTGTCCTGTGTTGCTCTCTCATTTGGGGTGATTACTCTATCGTCTTTCTTAAATAACTCAGCTATAACTGATGAAATGTAGTTCACAGCTTCATCTCCCTCTAAACATTTTCCCTCGGTATCGTGAATCTGTTCCTGATTTTTGTGATTCTCTTTGCCCAGGCAGCTTATATGGTTCCAGAATTTTCTTGGCCCCCCCTTTAGTTGCATCGCGAACTTCAGCCAGCCAGCGATCAGAGGACTGCTTTATTTTAGCCTGGACGAGGACGTGCGCTTGCTGTTTCTTTTGTCGATAAGATACCCATTTTCGGCCTATTTCCTCTTCAGATAACTGCGCCCTCTTTGCTTCTTTGTGTTCCCGTGATGCCAACCGTCGTTTTTCGATGGCCTCCCTAATTTCCTTATTACACCAACTTCGTGGCTTCCTCTTCCCTCTCCTGCGGGTTACTCCTTTTACTTGTTTTATTTTTGTAATAATGAGTAGTTATATCTTTTGATAATCCCACTTTTCCATGGGATGTATCTCTATTGCTTCCTCTATGCAGGCCGCTATTTGCGCTATTTGTTCGTCATTAAATTTTGGCAATCTTTCTGACTCCCCTTCATTTTTCATTTGAGCAGGGCTCCGAACTGTAGACTAATCCACTTATGATCACTACATCACTACTGAGGCTGTACTTCATCTCTTCGTCTATTTTCATTATTGCGAGCTTGCTATACCTAACCTGTGAGATTAAGCAGTAGTCAATGGTCGTTTGCCTGTTACGGGATTCCCACGTGATTCGTCCCTCCCACTTAGTTTCTCTATTAACAATAACTAGGTTGTGTCGTTCACAGCAGTCTAGCATCAACTTCCCGTTACAATCTGTGTTTCATCCAGATCCTTGATGTGGCCATTTATGTCCCCCAACAGAATAATATCGACGCCTTCTCCAAACTGCTTTATATCGTCATTGAGACACCTGACTAGACCGGTGTTCTCTTGCCCGCATTTGTCCCCTGTTCCTAAGTAAACTACTACTAGCCATGTCGTTTTACCGGCAATTGTACCCGATACCCAGACATGTTCTTTGCAAGTTGACTTTATCCTTTGCCAATTTGTTCCTTGATATATCAGCATACCTACTCCTTCTCTTCCTCTCCGCTGTTCTGTTTCTCCCTTCGCAGACGTAGCCACATATAAATGGTGGGTCGTCTAGATCCCTGAGATGTGTCTCGCATAGCGCGAATACACCTACTTCTTCGTCCTTCAACTGCTGTTCTATCTCTAACCACTTCGCACTCTTTCTACCGCCTTGCATGTTTATGTACCTGATCCTGGTGTTAAATTTCTTTTTTGTAGTTTTCTTCCTGGACCTCCTAGTGACCATTTTATTGGCGCCCGCCTCCATTGCTGCACTATCTACTTTGCTTCTACCAACCCATATGCCCTCAGACCCAGTGGACCCCGTAAAAAAGCTACTGCCCGGCCTGCCAGGTGCCACCCGATCTCGGCTCCTAGCCTTGCATTAAAGTGGATGCCATCTCGTGTAAAGCCTCCGCCAAAGCCTGCTCTATGGACTTCCCTGTTTATGTCTGCCTCTGCAAGGCCTTTCTCCTGGCTTAACTTCCTTATCTCCTGATTAACCACCACAACGTTCTTGCCAATTTCTCCGTTCCGTCCTTGCACTTCTGGCACTGTGCACACCACGATCTGGACTTGATGTGCTATCGCCCTTAAATCATCAACTCCCTCCGCTAATCTTTCCACTACTTTTGCGGCCTCACCATTCAAGACATGAATTAACCCCGCCGCTTCCTGGAAGTTAGCTTGTTCCCTTTCTCTCCATCTCCTCCAGACTTTCTAGCTGCCACGTGTGCGTAGTTGTTCCTGTCTGAACCTGCCTGACCTAATTCCTTATCGCTGTCCATGCCAGCGCAGGCCCCATCCACGTGGCTGGCGCTGTAATTTCCGCCAAAGTGGCTTCGTTTGGCGGTGTCAGCAATTTTTGCCTCCAACACTTGACTAAGCTGTTCTTGAAGTTTCCGCTTCTCTGTCCTCTCTACCTGCAGCTCTTTTTCTAGGGCATCCATACGTAGCGCTAGGCTGGTGTTCGCTTCGTCAGCCCTGTCCAGGCGGGCGCTTATACGCAGCATTTGCAAATAAAGTCCGCGCCTTCGGCCTCCTCCTCAGATTCGACACTTCAAATCAACGACGCCTCACTCCTTGAATTTAACCTTCAGTTGCTTGACGATCTTATCAGCACTCTATTATAACTACCACAAAATGCTACAAAAGAAAAAACCATGTGCAACCACGTGCTCAAATAAAAGTCTACCTACCTCCAAAGCCAATCACCTAGAAAGGAATACGAACTACCTGTCTAAACCAGTTAAATCAGAAATGAGCCCTGCAAATCTTCAGCTGCCGGCCGGAAAAGGCCCGGTCGTTAGGTCCCTGACCTGCTCTTTCGCGAACCCTTCACCTAACTAGCCTAGATCTAAAACTAGCCTAAATCTAAGCACTCAAAATATGAAAGGAAAGAACTCATCGATTTGTCGTAGTCACGGCGCTCTCGCAGTCCGTCAGGTCCCGTTACCGCGCGTAGTCCGAAGAGCATCGAAACAAACGTCCGCACCGCACAGCTGTCAACTACCCTGAGATCACAGCGCCGTTTATGTCAGCAACTAGAATGCAGCACATCCCGCGTTGAGAGTTGTAGCGCTATCTACAAGAGCATTGTAGAAACCACCACCTGCTGCATGCCACTGATGACGTCACAATCCAATATCGTGGATGGAGGTTGAACTACGACGTTAGGGGACGAAATGGCTGCATAATTTGTTTCTCGAATCTAAGATGGCGTCCATTGAAGTTAGTTATACTCTCCCATCCCTTTCCCTCCCTCACTCGCCCACCGCACCCCAGCACCCCAAAAGCAAGCATTCCACAACGGGTCGGAAAACTGTCCCGGTAGGGGACCGCTATTACATGCACATTCGTTCCGCTATATATACTCCGACAAAAAGGGGCACCCATCCGGGGACAGTTGTGCATTGAATTTGGTAGGCATCTAAAACCCACTGGGCTGTGGTATAGAAATAAAACCACAACTAAATAATAGGGAGACATTGTGCACATGCAACTACTAATTGAAGCGTTACCATATCACACCGCAGACCGAATTCTTGCCCACCTTGATCCCCCAAACGAAGCAAATTCCATTTGGGACGTATATTCAAGGGGCGTAACTCGAGAACGGGCAACGTGCATTGTAATTTCTCTGACAGATGGCGCAAGGCGTCGATGGCTCCGCTAGGCGGAGTGCGTGCACGCGTAGCCGAGCATGGTGGCAATTCATTCCGTTTCAAAGGGGACGTTCTTATGTTCCATCCATCCATCAATCCATCCGTAACGAGCCGTCTCCCTCAGGCGCTCCTCTTGGATGCGCTCGTTTTGCCGATACGTTGACTACCACAGTGTGTTTGAAGAAGGACATGGATGATCCCAAACCATCGACATATTATACCGTGGCCGAAGAAGATCAGGGAAATAAGTGCAACAGATTAGATATACTCGTATACTTCCGAGAACGCTGGGCGGCCGAAACCTCCCTTTAATCTCATTCATATCAATTCTAGTAACCCCAAACAGTTAACGCTCGTTACTTCAACGTCTTCCAAACGGTGGCGGCCTTTTTTTTTAACGTGCTCGGACATCGCACAGTACACGAGCCTCTAGCATTTCGCCTCCATCGATATGTGTCCGCCGCGGCCGGGTTCAAACACGCGTCTTTTGGGTCAGCAGCCGAGCACCACAATCCCTAAGCCACCACAGCGGCGAGAACAAATAAAAAAAAACACTTCCCTATGATGCTTGGTTTCGAAGACTCTGGGCGAGGTTGGCGCTGGGGAACGAAGTCATGGGTTACGGGCCTACCAATGAAATATGGCTGTTTTTCTTTTACTTTCTAACCAGTTATAGCGCACAGTGACGCTGCAAAGCGGAGGCGCTAAGATCGGCGTTCCCAACGGAAGAAAGAAGAAAACAAACATGAACGGCGCGTGCTCGGTGCGCATACCCGGCACGGGCTGTTCGGTGCTAAAAGCCTGCTACGCTGGTCCTCTTGCTGTGGCGCTCCGCTGCGAGCCCGCAAATTACCTGCAGTGGTGACTCCGGCCTAAGAAATGGCCGACGTCAGCTACCTTTTGCTCTCAGGCGATCTTTTGCATGACGCTACCTTGCACCCACGGGACCTCGGTGCTATCCAGCTCCGCCTTCCAACATTCTGGCCCAAGCATCCGCAGATCTGGTTCGCCCAGGTGGAAGCCACCTTCCATCTGCAACAGGTCATCTCGGAGGCATCTTGGTTTCATCAATTACTTTCCAACCTGCCTCCTGAGGTGGCTCAAGAGGTGGGGGACGTCATCGTTGGACCGTTGGGCGATGCCCCATACCAGCGACTTAAGCAGCGCCTTCTGCACCGAAATACGGCGTCCGAGAGAGCGCGCCTCGAGCAGCTGCTCACCTGCTAAGAGCCTTGGAGACCGCCGTCCTTCCCAGCTGCTCACTACCATGGGGCAGCTCCTGTGCGAAAGCAACGCCCACTCGAACGGCGTACTGTTGAGGGAGCTCTTCCTGCAGCGCTTGCCGCTGTACACCTGCCTCGTCTTGGCTGCTGTGGGATACATGATCCTTGACCGCCTCGCCCAGATAGCTGATCGAGTCCACGACGTGTCTTTTTTTTTCCGTCGCCGCCCTCTCTTCTGCACCACGGTCCTCCAAGGTTTCATGGATAGGGGCCCGGATCGACCAGCTCGCCACTTCTCGCGATGCCCTTCGGACATCCTCTCATGGCCAGCACGTTTTCTCCGCAAGTCCGCGCCGCCGTTTGTTTTCGCCGATCGGTCCGCGCTCGTCCGGTCAACGCAACCAGCGTATTTGCTGGTATCGCCGAACTTACCAGCCCCGCGGCCGCCACTTCACTCCACCATGCAACTGGCCAGGAAACGCGCTGCGAAATCACTGACGCGGCATGTGACCCCGCCCATCACTCCGGCCGGCTTTCCGTACTCATGGACCTCATTTCCGGGCCTACGCTTCCTCGTCGACACAGGCGCCGAAGTCAACGTACTGCCGTCCTCCAAGGCTGAGCGTACTTCCAAGTCACCTGGACCTACTCTCTGTGCTGCCAACTCAACCTCCATCGCCACGTATGGTCTCCAGCTCTTACTGTGGCCTGCGGCGCACATTTCGATGGGTCTTCATTGTCGCTGACGTCCATCAACCTATCCTCAAATCCGATTTCCTGACGCATCTTGATCTGGGCGTCAGCATGCGTCGCCATCATCTCATCGACACCACGAAGTGCCTTTCCATCACTGGCGCTATATCGGCTATCGCTTGCACTGGCATCTGCACGCTGATCCCGTCCTGCCTGTATACCCAAGTCCTCGCAGACCTTCCAGAGGTCACGAGGCCTTGTAATCATCATCCGCACAAGCATAGTATAACCCACCACATTGTCACGCGTAGTCCACCCGTCGCAGCTCGTCCGCGCCGCCTCTCCGGTGAGCGTCTGGTGATTGCTAAACTGGAATTCGACCACATGCTCCAGCTGGGTACTATTCTCCCTTCGTCCAGCACTTGGGCCTCACCACTCCATCTGGTGCCCGAGAAAGAAGCGGGTGACCGGCGTCCGTGCGGCAACTACCGCCCGGGTCTCAATGCTCGCAATGACCACGAAAGCTATCCCCTTCCACACATTCAAGACTTAAGTGGACATCTGGAAAGATGCAAGATCTTTAGTAAAGTGGACCTTGTCAAGGTGTACCATCGAATCCCCGTTGAGCCGGCCCATCTCCCGAAGACGGCCCTCACTACACCCTTCGGCCAGTTTGATTACGCGCGCATTCCCTTTGGGCTACGCCAAGCAGTTCAAACTTTCCAAAGATTCATTGTTGAAGTGAGGCGCGGAATCCGGGCTGTATTTTCCTACATCGATGACATCCTCGTCGCGAGTCGTCCTCCACAAGATCACGAGTGTCATCACCGGGAACTCTTTCAACGTTTCAATGCCTACAACGCCGCCGTAAAATCCCTACAATCTTTGAGTGATTACACAATTAAGTTAATAATTTCCAACTGATCAACAAAACAAATTTAAATATAAAGAGAAAGTATACAAACACTCTTCTGTGCTCATCGGTTTGTTGTTATGTGTATGTCATGACGAGCCCCGTTCCCTTGTCTGCTCAATCTGCAGGAAGCGCCGATGCGATCGTCCGCCTGGGAGACAGCTTGATAGACGTATTTTTGACATCGCGTTGGACCGGAGCTTCTCGCTAACTATCCCTGCTTGCTCTGATGTGAGCAAGAGTTGATTTTAAATCACTTTGTCCGGAAGTATGTTCGATTACCATTCGCATTAATTTAAACGGCCAAATTTTTAATCACTAGCGACAGCGTCTAATGCTGCTGCCACCTAAACCATTTATCTGCCATATGGATCACACCGGTGCTTCCCGTTGATTGTATGCGCGTCCTTTGATGTAAGAAATAGTCGATTTCTGGTCATTGTTTTCAGAAGTACACAGGACGCCATTTGATTTCGCTAAAACTTGTGAATTCGCTCTCCATGACCGCTGAAACCGCACACACAAACCCTGTGGACTCGCTAGGCCCACTCGCCGCAGAAGGGGGTCGTAGTTGATTAAAATGAATTGAGTAAGCGCTTATGGTTGGTGAAGTGTGCACATATGAAAAGCATCCGCTCGTTTTGCTTATTTCCAATACGGATGAGGAAGACACATGGATAGGTAATGCCTGCCGTCGCCTCATAAGCGCCAAGTTTTTGCGCAGCCGCCGATCTGCCAAGGACACGAAGGATGCCCGTCCGCCGATTGGATTTGTCGGTGTCTTGGTTTTAAAAACATGTCACACTTCCGTGATATGCGGCTGTTGATCGTGCTGGTGTCGTCGTCGGACAACTGTGACCGCGCAGACCGCTCACGTCGTCCTTGTATGAAAACGTGCTGCAGCTTTCGAGTGCTTTGGAAATTGTCTAGCGCCGCGGCAGTCTGAATTCCATTCTGAGCCTTCATGATTGCCATTCGACTGAGATGGCACTGGAACGCATCCGTATAGCATGGGTATAAGCAGGTTACGCAGCAGAACTGTGCAATCATTAATTGGGTCGCACGGAAATGGCAACAGAAGTGCCGTCACAAAAGAACGATCTGATCATTTTTTTTGCGCATGCAGAATCCAGCCAGCCTAGGCGTCGCGAAAACAAGCACGCCAATTCTCAGCCCTCTAGCAATAATGCCGAAGGGTCCCTTAGAGCTTCTGAGATTTTCAGTGGACCCTGCACCCGGTGCAAGAGATTGCTGAGCTCATCTCGCGCAATTAACTGAGCACGAACACCATCATAAGCGGCGGAAGGATCCGGACATTTTTGCGCATGCAGACTCCATATGGGCTTTGTTTACGAGCAGCCCCACGAAACGGGAATTGTGCTTGTAGAAATAGGCAAGTAATCTTCACCTAGACCAAAGGCCACGCCTTCACATAGTCACCTGAAGTGTTGAAACCCTACTGTAGCTTAGAGTTATGCAACGCTCTCTCTAGGCTATTATACGTTTACCTCCAGACCTTGCGGACTTTTAAGTGACATGTACATAAATGGCATTGTCCTTACCCGCGAGGTAGCAAATGTCATGAACTATGCAGAGGACACTAGCGTTTTTATAATCAAACCCATATACAGGCCTTATTAACACCGCGAACATTTTACTAATCGATCTCTCTAAGTGGTGCCAGGACAACATTATAAAAGTAAACTCCAAGAAAACACAAGCATTCATCTTTCAGACAAAAGGTACGTGTCTTCCAAAAACGCATACGATATCATATAAGGCAACCAATACAGTGGTTGTTAGTTCAGTAAAAGTACTTGGCGGACATTTCACCGGCACATTGAAATGAGACGCTCACGTGGAGTTTTTACTGGAGACATTAAGCCCCTAACAGGTATCTTACATCGAACACGTTACCTTCTACACATGTTAGCAAAGTTGATCATTTACAATGCACTGTTTCCCTCACAAGGAAATTATTGAAATTTTGTATGGGATACATCAGCTTCTTATCTTTCTAAAATACTACTCATGCAAAAAAAAAACAATACGTGCTATGCTGACGTGCCCTATACCTCACACAACGAATGCCTTTTCAGCAAGTACAACATACCAAAAAGCAAACTTCCCTACGAACGAATTCTGTTACGCACCTTCTACTTCCACCTAAAGGATTTAGCAACGTAATAACGAACATAGCAAACCTAAAGAAAATGTGCGCACATATGACACGCAGCGCTGAAAAATGGTTCATTTGTGTTTCGAGAACAAATTACGGTCATCATATAGTACCAAACGCCTTGCCACGACTACTAAATTTTTATTTAGAAGTCGGAATTGACATCTGAACCTTGACGCCATCGGAGCTAATCTCTCTTGTGAATTCAATCATTTAAATCATCGCGATACATATAACCATGTTGTGTTGTTTTTCTTTCGTTAAAGTGCTCTTCGACACCCATCTGCCAATATGTACAGGCGGCTAAGAACCGCTCAAGCTGCCAACAAGCAGCTTTTACTTTTTTTACTTTGGCCTGTTCCGTTTCCTGGTAAATGGACATAAATAAATGAAATGAAATGATATATTGATTAGCTCTTTGGAGGTGTTTTGAGGTGTTTTCTAGCTGCGCTAATGTAATGATAGTGTCGGCTAGGAGAGGTCTTATCTAACTATAGAAGTGGTTAACACGTTTTGTATCTGTGGTAATAGAATGGTGTAAAATGAAAGACACTTTACAAAGAGCCCGTACTCGATGTCTCAGAACCGATGAGAACTCAGTTTGAAGAAAATACATCTTGCAACCTCGGGAAGATAGCTACTTCTATTGAGGATTTGGGAAAGAATTGTTGCTGTGCTGTCTATTTCCCCTTTTGTCGGATATTTGGCCTGTTGTCTGCCTTTTAAAGGCATGTTTGTTCTTAGCAGAAATCTATATACCGGTCATGAGATGGCACAGCAGTTTCTATTGCGCTCTTGATATGGAAAATTTTGTTACAAAAGAAACTGCTGTGCCATCTCGTGCAGTAACATTCTGGTACCTAGAGCTGTGCTATGAGCATACATGGCTTTCATCTCCAGACGGGGAGAATAATGGCAGACAAGATGTGCAAGAGAGAGTACAGCAACAAGTTTTCCCACGGCACACATATTTTTCTATGCAAGGCATTTGTATTTTCTCCAAACAGAGTTGTTATACCTCGTGAGACATCAAGCAGGGATTCTTAGGAAACTGCCTTTAACTTTGCCTGCTGCGTAAGTATATGTAATATGTGCAAAGGCTACATACACCTACAATGCTCGCTGTGAGACGAAAGCTTTGGGAGGGCAGACGGCCTCAGTTCAGTCTTAGTAGAGCTTCAAATACAATTCGCACTAAAGATATAAAGAGAAACAGCGCGGTTGGGCCTCTATGCAGGCACTGTTCTCAGTGAAAAAGTAGAAAAGACCAGTTAAATAATTCAACCTTGGATTGTCTCTTGCTCCCTAAGCCTGAGGGCGATAAAACGTTGAATACAAACACATAACAATTCACCTCAAGCTAACAAGAAAGCTTCACATAGAAGGAATAGAATTTACTCTGCAAGGCCTTCAAGAGAAAGAACTGGTAGCTTGATTCGGTTTTAAAGGTGTAATGTCCCAAAGCAACACATGTTATGAGGGGCGCCGTAGTGAACGTCTAGAGGAATTTCTAACCACCCGGAGTTCTTTAAAATGCACTGACATCGCACAGTCACGAGCCTCTAGAGTTTCACCTCCATCGGAATATGACTGTCGGGGCCTAGATCGAACACGCGTATTTTGGGTCAGCAACCGAGCGCCATAGCCACTGAGGCACAGAGGCGGCAGGAACTAACGCGCTTGCCCGGGTTTAGGCGCTCGTCTACTGAGCAGGAGTACACGGATTTGAACCTGACTGCTGCTGTTGAAAGTAGGCGGCGACATCGACGTTAACTTCATCGCTAACGTAGGCAAGCATGGCGTCTAGCGTGGTCGTGGACTCTTTTCCATTGACGAGCATATATAAAACATACGTATGTAGACGTATACAATGTAAGGCAAGAGGACGCCCCAGATCTTGTGTTCGTTATCTACATACGTGACGAGCATGCCAGCTATCATTTTGTACAGGCGGTGCGTTGGCCTACGGGTGGTATGCAGTTGACCTCTGATGGCTTGTTTGGCTGTAGCGCAGGATGACTTCCATCTGTTCCGCCGTGAACGCCGTTGCTCTGTGGCGACAGTCTTCTGCACTGCAGCGTTGTAGGCGTTTACAATGTAAGGCAAGAGGTCGCCCCAGGTCTTGTGTTCGGTATCGACATACGTGACGAGCATGCCAGCTATCGTTTTGTTCAGGCGGTGCGTTGGCCTACGGGTGGTATGCAGTTGACCTCCTGTGCCTTGTTTGGCTGTAGCGCAGGATGACTTCCATCAGTTCTGCCATGAACGCCGTTGCTCTGTGGCGACAGTCTTCTGCACTGCAGTGTTGTAGGCGTTTACAAAGTAAGGCAAGAGGACGCCCCAGGTCTTGTGTTCGGTATCGACATACGTGACGAGCATGCCAGCTATCGTTTTGTTCAGGCGGTCCGTTGGCCTGTGTGTGGTATGCAGTTGACCTCTGGTGGCTTGTTTGGCTGTAGCGCAGGATGGCTTCCACCAGTTCTGCCGTAAACGCCGTTGCTCTGTGGCGACGAAGTAACGTGTGGTTGTCAACAAACAGCGAAGTGATGTGTATGTCCAGTGACATCAAAGGAACAAGCGGTGAAGTAAACTGGTGCGCTGGTGGCAGGTGTGGGATGTGTTATGGGTTATGGGTGGGCCGCACATCGAAGCTATCCAGCGCAGGCGCACAGGAGACTGGACGCGGTGCTTCGTGCCGTCTGCTACAGTGCTGAAGAGCCCCGTGCTCGCTTTTTTGGGAAGCGCACCTAAATAAACGCGCTGAGACTGCACTGCGAGAAAGCGCACTTCAATCATTGGGGGCGCCCAACCGGGGGAACCAAGTTCGATCTCAGCTGCTGCGGCCCAGTTTTGATGGATGAGAAACGAAAGGCGGTCATTTAACGCGCTATATTAGTGCTTGGTAAGAATCTTAAGATAACCTCTTCTTGGGTAGTTGGTAATTGATAATTGTATTTTAACGGCGCCAAACCAGTTATGAGTGGCGATCTTTCCCGTTCTCCTCGTTCGTGTGCGTGTGTCTTTAAACTACAATAGTAAGAATCGCCGGCGGTAAATATAATCTAAAGCCCTCCATTACGTCGACGTGTCACATACCGTGAGTCGCTTTGGGATGTTTAACGGCATAAACCCATCCAATCTCGAAGTGAGCAATTCGAAACAACGCCAGTATTTAACCGAGATCGCGAAACTGCGAACATGCGCCGCTCAGTTGTAACACGTGGAACCAATAACAATGCACCGCAGGGAGTGAAGTGCGCTTTCCCGCAGCATCATCTTAGCTTGTTTACTTAGGTGTTCTTCCCAGCAAAGCAAGCACGGTGTTCATCCTCACTGCAGCATACGACACGAAGCACCACCTCCAGTCTCCTGTGCGCCTGCGCCGCGTAGCTGGGATGCGCGGTTGCGCACTCGGCTGCGCCGTGTTCGCACATATTTTGGACGGCCCTGTACAGCAATCAAGTAGGCTTTTTCGTTTGCTGCGAAATTCTTCTACACGAGGACAGAACGAAGACAATCCTCGCTTGAATGAGGCAGGGGATGACAAAAAAAACCTTGGCTTTCAACCACTCGATGAAGCGTTTTAGGCCTGGTGCCGAGCGCTGCTGCTGGGTAAACAAGGTGGAACTAATGGGTCCCTGGAAGGCGTCCTCCTCATCGCCCATCGGCGGTGCATCTACAGGGCCTCGTGAGAGGCAATCGGCGTCAGAGTGCTTGCGTCTGGACTTGTAAAAGACGGTGACTTCAAACTCCTGGAGGCGCAGACTTCATCGAGCGAGGCAGCCGGAGGGGTCCTTCAATCTGGGAAGCCAGCACAGTGCGTTGTGATCGCTGACCACCTTGAACGGTCGTCCATAAAGGTAGAGGTTGATGATGATGATTATGGATTTTTATGGCGCAAGGGCAGCTATGGCCAAAGAGCGCCATGTCACAGGGTATTTTTTCTTTTTCTCAAGGTGGGGTCAGAGACCCATTTCCCAAGCATTTCACCCTAAATCAGCCGAGCACCAGACCAGGGGAAAGCTTGTACCCATTGTATCACCGGTGGGTACCCGGCGGCACTGGGGATCGAACCCCGCACCTCCCGCATACGAGGCGGATGCTCAACCACTTGGCCACCGCTGCGGTACTTAAAGGTAGAGGTTGAATTTCGACGTAACCCAGATGATGTCAAGGCACTCCTTCTCGGTCATCGCATAATAAGCCTCGGCCTTGCAAACGGAACGGCTAGCGTATGCGATGACTTTCTCCAGCCAGTCGTTTTTTTGAACGAGAACGGCACCTATGCCCACGGTGCTTGCGTAAGTATGAACTTCAGTATCGGCGTTTGAATTAAAATGCGCGAGGATCGGTGGGGACTGTAAAAAACGCTGAAAGTCTTTGAAGGCTTCTGCTTGTGGCGCTTCCCATTTAATGGCACGTCTGTCTTCGTCAGTTGGGTCAGGGGCTCGGCGATGGGCGAAAAGTTTTTCACAAATCGCCGGTAAGATGCGAACAGTCCGAGGAATCTGCGCACTGCTTTTTGGTCTTCCGGCGGGGGAGGCTGTTCAATAGCAGCTCTTTTCTGCGAGCCTGGGCGTACTCCCTCTTTACTAACAGTGGGGCCTAGAAACAGCAGCTCTTCATAGGTGAAGTGGCATTTCTCTGCTTTCTGGGTTAGACCGGTCGACGTGATTACCTCTAGTACTGTTCGAGGCCGTTTTAGGTGCTCTTCAAAGCTCTAGGCGAAGACAATGACGTAATCTAAATATACTGGAGAAATATAGATCTTTTATAGCAGAAGTAGCCATTCGCATTGGTGCAGCAAGCAACTGTATTCGCTGAACGGTTACAGACGAAGCCTGTTTTCACCAAACTTTGCACACGCTCGCACTTTGCTGCAACGATCAGTGACAGGGTGCGCGTAATGGACGCGGAGACATCACTACTTGAAGCTCCGGCTGCAGGGCGCTCCCGCGGCGGGATCAAGATAGGACACGGACGGACAATGAATTATATCACGGCGCACCTGCGCTGCGAGCAGGCAAAAATCATAGACGCAGCTCCTCCTCTTACCATTAGAAAGAAAAGCATACCACAGCGTTTGTTTTTTCAATATGAACTCATCCATGGTGGCTCAGTGGTTAAGGCGGTCGTCTGCTGAGTGAGAGCATCCGGGCTCGAACCCGACCACGGCGGCCGCGTTTCGATGGAGGCGAAACGCAAAAGGCGCCCGTGTGCTGTACGATGTCAGTGCACGTTAAAGATCCGCCAGGTGGTCGAAATTATTCCGCAGACCTCCACTACGGCACCTCTTTCTTCTTTCACTCCCAGCTTCCTCTCCACCCTTACCGCGCGGTTTGGGTGTCGACTAATATACACTGTAAAAGATGAGTAAAATAACAGACATTTTACAGAACAGTTCGGTTGCCTCAGAGAAAATATCTGTTAGTGACCCAAGAAAGAAAACTATTCACGAATAAAACGGACATTTTCTGTTCTCACAGTAGCTGCACACGAAGAACCAGTCACGTGGCCCTGCGCTATTGGAAAAAAAAGTTTCACAAATGCATGCACCTTATTATTATTCAGCTCGTATACTTGTACACACAAACAGCGATCATAAACAATTTTCCGCATGGAAGACTGTGTATTGTGCGGTCCTTTGTTTTGCTGTGGTCTTGGCGTCTTAAAAATGTTTATGGAATTTTAGATGCAGTGCACGGGCGTTTTCTCCGTGGTTTTACCGATCGAACTGTTTGCAAAAAAGAAGGCAAGCGGTGCCAATTCCGCCTATTTCGTATGGATAATGTGCTATATTTCTTTTTGTGAAGGACTTGCAGCCAGGCAGTACTGTTATTGTGTAGAAGACAAGCTATACTGGTCTACTGAACTTGTCGTCGTAAGACGCTGAACAGCATGTAGTGCACGCTGAGCCATTGCGGTCGTTACCTTTACCAGACATTTCTTGCGGTGTGCATGCATGCACTCGATGAACGACGCTGTTTAGAAAGCCCAGCCTGCGACAGGCTGCGGTAAGGCCGGTCTTTTCATGGAAGTAGAGATGCGTCCAGTATAAAAGGTAACCTAGCAGCCATCCGCGCTAGGTTACCTTTGCTGCTAGCTGTTTTGGCAAAGTATCTGCTCGAATGACCAACTTGCAAAGATTTTCCAGCTTGTTTGCCGCAGAGAAAACCAACTTGACGTCGGACCGCTCTAAGGCTTTTTTCAGCGGATTACTCACGCCGCGCACGTACGGGATCACAACGTTGCTAAAACAGTGTGGAAAGAAACACGAAAAAGGTTTAGTTGATTCTCCAAAGGAAGTCGTCTACGATTTTCCTTTCAGAGAGCATAATAAAGATATAAAAGACGGCGCAAGGAAGAAATTGCCTGAACACGTGACCTCATGCCAGTGAACTGCCACTTTGGACAGGACCAAGGTTCTTAAACGATACAAGAACCAGCTTGACCGCGAACTTTTTGAGGCGTACACCATTCGTCAACGAGGGAGAAGTGCGGCAGTACTCCTTCTGTTAACTTGAAAAGAAATAAAATCAGATTTTTCGATGGCTGATTAGGAGAACCTTGTCACCTAGTTTTAAGGTTTCATGCTTTTATCTATGTATGGGTTTTCTATATTAACCTTGCTGCAATAAATTTCTTTCAGATGATAATCAGCGCCCATGTGTGTGTCTTCTTATCTTGGACCCGTCTGCTGCGCTTTTTACATGCAAAGAATGTTCCAACTAGCCCGGCTTACACCTTTGCAGGAAATCTTCTAAACAGGTCACTTGGGGCCCGCAGGGGAGTCTGCAGCAAGCAGAGATTCGCAAGTTGCCACACCACGATCCGTGGGTTTCCGAGCATCGACAGGGACATCCCCGCACGTGCATGATAGTTAGTAGTGCGTCACTACGGACCCGAGCACCCGCGCTTAGCCCTGCGTGGCTCAGCCGTGTACGCGAAAAAGGCGAACCTGTGGCTGAACCGATGCCAAGCGTTTGGATCCTTAAGGTTCCTCGACTGAGGCAACACACCACTTTGGCCCCAGCTTCCCGTAGACGGCACCTCCGGCCTGACCCGACCGGGACAATTCAGCAGTCGCTCTTTACTGTGCTCCTCTACATATTTCACTTTTTGCTAACATTCACAGCGCAAGACGAACACGGACACGAGGGGAGACACCACAAAGCGCCTCGTGTCCGTGTTCGTCTTGCGCTGTGAATGTTAGCATGAAGTACCAACTCGCCCAGCAACTGATTTAAAAAATATTTCACTTACCTATCTCTTTCTGACCACCTTTCGGTTCCATCTTCCCTTCTTTGTTTTTCTTCCTTTCCTGGCGGCTAGGGTTAACCTTGCGTGGTGCAGCCACCCCGAGTTGCCCCATATTTGGTTATCGCCGCAGTGTACAGTTTGCGTGGGCAGGACTTGCTTGCCAGTACCTGTCTCGTCTCCTCATTGGATTCCATGGTGAGTGGCTGGAACCACTTCCAAACAATACATATTTTTCATGGCTCCTCGTTTAGCTCCAAACGATCGCCCTCACAAAGGAGGGCGGAACGAGGAAAGTCACTTCTTTCAAAAGAAGAAGATAAGTTTTCCAAAGTAAGATGTTGCACAAAGCGAAGTTGAAAAAGCCCAACAGAATTTTGACTTCGTCATAGTTTCCAAGTCTTTGATAGACACGTTGGGACCGCGCTACAAAGTAACTAAAGTTAACAGCTTTGATTTATTACTTGAACCATAAATAACCTTCCGCACTCCAAACTTCTGAACATTGTGACCATAATGGAAATACCTGTTTCCATCACAGTTCACAGATCCCTAAGCAAGACCCGTGAAATCATCCCTGAGAGCGACCTTCCTTTAACAGAGGCAGAAATACAGGAAGGGCTTGGTGATCAAAAGTAAACAACGTGTACCGAATCAAGATGCGTAAAGATAACAAGGACACTCCGACGAAACATCTTATCCTGACAAAATCTAGCACATTGCCAGAATCAATACAAGTGAGGTACATCAAGCTTAATGTGCGCCCATATATGGCTAACTTTCGGAGATGCTTCAAGTGCCAGAAATACGGTCATGGGTCCCTGAGCTGTCGCGGCCATGAAACATGCGTAAAATGCGCTTCAAAAGATCATCAGTACGATAACTGTGACGGTACCCCAATTTGTGCAAGCTGCCAGGGGGACCATCCGGCATATTTCAGGGATTGTACACCCTGGAAAAAATAGAAATCATGTCCATTAAGAATAAAGAAAATATACTCACAAAAGCACCGAGGTGGTATGCACTCTCACAAGGCTCATTCTCCTGCACTGGCAAAACAAATTTCGCTGATGCGGTGCGCAGGGGTGGTGCACTACACAGCATAACGGCGCTTGCCCAAGCCACTTTCACCGAGAGTCTGGCACGGAAATCCACGCCCCAGGCACGGACAGCGAAGGCTGCTGTGCCATCTCGAAAGCAGGGAGTGCCGGTCTATGGGCCGGCATCCCGCAGTGTTCCCACCATCGGGGGAGGCCTGAAACACACCCACCCGCGGATTCTCCGCGGTCTTCCAGCACCACTGGCGAGGTTATCGATGTAAGGCCCATTCCGCCCACTCTTAAGCGGCGGAACAGCTCTCGTGAGCGAAAAAAAAAGCCCTGATGACGGGCCCGGAACGTAAGTAAACTCAATTTTATTCCTACTCAAAAACACAAAAAGTGACTTAGTTCAGTGGAACTGTATACGACTGCTGAGGAATTACAGTGACATAACACATATTATAGGGTCAATTTTACCCGATGTTTTATGTCTTGAGGATAGCAATCTTGGTACGCAACATCTGGATATGCTGAAACATTATAAAACTTTTAGGCACGATCGCGTGCCGGCAAATAGACTATCGGGAGGCGCCGCAATTTTTGTTCAAGAAATAGAACTCAATACAAAATTTCAGGCGGTTGCGGCAAGCATCGTCAGCTACAAAACAATAAAAATCTGTTCTGCATATCTTCCTCCAAATCTCACAACGACAGTTCATGATCTAGAATTGATCAATTAACTCCTCGAGGCATGTCTGGTAGATCGTGATTTTAACGCTCCCTACTCTTTTTTGGGAAGCGAACGCTTTGACTCTAAGGGTCAAATAATCGAATATTTTAAACTCACATATAATGTATGTCTTTGTAATAAGGAAAAAGGCAACATAGTGCTCCCCAACCTTTGCGAAAATGAGCTGTGAAAATTTGTCTCTTAGTTTACCGTCTGTTTTTAGTGATTTTAAATTGGTCGTCATCGGCAAGCTATGTAGCAGTGATCAGTTCCCTGTACTAATAAGTTTAACATCTGCGCCGGCAATCATCCCAACAAAAGCGCGACGTTGGAAGCTTCATTGAGGAGACTGGCAACTTTTTAGAGCAAATGTCACTTTAGAAAAATAGTTTTAGAAACTCTCAGCATTGTTCAAGTAAATAAAACGTGCACGAATCGAATAACTGCTGCACACTTATTTATTCCTCAGTCTTCAGGAGTGGCGCGACAAAACCACAACGTGTGCTAGACACAACACTGCAAGGATGAAGAAAAAAAACAAGAAAAGAAATCACGGAGTAAATTTCGCAAGTACTCGACACAGGAGAACTTCCTAAATTTTAAAAACACTATAGCTGAAGCTCGATTGATTCAAACCATGTTTATTCCTCCGTAAAATGCGCCGAAGGCGCTACGGTGGAAGGGGAGGCGGTGCTGTAAAGGAGAAGGGGTAAGGCTGCGTCCGTTTTATGCAAGCTTCCTGGAGGCAGCTAAGTGGAGGCTGCGTGCCTCTCGTGGGCGTTGCGCAGCCGATTGGCGACCAGCGGCGCCTCCGAGTATTGGATGAACACGAGGAGTGCCCACCAGAGCTCGATGGCTCGATCTGGAGACGAAGTATCGGGGCAGGTTCAGGTTCAGATAGAAGAAGGTCATGGCGTCCCTTAGTGGCCAGGGCTCGAAGACAAAGTGATGTGTAGAGAGGACATTTCCAGAACAGGTGGTTAAGGTCCGCGCGGCAGTTGCACCTGGAGCAGGAACCAGATACAGGCGGCGTCGTGCAGCCCCGGTGAAAACGGTTGAACCAGAAGGGAGTAAGGACGGTGTCTGCTTGAATTCGCGGCAGCAGGACTGATTCTCGTCTCTTGAATACCATCGGGGGAAGCGCAGATACAGAGAGGCGGTTGCCCACTGCCGTGAGGTAGGCGGCGCTATGTAGTTTCGTCACAAGCCTCTTCGCGATTGGATCTGCAACCTCGTGTGTGGTAGCGACGGAAGAATAGCGGAAGCTCTGACTAGCAGAGCAGAGAGATGAGCACGTGCTAATGCATGAGCCTTTTCATTTCCAGGGATACCCCATTGCGCGGGACCAGTGGAGCGGGAACCCAGCGGGGGGTGGGGGGCTGCGAGGACCCAGTGCGCGGGGACCGAAAACAGGCATGCACTATTCCTTATCTTCTGCATTGCAGGGTCCGTATAAGGAAAGTCGGCGCATGCCCGGTAGGCAGTTCGAGAGTCCGTTTACACACGATGGTGAATGGGATCAGTTTCAGAAGAGGCCGCCGCGGTGGCTGAGTGGTTACGGCGCTCGGCTGCTGGCCCGAAAGACGCGGGTTCGATCCCGGCCGTGGCGGTCTAATTTCGATGGAGGCGAAATTCTAGAGGCTCGTGTACTGTGCGATATCAGTGCACGTTAAAGAACCCCAGGTGGTTGAAATTTCTGGAGCCCTTCACTACGGCGTCTCTCATAGCCTGAGTCGCTTTAGGACGTTAAACTCCCATAAACCCATAGTTTCAGAAGAAACTGCGAAAGCCGGTTCCAAATAGTCTAAAATGGCCATTAGCTCGGATCGGGTATTGGGTGGCGCTTCTGCCGATGTATGATGATATCGGCCCTGATTCTCAGTTGTCTGGTCGTACCACGCAGTGGAATAGCAAGTGTGGCTGATGCCGTCTGCAGGAAGTGCAGCGCCCGTGCGCACAACACGTTCATTTGAGGGATAGTGAGCTCGTGTGCCGCCCGGCGTTTTTGCCACGAAGTCTCGTCTGCTGCGTGTGATTGTGCATGTCGAGGATCTCTGAGAGGTCATTGAGCTTGCTGCAGCTCTTGACCGCATCAAGGCGTGTGCACCTCGGAAGTCCTGTGACGGTGAGTCTGGCTTCGTTAAGTAAGCAGTCAATCGCGATCAACTGCGTAGGGTTAAGAGGATGTACGGCAGCCCGTACATGATGCGGGCGACGAGAAAAGCCTCGATAAATTGCCGCATTTCATAGTCGTGTACTGCGCGGGTGCGGTTACTGATTCTTCGTAAAACGTGCGGAATTTGTTTTTTGACGCGTTGGGCCCAGGTGTTCGCTGTGAAGTTCTCGTCCAAGTGAATGCCAAGTATTCGGATAGTCCGCTTTCGTGCAATGGATTGGTTGCCGATGGAATCTTTAAAACACCGTTTCTCCTCCTTTTTGGTTATTGTGGATCGGTCACCGTGAATGATGACAAATTCAGTTTCATCTGGGGCAGTGTGTAAACCAGTCTCCGTGGCGCAGTCGTGAATGATGTCATGGGCCCTGATTTCTCCACGCGGTGACGTCGTGAGCATAAAGCGCGTGCTGCATGCCAGGTACGTCCACAAGACCCATGGGTAGTTGGTGCATAGCTATATTAAACAGTGTTGGGGAGACCACGGAACTCAGGGACGCCTACTAAGTTGGGGTGGATAGAACTGGTTTCCTGACCAACATGTACCTGCTAGCTCCCCTCCTCTAGGAAACCAGCTACGAAGTTGTATATTTTTCCTCTGGGTCCAAGGTTGCGAGCTTTTCTCATCATGGTGCTGTGTGGGACGGCATCAAAGGCCTTGCGTATGTGAACTCCGATAACAGATCTTGGGTGCATAGAGTTAGGGTCGAGGACGTCCTCTTGGAGGCGGAGCAGCACATCTTGTGTATGCAGTCCAGGGCGGAATCCATACTGCAAAGGAGCCAGGAGGTCGTTATCTTCAAGGTACCACATTAATCGTTTGTTGACCATGCTTTCCATGACTTTACAGACGCAAGAGGTTAAGGACATAAGACGGAGGTTGGATAAGGTATGAGGTGGCTTGCCAAGGCTTCATAATGGGTTTGACCACCGATGACTTCCAAGGGGGCAATACCCCGGTATCCCAGACTCTGTTAAACTCTTCTTGGAGAGCTTGCATGTACTCGGGGGGTAAATTACGTAGATGGGCGACACACACCTGATCGGCTCCCGGAGTACTACGCGCATTAGCATGCTGCAGGGCATTCTGCAGCTCGGGCACAGTGAAGGGCTTGTTAAGTGGGTTGCGTTTTAGGAAAGGTCATCCTTCTCGTACGTGGTGTCTGAGGGGCAAGACGTCTGCAGGAAGAACAGATTAGCTCCGATTATAGGCAGGCGCATGTCCGCGATGACAAAAACCCAGCGAAAGGTCGTCTGAGACCGATGGCAAGAGTCACCAACTTTTGAACGTAGGTCCGTATGGTGGATCAGTTGACAGTGGTGAGCGGAGGCGAGGCAGGAGAATGGTAGAGCTCGGCCAGTGTAGGAGAAAGGACGCAGAGCTCGACAACAGTGCCGATGAGGTAGCGAATCTTGGTGCTACGGTCGGTAACATGGAAGAGGAAACTGGATCTTGGTCCGAGAACACTGGTCGTCGTCAGTTTTTGGACCGACCGTTTTCCACGTAGGACCAGGCCTGTCGGAATTGCTGTGCACCGGAGCCGTAGCGATGGTGGTACCAGCAAATCGTAACTGAAGGAGGAGAACGGTGGCTGGCGTGATGGGGGCTGGAATGGCGATGTTGCGAACTGTCCGGCGTGTGCGACAGCAAGCTGCGCGACTTGGAGGGTGAGCTCCGCGTTAGCATCGAGGAGCCGCGAATAGCGATCGCTATCAGTCGCACCGGGGGACAGGATGTCAGGAGGACGAAGCACTGCAGCCACCGAGGGAAAACCGACTTCCATGGGACTCTTGTCGGTTAGCTGAGCCAAGGAGAGCAGGGTCGTAGATGAAGACACAGTCAACAGGATGCGCACCTGCTGTGGAAGGCGCTGCAGGAAAAGTTCCCGCAGAAGGGCACTGTCGGTAGATGTAACCAGGCCAGTAGCCAGTGTGCGCATGCGGCGTGGCAAGTCGGTAGGTTTGCGGTCGCCGAGCTCCTCGGAGGTAATGAGCTGCTGCCATCGACGCTGTTCTGTGCCGGTGGTGCGCTGGATGAGCGTAGACTTTTGATGGTCGTAAGGTCGCTGGGCTGGTGGGGATCGTAGAGCGACGAACAACGGCAGAAGTACTGGGCGCTCCGGCGACATGGTACATGGTCGACTGCGAACTGACGTGATGACGACGGAACAATGATTCTGTATCGTAATGGACCAAAGTTCGGTGTCCGACAACCAGAATTCTGGAAGCTTGAGGGCACATGCCCAGGACTCAAGAAGGACTGACTAGAGTTGTGAAGAAGGCGGCGCATCAGAGGAAGAATCCGAGGCCATGGCGCACAGGAGGTAGAAAAGGCGAAGAGAGCGGGGCTCGGGCTCCAGGCAGCGGGAGGCCTACCAGAGCGGCTGAGGAAGAAGCAGGGCGGGAGCTGAGACTGAAGGCACGAAGTCCGCAGTCACCAATTTGTGGCATATAAGAACTACACCGACATAATTGTCTGCTGTCCACAAATTATATTTTACAGACCGACTCAGCCAAGCGTAGACAAGACTGCGCAGACTGTGCGCAGAGTGTGCAGCGTCTCTTCTCGCGCACAGCGCGAAAGCCGGCGCGAGTCGTCTTTTCCTTCGGCCGGATCATCGTAGCACGTGGTGCTACAATTCCTTCTCGGAGGGAAAAACGCGCCGCCTTCTCGGTCGTCTTGCGCTGGTTGAGGGGGGAACGCAGGAGGCCCCAAACATTAGATGTATAAGTTTGCTCGTTGATGGAGGCACAAATTTCCATCCAGTGGTCTTATGCGAGCCTATTAGTATAATGGTCTATGGAGCGTTGTATGTTACGTAACCTCCTTTTTTTGGTACGGAGTACGATCAGACCACCTCTGTTTCCCGAGAATCCGCCGCCTTCTATTCCATGAGGTGAACAAATGCCGATCAGGCACCGGGTGGTCAGAAGAAACTCCAAGGCTCTTTGTGGCTCTCCGCTTGGATTCGCACAGCTGTGATGCCAGCTGGTTAATGAACCTGGATGGAGGCTGCTGCCCCACTACTTGACGATATTTATCCCATTGTGTGATAGACTTAGCCGCGTAGTGGCATCTGGCTTCATCGTGTTGGCATGGCCTCTGCGAAAACGTATCAGTATTGGAGAATGGTCACTTCCCATGCAGTCGTCAAACATTTCCCATCGAAACAGTTTTGGACAAGTGCTCCAGGTAAGATCAGGTGACGTGTCTGCTTTTTGACATATCTGTCCTAGACGAGTGTGTGTTTGGGGCTTGTTGAGAAGTGTCAACCACTCTGAGGTTCTTTGCATGACACGTCTGACTCGCCGGCTGCATGTGTTGTATCCCCGAGCGATATGGTGAGAGCTCAAGTCCCCGCATAAAAGTATATCTTGGGGATAAAGCCTTATAAAATGGGAGCTGAAGCTGAAGTCAACAGGTGCCCCCCCCCCCCCCCCCCCCCCCGATTAGCCTTATTCCTCGTATTTTCGGGAGCGACGTAAACGTAGAGGACGAGGATTGTGCGCGGTGGTGAGATTTGTACCCAGGCAACTGACGACGCTGAGTGACGCGTTGCACCACGGTTGCGTGTCTAGCTGCACGTGCACTGCTCCTCTCCGCACGTACCGTGCACTTTCCGCAGGTGCAGCAAGGTCTTCAGGCGGGACGTCTCCGTCATAGCCAATTATTCGCAGCACTGGGCCGTTGCACTCCTGAATGGCGATAACTAATAACTCTTATCGTCTTGCATGCTGAGGAACCGGGCGATCACGCCCGCTCACTTGCTGCGAAGCGAGGACAGTTGCCCGCGGCAGTAATCAAGAATAGTTAGTCATGCTGAAGCTGTGTGGCATTAGAGGCAGTTAACTTTGGTGTTGCCCGAGGAGCAGGTAGAGCTGATGCTGCCGCGATTGTCGGATGAGAAGTGCCAAAATGGAACCTCCCCGAAAGCATAACACGCTCCATAATGGTGCGGAAACTTGTTTCTATTTATTTATTTATTGGTACTACAATCACGTTGTTGGGATTTTAGCAGGGTGGGGATACAAACAAGGCAGTTTAACAAAAAAGGCCCGAATACTAAGTTCTTGCACATTTGAAGGATGGACAGCTCTAATTGTGCCAATCGTTGTTCAAGACGCCACTCGAAATTTTAGCGGTGTCATTGGACAGGGAAGATATTGCCTCGAATCTTTGCAGTGTTTTGTTAGTTCATTCTTCAAAGCTGCCGACACGCCGCTTTATCGCTTTGTTTGCGATGTAAGACAGGACCAGATTTATCTCGATTGATCGCTCGAAATGCTCGTCCGCCTGTTTAGCAACTTTAGCATAGGTGTTTTGGCTGCTTTCTCAGTGTGCGACGGGTGCCTTTGGGCCGGTGTAGAAAGGGCGCCGTTTAGCCTTGGCTACCGGTTTGGACGAGTTTTCTTCCTTTCCATTCTCAAGTTCGCTGTGCTGACGTCCCTGTGGCTCCCTTCCTTGCATTGCTGCTTTGTAGCCGGTTTATACTTTTGTATTGTGCAATTTGTTTGTGGATTTGTCGCCGTTTTGGACAATTTTTGGACATGCCAAATGAGAACTACTGCTGTTACGGCATTTGAGCTCTGCGTTCGGGCATGGCGTGCCCTCTTCATGTTGCCGCAAACAGCAGGTTTAGCATCTTGCAGCCCCTGGAACGGGGCATTGCTCCTTGCGATGCCCAATCTTGTGGCATGAGGCTGCAGCATTCGTGTTATACACAGCCTCGGTCGCCGCTTCGTATATCACAAACCGCAACTCGCGGGCGGTGCGGAAAAACACGGACCGCAAACGACCACAGTCCGACCTTGTTGGGCAGGCTGTTCCCATGAAAAGGGGTCATGGTAGTGCGTTTGTGCCCAAATGGGCGCGCCTGCATGATGCTGCACTTGCGGCACTACAAACCTCAGAAGTCATATCACCAGCGTTTTAAATGATTCCTCTGATTTGATTATGACCAGCGCCTGATGAACTATTCAGCAGACAAGAGAATTGAAATAAATGCTCTTTATGACATAAAGGATAGAAGAAAATAGTTCGTCACTGCAAAGTTCTTCGATGGCCTCGAACCTGGAAGTCTTGATGTCGTAGGTACCTTGCAAAGCAATCACCGTTCGACTAAGTTTCTACATGGCACTCGCGGTAATACATTACATATTACGTCCGCTGCTATGCACGAGTGTGGCGCCGGTGAACACTCTCAAGGTTCCGTTACACTACACATAAATAGCCCGGACCGCAGAAGATAGGAAAGTCGTCGCTGTAGCGCACTTTGTAGAGCACCGGGTGCGATATGCTTGTTTTTCTCCTGGATTTATTAATCTAACTTTGATAAAAACTACAAAAAAGAAAACAAAAAGAAATCCCCTATGTTCCTTGGTATCGGTGACTGTTGGGTTCCGTCATTTAAACTAGTGACATGGTCAGATAGAAACGGCTGTCATTTTTCCACACAGAAAACAGTGGCTGTTGTATTCTCGCTCAAACGAAGCCTACAAGCAGGCCCCACCTCAGGATAAATTTCTAAGCATTATATTTGTCAAAAAACTCGCATTTCTACCTCACATCAACGCTCACAGTGTCTGAACATACTGAAAGTACTTTCATGAAAACACTGCGGATTTGACAGAAGATGTATTTTACAAATTTGCCGCTCTGTAGTACGTTCTACTTTAAATTATGGATGTGTAGTGTATGGGTTAGCGAGACCACCCTACCTTAAACGACTCGATCAGGTGCAAGACCTAGGTTTGCGTCTCTGAACTGGTGAGTACAGAACATACCTCGTGAATAATCTGTACTTCAGAGCAGATGAACCGCCCCTTGCAGATAGGAGATCGAACAATGTGTGACATTCCGTGTGTGCTACGAGGATCCACGTTCGACGGCGCGGCGTAGACGGAGACCCGTGACAGCGGCATCATCAATTACCCAGCCATGCTCTTTGAGTGACGACCAGAAAAACCGGACCCGCCGCCGCCCCGGGGAAACAGGCTTTATCCTCCCCAATTTCCGGTTACATTCCAGGACAAGGGAGCTGTCAGCGGGCCAGAGCGCTGTACCACAGCCGACGCTATGCGCTACCGCGAAGACGACATTCTTTCCCTCCCCCCCCCTTTTGTCGTGGGCTATCGCCGGGAAGGCACCCACAGCTTCCCAGAAGGGCCGCGACGGACACCTGTCATGGCGGACAGGCAGTACTCGCCAAGAATGTGGTAAGACAGGCGCTAGTGAATTAGCTCCGAAGAGAGAGCCTGTGTATACTCTCACGTGAGAGAGAGTGGTGGCGTTTTTGTTGTTTATTTAGTTTGTATTGTTAACAGACTCTGGGTTCGAGGCTAAGCCCAACCCAAAGGGGTGGTCCCATCTCGCATGTTATTTTGGATTGGAGAATTGATGCTTTGGGCGGGCCACTGGAAATGACCGCCCTTAGTCCTTTGTTAATCAAGTGCTTAAAAGCACATGTAAACGGATGCAGTCCAGTCCAGTCTGAGCTGGGGCTCCATGCTTAGCATGTAATGTGATGCTACTTAGGCACTAACCTGCCCGGTCGATGAGTAAAGTAGTGCAAAGTTTGTTCTGTTGTAAAATTATGCTCTGCTGTCATCATCTACAAGCTCGCCTCCTGTTCATCTTCCAAGCCGAACGACACTAGAGGAAGGGTTTGTGATCCATCCTCGAAGAAACGGACGACTATTGAAATTCTACTGCATCCACGCTCAGGACGACATCGTTAGCGAAGAGGGCCTTCAGCGCCGAAGCCCGACGGCGTGCAGCTTCTGCCAGCAACCGCTCGAGCCCAACTCCGGAGCCACTCCATCGCCCCCATGAAGTCGTCGGCACGTAAGCTCGGACGCCCCAGCCTCTGATGTATAACCTTAACCATGTGTAATTATTGAATATACCTGTTTGTTTAAACTGAGCCATACGGTGTCTCTTTGCCTCTCCGTCCCGTGTGGACCTGCGCATTATGGGGGTCATCACAAATGCTTATTTGCGCATGTATGCTAATTATGAAGTCCCTAGCGAAATACCTCTCTAATCATTTAGCCACAAAGTGGCCCTCCAATACTCTGCAATAAAAAGCCCCAATCTATAAGACCTCTGTTAATACGCATCGAAGATGAATGGCAAGTATTAGGATTGCTAGATGCGGCACCTGAAATTTCCCCAACACACAATCCACTGCCATTGTGGTAGAGCCTACTGTCTGTGTGTGAGTTCACATCAACACAACTTCTCGAAAGCCAAATGTCACGTGGTCACATACTATAGGAATATTTGGCTATTAAAGACAATAATGCAAGCTGCACAGAATTCTACACAGACGACTCAAAATCTACAAAATATGTGGGGAGTGCAGTGCTGTAGTACAAGGAAACTGAAAAAAAAAGTAACATCGTCAAATTGTGCATCGATTTCCAGTGATGAATGTTATGCGGTTTGTGTACTGCGGGCAGAAAAATAAGTTACATTATGGAAAACAGCATAATTTACACTGACTCACTGAGCCTACCTTATGCACTTTATTCTAGAAATACAGTTGACCTCTAGTCGGAAGCATATAACGAAACTCTAAGTCACAACACAGGTCACAGGATAAGATGCTCTAGGTTGCTGTTACGTTTCGCTTTTGCCGTGTGGGAAACTGGCGAAGATGCAGCGGACTTTCCCACGGGCTGCCGTTGAGTCAGTGAAGGCGATGCAAAGTCTACCCCCCCCCCCCCCCACCCGGTTTATTCACTGCAGCGGGGAAAGTAAGTCTCCTCTGAAAGCCGCCAGCGCAGAGCTTACAAGGGCGACCGCAAATGAACGCTCCAAGCGGATCCAGGCGCAGCGGGTTCTAGTCATCATGTTTTGAAAGCGGCATTCGTATTCAGAGGGGAAGCTGCCGGCGAGTGATTTCCCTACCCCGGGTGGCCTTGTGAGTAGCCCGGGCGGTGCACTGATGAGGAACACGTGCGACCAGCTGGGAACCGTGAGAGCGCCACTCGCAGACATTGCGCCGTCGGCACGACGTAGATGGCATCCTCCTCTCATGCTCAACACATGATAGGGGAGTCTTCCCTAAGGAGAAAGTGCATGACGAGTGCCACAGTGAATGTTTCAGGACCCTCCTTTCTCGGCAGACCCGGTCTTCATCTAAGGATTTCAGGGAAGAAAAAAATTGGAGGACGCTAAAGCTTCGCCTTTAAGAGCGGAACGTGACGTGAGGGAGTCCACGGAACGCCATCGCCCATTCGGCCAGACGCCTTGCTCCTGAGTCAAATCGCTCTGCTACGTACGGTGGAACGGAAGTGCGGAACGGCAAACCACGTTGGGTTTGACGTGCCAGACGCCTTGCCGAAACATGTTGGACTCAAGTTGCAGTCGTAGTCGGTCGGCACATCGTTCTCGACAAACCCGATGCCACGAACGCCAGCATAGCTTCCGCGCCGAACGAACGGGCAGCAAGCCGCGTTTCGTGGTGAACGCGCTTTGGATGTGCGCTGCGTTGTTCGCCGCTCACCGCATGAGTCCTGCGTGATCGCACAGCCTCACTGTGCCCGAACGAGACCAGCAGGAGGCGCTGCCGTCGTGCGCTATCTGTTGGGGCAGTGGGGTTACGAGGAGGAGGAGGAAGAAGAGGAGGAGCAGGAGGAGGAGAAGTGCGAGGAGGAGGATTCTGTAGCATAAGCTGCACTGGCCGAGGTTGACCAGTTTCGCGTGCATCCTGGAGAGCCGTGCTACGTATGCGCGAGGAGCAGTGACGTCACAAATGTGAGTAAAAAAAGCCCTGTGTCGAGGCTGGGAACCGAACCAGGGCCTTTGGCGTTTGAGGCGGAGACGCTACCACTCCGCCATGACAGCTCCATGTTTAACCGTGAATAAAGGCACAACACAAAGCGTAAGGTATCCGACATAAGGAACTTTAATATGGAGAGACTCGAGCATGCTCTAAAGAACGGAGGTAGCCTAAAAGCGGAGAAGGGGAAGCTGGGCATAGGGAAAAACCCGATGTATGTGTTAAGAGACAAGGAGAGCAATGTAATTAGCAATATTGATAAGGTAGTTAAAGTAGCCGAATGGGGTAGAGCGGATATGGCAGGTTCTCTCAGATCATGAATAGGAGGTTACCAATACCCCTCCAGAGAAAAGTTTACTACACCTGTATCCTACCGGTACTCACCTACGGGGCAGAAACGTGGAGGCTAACGAAAAGGGTTCAGCTTAAGTTAAGGACAGCACAGCGAGCCATGGAAAGGAAATTGATAGGTTTAACGTTAAAAGACCGGAAGCGGGCCGAGTGGGTGAGGGAACAAACGCGTGTTAATGACATCCTAGTCAAAATCAAGAGGAAGAAATGGGCTTGGGCAGGGCATGTACTGCGAACGCAAGATAACCCCTGATCCTTAAGGGTAACGGATTAGATTTTTAGAAAAGGCAAACATAGCAGGGGACGGCAGAAGGTTAGGTGGACGGTTGAGATTAGCAAGTTTGGAGGCATAGGGTGGGCGCAGCTGGCAAATGACAGGGTTAATTGGGGAGGCGTTGGAGAGGCCTTTGCCCCGCAGTGGGTGTAGTCAGCTGATGATGATGATGATGAAGTTGATGATGATTGAATGCATTTATCGCATTCTATTTATTAACTCTTCCGAACCAGAAGTCACCGCGCTTACGCCACGTATATCATCGCCTTGCAGGGCTAGGCCAATAAATTTGTTTTTTCGCTCACGGCCAACGCCGCCCACGACAGCGGATTTTCTGCTACACGAGCTCATTAACGCTGTCGCGTTAAAACCCTATAAAACTCGACCCCGAGTACGGCTGAGAAGCTCCCTCTCATCGAGACTCTTACTGAGAAGCACTTCCAGTTGTTGTACGTGTACAAAATGTAGATAGTTGTAAAAAGTTTTTCTTGTCTTCTTCGCAACCCCATCTCCGATCTCCCTTGTCCCCTCTACAATCCGGCCATGCCCCCTGAGCGCAACAGTGTCGAGCCATGTCGAGGTATAGGAAAATGAGAGCGCAGACACATGAGCTTTACGAGCATGCAGCGGAGAAATCAAGAAAAGTGCCTCAAGACACTGTATGAAAGTAAAAAAGCACTGAAACACCTTCTGAGGGCACTGTGTCGTCATAAAAACTTGAGTCAAATAGTACACTTCTATACGCAGCAGAGAACCCACAATCACTCGCGAAAGCAAGCGAACCCTTCCCGGCGACGTTTTCATGCGCGCACTCTCCTCCGTCGCTCGCGCCTGCGTATACAAGTTGAAGGGTGGTATCAATTAGATTCTTTCGGACTACAGGTAGCTACCATTGCCGCGCCCAATAAACCGTGTAGCTCCGGCGGGTCCGGCGGGTCCCGGAGGTGAGGCCGGCGGAGGAGCGCCATCCTTCCAGCATGCAAAAAGGGACGAAAGGAGAGGGCAAGGCGCGAATACGCTGAAATTTAAATTTTGACAACAGATAGCTTCTACAAAGCGCATTAAAAAATTGGTGCTTGACAATCTCGTGAAGCGGCGGACTTTACCATCCCAGGCATACAGGAACATTATTAGAGCCCCTTTAAAACACACTAAATTGAAAGATAAATGGCTAGCGACTTGCGAAAACAAACGAAGTAAGCAGCACTTCGTGAAATCCATTTTGGGAGAATAGAAATCATGAACGCATCACAAACGTTTCAGAAACGTAACTTTGTCTACTTTGCATGGGACGCACATAAGAATATTGTCTGTTAACAAAACAAGACAGACCGCTATGCGGAAACTGTGGAAGAGAACTCAGTAAACCATAAATTATTGTCATGCTCAAAACTGAAGAAAAGTAAGAAAAATGTGCTTCAGCCAACATTACTGATGAATACATCCCTTTTCACCCACCACTGCTCTTAAGTGATATTGACATTATGCATATATCTGAAGTTTTTAGTTTTTTAAAGGAAACAGAATTTCTTCAAGAACGGTGATTGCTAATACAGGTTTTGATTGATTTTTAATATCTCTCAGTCACTTTCTCGTTCCTGAGAAGAAGGCTGAGGTCTCTATTTGATTGTTTAGGAGCCTCGAGATCCTTGCCTAGCCAAGGATGGCCGATGAAGCTGCCAAACCGTCTTTAAGGATTTTGCGATCAGCCATTTCTAATAATTGTTTTTGTCTATTTTTACTAGATTTTGCGAATGTTTAAGGTCCTCTACACTATAGATGATTTTTATGTCTCTAAAAACATGCAGAAAACGTTTCCTATACCTTGAGCTTGGTGCATGATGGCCTAAGCTGCCTATGTGCCATTAATCATAACACAACACACACATGGTTACTTGGGCTCAAAATGCTGCTGCTCCTTACCTTACTCAACTCATCGGTGGTCCACGAATGAAACCTACGAACTCCGAGAAGAAAATAAGAAATTGCGAGAGCTAGTGTTGAATGAGAAAAAAAAAACAAGCACGTTCCAACCCTCCTAAGCGCAGCAGCAAAACTTCAGTTTCCCATCAAAGCGAGTCGACAGCACACCATGTCAAGCCGGTCATTGACTCAGATTCAGCTTAGTCACATATTATTGGCCTCCTAAGGCAAAGTCTCACAAACTAGAGCAAGCGCTCTGAGGCGGAATGGTCAGCATGTAAACGCAAGCACTGAACACCATGCAAAGCCGGTTCCCGACTACGTTCGACTATCTCCAGCACACTGTCGTCACTGATGACGACAAGCGCCGGAAACCACTGCCGTCATCATGTGTTCCGCGGTTCAAGGCATTCACTGAAACTGTCGCAGCTATAATCGAACTGGTCCCCAACTTCGAACCTTCAGATGTTCTAAAGCGCTGCCCACTGTTTTTTTCTTCTCGAGGAAACGCGTGGGCTCCGTTCACTTCCAGGGTACCGCACATTCAGACGCCTTGTGGCACTGGACAGTGTGTGACGAGTCGTGGGGCAGCGATCACCTTTCTCTTGGCGCTTAGTCGCAAACGTCTCCGTGTTAAAACCACGACCTTTGTCACTAATAGGAAGGCTTTTCAGACCCATGCCACTGTATCTTTACGGCAGTCGAAAGCCTCCTAAATGTCCTACTACAACCTCGCACCCTCAGGCGAGAAACAGTTCCATGTGATGACACTATTCAGCTGATGGACAAACATTTGACCAATCTCTGGATAGAACCGCATCGTCTGGTGCAAAGATACCGTTCGCGTGGCAAGCGCCATTTTGATCTCATGAAAGTTAAGCGTTAGTTCAATTTAATATGTGAGTACCAGCTTCAACAAGGCGAGGCATGGCATTCCACCTGCGACCGCTTTAGCCGAGTACCGAGACTTCAGGGATTATGGCGCATGTTTCGCAGCCTCAGTGGCAAAGGGAAGAGTCCCCATTCGCTCACTGAACTCATGTATTCTGGCCCCGTTTCAGTAGAGAAAGAGGTCGCTACGGCCTTCTTTCACCACGCGTCTCTCACAACGTCCACGCCTCCAGGCGGTCAGGTCATCACAGAGTCTGGTCCCGATCTCTATCACGCCTTCAGCATGAAATTCTTGCTCCAATCAAACCAGGTTGCTCTCAATCTGCATCCGCCTACGATCGAGTAACTTGGCAGGAACCTCGTTACTTTGGAGCTGATGCTCAGGAAGCGCTCTTAGAGGTCATTAACGATCTCTGGGCTTCAGGGACTGTTCTTAATGAATTCAAACTCTCTCGTATTTACCCAATACCGTAACCTGCTATAGACTGCAAGAATCGTAGCAGTCTCACTCAGAGCAATCTCCTTGACCTCAACTTTGTAATACTATCGAGAATATGATTCACATGACTATTTCATAATATCTCGAAGCAGTTCGATCTGGTTATCGTCCAGATCTGACGAGCTTTCGCCCTAATCTAGGCACTGACGATTGTCTCTGGCCCATGTGGCGCGTCATCAATCGCACAACACGCATGCCCTGACAGACTACTTGCTGGCAGTCGATATGCACAAAGCGTTCGATAACATTCGCTACTATGTTATGCTCGAAGAGCTCACTTATAGCTACCATAACCAACGTGCCCAGAATTGTATTAGGAATTTCCTTGTAGCCCGACCAGTTCCTATACATGGCATGGTGCCTAGATGGATCTGAAGCACCTATTACTTGGCTAGAGGAGTTCCCCAGGGTTCCATCTTGGGGCCCATGCTGCTCAATCTGGCCATGTACAGAGTAGCACGAAACGTCGAAATTACCACTGCGGCCCGATTCGCGATCTATGCTGATGACATCAGCATATAGACCGAAGCGGCAGACTACACTGATAAAGAAAGCATGCTGGTCGCAAAACAGGCAGCCTGGAAACCGCCCTTATCGAAATATGCCCGCGAGTTTCCCCTCAGAAAACGGAACTTATCAGCATAGATTGTAAGCATCGGACAAATCCCGACATTCGCATCACATTCCATATTGGGCCACATACCACACAATTCCGGAACGGACAGATCAGTGTACTTGGTATGCCTTACGCGAGCTGCAACAGCCCCCAAATGTGTGTGCTCAAATTACGACAGGCATGACCGGCCATGATACACAGAATACGTGACCTGTGTAACAAATTCGGAGGACTAGAACAACATACTTGTCGCACCCTAGTTATGGCTGTTGTCATGGGAAAGATCTTATATGGCGCTCTGCTATATACATTCTCTCTGGCGGACATCAAGAATCTCGAACGCCTTCATGGGCCTACACAGCACACCAAACCTGGGCTGTATAAACACAACAATGTAGGTGCACTTGAACGCGCTGCTGCCTGGCCCCCACTGCAGCACACCATCCGCGAGGTCAACATCCGACATCACATTCACATGGAAAACACCCTTCAACGCCGGGGCCTTCTGGCTTGGGACTTTCAGCGACATCAAGATGCTCCCCCACTCATCCAGTGTCTACTTCCATTGATACGCTGAACGCTTCTCGGTGATTTCATCGATTTTGCTTATAACGGGAAAGCGTGTTCTGCAGGCTACCTTCGAGGTGCACCGGACGATAAGCGACAGTCTTCAAGCAGGCCAGAGCTGCTGATGCCGCTATAGTAACCCACGTCACTGTGGCCCCAACAGAGTTTCACTGTTTCGATTGCTTTGCCCGCTTGATTTTTGAAAATGCATCTATTTAGGCGCAATCCAGGCAAAACCGGTTGCGCTACAGCGCCGAGGGTAACTGCGTTTTACAAATTCTAGAAACAGATATGAGTATTACGTACGGTGGGCTACACGCCTCTCAATAAATAAGCAGCCCCGTAATAACGGTTCATAAGTTAACTATTCAATATTAGTTAGCCAGTCTACTAGTTTGCACCTCTTATCTCTATTGTGATGCACTACACTTTTGAAATTGTTGTCCAAATTCAAAAAGCGTATTTTTAAAAACTAACATCTGAAGTGAAACACTCGATATCTGGAAGGTGCTAGAAGTCATCGTAACACCGCCGTTAGAGTGTCACCACTTCGCACCCTTTTTCGTGCGCTCCCATACACCCATGGAGCGTGTGGGGGTAGCAGTCTCTGTCACAAAGGAGATGCCATCGACTCAGCGTGGCAAGCTCAGCCGGAAACCAGAAGGGGGTTGGTCGTTTGGTGCAAGCCAGAGAATGGTTCGGAGCCAAAGGTTCACAAAAGAAAACAAAGTTTATACAGCTAAGAGGCGATACAGAGAATTTCACAATCACTCGTACGAGCACATGCAAAGTGATTTACAAATAAAATGCAACTCATGCAATGTAGCAACCGAGAGAGATTGCAATACAACAAAATCTTTGCACCTAAAGTGCACTAACGCAGAGAGAGACGAACAAATACAATTTTTTTCACCGGGCACTGCAACAGTCCGACGACCTGAGGAGCACGACGGGGCTGATCCGCAGGTTGGCGCACGTTGCCTCGCTGGTCCGTGGATGGTCGAGTGGTGTTCTCTCGGGAGTCGAGCCGGCGCGCTTCTCGGAAGCTTAAACGGCGGCTCGGGCTAACAGACGGCGGTTGCAGCCCCTCATTTATAGGCGCAGACCGCGTCTGTGTGTTCTTCGCGCCAGGGTAGGCGCGCACATACACGAAGCTTCAACCGTACAAACTTCTTCTTCGCGCGACGGGCGCGCGACCCCATTGGTCGAGCGCAGAAACCGCCTTCCAGAAATTTCTGGTTCCTTCTCGCATGCTAAGACGCCGGCGAGAGAGCGGAGGGGAGAGGGTATCATTTAGCGCGGTCAAGGCCACGCCTTCTCCGTCGACGATGAGTAGAAACTACTCAGACATTCTACAGAAATCGACGCCGAGCGTGGCTATGTTTACTCTGGCGCCGCGCCTGCGAGCTGAGTGGAAAGCCCACGCAAGGTTTACGCGCTCTCCGGGGGTCCCTGCCCGTTGTTTTTTATTGTTTCATTTTACCGCGCGCGGCGAGATTGCTTACGCGCAGCGCCATTTTTCGAATATGTGCCGAATTTTGTGACATCGAGTCACCTGCTCTAACTCCTCGTCTTTCGTCAGTGTTACTTTAGAAATAAAGAAGGCCTAACCAATTTCGAAGAGCCGTGTAAAATTGGAAAACTGTCTTTCTATCATAAAATTTAGTGGAGTTAAACTTCTGACATGCGCATTATTCAGCGTGTGCTGGTTCGAATTCGCAGCTTCCGGTCTGGCGCATGCACGCTAAGCGGATGGTAGCGCATGCAGAAGCATATTTGCAGACATTTTACTCAAGCGACGAGCCAGCCCGACGAACAAATAGCTACTTGGCGTTTCTTTTATAATTCGCGCAAGTTCAGATACTTGGCCTCACCTCTCTTTTCGAGCGTGTTTTGTCAATTGGGTCCGGCCTGTTTGTTTCGAGCACATATAGGAACTTTGCTTAGCCTCACTTTCTGGCATCCGTTCGGCGACCGGGCTTTGCCGCTTTGTGAGCCAGCACCACCGCTACCGGTGTTGTCTTGCACGTTCATTTCGGATATCAACACGCTTTCGACTTTTCCGTCGGAATGGAGAACATCAACTTACACCGGAATGGAAAATCTACGGGCATCCCGCGGCGCACACTTTTCGTGAAAACCCTTCGTGGACTCTTTCTTCTTCGCTCCTCGTGAACGCGGCATCGGACTCAGCAGCTCAGTCTTTGGAGGAAAGGAAATTGCACTGTAGCTTTTACATACCTAGGCGAACACCTTAATGGCAGCTAAAGCTGGCGGGGTGAGGGCGAGAGGGATGAAAGGAAAGATGCGAAATAAAGCTTGGGGAGTTACGCAAGAAGGTGAGAATGAAAGAAGAGAGGCGCCGCTCTTTGCCGAGGCCCTGGCGGAGTCCTCCACTGCAGCATCCCTTCCTTCGTTTACTCTCTCCTTTATTCTTTTTTTCATGGCACTGTTGTGCGCCATTTTAAAGCTTCACAGCTGACTCCGAATGACGTTCTCAGCACTGCAATCGCATAAGTTGTTCTCCGTGTATCCCTTTCTACAACGCCGTTACTAAAGTGACATTGGGCACGGTGGCATTTAAGGGACGCGGTCACGTAATTCGTTCCTCTTCATTCCGCAGTTGTGGATCGGTGTGCTGTTGGCCATCGCCAGCTGCTTCGCCGGGCCGCCTGTGCATGAAAAGGAGTTCGTCATCCAGAACATCACCGCCTTTCACGTGGATCCTGTGCTTCATCCGACGCCCTGGAATTTAATGATAAGACAGTCAGCGGCTACGCACCGATGACAGCGTGCATGACCAAGGAAGAGCGCCACCACATCACCAGCCTATAAATAACCCACTCGGGACCGGCGCGCCCACTGGGCACGGTGGCATTTCAGGGATGCGGTCACGTAATCCGTTCCTCTTCATTCCGCAGTTGTGGATCGGTGTGCTGTTGGCCATCGCCAGCTGCTTCGCCGGGCCGCCTGTGCATGAAAAGAAGTTCGTCATCCAGAACATCACCGCCTTTCACGTGAATCCTGTGCTTCATCCGACGCCCTGGAATTTCATGATAAGACAGTCAGCGGCTACACGCACCGATGACATCGTGCATGACCAAGGAACAGCGCCACCACATCACCAGCCTATAAATGACCCACTCGGGACCGGCGCGCCCACTGGGCACGGTGGCATTTCAGGGATGCGGTCACGTAATCCGTTCCTCTTCATTCCGCAGGTGAGGAAACGCTACGCAAAATGTATTCCTTCTAGTGATCCCTTTCTATTTCTGCTGCCGTGCCCACGGATGTGTTGGTTCTTCTATCGAGTTGCTCTGTACGTGAAAGAATTGTTAGCTCTGGATGGTGATATTGAGACAAATCCGGGTCCCAATAATGCACAACTTTCAAAACAACTGGAAGATATAGCTGCAGACATCAGAGATCAAAGAAAAACGGTTGACTGACATAGAAACTAAACTAGACGCAGTATCGAGACTGGAAGCCAAAATCGTTCTCTGTCAAGACCAGCTCGAATCTATGAATCGTGTAATTCAAAACCTGGAAAACAGAATAGATGACTTGGAAAACCGCAGCCGTAGATCGAACTTAATTGTTTACGGCTTCAAAGAAGAAGATGACGAGACTTCTGAGTCCTTGGAGCGTGATGTTAACCAAAAGATCATTCAGGACAAACTTGATCTCGCACCAGTTACCATAGAGCGCATTCATCGTTTGGGAAAACCTGCAGAGAACAAAACTAGGCCAGTTATATTCAAGCTGCTGGACTCCCGTCAAAAAACCAAAATTCTAAAGCAAGGACGTAAACTGAAAGACAGTGGTATATCGATCGGTGAAGACTTTTCCTATAAAACAAGAGACATAAGAAGAAATCTCTGGAACAGTACCAAGCCGAACCGCGATAAAGGCGACAAAGTTTCATTAGTTTTCGACAAAATTTTTATCAACAGTCAAGCCTACGTTTGGGACTATGAAAAGAACGACAAGGTGCCTTTGCGAAAAAACTATCGTACGAAACAGACACGACCCTTAACGCCTTCAGTGGTGCAGTAAACTCCATAGATCACGCAATTCTAAGCCATAAAAAGGTCTCTGCTTCTAAATACCGATTTCCCCAACATAAACGTAATAGAGGTGACAAAGGAATTGCGACAGTGACAGTGAATAAGCATCTCCGAATAATTAATGTTAACGCTCGAAGCGTCGCCAATAAAACCGAGCAGCTTGAAATCCTTCTACAACATAACCCTCACGTTGCGGTTATAACAGAAACTTGGCTGCACAGCGAGATTACCGACGACCTCTTCTTTCCACCCTCGTACAAGGTATTTCGCAAGGATAGGCCCTCGAGAGGTGGAGGTGTTGCAGTACTCATTAAAAATAATATACACGCTGTTTCGCTAGAAGATGTACCTGATCTTGAGTGCCTTTGCATGAAACTGTTTTGCTGGGGACATTGCTTTATTTTGTATGCGGTTTACAGGCCTCCTAATGTAACGCAAGATTATCTAACTAATTTACAAGTTCACATGTCAAATTAGAAAAAGAGTAAAATATTGCTATTCGGTGATTTCAACTTACCTGGCGTTGACTGGGAACGTCTGCAGCCATGTTCCGGGTACAAAAAAAACGTGGATATTGTATTCGACATTATGTTCACGCACAACTTGTGTCAAGTGGTTCGCGAGCCAACCCGCGAATTTCGCATGAGTAATTCAGTGTTGGATCTTGCATTTGTTCCCCATGTTTTACATGATTGCAACGTGTCTGTCGCACCAGGACTTTCAGATCATCATCTTGTTAGTGTTTTCATTCCCATAAAGCCGCTTGCCAAGACAAAAACATGTAAAGCACATCGTATCATGGACTTCACACGTGCCGATGACGCCTCAGTTATTGAGCATCTTGAAACATGCATTGTCGAATTTGATGGAACCGACGCCTGCGCACTCTGGAATCAGTTTAAGAAAATGTGTCACTATTGCCTTATAAATTTCATACCTGTAAAATAGAAAAACATTCGCAAGCAGACGCCTTGGATGACACGCAGTATCATTCATCTCAGACGCCGAATCAAAAGGCTAAAAAAGCATCGTGCACAGCAGAGCACAATCAACCATTTAAGAGAAAACCTCGCCCTTGCTGTACGCCGTTCAAAAGATTATTATTTCAAAACAACTCTGCCGAACTTCATAAAAAACGACCCGGGTAAATTCTGGCGCCACATTAGCGATAAAAAAGCCCCTATATCAGAAATGACTATCAACGGTACAACGGTTACCAATCAGCCTGCCATTGCTCACCATTTTAACAATTACTTTCACAGTGTATTTTCTAAACCAAAACCGTACGATGCACCAAGCACAACTTCAGCACATCCATCTGAAGTTAACTTCATCTCGTATGATGGTGTCGTTTCAATGTTACTAAACCTGAAAACTAAATCATCCCCAGGGCCCGACGATATTCCTAACGGTTTTCTTCGGAGGTATGCTGAATCTCTGGCCAGGGTTTTGGTTATTATATTTCGCGCGTCATTGTTAACCGAGTGTGTACCTGAGGACTGGAAGATAGCCCGAGTCGTACCTGTATTTAAAAAAGGCGACCGCCTTCAGGTGACCAATTATCGACCTATATACTTAACGTCATCTTGCTGCAATTTAATGGAACATATTGTCGCAACTAGCATTAATGAATTCTTAGATCGCAACAACATTCTGACAGATTACCAGCATGGTTTTCGCAAAGGGTTTTCCACAGTAACTCAACTACTTTCAGTTATCCATTCATTTGCGGCATCACTTGACAATAACAGCCAGATTGACGCGATCTTTCTAGATTTCAGTAAAGCGTTTGACAAAGTTCCACACCACAGCCTTATTCTAAAACTAAAAACTATTGGACTTCCGCCTATATTTATTTCCTGGATAAATGATTATTTAACTAACCGGAGTCAACATGTTTCAATCGGTCGTCACCAGTCTGGCTGTCTCCCAGTCACATCAGGCGTGCCACAGGGAAGCGTACTGGGGCCACTACTCTTTCTAATATACTTTAACGACATCATCGGTGAAGTTTGTACTGGCGCACATATTCGATTATATGCTGATGACTGTGTTTTATTTCGCGATGTTAGCAATGAAAACGATCAGAGTGACCTACAAAATACGCTTACTAATATTGTACAGTGGTGCAAGCGCTGGGACATGACACTGAACGCAGATAAAAGTGTTTCTTTTCGCATAACCAACAAGATAAACGCTCTACAATATGCATATAAATTAGAATCATCACCATTGCAACAAGTAGCGTCCGTAAAGTACTTGGGTGTAACACTTACTAATAACCTTTCCTGGAACTCTCACATAGATAACATCTGTTCACTCGCATTGCGTAAGCTCTGTTATATAAGGCATAAACTTCGAAATGCCCCCGCTAACGTTAAGCTCTTAGGTTACAATACTCTAATTAGACCCAAGCTTGAATATGCTTGCATAATTTGGGACCCGTATACTAAGTCTAACATAAGAAAGCTCGAGAACGTTCAAAGGAAAGCAATTAGATTCATATATTCAAAATATCTACCCACTGACTCCACCTCAGACTTGATGCATGCTAACGGTATTGAAGAACTACAGGTAAGAAGACGAAATTTTCGTTTAGATTTTCATTCATTACTTCTTAATAATAAACTGAGACTTGACCCTTCTGCTTATCTTTCCCCAATGCCAACACGGAATACACGACACTACCACAAAGCTCTTTTAAAACCATATTTTGCCCGGACTAACTCGTTCAAGTTTTCTTTTTTCCCACGCATCTGACTGGAACTCATTAACCGAACCAAATCAACCCTGAAAAACAGACGCGCTCCTCAGCCATCTTTGATATTGCGTATTATGTATTTTTTTCTGCTTTGTCTTGCATTGCTGTATTGTTGCTTTACTACATTATCTTTGCTGTATGGTTGTATTTTTGTTGCTATACTTTTGCTTTTTGTGCACCTGCCCTTCCTGCTTGGACCTAAACCATGGTCTGTAGTATGCACATAAATAAAAATTAAACTTATGCGCTGTCGGCAAAGGTAACTTCGGAGATAACGGGACCGGATACTCGGAATGAAAGACAAAAGTTTTTGAATATCGTTTAAGCAACATATCGCACATGTAGCTAATAGTCCTGCACAAGAGTACAAATACTTCGGAACTGTATATAACAGTAGCTTAAGTTGGAGCTCGCACATAGGGAATATCCGAAAGACGCGGGTTCGATTCCGGCCGTAGTGGCTGAATTTCGATGGAGGCCAAATTCTAGAGGCCCGTGTACTGTGCGATGTCAGTGCACGTTAGAGAACCCCAGGTGGTCGAAATTTTCGGAGCCCTTCACTACAGCGTCCCTCATAGCCTGAGTCGCTTTGGGACGTTAAGCCCCCATAACCCATAACATAGGGAATATAGTTTTATAGGCGTCCAGCAGGCTTCGCCTAATAAGATATCGTCGAAACAATGCTCAACTAAAACAAAGAAAGGAGCCGCCGTGATGGCTGAGTGGCTATGGAGCTCGACTGCTGGCCCGAAAGACGCGGGCTCGATCCTGGCTGCGGCGGTCGAATTTCGATGGAGGCGAAATTCTAGAGGCCCGTGTACTGTGCGATGTCAGTGCACGTTAAAAGAACCCCAGGTGGTTGAAATTTTCGGAGCCCTTCTCTACGGCATCTCTCAAAGCCAGAGTCGCTTTGAGATCTTAGACCCCCATAAACCCATAAAACGAAGTTAGCAGCTTACACTGCATTAGTACGCCTACTGCTGGAATAGTCTGACGCCGTTTGTGACCCGCACTCGAAAGTAAATGTGAATCATATTGAAGGAGTGCAAAAGAAAGCACTTAGATTTACCTACAATGCATATCGTGCTTTTCATTCATCTCCTGAATGATTAGCAAGGCAATGTCATCAGCGAATCGAAGATTGATTAGGTATTCTCCACTAGCTGTTATCCCCAACTGCTCCCAATTCAGCCCTCACAATACCTTTGTAAACAGGCGGGGAATATCACCTTTCCTTATTGTAATTTTACTGCTGATTTTATGGAGGATTATGGTAGCTGTGCAGTCGTTATAAAACCTTCATCCGTAAAGTTTGAGACTGATTTATTTTCTTCTTTAGGAATGATTCCCCAAACAAATGTTGATTCGTATGTGTAGCGCCATCTTTTCGGGCTAACCTGAGCTATTTATGTAATTTGCTGTCGCAGCGGCTAGACGGCACTTCATGTAGAAAATTCCACTAGAAACAAAGAAGCTAGGACCAAAATCTAAGCAAACATTAACACAGGTAGTGAATAAAATGATAGTGGATGGGAAAGTCCCCGATGAATAGCGGTTAAGTAGAATGAACATGATATATAAGGGAAAGGGGGATAAAGCTGACGTAAGTAACAAACGTCCCATAACCGTGACATCTGTGGTTTACAGGGTGGTGTAACAGATTATAAAGGACAGATTGCAGGCTTAGGTGGAGAACGAGGGGGTGCTAGGGGAGCTACAAAATGGGTTCCGGAAACAAAGGAGGTTGGAGGGTAATCTGTTCTCATTGACGCAGTGTATGGAGATTGCTGAAAAGGAACACAGGCCCCTATGGCTAGCATTTCTGGATATTAAGGGAGACTACGACAATGCTATTCAAGAGTATCGTGGGACATACTGGGGATATTGGATGTGAAAGATGGAGTAATTAATCTTTTAAAAGATATATATAAAGGTACCAGAGTGCTTATAAAATGGAAAAAAAATGTATCAGAGCCTGTAGAGATACAACGGGGGCTTAGGCAAGGGTGCCATCTGTCTCCTTTGTTGTTCATGTTGTACGACCGAGCTAGAGAGGAGCGGACAAGGCTTCAACCTTTCCTTTATCAAGCAAGGAGAATGGATTAAAATGTCATTACCGGGACTAATATACGCCGATGATATAGTGCTAATGGCTGACAACAAGGACGATTTGCAAGAAGTTCATAGACATATGTGGTAGTGAGGGAGATAGATTAAGTTTCAAGTTTAGTAAGGAAGAATCTGCAGTCATGATATTTAATGACGAGGTCGGCGAGCATAGAAAACAGGAGTTCACGCTAGAAGTAGTGGATGAGTACAAGTATCTTGGGGTGTGGATAATTAATGGTGCTGAGTATCTGACAGAGCATGAAAAATATGTAATAAATAAAGCTATTAGGAATGCAGCTGTCATGAAAAATAGGGCACTGTGGAATTACAATTGGTATGAAGTGGTAAGAGGGATCTGGAAAGGGGTGATGGTTCCTAGCCTGACTCGGTAATGCGACCTGTGCATGAGACCAGATGTTCAAGCAAGGTTCGAAATTAAACAACGTGTCGTAGGGAGGCTAGCTTTAGGAGCAAACGGCAATACACCAAATCAGGGGGTACAGGGTGATATGGGATGGGCGTCGTTCGAGAGCAGCGAAGCTAGCAGTAAGATAGCATTTGAGGAGCGATTGAGAAAAATGGGGGAAAAGCAGTGGGCGAGGAAAGTTTTCAGATACCTTTATATACGGAATGTTGATACGAAATGGAGAAAGCGAACTAGAAAATTGACAAGCAAATATCTGGACAGCAGTAGGGGGGCAAATCAGCAATTATCGGTTAAGAAAAAGGTTAAAGAAACAGAGGGAGCTCTGTGGAAAACAAGGATGCTGACGAAATCAGCACTGGGAACATACAGGATTTTTAAGCAGGAAATTGGCAAAGAAAATATATATGATAATTCTAGGGGAACCTTGTTGTTGTTTGAGGCCAAGACGGGAGTTTGGCGGACTAAGACATATAGAGTCAACTAACACGAGATAGACACGTTTTGCGTTGCGTGCAGAGAGGAGGAGGAAACGGCTGAACACTTGATACTTTTCTGTAAAGGGCTCCACCCTACAGAAGAAAGCAGCGGGGTTGATTTATCCAAGGCATTGGGGTTTAAGGACAGTGAAGGAGAAGTAGATTTTAAACAAGTAGAAGTAACTAAGCGAAGGTTATCTGATTAATGGCTAAAATCAAGAGAAGAGTAAAATTTCTTAAGTCATGGCTAGGTGGCTTGAGCCACCGCCCGATTTAAAGGGTTCAGCCGCATCCATTCTTCACCCATCCATCCATCCCTGGTCACTAGTTGTCTGCTCATTCTACTCTGAGTGAATGTGGAGAAGGGTTGAAATGCGGGCCAGTTGGTACATTTTAACTTGAAAAAATTGGCTGTGGTTAAGCTCTGGTTAACCCTAGTTGAATTGCGAAAGCTTCGTTTCCTCGGCACGTCGTCTACGCAGCGTATCATTCCGACGCTCTCGAGAACTCAAACCGGTCTCTTCCGCAGTTGAAGAGTCACTTCCGGACGTGGCACGGCTTCTTTTAGCCGCATCTTCGTTACCACCCTTTTAACACAGTTCAACACAGTTAAAATTTAACACAGTTTATAAGGGCAACAACGACAACCATGGCACCCTATCCTCTCTTTCGTTGGCAGAAACCAAAGAAAATTTCAACCCTCATAGACAAAGTACCACCACTGACTGAGTCATCTGAGGTCATAGCCCTGTTGCACGTCAGTTTCGGCTAGTTTTTTTAATCTGCCGTTCAGCTCGTTCTTTGGTCCCGCGAGGGCCACATGTCCCCTACTTTTTCTTCTTCTTTTTGTGTTATTACATATTTTTTTATGTTTTTGAAATTTCTCTGTGCTGTATTTCTTCCTTTTTGCATTCCTGTCAACAAGCCTTTCCTTCTGGTCCTCCTATGGGAAGCTCATCTGGTTTTAGCGGCTCGCGTGTCACCATGTGGAGCAACATTGGGAGGCCTCAACCTGTAGGGCCTCGTCCGGGCCATCTTTCGGAGTCGCACGTGGCCACACATACGCGGCCAGAGGGCTACAGACACCCACAATTGGCGGACACATCCCTTCTTTTGTTAAGCCCCAACACCTTTTTTTTTTCTTCTCCCTTTTTCTCTGCTGTTGTCTCTCACTCTCTCTATTTCTTTTCCCGTTTTTCTTGTCGCAGTAGCCGCGTGCGCGCCCAGACCGGCCTCCCTCTTTCACCTCTTGTGTGTGTGTGTGTGTGTGTGTGTGTGTGTGTGTGTGTGTGTGTGTGTGTGTGTGTGTGTGTGTGTGTGTGTGTGTGTGTGTGTGTGTGTGTGTGTGTGTGTGTGTGTGTGTGTGTGTGTGTGTGTGTGTGTGTGTGTGTGTGTGTGTGTGTGTGTGTGTGTGTGTGTGTGTGTGTGTGTGTGTGTGTGTGTGTGTGTGTGTGTGTGTGTGTGTGTGTGTGTGTGTGTGTGTGTGTGTGTGTGTGTGTGTGTGTGTGTGTGTGTGTGTGTGTGTGTGTGTGTGTGTGTGTGTGTGTGTGTGTGTGTGTGTGTGTGTGTGTGTGTGTGTGTGTGTGTGTGTGTGTGTGTGTGTGTGTGTGTGTGTGTGTGTGTGTGTGTGTGTGTGTGTGTGTGTGTGTGTGTGTGTGTGTGTGTGTGTGTGTGTGTGTGTGTGTGTGTGTGTGTGTGTGTGTGTGTGTGTGTGTGTGTGTGTGTGTGTGTGTGTGTGTGTGTGTGTGTGTGTGTGTGTGTGTGTGTGTGTGTGTGTGTGTGTGTGTGTGTGTGTGTGTGTGTGTGTGTGTGTGTGTGTGTGTGTGTGTGTGTGTGTGTGTGTGGTGAATTCACGGGTACGCGACGCGCTTCCCTAATATGCCGTCATTGCTTCCCTAATATGCCATAGGTGCCTGTTGTGTTCCGTTCTCCCGGCCGCCCCCTACCCCCTTTTTCTTCACTTTATTTTTCTTTTCCTTTATTTATTTTCTTTTTAAGCCTTCTGTGTGTCAAGTCCCATGCTATAAAAACACGCGCCCATGCACTATATGGTCACTCTTGGAAAAGATCCGTCCTCCGATCGAAACGTCGAGTAAAATAAAATGTTTCCTTAAACGAAGCATATACTTCGAATTATATTATTTTAAGCAGTGAAGTACCTCATGTTTTTGTCACTATATATATATATATATATATATATACTGATTTAAGAGAAGTGGGCACTTCTACAGAGACATTTATTTATCAACGTTTAGCCCGCTTTGCGGTCTTCTTCAGGACTGTAGTTGACTCGCGTCAGATGGACGTTTTAAGTTTGTGAGCTGTAGAGGAGGGAGAAAGGAGTGTAACAAACAAATAGCAACTGTTCAAAAATTGAAAAAAAAAAATAAAAAGATAAAGATGGGATGCAGGGAGCAGACAGAGACAAGATTGGGGGAGGAAGCAAAAATAGAAATAAAAGAAAAAAGGGGGAAATAGTATAGTAAGGAAGGACAGAGTAAAAAAGGAGATGGCGAAACGAGAGAAAGGGAGAGGAAGACGGTGCAGGGGACATGGACAGCACGGCAACCACAGGCGTACGAAAGCAAAACGTGCAAACAAAACGCACAAACAAAATGCACAAACACAAAGGTGGGCGCCGTTGCAGATGCGTGGCCAAAGAGGCGCCGCTGCGCAAATAGCATTGGCAGCGACGAACAGGCCAAACCAGGCGCCTTTTGGGGGGTCTCACTAATTTCCGGCGAGCCGAGGGCTAAAACGTTAAGGAAGGAGTGGGCTACGTTAACGAGCACATGTGTAAGAACTTACTCAGGGGGTCCTGGTTTCACTGAACAGTGCATCCCTCTCCCTGGCTGAACCGACATCGTCGGGAATACTTGCTTGTAGTGGAGTGGAAGATTTTAAATTGTCGGAAAAAAAGTAAAGAAAGAACGTCAAAGTTTATCAATACTGCATGAGGCAGGATAGTGTTAGTAATGAGGGGTATGATTGCCTGGGATATACACTAGGAGTTATAAAGGGTATATCTGAGTTAGCCAATTAATGAGAAGTGTAGTATGATTTTTTGGGGGGGTGTGAATAAAAGAAGGGGTGACAGGATTTTCGTTAAGACCTTCTTGAATAGTATTAAACTTTTGGATAAAATAGGACTCACGTTGTTCACGTTCTCGCCTGTTTTTGAAGCCCCCTTGTATAATTGTTACTTTTACTTCGTCAAATGGGTGTATTTCTGAGTTTACATGCTTGGATAGGGGAAGATTTGGGAGAGACTTGGTCGACATCAGCCGACGAGAGCAGAACACCTTCTTCGTAAACCACCGAATGGAAATATTTCACCCTAGCACAGTTCTGTCTGCAGATGGCGTGCACCCCAGCTTCGGTGGAGTCTCGTTATTGTCTTGGAACATCTATAACTTAATCCTCCGAATTCGCCACCGCACGTTGGGGCAATGGAGAGGTTACGCGCCACAAAATCCAGAGCCTCGGCAGCAACAAAATTCGATGAATGCTCCAGAGCCTCGAACATTTGCACAAGTCGTAGGCCAAAATGCTATGTCTACCAGACAAGCAGCAGCCAGCCGTCCAGACACCACCACCAGCCCACCACTCACCTCCTTGACATAGAGGGGACGCTGCAGCGCAGCATTAAAACAGCCACCCCAGACCACCAGTGGCACAGCAGCAGCACATTCCCCTACAGCAAGCACCTCAGCCCAGGCGAGCACATCAAACAAGCCATCATGTCGTGAGGCAAGCCCGAAGAGAAGTAAACAACCGAGGCGGAAACCTACCGTGGATTCTGCACCAGAACAGGAACCCATCACCAGCAGCCCGTCATATAACTGTGGACTGACCCCCAGCACCCCTGTTTTACCATATGACCTCCGGAAGCGCTGTGGTTTCGCCCAGCGAGTGCGCCGGGACTGATACACAGGCCGCGTGAGTACACCGCCTCCCTTGTTCTCATATCACCGGCAGCCCTGTTTCAAAACATCTGCTTTTCTTAAACTACGAAAAATAATTCATAACGAGTGGGCACGAGAGCAGCGTTGCAGCGACAATGGCTAAAAGGCCGCCTCTGTTTGACATGCAGGTGCTGCTTCCACTTGTGGCGCACAGCATCTACATCTGCCATCCTGCCCGTGACAGTGCTTCTCTGCACCAAGTGACGCAGTTTGCTTCCTGTCATGTGCCTCCGTGCGTTCATCAGGGGGCGGCCTCAAGATTTGCGAACAGTCCTTATCACTCCAAGGCTGCGGCATGGTCATCGACAGCAAGTTCAACGCCAGTATTTAAGCGCTGGTGTCCGTGGGACCGCTTCAGTGGGCACGAGAGCAGCGTTGCAGCGACAATGGCTAAAAGGCCGCCTCTGTTTGCCATGCAGGTGCTGCTTCCACTTGTGGCGCACAGCATCTACATCTGCCATCCTGCTCGTGGCAGTGCTTCTCTGCACCAAGTGACGCAGTTTGCTTCCTGTCATGTGCCTCCGTTCGTCCATCAGGGGGCGCCCTCAAGATTTGCGAACAGTCCTTATCACTCCAAGGCTGCGGCATGATCATCGACAGCAAGTTCAACGCCAGTATTTAAGCGCTGGTGTCCGTGGGACCACTTCAGTGGGCACGATAGCAGCGTTGCAGCGACAATGGCTGAAAGGCCGCCTCTGTTTGCCATGCAGGTGCTGCTTCCACTTGTGGCGCACAGCATCTACATCTGCCATCCTGCCCGTGACAGTGCTTCTCTGCACCAATTGACGGAGTTTGCTTCCTGTTATGTGCCTCCGTTCGTTCATCAGGGGGCGCCCTCAAGATCTGTGAACAGTCTTTATCACTCCAAGGCCGCGGCATGGTCATCGACAGCATGTTCAACGCCAGTATTTAAGCGCTGGTGTCGGTGGGACCGCTTCAGTGGGCACGAGAGCAGCGTTGCAGCGACAATGGCTAAAAGGCCGCCTTTGTTTGCCATGCAGGTGCGTAACTACATTCTTTTGTGTGCTAAGGAAAGTGACAATCGATGCTTACTGCTGCTCCCGTGCCCACGGGCGTTTTTGAGCGTGTTGACTGAATGCTTCAATAGCTGTCTTCTTTTGCTATTGTCGGGAGATGTGGAAGTAAATCCAGGTCCTTTTCACACGCGCACTAAAATAATCGGCGGTGATTCGAGCGCAGACACATCGATCGAGGAGAGTAAGCCTGCCGCTAATGCCGTATTAACACAATCGGAGCAAAACATGGAAATACTTCGTATCTTGAAGGAATTGCAGGCACAGTCAGTCGCGCTTTCAGCCAGTAACGAAGATATGAAGAAAACCATAGAAGAACTACGGAGCGGGCAGCAAAGTATTAATTGAACCTTCGCCAGTATGAATTCCAGGCTTACGACAGTTGACCACTCACTTGAAGCAATTGACGAAGTAAAACAGGATTTCAAATGCACTGCTGTTGATATCCGCAAACAAAATGAAGTGCTGCAGGCACGAATTCATGAATTAGTAGACTAGAGTCGTAGAAATAATCTAGTTTTTCATGGTATCGCCGATGAGAATGACCATGAAAATGGAATAAAACGAAAAAAAATTGTCTGTGGTTTAGCTCTGGTTAAACCAAGTCGAATTGCGAAAGCTACGTTTCCTCGGCACGTCATCTACACAGCGTCTCATTCCGACGCTCTCCAGAACTCAAAG